>NC_064928.1:253566065-254766065 GCF_023897955.1 Schistocerca gregaria
TGCGTAGGATCCTACGGTCTTGGCGTTTATCCGTGCGTCGCTGCGGTCCGGACCCAGGTCGACGGGCACGTGCACATTCCGCCGACCACTGGCGACAACATCGATGTACTGTGGAGACCTCACGCTCCACGTGTTGAGCAATTCGGCGATACGTCCACCCGGCCTCCCGCATGCCCACTATACGCCCTCGCTCAAAGTCCGTCAACTGCACATACGGTTCACGTCCACGCTGTCGCGGCATGCTACCAGTGTTAAAGACTGCGATGGAGCTCCGTATGCCACGGCAAACTGGCTCACACTGACGGCGGCGGTGCACAAATGCTGCGCAGCTAGCGCCATTCGACGGCCAACACCGCGGTTCCTGGTGTGTTCGCTGTGCCGTGTGTGTGATCATTGCTTGTACAGCCCTCTCGCAGTGTCCTGAGCAAGTATGGAGGGTCTGACACACCGGTGTCAATGTGTTCTTTTTTCCATTTCCAGGAGTGTATCTTCTAATTTTGGTCAAATGTTCGAGTGGAGCGAAACGAGACTGCCTAGAAATTACGCAAGGGACACTTCTTCGAATTGTCTTACTCAAACGAAGAGTAGGTAGCTGACAAATCAAGTTCCATATTGAACAGCGTGAGATCGATTATTGTGAGGGGAAAAATGTTTAATTAAAAGTAATCACGGTAACTAAGAAAAATTTAATTAATGATGTAAGGGAAAGCTTCCATCCAAATGTTCAAAGCCAAACGAAGAATGAGGTCGAGAGAAATGGGGTTTGAAACTGACCACCACGATGGCTAGTTTAGGAAAAAATAGTTAGTTGCTTGGAAGTAATACGAGTAATTAAGACTTACTTCATTACTGATTTCAAGGAAAATCACCCAATGGATTTTTATCCGAATTTTCGTAGCAAAACGGGGCAACAAACTGACCAGAACGAGATCTTGTCTTCCAGAACAAAAATGTTTATTTGCTTCAGTGCAGTAAGCCAGTTAAGGAGAACGTACTTACAATTTTCGTCTACGTCTATACTCCGCATGCAACTTTGAGGTGTATGGCGGAGGGTACTGTGTGTACCACTGTCTTTTCCCCCCTTTCATCTTCCAGTCACCAATAGTTGTCGAGAAGAACGATTATTGGTAAGCCTCCGTGACGGACCGAATCTTTCTAATTTTATCTCCCCCGGTCTATTCGCGAGATATACGGAGGAGGAAGCAACTCATCTGGGAAAGAAGGGTCCCGGAAGGCTAGCAAGAATCCACAAAGCGATGCAGTGTCTTCCGCTGCAGTTGCTTTATCATCTATGTGTAGCTCTTGCAGTTACTAAATGAAACTGTAACGAAAGCTGCTGCTCGTCTTTGGACCTATTCCTCTATCGGTCCTATGTGGTGGGATCCCATACTGACTAGCATCGTTCTAGTACTTTCGAACGAGTGTTCTGTAAGTTACCTTTTTTGTTGATGGACTAAAATCCCTGACGATTCTTCCAAGGAATAATCTCAGTCTCGCACCTGCCTTATTCGCGAGTAATTTCATGTGGTCGTTCAACATCAAATCGCTCTGCAGGCGTGCGCCTAGATATTGTATGGCAGTAACTACCTCCAGTGACTGTTCTGCAGTTGTGTAATCATGCAACAGAGCATCTTCCTGTCTATGCATTCGCAGTACGTTGCGTTTCTTAGTGATAAGGGTCAAGTGCCACTGTCTGCATGAGGCGTCTATCCCCTACAGCACTTCTACATCTACATCTACATGATTACTCTGTAACTCACATTTCAGTGCTTGGCAGAGGGTTCATCGAACCACAATCATACTATCTCTCTACCAGTCCACTCCAGAACAGCGCGCGGGAAAAACGAACACTTAACCTTTCTGTTCGAGCTCTGATTTCTCTTATTTTATTTTGACGATCATTCCTACCTATGTAGGTTGGACTCAACAAAATATTTTCGCATTCGTAAGAGAAAGTTGGTGACTGAAATTTCGTAAACAGATCTCGCCGCGACGAAATACGTCTTGGCTTTAATGATTTCCATCCCAACTCGGGTACCATATCTGCCACACTCTATCCCCTATTACGTGATAATACAAAACGAGGTGCCCCTTTTTTGCACCCTTTCGATGTCCTCCGTCAATCCCGCCTGCTAAGGATCCCACACCGCGCAGCAATATTCTAACAGAGGACGAACGAGTGTAGTGTAAGCTGTCTCTTTAGTAGACTTGTTGGATCGTTTAAGTGTCCTGCCGATGAAACGTAACCTTTGGATATCCTTTCCCACAATGTTATCTATGTGGTCTTCCCAACTGAAGTTGTTCGTAATTTTTACACCCAGGTACTTAGTTGAATTGACAGCCTTGAGAATTGTACTATTTATCGAGTAATCGAATTCCAACGGATTTATTTTGGAATTCGTGTGGATCACCTCACACTTTTCGTTATTTAGAGTTTTTATTGTCACACAGGTCTTTTATATAGATCAGGAACATCAGAGGTCCCAGGACGCTTCGCTGGCGAACACCTTACATCACTTCAGTTTTACCCGATGATTTGCCGTCCATTACTACGAACTGCGACCTTCCTGACAAGAAAGCACGAATCCAGTCGCACAACTGAGACGATACCCCATAGGCCCGCAGCTTGATTAGAAGACGCTTGTGAGGAACGGTGCCAAAAGATTTCCGGAAATCCAGAAATACGGAATCAACTTGAGACCCCCTGTCGATAGAGGCCATTACTTCGTGCGAATAAAGAGCTAGCTGCGTTGCAGAAGAACGATGTTTTCTGAAACCGTGCTGATTACGTATCAATAGATCGTTCCCTTCGAGGTGATTCATAATGTTTGAATACAGTATATGCTCCAAAATCCTACTGCAAACCGACGTCAATGATATAGGTCTGTAGTTCGATGGATTACTCCTACTACCCCTGTTAAACACTGGTGCGACCTGCGCAATTTTCCAATCTGTTGCTGCAGATCTATCGGTGAGCGAGCGGTTGTATATGATTGCTAAGTAGGGAGCTATTGTATCAGCGTAATCTGAAAGGAACCTAATCGGTATACAATCTGGACCTGAAGACTTGCCCGTATCAAGTGATTTGAGTTGCTTCGAAATCCCTAAGGTATCTTCTTCTAAGAAACTCATGCTAGCAGCTGTTCGTGTATCAAATTCTGGAATATTCCATTCGTCTTCCTGCATCTCTCTACAATTTTTTAGCATCGGGACTTCTGTGTATACAACGGTATCATCCGCGAAAAGCCTCATGGAACTTCCAACGTTATCTACTACATCGCTTGTGTATAGTCTGAAATGTCATGGTCCTACAACACTCCCGTGTGACACTGTAACATTCCTCTGCGACACGCCCGAAGTTACTTTACGTCTGGAGACTTCTCCCCGTTCCGTATGACATGCTGCACTCTGTTTGCTAGGAACTCTTCAATCCAATTTCACAGTTTGTGTGGTGTTCCGTATATTCGTATTTTGTTCAGTAGGCGGCATTGCTGAACTGTACAGAGCGTTTTCCGGAAGGCAAGGAGCATCGACGTGCGCGCCTGTACCTACCGCTTTCTGCGTCTCGTGGACGAACGGACCGAGCTGGGTTTCACACGATCGCTGTTTCCGGAAACCATACCGGTTCCTACAGACGAGATTTTCAGTCTCGTTTAGCATTTCGTCCACTTCTGTTTTGACCTCTGTGACAGTGCTCCTATGGACTGATGGGTCTGCTCCGCTTACTGATGTAACATTGCGAAGTGCCGGGGCTAGCAGTGTATTTAACACTACATTCTTCTAGAATCTTCATATGGAAATGATGCTCTAAACCCCCCCCCCCCCCCCCGTTTCTAACTCCGACTTTTGCTGTTGCACATGGATTAAGAAGAAACGCGAACTGACTGTAATCGACCCTGCAAGTGGAGTAGAAAAGAGTTTAGCACCTGCAATAATTTAATTTGATAGAAATTAATTTGATAAAGGAAAGTTTCATTAACGTAGTGAGAAATGAAAGGGTTGCTTTACCGATCCACAGAATTAAAGTTCTGTCCATAATAACAGTTTGATGTATTATGACTAAACTCAAAATAGTAAACAAAACACATGAAACATTTAAAATACGTCAAATTGGATACTCAGATAAATCCTGTGAAGGCGAGGTTGTCCATAAACTAGCTTGTGACGTTTATGACCAAGTGGTATGTGGAGCCAATTCCTTGCAACTCAAATCTTAAGAGAAACACCCAGCCAACCCAACATTAATTGCTGCTACGGTAGTGAGAACTCAGACAATGAACACCCAAGACAGATCAAAGTTAGAAAAGACGGGAATAGGCGCGCCCTGCTGAGCTCTGATTGTGACATAGCAAAATTCGATTTGCCGGTGCTGCGGACATACATTACCCAGCTGTCTTCTTAACTGCAAGAACACGATCTGGCATACCTGAGGCGATGGCTGGTTGCTTCGACGTCCCATAGTGGTGAAGATAATGTCGCGATTATAGCCCGAAACAAATTCTCCTGGTCTGGTTGTTCCAGGCTAAAGACTTCCTAGCAACACAAATACGACTCTGAAGAAGACGAAGAAGGCTCGCTACACAATCACTGACGGTACAGTGAGTTATTTTAACAAGTGAAGTCACACAGTAACTCCGATACAATCAACTTTAGCCAACACTGCTCAAGACGGACAACATAGGCCGCTTCTACGCAGAACGCCCAATTGCCAACTATACTCAGAAAGTTACGTTGAAGTCGAAACTTCAGCAACTTTGTCAAACAGTTACAATTAAATGAAAGTATATTAGACAGTCAGCGGAAGGCAGGCTGTCCAGAGCAGCGAGAGCTCAGTCTTGTAACCTACTCCGACCGAAAGGGCAGAGGCGCCTCTCTCAAGAGCACCCGTACAAGCCGAACACAGAACATTCCCACCCCCATGACAGTGGCCGTGGTTAAACGTTCCAATCAGCAACTCAAAAACCGGTTGAAGATTCCACTCTTTTGCTGAAGCACTACCATTCCACCAATGGAGATACTTGGCGCCAATTTCTGCATCAATTTTGCTATGTCACGGAGCTATGCCCTGAGCAAGCCAATCACAGTTATGATTTTGCAGAAAACGCGGGAAGTTTCCCGCCAAGACTGCCTGGGAACACAAGTCATTCCCACGCCTCCCTGTTAGCCCGCCAGAAAGTGTTTTCACACTAATTTTCTGCGAAGTAACGGAATCTCTAGCCCAGCCGCTCCGTCAGGCCCCTGTGGGCGTGTCGCCCCCGCTCTTATGACAATGTCGGCGTCTGGAAAGCATCCGCTCGATTCCCTCACACCCGTCGGCATAACCCTTGTAAGATCAGCGTAACCTGCCTGTCACCGGACCACCCGTGCGATGAGAGACACTGCATGGTAAGTCCACGTCTGAAGGAATAGCAACTTTTCACCGCATACAATTAGACAGGAAAATCGAATTACTCAGAGTAAGATAGAAATATGAGAGGGCGCTCATGCCACCTCTCAGCATAAGACGAATATTTCTACGGACTATCTGTCAAGTTGGAAGATAGAATTTGACTTTCGAATTTGTTGAACGTTTCAATAATGGGTTTGCCTATGTTATTTTGGCTTTGTGTTTGTCTGTAAGGTTTTAGGTACAGTACGTTTAAATTTATAAATAAACTCTCCTCGCTTCCGTAGCATCTTTCTAACATGGTTGTCAAACCACTGTGGGTCTTTTCCATTTCTCACAATTTTACTCGGCACATACCTATCTAAGACCTATTGTCAAATGTTCTTCAATTTTGTCCTTTGCTACTGAACTTTCTTAGTGCTGGAGACGAGATTTACCTGCTGACTTGTCAGATAAACTGAAATCTGTTTCTTGTCACTTCTGCTAATCTGGAAGATCTTCCTGCCCTTCTTTGTATTCGTATTTACAACCATATCCTACATTGAGTCGAAAAGTTCAGGTGCATCTGTCACCAGCAGATCTAAGGCATTACTTTAATGAATCGGTTCTCTGATTAACCGCTGAAGGTAACTTTCGATTAAAACACTTGGAACAATTCCACATGATTCTCTGTTCCAATTATCCGTCATAATCACTTGTATCTCCCAGTGTATAGCTCGTGATGTAATATGTGAGGGAAAATTAAAAGCCGGCCGTGGTGGCCGAGCGGTTCTAGGCGCTACAGTCTGGAACCGCGTGATCACTACAGTCGCAGGTTCGAATCCTGCCTCGGGCATGGATGTGTGTGATGTCCTTAGGTTAGTTAGGTTTAAATAGTTCAAAAGTTTGGGGGCTGATGACCTCAGAAGTTAAGTCCCATAGCGCTCAGAGCTATTTGAACCATTATTTAAAAATTAAAATATTTCAGGAACAACTGTTACCACCTATATAAATAAATTTTTAAAAGTATCACATTACAGTGTAAATTGAAACGTTCTTTGTCTATACAGGGCGTTTCAAAATGAACATACGGGTTTTAAGGCTGTGTAGCAAATGAAAGAGCAACTACAACAATTTTTGTGAAAAGTGTTCAATGTGAGCAACAGTGTCACACATCAAAACCGATAGGTGAGTTTTTCCGAAACCTTGATCACTATGTCCATAGTAATTGTTGCAACAGTGTTGTTTCCAAAGTCAGATAGATCACCTGGTAGAGGAGACATATACACATCATCCTTTATGAACCCCCAAATGGAAAAATAGCATGGGGGTCGGATCGTGTCTGAACATGAATATCATATAAAACTAGCTCTGTCACCCAGAGCCTTGCGACCAATCCAGCAGTCGGATACAACGCCATTTAGCCAGTCCCATGCTGAGTAATGCCAGCTGGGAAACACCAGTTACAGTTGTTTCACTGATAAAGCCGAGAAGAGTCTCGTTGCAGCTGTACCATCTAGTGGCGATCTGCTTACCCCCCCAAATACACACATTACGTGTGTTCACATTTCCATTTACGTAAAATGTCGATTCACTAGTGAAGACGACACGATCCAGAAAATCTTCATCTCATGCAGCAAAACTTCGTGTGCGAAGCTAGCACGTAAGCCGTAGTATGTAGGCTTTACAGCTTGTAACTACTGTAAACGACAAGAACAAACTCATTTCTTGAGACTACACATGATAGGCTGTCACTAGTTCAAGATGTTTTTCATTCGTTCTTAGTCGTTCCACACTCTTCTCTTTGTGCATGGGTATACGAACCAAATCTGTTTGAGTTGCTCTTTCATTTGATGTGTTATTTATAAGTTGAATGTAATAAAAGCTACCAAGCCTTAAAACCCATATATTCTGTAGCGCCACCACTGTTTAAGATAGCAAAGTTAGATGAGGTGCAATATTTCTGAGCGCACAAGTTACATTAGCCACAGGCCTGTTGACAGTATGTTACGGTTACCAGCACTTGCGAAATAGAATGGAGTCCACGGGACCGTCAAACCGCTGAAAAGAGTAAATGCAGTGGTTTTCATGGCGGAAGTTACAGGCAGAAGGAGCCCACTTGCCTAACCTAGACGTTATGACTACATTACTTGGAGAAAAACAGAGGTGCAGAGCCACATATAAATAGTTGCCGCTTCACTGATAAGGGATTTGAGTGTGACATCTCTCCTGGATAGGGGGGCGTGTCACACTGCCAGCTACACGCAGCAGCATATGGGGTGCCAGCATTCCAGTCCATGGCAGGTCGCTGGTTCGACCCTCTGAGGCTAATGCAGGATCCGTAGCCAACCAGTGGAGGGCCACGCCACAGCTCGCTACCACAGGCAGTGTTGGCTGAGGCGAGAGCCCCAGATTTGGCTGACGGATCACAGGCACTTGTTGTCGCCACGATTTTAGCCACACCGGCGAGGAAGAACACCGCGGGCGCCTTGCAGTTTCCACGAGCGGTGCTGAGACAACAGGGACGAAGGCCGCTGAGTCGACTGCAGAAGCATCCTGACATCGTCACAACTCCGCAGCCGTACAAGGCCGATACACCATTACGAGCTGCATGGGTTGCTGAGGCAGCCATTCCGAGCCAAGCCGTTTGGCAGACTGCTAAGTGGTGTCCTCAGCGTTGCGGGACCTGTTGATGCAGACCAAGAGGAAAGGGGGTACTGTAGCTGGAAATAATAAATCACTTGGGAAACTCGGGCGAGTTTTAATATGGCGCATCCTGACAGTTTCTATCCACGTCCAACATTCCTAAACAGTTCATTTTCAAACATCCTGTATAGTCCTCATAATAATGGCATACCATACGGTATTTAAACCCATACATTTTGTAAAAAATGTGTCTGTGTGTTTTCTCTCTACATCTACTCCTAAACCACTGGACTGATTTCAACCAAACAAGGTACAGATATGCCTACTGTTAGGCAAGAATCGCTGTGGGAGTAAGGAGAATCTGTCTATCATAATTCAGGGCATATGATGTCATAATAACGGATATGCGTTAAAAACGGCCTCATTATGCATAACGTTCATATTTATTACTGCTTTGCCACTAACTGTAATCCCAAAATATTACATGCGCGGCATCCGTATACATCGTTGACTGTACCTACACAAATATATCACAGTACGACACATAGTTCACGTGATGTGATGTCACAAGCACTTGGTTGCTTGAAAAAATGCGGCGTCATGCAAGAAGTTTTAAAAAGTTTGTTCTTTACTACTAAGACATCCCTACAGTCGAGTCAGCTCATCTCACAGTACCTTTGGCGTCTTTCAACTGTGAAGTGCATATGGCTGTGGGCGAAACAACAACTGCATATACAGTCATGTTCAGAAAAAGTAGCACAACTTGAGTGACTAGAGATAGGATGTTCATACTCACAGGACGTGTACACTAACATGTTCTGCAGAAATGATTGAGCATTTCAGTCACCTTGCTTCAGCATGTGTCCAGTTGCCTAGTAGGTACATTGTCCACCACATGCCCTGATAACTTGTTGCACGCATTATGGCTTCAACGTGTATAAGGCATGAATGGCATCCTGTGGTATAGCCATCCATGTTGCATTCAAGTGGCTCCAAAGTTCATCTGTGATCTGTGGTCGTCGGCATTGGGTCACAGCACCGCACTGGTCGTTTCACCGTATCACACACACTTTCGACTGATGACAAATCTAGTGATCTGGCGGGCCAGGGAAAAGGCTGACATCCTGTGACACCAAGAAAGCTCGTGTTCGTGCAGCAACATGTGGTCGTGCATTGTCTGCTGAAAAATGCCGTCTGGGGTGTTGTGACCCGAACCAAAATGTGGCTATTACATGCAAACAAACAGAAACTGTATTTGTCCGAAAACACTATCTCACTCCATTCCACCGGCCGGAGTGGCCGTGCGGTTCTAGGTGCTACAGTTTGAAACCGAGCGACCGCTACGGTCGCAGGTTCGAATCCTGCCTCGGGCATGGATGTGTGTGATATCCTTAGGTTAGTTAGGTTTAAGTAGTTCTAAGTTCTAGGGGACTGATGACCTCAGATGTTAAGTTGCATAGTGCTCAGAGCCATTTGAACCATTTTCATTCCATTCCTGTCCCCAGTGACGTCGTTCCGTACACCATTCCAGTCTACCAAGTTTCTGCACGTTAGTCAAAGGCAGGTTGAGAAGTGGACGATGCACACGTAACCCATGCCGTTATAAACGGCTGCTGACTGCCACCGTTGATGTTCTACTGTTCCACTCTGGCGCCAGAGCAGAAGAGTTCGCAGATCTCTCCTCCAAGCCATGCAGATGGAGTATAGATCTTCTCGGGGCGTTGGTATGGATGGTGCGACGTGACCCACCCCCTCGTGTTCTACGGACCTCAACGAAAAATGGTTCAAATGGCTCTGACCACTATGGGACTTTACAGCTATGGTCATCAGTCCCCTAGAACTTAGAACTACTTAAACCTAACTAACCTAAGGACATCACACAACACCCAGCCATCACGAGCCAGAGAAAATCCCTGTCCCCGCCGGGAATCGAACCCGGGAACCCACGCGTGGGAAGCGAGAACGTTACCGCACGACCACGTGATGTGGGCACCTCTATGAACCATTCTGCACACACCCGTTGCATTGGCAAAACACTTCAGCCCACACGGGCAGCAATTTTCGGGATGGATCCATCACATTCTCTCATGCCAATAATGCGCCCTCTTTGCAGGTCACTGATTTGACAGTTCGCACTTACGTCTGCGAGGCATCCTGCACGCCTGTTCAATTCACACTGATCCACTACCTTCGCTTTATAGCGACAACGAGAGCCTCCGGCCATTTTACCAGTGAGTGGTGTTGCCCCGCGATATCGATGTTGACCATTGACCCGCAGGCCGACATGGTTCAAATGCTACTCGTTGCTGCAGAGCATACTAATGTGCGTGTCCTGTGAATAAGAACTTCCTGTCTCTAGTCGATCAAGGTGTCCTTTTTTTCTGAGCACGAGTATAGTTGTATGGAGAGATGTTGCCATAGAGATGTTTACAAAATCGCATTTTAGGCACGCGAATGTAGGAACACTGAGTGTACAGAAACTGTACGTTTCTAACAAAAAATTGGCAAAAATATTACCCGAGCAATTCCAGGTTTGTCAGCTAGTATACTTCATGGTTTCTGAAAACAACTTCAAAACAAATGAAATTTGAAAAAAACGAACTGTTAAATGTTTCATGAAATGATTTATCTAAAAGTAAGACATAAAGTAGGTTACAGAACTGAGTGACGTAGCTTTGAATTGTTGTTCGAAATCATGTGCAGCAGCCGACCGTTGTGACCGAGCGGTTCTAGGCGCTACAGTCTGGAACGACGCGACCGCTATGGTCCCAGGTTCGAATCCTGCCTCGCGCATGGATGTGTGTGATGTCCTTAGGTTAGTTAGGTTTAAGTAGTTCTAAGCTCTAGCCGACTGATGACCTCAGATGTTAAGTCCCATAGTTCTCAGAGCCATTTGAACCATTTTGAACCTCCACAAAACTTCATTGCATCGTTCTTTGTAATCCAGCCTACAGCCCGGATCTCGCACCATGCGTATTAGTCTGGCACAATGAAGGATGCACTTCGCGGGAAGCACTATGTCGATGATTGCGAGCCTATTGTTGCAGCATGACGTTGGCTCTGATGTCAGCAGGTAGAATGGTACCAAGCAGGCATTGAGGCCCTCCCAGTAAGGTGCAGTAGGGCTGCCGCACTGAATGGAAATCATGTTGAAAAAATTGTGGGAATTTAAGGAGATGGGACCTGGATAAACTGAAAGAACCAGAGGTTGTACAGAGTTTCAGGGAGAGCATAAGCGAACAATTGTCAGGAATGGGGGACAGAAATGCAGTAGAAGAAGAATGGGTAACTCTGAGGGATGAAGTAGTGAAGGCAGCAGAAGATCAAGTAGGTAAAAAGACGAGGGCAAGTAGAAATCCTTGGGTAATAGAAGAAATATTGGATTTAATTGATGAAAGGAGAAAATATAAAAATGCAGTAAATGAAGCAGGCAAAAAGGAATACAAACGTCTCAAAAATGTGATCGACATGAAGTGCAAAATGGCTAAGCATGGAAGGCTAGAGGAAAAATGTAAGGATGTAGAGGCTTATCTCATTAGGAGTAAGATAGATACTGCCTACAGGAAAATTAAAGAGACCTGTGGAGAAATGAGAACCATTTGCATGAATATCAAGTGTTCAGATGGAAACCCAGTTCTAAGCAACGGAGGGAAAGCAGAAAGGTGGAAGGAGTAGATAGAGGGTCTACAGTAATAAGTACGGTAGAGAACACGGAATAAAACAAACAACGAAGTTTTTTAATCCCAATCAAGGATGAAACTGCACAATAACGTACAGTATAACAATATGCACAGCAGTAGACACCACAAGAATGGCCCGACAGGCGTCCAGTGAGTGACGAGTCGGTAGAGGCTCGCGAGCGTCAGCATGGTCGGACTAACCGGAGTGTCGGACCATCCGAGGTCGGATTAGAGGGGTTCTACTGCGGTAGAAAATACTAGACCACTACTGTCTACTGCAGGCCGCAACATACACAGAATTGTCGGGTAAACGGCAAGTGGCTAGCTACTGAAATAAAACTTGGCAATGTAAATTTTCAGGTGTATTTTTACGATAAAGATCACAGTTAATACTGCCAAGTCCGTACTAAGTGGCAACACAATGTAAAGTTCACACGCACACCACAATCTCAAACGTAGCCAGTTTATGGTATTTACACCCGTTACCCAAGTTAATAGACTTCACCGGATCGTTTAGTTATGAAAATGCCCACTCAAATGTTGTGCACTCTGCTTTACATGTAATACCTGTTCCAGTCTTAGATCGCACAACACGCCACGCGGTTTTAACTGACAGTCAAAAGCAATAATTTTGATATTCCGTCCGAAATTCTACACGACTTCCACTATACCGTTCACTTAAATACACTTTGTACCACTTCGCAAACACGTAGTTAGCATATTTCCGCGATTTTACAGTACTTTCGTCGGAGCTGCTTTCAGTGAGATGTTACTAGTTCGAACCCTCAGCCGCCATCCCCCTAGATCACACCAAAGGCTTTGTTCCCGGCATAGATTGGCGCGAGCGTGCATTTCTCTGATTGACTGATATCACAAACAGCAGATCAGGTTGCAGTATTATTCCGCGCTAACCCGCGCTTTACTTCAGTGAGCAATCATAGTAAAACATTTCTTTCTATGGCAATTGCTAAATAAATACATTTAGGAATGTATCAAATATAAAATGACTCCTTCTGAAATTACCGGTTAATTTGTGTTTTACTCACGGTTTATTAGTACCATAAACTGACTGCACATTTGATTATAGTAAATCCCCTGTATAGTTTAACTGGTACTTCGTGAATAAACAAAATAATTTTCATTTACTTCTGTTCTTCTTCACTCATACAACAATCACACTGCTAATTACTACACATATAAAATAATTATAATTATGCAAATACATTAAATATTAATCATATATCATTTTACAACACGATATCGTCCTAACAAATTACAGGAGCGATGCGAAGGCGCTACGCCTCAATATGCTAAGATTCATAAATAATTAAGCTCGTAGAGAGCAATAAACAAATTTTAAGGGAAAATTGTTGATAAAATTCATGACATAGGGAACGGCACTATGTAATATTTAAGGTGGCATCACACGTATTTTAAACTAGTTAAGTTATACTATACACTTAGCTTGCAATAGTTTTCATTGTTCGCAAATTATTATTAACATTTAACGCCCGTAATGAATTACTCATTGGAGAATGGAGATTTTGAGCAGCGCAATGTGTAGATCGCTATAGATTACGTCTAAAAACTGTGCTACATGCACACTATGTTAAAACTTTAGATGTCAAAAAACAAATTAGCGCTGAGTGGCTAAATTTTCCCAAAACTAGAACTTGATTTACGAGTGATAGGATAATCCTAGAAATTAATGTAACATAGTAAATAAGATGTACTTTTTAGTGTGTTTCCGATGGTGTACTTATTTCTGTAGGGGGATGTATGTATCAAACTTTGTAACCTTAACTGGTGAGATTTGTACTTGCATAACCAGGGGTTAACGTCCGAGACTATACAAACGGGCGGTCATCTTGGCCAGGGGTCAGTCGTTGGTCAGTCGTCTTGGAGGGTGGGTGGCGAGCAAGCCCCATTTGAGGGTGGCCGATTTTGGCGCCGATTTCTTTCGACAAAGAGTATTGTTTAATAGTGCAAGTGTGCAAGCATATATTTGGTGAACTGGAAGTGCTACGATTATTTGTGTGAGTACGATTTACGAGATATACATCGTCGTAAGTGAACATGTGGCGAGCTGTGATTTCGCGCCAAAACTGTTAGAACAAAGAGAACAGTGGGACTTGTGGTTCTGTTCGAATTGACTGAGTAATTTTCGTTTATAGCAGCTACATTACTGCTATTGGGGGCTCGGAGTAAAATTATTATTAAAGTAAAATTGTAAACCGTCTCACCAGTGCTAATTTTAATTGTGTAAAAAAAAGAACAAATCCAATAAATAGTGATTGAACTGTGTCGTGAAAAACTGATTTTAGTATACTAATCGCCTAATTCTTGTTCCCTAGCATAAACTGTACTTATGTCTGAGTGAATAATTTATTCAAAAACTACAACAAATGCGCGGGTGTGGAAGTGTACCAATGCACCAAGTGTCGAAATCATCCCCTGAGACTTACGTGAGAGCCAAAACCTGCAATAATTCTAATCAACCGCACTTCTTTATTATTTACTGCCTGTCGCAATCCTTACCCAGTGAAATGTAGTAATGGGTGTTACATGAATTGCTCTCTAGTGTAGTCATGGACTGGTGTATAAATAAACCTAACACCGTATAATAAACTCAGAGGAGGAAATATTACTCACCCTCATTAAAAAGGCCCCCTGGTCGGTTTGGAGCATTGTGCATGGTTAAGAACAGGAATTAGGCGGCTCCGGAATCATTCGACACAGACGTGAGCCACGCCAGTGATGTGGTTTGTACATGCCAGTTGGTTGTATGGCATCGTGGCAGCAAGAGAGGAATGTGTAGAGGAGCTACACGGTAGCAAAAAGAAGGTATGGTCACTGGATGTGCCCCTGACCGAACTGTGAAAGGAGTTGCCAGATTTGTTGCTGTGTATCCGCCTAGTAGTCGATTCCTCTGCACGCCAGGCAGGCCATGAGGGCAGCCGCCCTTCCAGGAGCATGAGCGTAAAAGGTTCCTCTAAAAACCGAGATATTGGTAGCTGACCGGTCAGCGATACGGAATGTCATACCTAACGGCCCGGGTTCGATTCTCGGCTGGTTCGAGGACTTTCTCCGCTCAGGGACTCGGTGTTGTGTTTTCCTTATCATCGTTATTTCATCCCCACCGTGTTGTGTGATGTCCTTAGGTTAGTTAGGTTCTACGGGACTGATGACCATAGATTTTAAGTCCCATAGTGCTCAGAGCCATTTGAACCATCATCCCCACCGTCACGCAAGTCGCCGAAGTGGCGTCAACTCGAAAGACTTGCACCAGGCGAGCGTTATATTCGACGGGAGGCCCTAGCCACACGGCATTTACACCGAGATATTTTCCTTGTATGGGCTGGGTTGTTTATCACAATGTTTCACGTCGCCCCCACAGCGTCTGGCGGCGCCAACGTCGCCGACAGGTGTTGTGCCTCCCGCCTCTGAGAGAACGCTGTCGGCAGGGCACAATTTTCCTACGCCAGGTCACGCGGAACAGGGTAGGGGAGATCAGTTAGTGGTACCAAACGTACCCTCTGCCATACTCCAAGGAGTGGCTTACGGAGTATGATGTAGATGCAGAAGCAGATCATGAAACCAGACTTTTATTTCAACATTCATAATGACCAAATGTTGCCCTTTCTTCTACATCTTCGTGACGAATTCTCTGCAGACAGTCCAGTATTTCTAGGTGACCATAGCTGTGTTCACAAGAGTGCAGTCGTAAGTTCCTCATTTGAGGATCACTCGGGCACTGTATCGCACATCGACAGACCCGCTAAAACACACGACATTAATCGCGTAACTTGGAACTGCTTTAAACAGCGAGCGGAACGTAGCAATAAACGTTCCCAGTACCTGGTGTGTCTACGGGATCTCATAATCAATGAATGACTGCAACCTGATATGGCACATCTTAAGAAATTTTTAGACTTTTCGTTTTCAACAAACCAAAGCCATTTTTACACGTTTTTATTAGATCGCTTCCCTGTGTGTGTGTTGGGTACAAACTTGCAATTGATTTTAAACTAACCTCCCGATGAGCTAGAGACCTGAAACTTTCAACATAGCGGCAAGATAATGAAATAATAAACAAACAGTTGAAAAAAAGAAAATTAATTTCTTCACCGGTTTCGGACACTTAATGCCCATCTTCAGAAGGTTGTGCCTATCGCAATATTTGGGAGCCTCAATAATAAAGTCCATACAGCATACTGCCATGGTCATTGTTTTCACAGTGTCTGCATAAACTAGTAGTAGTTTTATGTAGAATATATAAAACTGGTACTGGTTTTACACAGAATATATAAAACTAGTACTGGTTTTATCCAGATACTGTGAACAACATGACCATGGCATTGTGCTGTACGGACTTTCTGGCTGACCCTCGCAAAAGTGCGATAGTCACAACCTTCTGAAGAAGAGAGTTAAATACCCGAAACCGGTGAAGAAATAAGATTTTTTTTTTTTTTTTTTTGCTACCGGTTGCTTATTATTTTATTATTTACAAACTCCGTTGCTGAAGATGGACAAAATACTATATCTGATTGGCAAAGCGTCAGATGAATTCTACCTCGTCTTGATTTAGTTGTCGTCATTCCTTCACGTTTCCACTTCACAGTCACGTCATTAACAGTCGGCATCGGCAGCTTTAGAAGAGTTCATGTTTAGAAGTGTTGAATGTGCCTGACGTACTTGTTACTAAGGTAACTTTCTGTGTTCAGTCGACGTTGGAAGTCACGATGACGCTACATTCCCAGCCTCCTTTTAAACTGACGGGTCCGGTTCTCGGGACATCTAGTTGCCATTTCGGCACTATGTATGGGTATCAGGATTACTTTTGATCATATGTTGTTGTTGTGGTCTTCAGTCCTGAGACTGGTTTGATGCAGCTCTCAATGCTACTCTATCCTGTGAAAGCTTCTTCATCTCTCAGTACTTACTGCAACCTACATCCTTCTGAATCTGCTTAGTGTATTCATCTCTTGATCTCCCTCTACGATTTTTACCCTCCACGCTGCCCTCCAATGCTAAATTTGCGATCTCTTGATGCCTTAGAACATGTCCTACCAACCGATCCCTTCTTCCGGTCAAGTTGTGCCACAAACTCCTCTTCTCCCCAGTTGTGTTCAATACCTCATCATTAGTTATGTGATCTATCCATTTAATCCTCAGCATTCTTCTGTAGCACCACATTTCGAAAGCTTCTATTCTCTTCTTGTCCAAACTATTTATCGTCCGTGTTTCACGTCCATACATGGCTACACAACATACAAACACTTTCAGAAACGACTTCTTGACACTTAAATCTATACTCAATGTTTAAAAATTTCTCTTATTCAGAAACGATTTCCTTGCCATTGCCAGTTTACATTTTATATCCTCTCTACTCCGACCATCATCAGTTATTTTGCTCCCCAAATAGCAAAAATCCTTTACTACTTTAAGTGTCTCATTTCCTAATCTAATTCCCTCAGCATCACCCGAGTTAACTCTACTAAAAATGGTTCAAATGGCTCTGAGCACTATGGGAATTAACATCAGTCCCCTAGAACCTAGAACTACTTAAACCTAACTAACCTAAGGACATCACACAACACCCAGCCATCACGAGGCAGCGAAAATCCCTGACCCCGCCGGGAATCGAACCCGGGAACCCGGGCGTGGGAAGCGAGAACGCTACCGCACGACCATGAGATGCGGGCTTAACTCTACTACATTCCATTATCCTCGTTTTGCTTTTGTTGACGTTCATCTTAGATCTTCCTTTCAAGACACTATCCATTCCGTTCAACTGCTCTTCCAAGTCCTTTGCTGTCTCTGACAGAATTACAATGTCATCGGCGAACCTCAAAGTTTTTATTTCTTCTCCATAGGTTTTAATAGCTACTCCGAATTTTTCTTTTGTTTCCTTTACTGCTTGCTCAATATACAGATTGAATAACATCGGAGATAGGCTATAACCCTGTCTCACACCTTTCCCAACCGCTGCTTCCCTTTCATGTCCCTCGACTCTTGTAACTGCCATCTGGCTTCTGTACAAATTGCAAACAGCCCTTCGCTCCCAGTATTTTACCCCTGCCACCTTTAGAATTTGAAAGAGAATATTCCAGTCCACATTGTCAAAAGCTTTCTCTAAGTCTACAAATGGTAGAAACGTAGGTTTGCCTTTCCTTAATCTTTCTTCTAAGATAAGTCGTAAGTCAGTATTGCCTCACGTGTTCCAGTATTTCTACGGAATCCGAACTGATCTTCCCCAAGGTCGGCTTCTACCACTTTTTCCATTCGTCTGTAAACAATTCGCTTTATTATTTTGCAGCTGTGACATATTAAATTGATAGTACGGCAATTTCACATCTGTCAACACCTGCTTTCTTTGGGATTGGGATTATTGTATTCTTCTTGAAGTCTGAGGGTGCTTCGCCTGTCTCATACATCTTGCTCACCAAATGGTAGAGTTTTGTCAGGACTGGCTCACCCAAGGCCGTGAGTAGTTTGATCATATAGTGTATTTTAATGTATTTATGTCGCTCGTACCACTTCGATTAGTGACAACTGTTCCAAACCTTTTATTCCGAACCGGTGCTTAGCACGAGTCAGCTGAGGTAGCGTTCGAATTATCGCGCTGTTATCATATTAGCGGCGTACATCAAGCGCGACCCAGGCGCCCCGTTTCCCACGCGCAACAATGCATCACGGGAGCGGCGCGATCGCAGTGCCGCGGCGGCGGCGGCGGCGGCGGCGGCGGCGGCGGCGGCGGGAAATTAATGCAGTCGCAGGTCGTTTCGCTCGTCAGCCGGGCTGCCAGCCTCTCCGCTCCGTGCGCAAGGCACGCCATGAATGCGAAATATTATCGCGGGAATAATTTTTAATCTGCTCGCCAGCTGTTATGAGCCGAGCGGGTTGTCATCTCTGTGTCTCCCCGTGCATAAATTGCGTGCGACGCCGAACGGAACACAGAGCACGAGAAATAAATGAAAAAAAAACAACGTGGAGTCGGGTGAAGAGCTCCTGTGCTTATTAAAAAGCCAGAGAGTTCCAGAATTAAGAGGTGGGATCGGAAAGGAGAAGCAAGTATCGCTCTAACAGTTGTTTCAGTTCTAGATGTTGAGCTTCACCAGTAACTTAGTTTATTTGAAACGGCATGTATGAGTGTCCTCGCTGATAAATTAGAGTCCCAAATGCACAATCCCCTCTAGCATATATTTTTTGAGTTCGTTTCTTGTGCTGTCTCTATAATGAGTGGTTTTGCTTGTATTTAAAAGTGCAACACTTGGTGTTTGGTCCCACGTAAATGTTGCCCTTCCAAAAAAAAATGAATAAGCCACGATGCGACGTACCTGTTCTCAGTTATGGTTCTTCAGACACCTATACATAAACAGCGCAACGGACGTTACATTTTGTACCTGTAATACCTCAACATTACCCATTGGTTAATTTTTCCCTTACTGAAACAAAATTGAATCTTTGTAACAAAGTTTAGATTTTCTCTAATTACCAAGATATAGACGCAAGGTTGTGTATTCATATTCAGGGTGAGTTTTTCCACCGTGTACAGCTCTAGGGATTGATCGATGAGAGAGTATGATACAAAAAGGGTTTTGATTCGAAGGGTTGTATTGCTGATATATGATAGTGCACCAGCCCACTTCGTCGTTAACGCCCGGACCCATCTAACTCGTGTCTTTCCTGGTCGAAGGATCGGAGGACAGGGTCCAGTCTTCGCAAAGAATTCGAGAAATATTCTAAAATTGAAAGCTCTTTGCACGTGAACGCGTTCATGCCAGAGCACATCGTTATATCATACCTTTCGACTGTTTACATAGCGGCACTGCAGAACAAACTGGAACTGTGTCGAAACTTCCTGCCAGATTAAAACTGTGTGCTGGACCGAGACTCGAACTCGAGACCTGTACCTTTCGCGAGCAAGTGCTCTACCACCTGAGCTACCCAAGCACGACTCACGCCCCGTCCTAGCAGCTTCACTTCTGCCAGTATCTCGTCTCCTACCTTCCAAACTTCACAGAAGCACTTGCCCACGAAAGGCAAAGGTCCCGAGTTCGAGTCTCGGTCCGGCACACAGTTTTAATCTGCCATGAAGTTTCAAATCAGCGCACATTCCTCTGCAGAGTGAAAATCTCATTCTGGAACTGTATTGGCTGTCGGCAGGTCATTTGTACTGCAACACTCCTCGCATGCAGACACGTTCACCAATGACGAGGAGCTAGACATCTGCATCTACGCAGTGAATGTGAAATGCGGTGGAAACGGCTTGGAGGTACACGGATGTCCATCCTGATCGTCTGTGTCCGTCGAGCAGGGCACCTGGAGGGAATCGTTCGGCCACTAGTGCATGAGGCAGCTTCAGCGTGGGAAATGAAGGACGAAAGCTGCTGCTGGCACAGCACATGAAAAAGTTGTTCTGTCTACGATGCATATCAACCCGCACGATGGCAACGTGGCTCGTTGCCGTGGAATGTGGGATCAGCCAGAAGAATTCATTCGCATCTTGCATCGACGTAGTTTCCAGCTTTAATCATCTGTCATTATATCAGACATTGGGAGAACGCGAATTCGAATAATATATATAATTTTGTCAGCTTGTTCTTCAGTGACTGGGAGACGGCGCTATGTTTTTTAACCTGTTCTCTATACCGACGAAGCAAAGTTTACAAATTATGGTAATGTAAACTTTGCGTAACTTGCACAACATATATTTTTGAAATTTTTGAAAACTTAGTCAGCGATCTTAAAATTTGTTAAAATTTAAAATTTGAAACAGTCTTGATCGCAATTTTTTTATTGGATTGAGTGACCTGTTTCGACCAAGACTGTTTACATTTTAATTTTAATTGCACAAATAAGCAGCAGAAAATACACGTTGGATTCGTCAGTTACAACACGAATTACTGTGGAGCATAAACGCATGGCGCGACAGCAAAGGAAATTACATTGTGGGATATTACTTCATCCCAGGGGTTTTAAGTGAAAATACGTATGCATTCTTTCTTACGAACATTTTAGCTGTTCTTCTAGAACAGGTACCATTGGGTGCGCGACAGTGCGTGTGATTCCAATACGATGGCTGCCGAGTTAACTCAACCCTTGTTGCAACGCCAATACTGAATCAAACGTTTCCTGACCTTGGATTGGACAGAATAGTATAGTACAATGGCGGCACAGATCAACTTATGTGACTCCTCTTTGTTTCTTCCTAGGGCGAGCATTGAAAGATGGAGTATATTACGAATCCCCAACCACGCCAGACGATATGCACCATCGAACTGCCACAGGATGCAAAGGCATATCATATAGTGTACTTTCATCTCGTCGTCTATCTCTTCAACGGCAGTTGCATATGTGCCTTGCAGCAGACGCTGAACAGTTTGAGCATATGCCGGAGATTAGTGTAAAAACTAGATTTCGTTAAGGCGACTTTTTTTTGGATGAAATACCGTCAGTCACTCTAAATGAAACGTTTAGTTTATTTAAAATCTACTCTTTTTGGAAATATTTAGATGTTTTCTAACAAAGACGAGTCTGGATTATTTTTAAATTTATTTTTTATTTTTATTTTTATTTTTAATCGTATTGACCAACTAGTATCACGTTAACAACTTCAGTTCCTCTTCTTCCTTTTCTGTTGTTTCCTATTTTTCCAGTATTCCCTCATTTTCTCCACATGAAGTTTCTTCCTTTCTTCTGTCCATTTTGTTCCCTATTTTTATTCCTTCTGCTTTGAAAGCCTTCCAAATTTAGTATTTTGTTTTTGAAACGGTTTCTTCCTCCTATTTCTGATTCTTTGCTGTTGTCTCTTTCAAGATCTTAATTTCTTCTGTAATCCATGCTATTGTCGATTTCTTCTCCCAGAAATTTTGGAGTATTTGTTTTGTTAGTCTATTTCCATCCATTCGGTAGAGATGTCCAAAAAAGGTCAATCTTAGTTTGGCCATTACTTCAGATATTTTCTATATATTTTTGGAGATCTTCTCATTATTCTTATTTTCCAACCCTCTGCAGTTTTCATTGCACCCATTACTTTTCTAATAATCCTTCTTTCCAGTACCTCTAGTTTGTGCCTCTTACAGTTCATCGTTAGGCATTCAGATCCATATAACGATTCTGGTCGTACCACTGTGGTGTAGTGTTTTAGTTTTATTTTTCTAGATATACATTTATTGTTGTAAATATTTTTGGTCAAACGATATGATCTTTCCATTTTGTTAATTCATACATCTATTGCAGATTTTTCTAGTCCATTCTGTTGTATAGTTTCTCCAAGATAATTTAAATTTTGTTTACTCGCTCTATTTTACCTATTTGTGTTCCTATGTATTTTGGTGCATTTTTTATATTTGTCATAAATTATGTTTTTTCAACTGAAATTTTGAGACCAGTTCTGTTTGCTAATTTTTCCTGAATGTTTACTTGAGTAACTGCTTCTGTCTGATTTTCTGAAAGTATTGCGAAATCATCAGCAAAAGCAAAGCAGTTTATCTTAATTCCATTTGTTTCCCTTCCCAAAGTTATTGGTTCAATTTTGTGATTTTTTTACCTCCGAATTCCAGATCCTTACAATTTTTTCTAGAACACAGTTAAACAGTAAAGGTGATAAACCGTCACATTGTCTAACAATAGTTTTTATATCAAAAGGCTGAGATACTTCTCCCATAAATTTGACTTTAGATACTGTACCTGTTAGTGTTGCACGAATTATGTTTGCTAGTTTTGATTTAACGCCAAATTCTCGAATGGCCTTATCTCTCTGGAATTATTATTATTATTACCGTTATTATTAGTTCAAATGTAAGAAAGGTAATAGAACAGTTTCTTTTTTGTCGCGAATAGCGCTGCTTATCAATGTGAAATACGAACGACTGGCATCTATGATCCGGCGTTGCCAAGTAAGCAGTAACGCAGAGATTTTCAAAATGGAGACTTGCTTGACGAAACTGTAGTTGTGTCTACAAAAACCTGAAAACGGACAAGCTTTTGAAATACCTGTCGTAAGCACCGTCTGATCCGCCAGACGCTAGCACACGCCGTAATTTCACACAGAAAAATCGTAGCTGACCCTCTTATGTACAGCATGTCACATGGGAAACGTGGTTTCATCTCAGTACTGTAGGCCTGCCTTGCTGCCTGTAATCACGAAAGCTGGCGTGACAGTTGCGCTGGCAGTGTTTACACCCCAGCAGCCGACTCCCGGGTTTCCTATTTTAGTACATTTCTCCGATTGCTTCGCGAAGCATTACAACTTCAATATTTATCAGTGCTGATTGTCTTTCCTATAACATTTAATGCTCTTATGAAAAGTACGCGTTTATATTTAAAATACAAACATTTGTTTCACTATCTCGGTTGATACCACTGTTCACAGCATTATCCACACAAACTTTACGTGCCCACTGAATAAAGCAGTACAGTAGATCTGCCGGCAGAGTGCACTGCTAGAGCAGGCGCTGGTGGTTTGCAGTTGTTGCACTGTTCAGCAAACATGTGCTCTAAATCGCATACGTTATAGCTGTGAGCAATCCCTGATCTTCGATACTGTGAAACAAGTCTCTTCTACGGCAAGTTCTTTGCTTTCCGTATTTTCGTAAGTGATAATATGGAACAAAACAAGAAAAAAATGTCCAGTAAACATGTGCTCTAAAATGCATACCTTAAGAGCTTTGACCACTTGTTCATCTTCGGTACATATATGATGGACGATTCTCAACAGTTGTGGGACAGCTTGGCGCAGGAGAGGATTCAACACCTTTATGGAACCCTCTCCAGCCGAGTCAGTGCATGCATCCATGCCAGAGGGGTGCAGCGCTTTCGTAATTAGTGGCCTCATACTGCCTGGTTATTTGTAAATTTCACTCCATTTTGTAATCACTGAAATACACTATGTGATCAAACACCTCGCTGAAAATGGCTTATACGTTCACGGCGCCCTCCACCGTAATGCTGGAATTCACTTTGGTGCTGGCAAAATGATGATAGCTCCCACTCCCACAGGCATACGTTCAATCAGGTTTCTTGGGAAATGGCAGCCCATTCTTCACGGAGTGCTGCACTGAGGAGAGGTATCGATGTCGGTCGGTGAGGCCTAGTACGAAATCGGCGTTCCAAAACATCGCATAGATGTGCTATAGGATTCAGGTCAGGTCACTGTGTAGACCAGTCCATTACAGCGATGTTATTGTGTAACCACTCCGTCACAAGCCGTGCATTATGAAAATATGATCGATCGAGTTGAAAGATGCAATCACCATCCCCGAACTGCACTTCAACAGTGAGAAACAAGCAGGTACTGTTAGCGCTACACACGTGGCAGATGACATTCACCTGGCATTCGCCATACCCACACGCTGCCTTCGGATCGCCACATTGTGTACTGGGATTCGTCTTCCCACACAACGTTTTTCCACTGTTCAATCGTCCAATGTTTACGATCCTTACACCAAACGAGGCGTCGTTTGGTATTTACTGGCGGGATGTTTGGCTTATGAGCAGTCGCTCAACCATGAAATCCAAGTTTTCTCACCTCTCGCCTAACTGTCATAGTACGTGCAGTGGATCCTAATGCAGTTTGGAATTCCTGTGCGATGGTCTGGATAGATGTCTGGGTATTACACATTACAACCCTCTTCAACTGACGGCAGTCTCTGTCAGCCAACAGACGAGATCGACCTGTAAGCTTTTGTGCTGTACGTGTCCCTTCACGTTTCCACTTCACTGTCACATAAGAAACAGCGGACCTAGGGATGTGTAGGAGTGTGGAAATCTCGGGTACAGACGTATAGCATAAGTGGCGCCCAATCACCTGACACGTTCGAAGTCCGTGAGTTCCGCGAAGCCCCTCATTCTGTTCTCTCACGATGCCTAATGACTACTGAGGTCGCTGATATGGAGTACCTGGCAGTAGGTGGCATCACAATGTACCTAATATGAAAAACGTATGTTTTTGAGGGTGTCCGGATACTTTTGATCACTCTGTGTATCATGACATATCCCCTCAACAAGTGAAGTTTCCACTTATTCCTTCCTCTCCTGGATGTTTCACTTCTTTTTTGTCAGGCAGTGTATTTGGCAATAGTTTGGCTGCATCATCGTCTGCAGAAGGCTATGACAACAGGAACGCCATCGCTCGCAGCTCCTACGACCTAACACGTTCCACTGCAGTCTGGTGTACTGAAATATTAGTCTACAATCTCGTGGCTTGGTAAACAATTCACTGATCCACCTGACACTCGTACACTTGGGGCTGGATGCGGCAGATTAAGTCCTAAATCGCGATACGTTCGCCGGAGTTCACCATGTACACCTAACTGGCCGCTTACACGCACCAATAACCGCTGCATTGTTATGCAGGGGCTCGTTCGCTGCCACAGTTAACCGATACATTATCGCTCAGCCGTTCACGCTAAGCCAGACCGTCCCTTCTTCGCCCCTTCACCCCTTTCCCCCTAACCGTGCTCCCCCCTTCTCATCCCTCACCCCTTACCGCTAATCCATCCCGAGTTCCCACACTCGCTACCCTGCCCTGTTACCACCCTCACTCTACACCCTTCGCTTAACACTTGTCCGCTGCAACCCCAGCATCAACTAAAAGTTAGCGTTTTCGTTTTAGACCGGCTCTTCACGTTTCCATTATTACTTTGAGGGGTGTTAAACATTAACATATTTTAGAAATAGACTTGTTTCTATTTCTGTGCAATATCCAATATAAGCCCCTTCATTATAACTGCTCACATCCTTCGCATTCATCTTACGTCATCTCGCCATTTTCATTTTTATCTTACACTTTGTATTACCCACCATCATTCTTCTAGTTTTTGTTGTGCTGTTGTTGACTTGGTCTTCACTGTGAAGACTTGTTAGGTGCAGCTCCCTACGCTAATTTATGCTGTGTAAGCCTCTTCATCTGCCAATAACTACTGCAACCTATATCCTTCTGAATCTGGTTACTGTATTCGTCTCTTGGTCTCCCTCTACGATATTTTATACCCCACACTTACCTCTAATATTACATTGGTGATCCCTTGATGTCTTAGCATGTGTCCTATCAACCGATCACTTCTTTTAATCACATGATGCCACAAATTTCTTTTTCGCCTTAATCCTATTCAGTACGTGCTCCTTAGTCCACTCGTTACTACCACAAACGGCTCACTCCAGACAAATACCTTCAGAAAATACTTCGTAACCATGAAGTCTATATTCGATTTTAACAACTTCTCTTCTTCAGGAAATCTTTTCTTACCATTGTCTGTCTACATTTTATATCCTCTCTGCTTCTACTATCATCAGTTATTTTACTGCCCAAATAGCAAAACTCATCTAATACTTTCAGAGTCTCATTCCCTAATCTCATTTCCCAAGCATCTCCTGATTTAATTCGACTACATTCCATTATCCTTGTTTTCGTTTTTCTCATTTTTATCTTATATCCTCCTTAGAAGACGCTGTCCGTTCCTTTCAACTGTTGTTCCAAGTCCTTTGCTATCTCTGACAGAATTACAGTCTCACCGGCAAACCTCACCGTTTTCATTTCTTTTCCCTTAACTTTAATTCCTTCTCCAAATTTTCCTTCAGTTTCCTTTATTGCTTGTTTAGTGTACATCTTCAACAATATCGGGGATAGGCTACAACTCTGTCTCAAGCACAGCTTCACTTTCGTGTCCATCGACTCGTAATTGTCATCTGGTTTTTGTACAAGTTGAGAATAGCCTTTAGCTTTCTGCATTCTACAGAATTTCGTAGAGTTTGTTCTGACCTACGTTGGGATAAGCTGTCTCCAAATCCACAAAAGTTGTGCAACATCTCCATAGAAAAATTTATGAATTACTGTGTTGGTAAACCTCGTATTTGATTTTTAAACAGCTGAGCAAAACTGAACGTACTCAGACATCTCTCTCTTTACTTATTCTCATCATCACTGACACACAATATTTTTAGTGCACCGCAAACTGACTTTCAATAATCCCTACAAAAGAATGGTCTTCACTCACAACAACCTATACCTTTCATAAATCACTTACCTCACAAAAATCTTCGTTACTCGAACTACTGCAATACAGCGAGCGCCAATAATGCCAGCTAAATCAAATGAATGATTTTGATAGAGAACAAACAATGTATTTACCTTAATAATGTTCAAAAGTCATCATATATATCAGTTCATCATATCCAGTATTACAAATTTATTCTTTCTGATGAACACACGTCCAGATCATCCGCTCTCAAAATTCTACCGTCTCTACCCCCACATCCACCACTGCTGGCCGCTCACCTCCAACTGCACAACGCTACGCGCTTTTCACATCCAACACTACACTAGCAAATATTCCAACAATGGAAACCAGCCACAGACTGCACACAGCACAGTCAGTGATTTTCATACCGAACGCTACGTGGCGCTACCAACATAAAAACCTAAACAGCCTACTTACAGTTGTAAACGTAGGTTTACTTTTAGGTAACCTATCTTCTAATGTAAGTTGTAGGGTCAGTATTTCTTCACATGTTACTTCTGGTTTCCATCCAGTTATCTGTAACATCCATAGCCAGAGCGGATGCCCCACTCTTTGTTAATCACTTCAGTGTTTAAGCTTTCCTGACACTGAGACGAAGACACATCATTGTTTTCAGTGTTTCGTGAGAAGCACGTCGTCTGTCTGCAAGGAATGCTATTTAAGTTCTTTGAGCGTCCACGTAAGACGTATGAAATAACTGGGCTGCTAACCCAAAATGAAATTTTCACTCTGCAGTGGAGTGTACGCTGATATGAAACTTCCTAGCAGATTAAAACTGTGTGCTGGACCGAGACTCGAACTCTGGACCTTTGCCTTTCGCGGGCAAGTGCTCTACCAACTGAGCTACCAAAGCACGACTCACGCCCCGTCGTCACAGCTTTAATTCCGCCAGTACCTCCTACCTTGCAAACTTCGTAGAAGCTGTCCTGTGAACTTTACAGAACTAGCACTCCTGGAAGAAATGATATTGCGGAGACTGCTAATGCATCTGTAACTTAATGATGCTGCTAACATACACATACCTGAGACAGCTCAGTACCTGTTTTTGCCAATCTTTTTCCTGATACAATCGTATACATTATTCGATCAAATATATGGTCATTGAAACCTTATCATTTTATCTTATTTTACCTAAAATTGAATCAGTAGAAATTTGTAGTAATCACACCAAGGAAATTGTAATTGTCAAAAATAATGTGTAAATTACACCGTAGATCGACAAATACGGTAATTTATGAATCTTTGGAACAGGGAACCGAACGTAACATGAAGGCACGCAGAAGATTTGTGCGCATGCTAGAAAAAAAATTTCAGATCGAGATTTCGTAGACTTGTTGTGTGTTGCGTGAGAGGCAAAAAGAAATACTAAGATAAAATGCATGTTATCCCTCCTCTTTGTTATAAATACCAGCCTTGGATGGACATTTTCAGGTAAGTGCAGCTGTTGGAATAGTAACTGCACATGAAATTGAATGCAAGAAACAAAAACGTGCAAATACTACGTAAGCCGAACACTACGAAGCAGCATGTCAGAACACCTTTTAAATGACAAAAAAAAAAAACCACCATCGTCGATCAGCACAGCAAGAGGTGATTTTTAATGGAAATTAATTTTGTAACCGAGTGAAGATCATTGGTTTTTTGCAAATATCCACAAAATATACACTGATCGGAAAAATCGCTTCACCAAGAACGAGTTCTCCAACACAAATGGAAGTTGGTAGGCCTCTTTCTACATCTGAAAGAGGACGTCTGTTTAAATTTCGCGCCAGTCGCTTAGGAGTGGCGCCAGTGGTGGCAGTATGAGATGCAAATAAGGTCTGCTTTAAATACACACTGTAACTGTCGTGAGCGATAGCCACCTTTCAGTTCGGACCTGGTGAGTTGATGTCAGTCAAGAACTTTAAGGCGACAAAGACATAGTTACCAACAGCTCATTGAGTTTGAACGAGGTCCTGTAATAGGGCTACGAGAAACCGGACGTTACATCTGCGACACTGCAGCAAAAGTTGACCAACTGTACGTGATTTGTTGTCAGCGGTGGTCAGGAGAAGGTGCGGTCGCAAGAAGGCCGGGCCCAGTGCGGCCACGTGCCATTACTGATTAGATTGGATTAGATTAGATTAATGCTAGTTCCATGGATCATCAATACGATATTTCGTAATTATGTGGAACGAGTCTAATTCTCCAATACATGACATAATTAAGTTAATTTAATAACATAATTAAGTTAATATAACACCTTTTTTATTTTTTGTTTTATTTCAAAAAGAATTCGTTTTTTTTCTTTTTTTCTTAATTTATATCTAAAAATTCTTCTATGGAGTAGAAGGAGTTGTCATTCAGAAATTCTTTTCATTTCTTCTTAAATACTTGTTGGTTATCTGTCAGACTTTTAGTACTATTTGGTAAGTGACCAAAGACTTTAGTGGCAGTATAATTCACGCATTTCTGAAAGGGACGATCATGGTGTTCGATGTATGGCTCTGGCGTATCGTACTGCATCTTAAGCAGAAACCTGAGCAACAGTTGGCACCACACTGACAAATGGTTCAAATGGCTCACAGCACTATGGCGTTTAACTTCTGAGGTCATCAGTCCCCTAGAACTTAGAACTAGTTAAACCTAACTAACCTAAGGACATCCCACATCCATGCCCGAGGCAGGATTCGAACCTGAGGTCGCGCGGTTCCAGACTGCAGCGCCTATAACCGCTCGGCCAATCCGACCGGCACCACAGTGACACAATGAACTGTTACAAATAGGTTACTTCAAGGACAGCTCCGAGCTGAAAGTCCTCTAGCGTGATTTCCACTGAACCCAAACCAGGCCAACTGCGATTGATTAACTGATTGACTGATTGAGAGGGCTTATGGGACCAAAAGGCGTGGTCATCAGTCCAGCAATCCCGAAGTGTATCACAGAAGAAAGACGGGTCTGCTAAAAGTGGACGGATCCAGGCAAGTGAGTCAAATTATAAAACATTGAAGATTAAACACACGCAGGAAAGGCATAAAAGATGACATCACATCTAAAAATTGGAAAAAATGGGACGGTCATGGACCCACAGACCGAGGAGACTGTAAAAGAAGTCCCCACCGCAACCAATCTACCCCTGGTGCAAGACTAAAGTAGAACCTTATATCTGCAAATAAAAACCACTTTCACGGAGGAAACTGAGAACCATATCAACAATACGTGGATCGTCTGCTAATATTAAATTTTAGGAATCGGGCATACTATACTTACACTAAGGTCCGAAAGAAGGGGACATTCCACCAATATGTGAGATATCATCAGTCTGGCTCCACAACCACATTGTCAGGGTGGGGCAATACGTAGGAGGAGACAATGGGTGAGCTGGGTATGACCAATGTGTGGACGGTATATAACAGTGCACTCCTTCAGAGAGGAGCGGAAGGAAGAGCGCCAAACTGCAGTAGACTTCAAGATTGTGACGAGTTTATTACAATGAGCAGAATCGATCCAGATGGCATTCCACTTTCGTGCAAAAAGAGAGATTTGACGTAGATCTGCACATCCATAGTTGGAATCATGAAAGGAAATGGGGTAAGTATCTCCTTCTCTAGCCAAACGGTCATCCAATTCTTTCCCTGGGATGCCCACGTGACTTGAGACCCAGGGAAAGAGGACTTACCAGGCGGCACGCTCAAGTGCAGAGGTGACGAGAGTACCATTGGTCGATAGCCTGCAGGCTGCCCATGGAGTGTGAACAAATTAAAACACTGTGGAGGGAGGCCTAAGAAACAAAAAGGAGGGCCCTGTGAATGGCTAAAAGCTCCGCTGTGAACACACTACATGATCCCAGCAATAAATGATGTCCGAAGTCAGTAGGAGACGTGAAAGCGTAACCCACCTTATCAACTGTCTTAGAACCATCAGTGTAAAAGATGGTGACACCCTGGAACTCTGCAGGGATGGCACATACAAGACACTGGAAAACCATAGGAGCGACAGAGACCTCAGGACCCTGGAATGGATCGATGTTGTCTAGGCACCATCCAAGGGGGCAGAGTTGGGGGAGGGGGTGTATTGGAGGAGGAAATACATGGGCTTCAGTCCAGTGTGTGAAGCTGGAGATCACAACAGAGTGAAGTGAGACGCATGCCAATTGGCAATCCCACATGTGGACAAGTGTTAGGAGGGAGACATCCCTCTTTGGCAAAGAGCACAGGGTACAAAGGATGGTCAGGAAATTGACCAATGGCGACTGCATAAGAAACAAGGAGTTGGCTCTGATGGATGTGTAGAGGGGAACTCCCTGCTTATGTGAGGAGACTATCAACAGGACTAGTGAGAAAGGGACCAGCAACCAGATGCACCCCGCAATGATGGACATGATCATGGAGTTTAAAAGTGGAAGGAGCTGCTGAGCCATAAACCTGACTACCATAATCTAGTATGGACAAGAACAGAGCATGGTAAAGATGGAGAAGAGTGCAACGTCTGCATCCCAAGATGTGTGGGCTAGGAGGCAGAGAGCATTAAGCTTCCACATACACTTACGTTTTTAGGTGGCGAATTTGGGACAGCCATATGAGATTGTTATCAACAATCAGGCCCAAGAAACTGGACTGTGCTACAGCATCGAGGAGCTGGTCGCCTAAATAAAGTTCTGGATGAGTGTGTACTGTAGGTCGACGACATAAATGCATAACGGGCATTTTGGAGGGAGAAAACGTGAAGCCATGAGCGGTGGTCCACGCAGAGGCCTGTCGAATGGCGCCTTGCAGCTCAGCAGATGCTACCGAGTGGGAGCTGTACCAGACGCAAAAATCGTCAATGTACAATGCTGAGACAACCAGAGGCCCAACTGAGGTCACAAACCCATTGATGGCAATGAGGAAGAGTGTGCACTTAGCACAGAACTCTGTGCAATACCAGTCTCCTGAATCTGAGGGGCGCTGAGTGAAGTGCCAACTGGAAACCGGAAGAGCCGGTGAGGTAAAATCTCGCGGATAAAAATTGGAAGGGGACCACGGAAGCCCCAGTCATGGAGGGTAACTGAAATGTGATGGCACCAAGCGATGTCATACGCCTTATGTAGGTCAAAGAAGACTGCCACAAGGTGCCGGTGGTGAGTAAAAGCCTGTTTAATGGCTGATTCCAATTGGATTGAATGGTCAGTTGGCTATCGCCCTGCCTGGAAGCTACAATGATACTGGGGCAAAAGGCCCGACATTCGAGTACCCAACATAATCTCAAGCTGACCATCCATTCAAACAGTTTACAAAGTACATTCGGTAGGCTAAACGAGCGGTAGCTGTCTAGATACGTTGGGTTTTTCCCAAGATTAAGGATGGGGATAACTACAATGTCTCGCCATTGTAATGGTAAAGCACCCGTGAGCCAAATGTAGTTGAAGACCCTAGGAGCTGCTGTCTCTGGGGAACGTCCATGTGTTGGATCATCTAGTTGTGGATGGAATCTGGGCCTGTGGATATGTCTCGTGAAGAGCTAATAGCCTGCACCAATTCCCATTCAGTGAAAGGTGCAATATAGAGCTCAGGATGGTATAGGATGAAACACAGGGGTGTCTGTTCAACACTGCGTTTCTGCCAGAGAAGGGTAGTAGGGCTGGAAGAGTGCAGTGGTGCCATCCTAAAGTATGTCGGGAGGTGTTCTGCTAGGACGAATGGATCAGTGGAACGAGCACCTTGAAGGTTCGGACTTTGGACACTGGATTGTCGCTGGCGGCCTGGAAGGCTACAGAGCTCGGACCAGACCTGCAATGAAGAGGCATACGTCCCCAGGGAGGAAACTTAGCGCTCCCAGCATTTCTTTTTACTCCGTTTAATAAGGTAACGAGCCTTACCACAGAGATGCTTAAAAGTGAGGAGGTTGGTCAGTGAAGGGTGTCGCCTAAATCGCTGCAGCGCCCGTCGGCGGTCCTGGACAACGACTGCGATGTCCTTAGTCCACCACGGTACCGGTCGACGACGAAGGGGTCCTGTGAATAGTGGGACAGCAGTGCCAGCAGCATGAAGAATAGTGATAGAGATTCCTTGCACAACTACACCTATGATATTCGAGAGAGAGGTGTCAAAGTTCACAGCAGTCTTATATAAAGGCCAATTGGTCCTGCGGAACGCCCACCGTGGGGGGGCTTGTATGCCTGGTGGCAAGCGAGAACTCATTGGATTATACCCTGAATTAGACGCAAGACGGGGAAACAGCGTTTTGTCGCTTTAATTTGGGACACCAATGTAGTTTTCAGGCTCTTCCACACAGCGAAGGTAGGTGTAAAGCAAGCACCGGCAATTTAAGATCTTTTTATAACAATGGATCGATTTGGACTATTTATCCCTCTCCACCGTTGGCCATTATCTTTCCCGACCTCTGGCTGACCAGAAATAAGAGACTCGACTGCACATTGACATCAGTTCGATGGCGTTGCTACCGGTGGTAGTCTTTAATGAAGTGTCACTGGGAGTGTCATGAATAAGGCGTTCGTGGCCTAAGCAGAGCCCGCATCTCGTGGTCGTGCGGTTGCGTTCTCGCTTCCCACGCCTGGGTTCCCGATTTCGATTCCCTGCGGGGTCAGGGATTTTCTCTGCCTCGTGATGGCTGGGTGTTGCGTGCTGTCCTTAGGTCAGTTAGGTTTAGGTAGTTCTACGTTCTAGGGGACTGATGACCATAGATGTTAAGTCCCATAGTGCTCAGAGCCATTTGACCCATTTTTTTGAGCCTAAGCAGACTAGTGTTCACTTAACTCCTCCCGAACAGGCCATGAAGGCCCAACGGTACCGACCGGCTGCCACGTCATCCTCACACCAAAGGCGTCACTGAATGCGTATATGGAAGCGCATGTGGTCAGCACACCGCTCTCCCGACCGTACGGCAGTTTCCCAGTTTCCGAGACCGGAGACACTACTTCTCAATCACGTAGCTCCTCAGTTTGCCTCACAAGGGCTGAGTGCACCCCACTTGCCATCAGCGCTCGGCAGACTGGGTGGTCACCCGTCCAAGTGCTAGCCCAGCCCGACAGCGCTTAACTTCGATGGTCTGACGGGAACCGGTGTTCCTACTGCATCAAGGCCGTTGGCCTAGTGTTCACTACTAGTGACATTTATTTTTAATACAGTGTTATTAAATTTTAGTTGCACTTCGGTAGAGCTCGTGGCTTGTGTTCTGACGATACGTTCGAACAAAGTAGTAATGTACGCGAATACGCAGCGTGTCGCTCGACGAATGGTCAGTGTTCACAGATATGAAAGCAACGAACATTTCAAACAAAACACTTCATATGGGCATAAGCAGTATTGCGAGTGATTTTCGCGTTAGAGCACATTTAATATTGATTGTTATTTATTTTCTATATTATTCAGTACGTCGTTAGTTTTATAAATGGTTCAAATGGCTCTGAGCACTATGGGACTTAACATCTATGGTCATCAATTCCCTAGCACTTAGTGTGCTCCCTGCCGCCGTTGGATAAGCAGCTGCAGCAGCAAGTCGTATAACCCTAGCTTACTTATTTGTTAGATAGTTTAATTAATTTCTTTGCGTGTTTTTGGGTACTTGCATTGTTTAATTCATATATTTCGGGCGTATTATAGTATTTGACAGTTGTAGCATCGCGCTTTAGTGTTTACTTCGTAGATTCTTATTTAAATTGCGTGTGAGTTTCGTATAGGAGGTGCAATTTCGAGTCTTAGTTACTGTAATCGTAAATTCAGCAGATTGTAGCGCAGTCGTTAGGCATTTGTACAGGTTAGTTGATACATTCTTTGCGTGTTTCGCTTGCGTTATCTAGGCACGGACTCGTGTTTCGGCAACTGTTGTTCAACATCGATTAGAATGGACAGGGACTGCGATTGCTGTGTTCGGATGAGGGCTAACTTGGCATCCCTTCGCTCACAGCTGCAATCGGCGCTGACTTCGGTCGCGCAGCTTGAGGCTGTTGCCAATGGGCACCACTGTGGGGAGCCGGACTTGGGTATCACGGGGATGTCAAACTCGTCCCGTCTGTCCCCAGATCGGTCTGCCGCTGTGGTTGCCCCGGTTGCTTCCCGCAGTGGGGCTGAGCCCTCGCCTGTGGTTGATTGGGAGGTCGTTCCAAGGCGTGGCAGGCAGCGAAAGGCGTCCCCGGAGGCTGATCAGAAAGCCTCCCCGGTGCGTCTGACAAACCGGTTTCAGGCACTGTCTCTGGCTGAGCCAGATGCAGCTGCCAGCCCTGTTTCAGAGGATCATTCTCAGCCTTCAAGGTCCGGGCAATCGCAGAGGGTGGGATTACTGGTAGTTGGGAGCTCCAATGTTAGGCGCGTAATGGGGCCCCTTAGGGATACGGCGGCTAAGGAGGGGAAGAAATCCAGTGTGCACTCCGTGTGCATTCCGGGAGGAGTCATTCCTGATGTGGAAAGGGTCCTTCCGGATGCCATGAAGAGCACAGGGTGCAGCCAGCTGCAGGTGGTGGCACATGTCGGCACTAATGACGTGTGTCGCTTTGGATCTGAGGAAATTCTCTCTGGATTCGAGCGGCTATCTGATTTGGTGAAGACTGCCGGTCTTGCTTACGAGATGAAGGCAGAGCTCACCATCTGCAGCATCGTTGACAGAACCGACTGCGGACCTTTGGTGCAGAGCCGGGTGGAGGGTCTGAATCAGAGGCTCAGACGGTTTTGCGACCGTATTGGCTGCAGATTCCTTGACTTGGGCCATAGGGTGGTGGGGTTTCGGGTTGCGCTGAATAGGTCAGGAGTTCACTACACTCAGCTGGCGGCTACACGGGTAGCGGAGGCTGTGTGGCGTGGACTGGGCGGTTTTTTAGGTTAGAAGGCCTCGGGAAAGTGCGGGATGGGCTGCAATGTCAAAGGGTGCTTGGCAATTACAGGACGTGCTTGGATCAAGGAACAGTCGGAATTATAGTTGTAAATTGTTGTAGTTGAGCTGGAAAAGTCCCTGAGCTTCAAGCGCTAATAGAAAGCACAGAAGCTGATATCGTTATAAGTACAGAAAGCTGGTTAAAGCCTGAAATAAGTTCTGCAGAAATTTTTACGAAGTCTCAGACGGTGTTCAGGAAAGATAGATTAGGCAGAATTGGTGGTGGAGTGTTTGTGTCTGTCAGTAGTGGTTTATCTTGTAGTGAAGTCGAAGTAGATACTCCGTGCGAATTGGTATGGGTGGAGGTTATACTTAACAGCCGAATTAAGTTAATAATTGGCTCCTTCTACCGACCCCCAGACTCCGATGATACAGTTGCGGAACAGTTCAGAGAAAGTTTGAGTCTCGTAACAAATAAATACCCCACTCATACGGTTATAGTTGGTGGGGACTTCAACCTACCCTCGGTATGTTGGCAAAAATACTTGTTCAAAACCGGTGGTAGGCAGAAAACGTCTTCCGAGATTGTCCTAAATGCTTTCTCCGAAAATTATTTCGAGCAGTTAGTCCACGAACCCACGCGAATTGTAAATGGTTGCGAAAAAACACTTGACCTCTTAGCCACAAACAATCCAGAGCTGATAGAGAGCATCATGACTGATACAGGGATTAGTGATCACAAGGTCATTGTAGCTAGGCTCAACACCATTTCTTCCAAATCCATCAGAAACAAACGCAAAATACTTTTATTTAAAAAAGCGGATAAAGTGCCACTAGAAGCCTTCCTAAAAGACAATTTCCATTCCTTCCGAACTGACGATGCGAATGTAGACGAGATGTGGCTGAAATTCAAAGATATAGTAGCAACAGCAATTGAGATATTCATACCTCATAAATTGGTAAGAGATGGAACGGATCCCCAGTGGTACACAAAAAAGGTCCGAACGCTGTTGCAGAGGCAACGGAAAAAGCATGCGAAGTTCAGAAGAACGCGAAATCCTGAAGATGGGCTAAAATTTACTGACGCGCGAAATTTAACACGTACTTCAATGCGGGATGCCTTTAATAGGTTCCACAACGAAACATTGTCTCGAAATTTGGTAGAAAATCCGAAGAAATTCTGGTCGTATGTAAAGTACACAAGCGGCAAGACGCAGTCAATACCTTCGCTGCGCATTGCCGATGGTACTGTTATCGACGACTGTGCCGCTAAAGCGGAGTTATTGAACGCAGTTTTCCGAAATTCCTTCACCAGGGAAGACGAATGGAATATTCCAGAATTTGAAACACGAACATCTGCTTGCATGAGTTTCTTAGAAGTAGATACCTTAGGGGTTGCGAAGCAACTCAAATCGCTTGATACGGGCAAGTCTTCAGGCCCAGACTGTATACCGATTAGGTTCCTTTCAGATTACGCTGATACTATAGCTCCCTACTTAGCACTCATATACAACCGCTCGCTCACCGATAGATCTGTACCTACAGATTAGAAAACTGCGCAGGTCGCACCACTGTTCAAGAAGGGTAGTAGGAGTAATCCATTTAACTACAGACCTATATCATTGACGTCGGTTTGCAGTAGGGTTTTGGAGCATATACAGTATTCAAACATTATGAATCACCTCGAAGGGAACGATCTATTGACACGTAATCAGCATGGCTTCAGAAAACATCGCTCTTGTGCAACGCAGCTAGCTCTTTATTCGGACGAAGTAATGGCCGCTATCGACAGGGGATCTCAAGTTCATTCCGTATTTCTAGATTTCCGGAAAGCTTTTGACACCGTTCCTCACAAGCGACTTCTAATCAAGCTGCCGAGCTATGGGGTATCGTCTCAGTTGTGCGACTGGATTCGTGATTTCCTGTCAGGAAGGTCGCAGTTCGTAGTAATAGACGGCAAATCATCGAGTAAAACTGAAGTGATATCAGGTGTTCCCCAGGGAAGCGTCCTGGGACCTCTTCTGTTCCTGATCTGTATAAATGACCTGGGTGACAATCTGAGCAGTTCTCTTAGGTTGTTCGCAGACGATGCTGTAATTTACCGTCTAGTAAGGTCATCCGAAGACCAGTATCAGTTGCAAAGGGATTTAGAAAAGATTGCTGTATGGTGTGTCAGGTGGCAGTTGACGCTAAATAACGAAAAGTGTGAGATGATCCACATGAGTTCCAAAAGAAATCCGTTGGAATTCGATTACTCGATAAATAGTACAATTCTCAAGGCTGTCAATTCAACTAAGTACATGGGTGTTAAAATTACGAACAACTTCAGTTGGAAGGACTACATAGATAATATTGTCGGGAAGGCGAGCCAAAGGTTGCGTTTCATTGGCAGGACACTTAGAAGATGCAACAAGTCCAGTAAAGAGACAGCTTACACTACACTCGTTCGTCCTCTGTTAGAATATTGCTGCGCGGTGTGGGATCCTTACCAGGTGCGATTGACGGAGGACATCGAAAGGGTGCAAAAAAGGGCAGCTCGTTTTGTATTATCACGTTGTAGGGGAGAGAGTGTGGCAGATATGATACACGAGTTGGGATGGAAGTCATTACAGCATAGGCGTTTTTCGTCGCGGCGAGACCTTTTTACGAAATTTCAGTCACCAACTTTCTCTTCCGAATGCGAAAATATTTTGTTGACCCCAACCTACATAGGTAGGAATGATCATCAAAATAAAATAAGAGAAATCAGAGCTCGAACAGAAAGGTTTAGGTGTTTGTTTTTCCCGCTCGCTGTTCGGGAGTGGAATAGTAGAGAGATAGTATGATTGTGGTTCGATGAACCCTCTGCCATGCACTTAAATGTAAATTGCAGAGTAGTCATGTAGATGTAGATGTAGAACTACTTAAACCTAACTAACCTAAGGACATAACACTCATCCATGCCCGAGACATAATTCGAACCTGCTACCGTAGCAGTCACGCGGTTCCGGACTGAAGCGCCTAGAACCGCTCGACCACCGCGGCCGGCCTTCGCAAACATCAAAGAAGATTAACACATTCACCTCCAAACATTACCACACACGTAATATTACAGCTGTTGTATAGATCACAATAAATGTTCGAATATCCCACCGTCAAATACAGCGCATTTGTGCACGCTTTGTACAACTCGTTGTTTTGCTTGTCTAAGTGCCGCTGCACATTCCCTAACGAGGCCAGCAGCATCCATAATACGACTAAGCAGCTCATCCCGCGTATCCTCCTTTCATTTGTACTCTTCAAACGTCATCTGACAGCATAAGCCTTAAGGTAGGGCGATCTCCGTAGCCAGTCAATTGTACTACCGTGTGATCCAGAGATTAGGGTAAGTGGAGTGGAGATGTTTCCTCACACGTTTAGCTTAATGTGGAGGGACTCCGTCGCGCTGGAAGTACATTGCAATGCGCGTGGTTAAATGAACCTCCTCAAGACGTTCAACGAACGAATTTCAAAAAAGAAATGCAAGTAATTGTGTCCCGTCATTCTTCTAAAGCGACTGGACCTATCAACATGTCACCAATCTCGCTGCCCCAAACATCGAGGCGCTGTTGCATGCTGCGACCAGCGTTGATTATGATGTGTGATGTTTATTTCATGATGTGCGTGGCTTCATTAGTCGGCAGTAGTAATGGAAGCAAATGACGGCAGTAGTTTAACTAGTAACGAAATTCAAGTCTTGTGGCATTGTCACCAATGTGAAAATTGTGGACACGCTGTATGTGAAATGGATACAAGTTTGTCGTATGTAATGTTCGCCTCACACGTGTTTCCTTTGGTCACTGATACGTGTAGGAAGCCGCCGTGGGTTTGTCACAAGACTTCGCTGCACCATTTCAACAATGTGTTGCTGTTCCTACACAGGCTGTCGTACCATACGTCCAGAAGAAAAGTGGGACCTTGCAAACATACCTGCGTCTTCAGGCAATGTCCCCACAGCTCCGGTGGACACTACACGGCCAGGAGTAAAATTCGAGTTGCCGGAAAACGCAGGCGGTTTTCCTTCGTACGAGTAGCAGCACCACCATCGCACAAGCCGTGAACACACACTATATGTATCTGCATGTCCTTCTCAGGCGTCTTAGCAAGCGCCTATACAAACAGTTAGCCAATGCTTCCCTCCGATACATTCTCAATCCCTCGCAACCAATTTGCTCACAACGCACTATGGACAGATGCGCGTTCAAGGGTCTTGTTTAATGGCAGAAATACATCCGGCCAAACAGGTTGTAATCAACGACGTGGCTTGAGCCAGACAAAACGTCAAAGACGTTGCGCCCAAAAACAAATGTACAATAAATGTGTACTATCCTGGAAACTATTTGCAATAGGCTGTACGTCCATATGAAGTCTCTTGCTTGAAATGAGTGTTGCTTTCATACCCGTGAATATTCACTGTTCGTCCAGTACGATTTATGACATTGCACAACCGTGAAATATCATGAATTTGGAAGTATGTAGCAGGATATAATTGTGATTTAACGGCAATTGTGTTAAGTGTGGCGTCAAATATTGCAACGTGGAATAAATTCCTGGCATTCCTTAAAAATTACACACTCATTACTGGGAAATAGAGCTGCAAACTTCAGTATCAGAACCACAGACCTAAGTCATCAAATTAACCATGGCTGTCTGAGAATTTCTGTGGGAGGGACACAACATTGGGAGACGCCAGATCAGCAAACAGAACGTTGGCCACGTGCGCCTGATTTTGCCATGTGTTGTCACATTCCGGCACAGCTTCACTACACCAGAATGAAGTAAGTGCGAACTGCGTAGCGCAATCGGAATCGGAACGTTAGCGACGATGGGTTACTTACAGATTGCTGTCAATCTTTATATCGGAGATGAGAGGGAGAGAATCTCCTTGGTTTGAAGCAAATAAGTTTCCTGAAAATAGGTTACAGAATTGTGATAGGCAGAAAAGATTAGTTAGTTTCTATCAAGTTTGTTCTCACATATACTTATGTGAGGTGTTGGACCATAAACCCCTTAGTAAGATCAAGTCTATTTATTCGGACTTGCTACTTCAAAGCTAATTGCCGGTACATATAAGAAACAAGTACAAAGCAATAACTTGTTCTCGGTTAGTATTGAAATCTCTCGAAGTAATTAAGACAAAGACTGACAGCCTCTGTTCGACACTGTTCCAGTGAAACTCTAAAAATCCTACTTGACCTTCAGTCTTCTCGTAGTTGAAGTCTTTATCAACTGTATCGGCTGCTACGGGCCTACTCGGGCCCGCTGGCGTCTCGCTGTGGAATCTCCAAACTGCCGGCACTGGCTCTGAATCTGCATCTGAATCTCTGCCTCTAGCTATTCCGCTGCCCCCTGGCCTTCTATTTCGTTTCTCATGTACTGGGGTGCACACGAGTTAATTTGTTTCACACGACCCTTTCATTTCTAAGTGATCGCATTGCACAAGAATGTCTATGGTTCCACACGACACTCTCGTTTCTAATTGCCCGCCTTGTGCAAGAATGCCTTCGGTTCCACAAGACACTCTCGTTTCTAGCTGCATACAACTTAATTTGGTTCCACACGAGTCTCTTCTGCACGTGACTGACACTCTCTCTTGCTGTATTATCGCCCTGGTGTTTGCGTCTTCCACTGCGCAAGTTTGATTCATGCTGCTTCCTCTGGCAGGAAGTTAAACACTAAGTTATTTGATCAACAAGCCATACTTGTCAGCCTCCGCCGCTTATCTTGTCCCTACGTCCTGGTGGACTATTTCTTAATGTCGGATGGCTGTTTGTCTATGGACCCTGGACTCTTATTGTGGTCACAAAAGCAAGAATATAAATTAAAATTTTCTATGGTCACAACAGTGTACATGTAACCCCTACGTCATTTTCAGGTTGTTACATCCGGTCACAACCTCGCTTTCTTGAGACTTTGATCCTAGTACCACAAATGGCAAACGTTCGCGGATCCACCATGCCAGTCGACAAGACAAGTGGTTCTTGAAGCCTTGGGGAACATGAAACTCGGAATGGCTACTGGAGTGGATGATCTTACAGAGGTGTTCCTCAGTAAGATCACCGGACAGACGAAGATACCAACCGACTGGACGCTATTCACTGCACTCTCAATTTCGAAACAGAACTTAAACCCTATCGAATGTCCCATCTGTTGACCTGTACACCTCTTACCACATACCATGAAGATAATCATAGCAGCAGATTACTCAATGTTTTCAATATTTAGCACCAGTCAATGTGGTTTTGTAAACGCTGGGAGATCATCGATGCTGTGCAACTCAATTACTTACTGACAAGCATTGTGAGAAGTCCAAACAGCTTCACTTCACTCTACTGGACTTGGTAAAGACGTTTGACCGAGTTCCATCTGAAGTCGTTTGGTCTGCCTTCCAAGTGGATAAAGCACCTGAACACTAGCATTACAGACATCTTTCGGGAATTCAAACTGGAATCACTGAAGGGAAGACAAATTTCTGAAAGGTCTCTGTGAAGTCGTTTCATAAGACGCTTGTCGAATTCGGTACAACGTATTCACTTTACTACCTGATTTTAGCTCAATTCATGAACTCTTCCAGAAAGACTGAGCGCTCAAATAAGGCCTATTGAATATTATATGTCTGTTTTAATGTGGGGTTTCGGTTTTGTTTTGTGGAAAACGCTGAGTTGGTCATCGTCTGCTGGGGGCAGACGATGTTGTTTCTCGTTCCAAGGAGAGCACAGGATGACCAACTTAGGTTTCCAATACCTGAACAGAGAGGTTTACCCATCTTAGTCGAAGGCTGCTTTTGTGTGTGAAGTTGATGATGGAGGGCTACCCCTCTGGTAGCTTCCACTGCACGGGGAGCTAGGTAATTTCGAAAGAGAAAGCGGCACTCTTCGGTGAACGCTTGGTGAGTACGGATCGTAGCTCTTAAGGGGGGTTTCAGGTGATAGAAAGCAGGTTGAGTTAGGACTTAGTTACGTTTAACTGTTGAAATACTTAAGAACTACAACTTAAGTGAAGCGTGTGAAGTGAGTTATTTTTCCGAATGTGCCATAATTATATTGCTTTAATTAGGCGATTTTTGGGTGTTTGAATTAAAAGTGTGGATGTTACTTTGTTCATTTTGAACAACGATGAAATAGAACTTCAAACTGTAAATCTGATTAGGAAAAGCTGGTTAGGATCACTTTACCTGTACGTGAGTGTAATACTGTGTTGAAGCGAGTATGATTTTTCATCTTATATTTTCTGGAAGTTTCTTTTGTCTCTGTGTGTCGATTTTGTGCCACGTGTTTGGTAATCAATAACCCTTCTGGTTAATCACGGCACCGCAATAGGCTTTATTTTAACAGTTTGCTTGTTTAATGAGCTATTATATCTGCAAGAATATCTGTGCTTTCGTGTGCTCTCTACAAAGCAGCACAACAGTTTGATTCGGAATGCACCACGTGCTCTAGTTCGGCTGTTTGCAAGCAGCAGTCGCAGTTAGTATGTTGAATACATATCTCACAACCTCGTGCATTGGTTAAACCTCTGTCCAGAATAGTGCATGCGTAGAATCGTAATGCGAGTCTCACTGAGATATTTTTACTGTATGAATGCAAAGGAGATGATAGTGTCATTGTCTCCCACCCCCGTTTTCTGTTTCTCTTCTTGCCGCGGTTAAATTGTGCTCTGTTACATTCTCACATAATTCTTACTTGAATATTTCTAGTCAGGCAACTGTTATATGTAGTTAGGATGTGCAACCAAATACTTAGATGCAATAAATAATCTGCTTGAAAGATGGATCCTGTGGTGTTGATCTTACCCACTTACTCCGATTTCCAATCCTGAATTAATAAAGTTGCTTCATGCACGACATGGAGTGCTAGTTATCTGGCTACTTAAAGAAATTTGCATACTTGTAATTAAATTATTAAAGTAATTAAACTAATAATATTCCAGCTCTGTTTTTTTCTAAATGGTTATGGAGGGCTTGGGCTGGTGGCGGCCCTGAATTTCTGAATTTTTATCATTATTTGTGTGAGAGAAGCAGCTAGAAATGCGAGATAATGGGTATTGCTCGATGAGACAAGTCGTAAAGATAGTAATACGTTACAGTTCTTTTCGAAGAACACTGTCGAGAAAATTTAGAGAAATGACTCTTGAAGCTGACTGCAGAACGGTTCTAATGCCGCCAACGCACATTTCGCGTACGGACCACGACGATAACAACAGAGATTCTATGGCTTGTGCGGTAGCATATAGAGAGCGAGTGAAATAGAGCAGGAAATGACTAGTACTGGTACAGGGTACCCTCCGCCACGCACCATAACATGGCTGCGGAGTAGGTTTGGAATGTAGATGTTACCAGCTTGCCTACCACAACCCCAAAACTCGGTCACTACTTGCTGCTAGGGTTTGACATGACTTCCTTGTACCTGTGGGTGTCCATCTGGGACATTCCCTTTCTGCCCTCTTCTTCGTCATACTAACCGATAATGCCACAATAGATCTTCAGAAATCAGCGTCTCGGACACTGACGTGTGCTGATCACATTCTACTGACTGCTGAAGACAAGAACGACCTTGAAAGACAAGTCCAAGGGCGGAAGAACCGACTTCAACAGTTGGAACTACACTTCAGTTAATGAAAATTCAATACCTGCTAACAGATACAAATAATGTGGACACAGAGATCATCGATAGTATAAATCTGCCAAAGATGAAGTAATTCAAGTGCCTTCGCTCAAAATTGATTGGTTTCCTTTGTGGTAGGAAGATTCCAGACCGACTCAAATAAAAAATATACCGCTCTACAATCCGCCCAGCTGTATTGTACGGTGTACAATGTCGTCCCGTAACAAAAGAAGCAGCGGAGCAACTTGCAGTAATGCAAATCAAAATGCTTCGGTGGACATATGGCCTCAGACACTACGATCTTGTGATTAATGGTGAAATTCGTAGGCGGTATGGACACATACTTGGAGCAGATCAAAAAATAATAGTTAAACGCAGCGTTTCGTAAAAAGTCGATAGTAAACGATCTATTCCACTTTGTAAATAACAATAACAACACTCAACACCATTCAAATTACCATACAAATTACAACAGCTAAAATTTCAAGGATGGTGAGTTGCGCCCAAAAGCCGCACAGCCGTATAAAGGTGTTTTATTCGCAACTACCAGTTTCACGTCAGTCTATAGACGCATCTTCAGGTTTATTTGTCAAAAATACAAATCACTGTGTGAAATTTTTGAAATGGTAGAACTACAGAACCATAGTGTTGACTTTCAAAAGAAACAATGAGGGTACTGAAAATGTTTATATTTCCATAATGTAGATGGACAATTACGGAGTCCCAGCTTTCAGGAAGTTATCCAGGTGAAAAGTCAAATTACAGTGGTGGGGTGTCATAATAAAATTGATTACACTTAAAAGATGCTTGCAAAAATGTACAAAGCATGACAGCTAGGCCTAGAAAACAGCGGGGGAAAAAACTAAAAATGAACGGAACATTACCGTAAACAGGGATAAAATACCTAAAAATAAGTAACGTCTAGGGCAAGTGCTGTAAGTATACGGGAAATATCACCCCAAAAACAATTAGTACGAAACAAAAACGTCGAAAAGGCCTGAAATCTGAAGGAAAGTTTACCTGATAACGCCACGTAGGATATATTGTAAGATGCGGTAGACAGCAACCGTATAAAACCAACGAAGTTAAACTTAAAATCGCGTATACTGTGCGCACTTCCGCTGTGTTGATAGCCGACCGAGGCGGTGTTTGCAGCCTGTGGAGGCCAGCAATACACTGCAAGGTAGGTGGCGGCTGTGCCTAACAGGAAAACAAAGTAAACTCACGAGCAGCTGCAAGGAGGAAATCATAACTAGGGAAACAACGAAAGGTTGGGAAACGCATTACGAAACTTTAATATCCGTAGTTTAGTGTAGTTATATCACCTCCTTTACATCAGTGCCACAGTATTATAAAATTACCAAAGGAATAGTATCTGAGTATTACACAGTTGCTAAACTAACGTGAAAATTATCCTAATAGCGACCGGCGACAATTCATATAATCAAAATTCTACAGGATACTGCAGTGTCTCAATTCAGTCTGTTTATTCAGAGTGGCTCGCTTTAATGATTTTATATGTATTTCTTTCAAAATATTTAAAACATTTCCTTCTGCCGCGCGGGGTAGCCGCTAGGTCTTAGGCGCCTTGACACGGTTCGCGCCGCTCCCCCTGCCGGAGGTTGGAGTTCCCCTCGGTCATGGGTGTATGTGTTGTCCTCAGTGTAAGTTAGTTTAAGTTAGAGTAAGTAGTGTGTAAGCCTAGGAACGGATGACCACAGCAGTTTGGTCCCATACAAGCTTACCACAAATTTTCCATTTCCTTTTGCTTCCTTAAATATAATCCGCAAATTTTTTCAATGTTGGAAATAGAGTGATCAGTTTCTTTCAGATGAGAGGAGATAGCTGATTTGTGGCTGTCAACGTTCAGGTGTTCTCTAAACCATACATTAATATTGGTTCTAGTGTGTCTTATACACTATGTGATCAAAAGTGTCCGGACACTACCAAAAACATACGTTCTTCGTATTAGGTGCATTGTGCTGCCACCTACTGCCAGGTGCTCCATATTCTCGACCTCAGTAGTCATTAAACATCGTGAGAGAGCAGATCGAGGCGCTCCGCGGAACTCACGCATTTCGAACGTGGTCAGGTGATTGGGTTTCACTTGTGTCATACGTCTGTACGCGAGATTTCCAAACTCCTAAACATCCTTAGGTCCACTGTTTCCGATGTGACAGTGAAGTGGAAGCGTGAAGGGACATGTACAGCACAAAAGCGTACGGGCCGACCTCGTCTGTTGACTGACAGAGACCACCGACAGTTGAAGAGGGTCATATTGTGTCATAGGAGGACATCTATCCAGACCATCACACAGGAATTCCAAACTGCAATAGGATCCACTGCAAGTACTATGACAGTTAGTCAGGAGGTAAGAAAACTTGGATTTCATGGTCGAGCGACTGCTCATAAGCCACACATCCCGCCGATACATGCCAAACGACGCCTCACTTGGTGTAAATAGCGTAAACATTGTACTATTTAACTGTGGGAAAACGTTGCGTGAAGTGGCGAATCACGAAACACATGTGGCGATCCGATGGCAGGGTGTGGGTATGGCGAATGCCCGGTGAACGTCGTGTGCGAGCGTGTGTAGTGCCAACAGTAAAATTCGGAGGCGGTGGTGTTATGATGTGGTCGTGTTTTTCATGGAGGGGACTTGCCCCCCTTGTTGTATTGTGTAACACTATCACAGCTCAGGCCTACATAGCTGTTTTAAGCACCATCTTGTTCCCCACTGTTGAAATGGAATTCGGTGATGGCGATTGCATATTTTAACACGATGGAACATGTGTTCATATTGCACGACCTGCGACGGAGTGGGTACACGACAGTTACACCCCTGTAATGGACTGGCCTACACAGAGTCCTGACCTGAGTTCTACAGAACACCTCTGGGATGTTTTGGAACGGCGACTTTGTGCCTAGCCTCACCCACCGACATCGATACCCCTCCTCAGTGCAGCACTCCGTGAATACTGGGCTGCCATTCCCCGAGAAATCTTGCAGCACTTGATTCAACGAATGCCTGCGAGAGTGGAAGCTGTCATCAAGGCTAAGGGTGAGCCAACACCATCCTCAATTCCAGCATTACCGATGGAGGGCGCCACGAAGTTGTAAGTCATTTTCACCCAGGTGTCCGTGTACTTTTGATCGCATAGAGTATATTTATGCGGGTAGTCAGTGCAGGCAATCTCATGTTCCTGTTATTGTATTCGGCGTGTTCACTGTAGCTACTGCCTACATTCCTTGGAATAAAGAATGCTGGACGGATATTTTTCTGTTTTAACTTTCTTCCAAGATATTCCGATATACGGCACTCTGCGATAGCATAGTCTGACGATATTTGGATGAGGTGGAGTTAACGTTGTGGCCGAATCAACAGTGCTCGCCGAATGGACGGAGTGAATGGAACTTTTTTTTTTTTTACTGAAGACTTCTTTATTGAGCTTCTACACAAAATCGCTATCGTAACAGTTCAGTCCTGCTATATGCTGAATAGTGCGGTGTTCTGATTAAAAGGCTTCCTTTTTAAGCAGTATGCTGTGTAAACGATGTAACAGTGGCCTATGAGCTGCCTTTCTGTACTTGATGGGATGATTAGTTAACGGATGGTTAGACGTGCTGGTACTAGTAGGTTCCCGGAAAACGTCAAAAGAGAAAATAGAGGCTTTAATCATAGCACAGAGGTCCAATTACGGTAAGGAATTATCCCCACTACAAGCTACTGGGAAATGAATTTCATCCTTCACAGAGTTCAGACGATTTCCAGTCTTATTACAATCATTATTTGAACCTCTATACAGTATAAATACATCATCTGCATATCGCAGACACAAAATATGCACCATTGTGCTCTGTGGATTGCTGAACATACTGATGCTTTAAGTGCGTCATGTACACGTTGGCAAGGCAATAAGACAATGGGCGAACCAATTCCAAGTCCACTCTCTTGGGTGTATGTACAGTCTCAAAAGTTAAAATACGTGAACTGCGAACCTCTTCCAGCTCTGCTTTCCTAGCTACGATTTCCTAAACAGGTTTTATAGGGATGTTCCAGTACATAACATTGACATCAAGCGTCATCATACTGGTGCCTTCTGGTATACTTAGCTGTGCGAATTCAGAAATTAAATGCTCTTTATTTTCGATTGAGGTCCGAATCGAATGCTTGTAGCATTTATTATTCAGTTCGTACTACAGTCTTATTTTTGGAATAATATTTCCCGTGCACTTTGAGTACATTCCCTAGCCGTTAGTTACTTTTTAGGCATTTTATCCCTGTTGTAACATTATGTGATTGCCTTGTCATTTTAAATCATTCACTAATCGAGCAGTCGCTCGGCAACAGCTACAGTTAGCAAATAATGTTGCGAGAATGTAAAAGGTGAACGACCTGTGACGTAACTTGTTTATTGTCGAAGCGCCGTCAGAGATGCAGTGAGTTATTGACTTTGAAAACCGCGGCGCGAAAAACAGACAGAAGAAGAACACTTTTACACATTTTTTTTTTTTTATACGAGATATTCTCGATGAACAGTTACTCATTCTTCTCTTGTCTCTTGTAACTTGTGTCGGACGCGCATGTCTTGGCGCCGTATTATTATTATCGTTAAAAATAATATTATTTTAGTGTAAAGTAAAAGTGCAATACTGCATAGAAGTAAATTTATTGTGCGATGTGTATGTGAAAACGTCAAAGGAATTATTGTCATTACGAGAAGAGAAGTGCATCCATGTTAAAATTCTTCATTGTAGTGTAAGTTCATCTATTAGTTGCCATAAATTCAGATTTAAAAGGAATTGGTGTATGGACTATTTATTTAGTGTAGAATCTATGTCTCACTCCTTCATGAAGTTATTTAATTTTCTTTATGTTTCTGCCAAATAGAGAGTTCACAGTCACGAACTCTTTCGTCGAAATCGGACGGAAGTTGTATGCGGCGAAATATTTTCTCCGCGCCACATTCTACTGGTAAATGCATGATAAACTACGGTCCCTTAGGAAATTCATGTTGAGCAATCCAAAAGTAATTACAGGGTGTTTCAAAAATGACCGGTATATTTGAAACGGCAATAAAAACTAAACGAGCAGCGATAGAAATACACCGTTTGTTGCAATATGCTTGGGACAACAGTACATTTTTCAGGCGGACAAACTTTCGAAATTACAGTAGTTACAATTTTCAACAACAGATGGCGCTGCAAGTGATGTGAAAGATATAGAAGACAACGCAGTCTGTGGGTGCGCCATTCTGTACGTCGTCTTTCTGCTGTAAGCGTGTGCTGTTCACAACGTGCAAGTGTGCTGTGGACAACATGGTTTATTCCTTAGAACAGAGGATTTTTCTGGTGTTGGAATTCCATCGCCTAGAACACAGTGTTTTTGCAACAAGACGAAGTTTTCAACGGAGGTTTAATGTAACCAAAGGACCGAAAAGCGATACAATAAAGGATCTGTTTGAAAAATTTCAATGGACTGGGAACGTGACGGATGAACGTGCTGGAAAGCTAGGGCGACCGCGTACGCCAACCACAGAGGGCAACACGCAGCGAGTGTAGCAGGTGATCCAACAGCGGCCTCGGGTTTCCGTTCGCCGTGTTGCAGCTGCTGTCCAAATGACGCCAACGTCCACGTATCGTCTGATGCGCCAGAGTTCACACCTCTATCCATACAAAATTCAAACGCGGCAACCCCTCAGCGCCGCTACCATTGCTGCACGAGAGACATTCGCTAACGATATAGTGCACAGGATTGATGAAGGCGATATACATGTGGGCAGCATTTGGTTTACTGACGAAGCTTATTTTTACCTGGACGGCTTCATCAGTAAACAGAACTGGCGCATATGGGGAACCGAAAAACCCCATGTTGCAGTCCCATCGTCCCTGCATCCTCAAAAAGTACTGGTCTGGGCCGCCATTTCTTCCAAAGGAATCATTGGCCCATTTTTCAGATCCGAAACGATTACTGCATCACGCTATCGGGACATTCTTCGTGAATGTGTGGCGGTACAAACTGCCTTAGACAACACTGCGAACACCTCTTGGTTTATGCAAGATGGTGCCCGGCCACATCGCACGGCCGACGTCTTTAATTTCCTGAATGAATATTTCGATGATCGTATGATTGCTTTGGGCTATCCGAAACATACAGGAGGTGGCGTGGATTGGCCTCCCTATTCGCCAGACATGAACCCCTGTGACTTCTTTCTGTGGGGACACTTGAAAGACCAGGTGTACCGCCAGAATCCAGAAACAATTGAACAGCTGAAGCAGTACATCTCATCAGCATGTGAAGCCATTCCGCCAGACACGTTGTCAAAGGTATCGGGTAATTTCATTCAGAGACTACGCCATATTATTGCTACGCATGGTGGATATGTGGAAAATATCGTACTATAGAGTTTCCCAGACCGCAGCGCCATCTGTTGTTGACAAGTGTAACTACTGTAATTTCGAAAGTTTGTCTGCCTGAAAATGTACTGTTGTCCCAAGCATATTGCAACAAACGGTGTATTTCTATCGCTGCTCGTTTAGTTTGTATTGCCGTTTCAAATATACCGGCATTTTTGAAACTCCCTGTATATTTTGAATAGGCATTTACTCTCCTCTGCAATGCAACTTCCGACTGATCAGACGATCTAACAAGAGGCAGCCGCACACGTTCGGCGTTCGCAAATATATTTCCACCGCTGATTATAGCCGTATGTTGCAGCACAAAAGAAACATATTGTTATAATTAGCGACTACGAACGGGGACGTTTATAACCTATGTTTATGGATACACATCATGTAAACATATCGTTATACTGTGTACAATAATTTTTCAGTTATTATTAGTTTTTCCCTGCTTTTTTCCTAGGCCTGGCTCATTCAGCAGTCATGCTTCGTACATTTTTACGAGCATCTTTTCTGTGTACTGAGTTTCATTATGACAACCCACCATTGTAGTTTGGCTTTTAACGTGGCTAACTTCCCGAAAGCTGGGATTCCGTAATTGTGCATCCACATTGCGGAAATACACTGATTGGCCAAACAAACTGGTACAGGCTTGCGTATTCAAATACACTCCTGGAAATTGAAATAAGAACACCGTGAATTCATTGTCCCAGGAAGGGGAAACTTTATTGACACATTCCTCGGCTCAGATACAACACATGATCACACTGACAGAACCACAGGCACATAGACACAGGCAACAGAGCATGCACAATGTCGGCACTAGTACAGTGTATATCCACCTTTCGCAGCAATGCAGGCTGCTATTCTCCCATGGAGACGATCGTAGAGATGCTGGATGTAGTCCTGTGGAACGGCTTGCCATGGCATTTCCATCTGGCGCCTCAGTTGGACCAGCGTTCGTGCTGGACGTGCAGACCACGTGAGACGACGCTTCACCCAGTCCCAAACATGCTCAATGGGGGACAGATCCGGAGATCTTGCTGGCCAGGGTAGTTGACTTACACCTTCTAGAGTACGTTGGGTGGCACGGGATACATGCGGACGTGCATTGTCCTGTTGGAACAGCAAGTTCCCTTGCCGGTCTAGGAATGGTAGAACTATGGGTTCTATGACGGTTTGGATGTACCGTGCACTATTCAGTGTCCCCTCAACGATCACCAGAGGTGTACGGCCAGTGTAGGAGATCGCTCCCCACACCATGATGCCGGGTGTTGGCCCTGTGTGCCTCGGTCGTATGCAGTCCTGATTGTGGCGCTCACCTGCACGGCGCCAAATACGCATACGACCATCATTGGCACCAAGGCAGAAGCGACTCTCATCGCTGAAGACGACACGTCTCCATTCGTCCCTCCATTCACGCCTGTCGCGACACCACTGGAGACGGGCTGCACGATGTTGGGGCGTGAGCGGAAGACGGCCTAACGGTGTGCGGGACCGTAGCCCAGCTTCATGGAGACGGTTGCGAATGGTCCTCGCCGATACCCCAGGAGCAACAGTGTCCCTAATTTGCTGGGAAGTGGCGGTGGGGTCCCCTACGGCACTGCGTAGGATCCTACGGTCTTGGCGTGCATCCGTGCGTCGCTGCGGTCCGGTCCCAGGTCGACGGGCACGTGCACCTTCCGCCGACAACTGGCGACAACATCGATGTACTGTGGAGACCTCACGCCCCACGTGTTGAGCAATTCGGCGGTACGTCCACCCGGCCTCCCGCATGCCCGCTATACGCCCTCGCTCAAAGTCCGTCAACTGCACATACGGTTCACGTCCACGCTGTCGCGGCATGCTACCAGTGTTAAAGACTGCGATGGAGCTCCGTATGCCACGGCAAACTGGCTGACACTGACGGCGGCGGTGCACAAATGCTGCGCAGCTAGCGCCATTTGACGGCCAACACCGCGGTTCCTGGTGTGTCCGCTGTGCCGTGCGTGTGATCATTGCTTGTACAGCCCTCTCGCAGTGTCCGGAGTAAGTATGGTGGGTCTGACACACCGGTGTCAATGTGTTCTTTTTTCCATTTCCAGCAGTGTCTGCCGCAGTTCTCACATCGGTTACTGCTGCTGCGATGTCAGGTTATCATGATTTGAGTGAGTTTTAGCGTGGTATTATAGTCGCCGCACAAGCGATGGGTCACAGCATGTCCGAGGTAGCGATGAAGTGGGGATTTTCCCATACGGCCATTTCGCAAGTGTACCGTGGATATCAGGAACCCGGTAAAACATCAAATCTCCGACATCACTGCGGCCGGAAAAATCCTGAAAGAACGGGACCAACGACGACTGAAGGGAATCATTCAACGTGACAGAAGTGCAACCCTTCCGCAAGTTGCTGGGCCATCAGCAACCATCAGAGTGTGAACCATTCAACGAAACGACATCGATAGCGGGACAATGCGACACCCCACACGTCCAGAATTGCTCCATGGTGGTTCCAGGAACAATCTAAATGTCGTTTGACTAGGGCCTCCCGTCTGGTTGACCGTTCGCCTGGTGCAAGTCTTTCGATTTGACGCCACTTCGGCGACTTGCACGTCGATGGGGATGACTTGATGGTGACAGCCAGTCCCTGAGCGGAGAAAATCTTCGACCCAGCCGGGAATCGAACCCAGGCCCTTCTGATTGACATTCTGCCGCGCTGACCACTCAGCTATCGGGGGCGGGCCAGGAAGACTCTTCTGAGTTTGAACACTTCTGGTGCCCATCAAACTTCGCAGGCATGAGTAGTATTATTGAGCATATCTGAGATGCCTTGCAATGTGCTCTTCAGAAGTGATCTCCACCCCTCGTACTCTTATGGATTTATGGACAGCCCTGCAGGATTCATGGTGTCAGTTCTCTCCAGCACTGCTTCAGACATTAGTCGAGTGCATGCCACCCAGTGTTGCGGCACTTCTGCGTGCTCGCAGGGGTACTACACGATATTAGGCAGTTGTACCAGTTTCTTAGGCTCTTCAGTGCATAACCATTGTCAGTACTCGTCAGTGTTTCTTGCTGAATGCCAAGACTACGGCTCTGTATCTCTACTGCTTCAAAAATTTCACACATTGATTTGTATTTCTGACAGATAAACCTGAATATGCGTCTACACTGACGTGAAAGCGGTAGTTCCGAATAAAACACCTCGTTACAACTATGCGACTTACTGGAAACACCTCATCATTTTTGACTTTTTAACTGACGTTTTTATGATAATTAGTTATTCAGTGTTGATTGTTGTTATTGTTATTCGAAAATAGTTGAAATGGCTCTAAGCACTATGGAACTTAACATCAGAGGTCATCAGTCCCTTACACTTAGAACTACTTAAACCTAACTAACCTAAGGACATCACTCACATCCATGCCCGATCGAGGATTCGAACCTGCGACCACACGAGCAGCGCGGTTCCGGACTGAAGCGCCTAGAACAGCTCGGTCACAACGTCCGGCTATTGCTATTGCTATTAATAATGTCTTTGAACTGTGATTGTCCTCCACAGAATGTTTTGTCTGTTCCACTGTGTTCCCGCTTTAGTTGGCAGTGGTCCACTCCAGGATTACAGTTTGAAATGTCGCCCGCAATTTGGAGTGAGGGTAAGTAATCACTGTTTTCATTAATGTACCTTTGTATACCTTTCCATGTGTGATATTATTTAGTGGCCGTTTGTAAATTAATTTTCGGCCTAAGTGCTTTCTGTTGCAATCTTGATTTGATAAAACCTGGAACCTAGGTTTATTTGTTATGTATCGCTTATTTAATTAAAGTGATGCACAAAACGCATGCTGTTAATGTATCTAAGTTATTTATTTAAAAGATTTTTTTACAATTTCATTAATTTTGTAGACCCAGATCAAAATTTATTTTCTTTTTGATAACGACTGTTCTAAAATCTTCAGTAAAGTTTCACCTTAGTTCTTGATAACTTCGCCGCGCGGGATTAGCCGAGCGGTCAAGGCGCTGCAGTCGTGGACTGTGCGGCTGGTCCCGGCGGGGGTTCGAGTTCTAACTTGATAACTTCGATATCTCTGAGATTATTCGACCATTTACAGTGGCTCATACTTTGTGTGTTTACCTCTGCCAATTATGCCCTTACTCCTTGCACGTAAAATTAATTCTGTATCATCGTAACTAATTACAATGCTTGACAAAAAACTGAAATAAGAGAGGCAGAAACGAAATGAAAGTCCAATGGTTGAGACGATACGTGTTGTTATTTCACCGATTTCTAAATCGAGCCAAACTTACAAATATGTTTGCATTACAAAAGACAGGGATGTGTTTTTTTTGTTTTGTTTATTTGCCAATTAAGCGTTTCACCTGATTCAATAGTCTTCAGATTGGCCTACACAAAACAAAAGTATACAATTCTTTAGAAGTGGCATGACACCATTTTGCAGAATTTTAGTTACTATCAAGTAATTGTAACATGACCTACTAAATATTAGATGGTGTTAGGTACATGGGATGCCAAGCATACAGAACGTACCAGCAACTAAATTCCCTAGTCAAATAACTGCAAACATTGCGCAGCGTCCTAAAATAAATAAAACGGAATATAGACGAAAAACTCGCTCCAGGTTAGCGGGCTTTGTCATATGTTATTTTAGGCGCCATGAAATAGGATAAGAAGAGGAAAAGATAACAGAATACCTTTATGAGGGTATGCGACATAGTCCAATGAACGAAAAACTTGATCAGGCCTACACAGATGTGGCATCATGCGAACATGTCGGAACTGTAGTTGCTCGGTGGGGCATGCATAGGCACAACTTGTAGTGACTTGTTTGTTGTCACCATTGCCTCGATTGCCTGGTCTCATTATTTTTCGTAGTAGTTGTCAGATGTGTGGTCACAATACCCATTATATATTCTCCAACTGATGTTTCACATTTGAAAACGACTATGTAGTTCGTTGAAACAGGTAATGTAAAACGTTTTTAAAGAAACATTTAACTTACATTATAGTCACACACCTTTACGACAAACACGTCGGATTATAGAATTATAGCGTAGGGTCCGTACTCCCTGTGTCCTGGATGCATGCACTGATTCGTGTCACACAGGATTGTCCTCATACGCTGGAACTGGTCCTCGATATTCAAGATACGGCCATTCAGACAGATTTGACGTTCCGATCGTTTTTATTGGAGAATGATCTGGAGATTTTGATGGCCCACAGGAGTAACTGAACATCACATAGACAGTTCAGAGAGGCACAATCTGTGTAATAGAATGTAACACCTACAGCCGTCTTTATGATGTCATTTATTGTACGGCTACCAGTTTCGGTTCTTCAGCGCTCCATCCCCACCCTCTCGCTGACTCTGAGAGGTGGTTAACACCATCGGTATACAAGATGCATCAGACGTCAACATCTATAACTGGTTCACGCAGACTACCTGTGTTAGCGATGCTGTCTCGACCATCAATATAATTGATGGTTGAAGAGACAACATTGCTGACACAGGTAGTCTGTGTAAACCAGTTATAGATGTTGACGTCTGATGCATCTTGTATACAGCTGGTGTTAAACATCTCTCAGCGTCAGCTAAGGTCCGAAAAAGGTGCACTGAAGCACCGAAACTGGTAGTTGTACGACAAATGACACGGTAAGGACGGTTGTAGGTTCCAGTTTATTACGTAAGGTAATGGCCGAAGTCCCTCAGACCTCCAATCACAAGGATGGACGTACAAAAACAATCTATCTGTGGTGGAGCATCGCCCTGTAGAAAAATGTATCCATGATGCTGTTACACGAGAGGTGACACATGAGGAAGCATGATGTCTGTGACCTATGGTTGCCCCCCCCCCCTCCCCCTAAGATTTCACTCAGTTGCTACCAGCTGAAACATGAAGCCATACTCGATGGCTCCCCAGGGAGTATGGCCCCATTCCTCTCCAAAACATTGGAACAATAGGACCTCTCCCAAAGTCGCTGCCGCACCTGCTGCCGACAGTTATTTCAGATATTGCAGAACCGCTTTTCATCTGCAAAGACAATCCTACGCCATCCATTAGCAGTCCATGCTACCTGGCACGACACCACTACAAGTACAGCCTACACACGAGACAGTAGTTCTCCAGTCTGGCTGCTGTCACTCTCATACCAGTGGCGCGAGGTGACATAGAATGTTGCAATCAATCCATTCCTTTTTCGCCAGAAGGCAGTTGTGAATGTGGGTTACAATGCGCTTGGTGCCCAATATTACGATCCTCCCTTGTGGTTCCATGCAGTCGTACTTTAGGCCACTTATCCACAAGTCTGGATATTGCACAATTCGACCAGCAAGCGTAACTCACACTGAGACCCCTTGCAAACTCGGTCAGGTGCTGACAATTATGTCTCGCACAAGTATGCAGGAACTCTGTGTCCTTCTGTGGTAACTCTTACAGCTGCCTCCGTTCACGTCCCTTGCACATGGTGTGTCAATCTTTTTGGACCAAACTGGAACGGGTGTTAGTCGGTCCACATCCGATTACACTGAGATAGGGAACCAGTGGTCGTAAAAGCATATTTATTGTGTTATGGATGTGCACAGTGAATACCACAGAACAACAACAAAAGTCGTAGTAACTGTTCAATGCAACCACGGCCGGTCTCAATGTATGTATTGCAATAGTGCATGCAGTTCTGCTGCATTCTCACGAAAATCCCTGGGCATCCGCTGTACACTGGAACATGCAGTGGGTGACAAACAATGTACAGTCCTGACCACTAAACAGACATACTGTACACATCCTAGCTCACATGTGTGTTGTGTACGACTGCATGAATTGCACCTGTGTATTAACCTGTGCAACATGCACACGACTATCCTATATGTCAGTTTCTCGTTCTACCAGACACTATGTGATGTGTCCATGGTGAGAAGTGTTACTGAGCATAGTGCATGATGTGTAGTCAAAGATGGAACATTACTCGTCACAAGACTTGGTACACAAACGTGAAATGTATGGTCCAGCAGGATGTAGTGCCTGTAAACTGGCATGGATGTACAGAGAATACTTTCCCCACAGACGACATCCTAATTGAAAGAAGTTTATCTCTGTAGATATCAACTTGTGAGAGAAGGGGTCATTCGCACTGCAGAGAGGTGGCGAAGGTTCCCACCAAAGGCATCCCCAAACACCAGACTTTGAGGACAGGTGTTGTATTGTGTGGCCCACCACCTAGCACTAAGCACCAGTCAAATTGCCCATGAAACGCACACTTCGAAGGATACAGTGAGGATGGTGCTGGTGGACCAGGTATGACACCACTACCACAAGGAACACGTACTGTGACCCACGCATTCACTTCTGTCATTGTGTTGCCCACAGCAGTGTTGTAGTCCCAGACTTCATACAGCTTCTTTTGCTCCTGTATGAAGCCTCACTCACCCATTACAGTGTTATCACGAGCCACAACATCCATGTCTGCAGTGAGGACAATTCCCAGACCACCCACATTCGTGGGCACCAGCAACGATTCTCTGTCAATGTATTGGTGGTCATTGTTCAACATCACCTAATACGATCCTGCTTGCTGCCCCCCATTTGTCGGGTCCACATAACATGGTTTTTGTATGGGATGTGCTGCCACAGTTCTTGGACACTCCACCACTTCTTGTCAGTTGATGGATGTGGTTTTAACAAGACTGTTCACCAGCCCAATTTACTGTTAATGTCTATGAGCACCTGAACAACACGTGCCCTCATCATTGGACTGGAAGGGAAGGTCTGGTCTCATGGCCATTGCGATCACTGGATCTCACGCCTATGGAAGCTTCCCTTTGAGGCTACGTCAAGACGTTAGTGTGTGCATTTCCATATCTTAATACAATAAGCGAAAGGCTATTTACAATTTTTACAGACAGCAGTTGATAGTTATAAGAGTCGAGGGACATGAAAGGGAAGCAGTTTTTTTCGAAGGGAGTGAGACAGTGTATATTGAGCAAGCAGTAAAGGAAACAAAAGAAAAGTTCGGAGTAGGTATTAAAATCCATGGAGAAGAAATAAAAAATTTGAGGTTCGCCGATGACGTTGTAATTCCGTCAGAGACAGCAAAGGACTTGGAAGAGCAGTTGAACGGAATGGACAGTGTCTTGAAAGGAGGACATAAGATGAACATTAACAAAAGCAAAACGAGGATAATGGAATGTAGTCAAATTAAATCGGGTGATGCGGAGGGAATTAGATTAGGAAATGAGACACTTACAGTAGTAAAGGAGTTTTGCTATTTGGGGAGCATAATAACTGATGACGGTCGAAGTAGAGAGGATATAAAATGTAGACTGGCAATAGCAAGGAAAGCGTTTCTGAAGAAGAGAAATTTGTTAACATCGAGTATAGATTTAAGTGTCAGGAAGTCGTTTCTGAAAGTATTTGTATGGAGTGTAGCCACTAATGGGGGTGAAACGTGGACGATAAATAGTTTAGACAAGAAGAGAATAGAACCTTTCGAAATGTGGTGCTACAGAAGAATGCTGAAGATTAGATGGGTAAATCACATAACTAATGAGCAGAATTGGGGAAAAGAGGAGTTTGTGGGACAACTTGACTAGAAGAAGGGATCGGTTGGTAGGACATGTCCTGAGGCATCAAGGGATCACCAATTCAGCACTGGAGAGCAGCGTGGAGGGTAAAAATCGTAGAGGGAGACCAATAGATGAGTACACTAAGCAAATTCATAAGGATGTAGGTTGCAGTAGGTATTGGGAGATGACGAAGCTCGTACAGGATAGAGTAGCATGGAGAGCTGCATCTCAGGACTGAAGACCACAACAAGAACAACAATAAAATCTGTTGTGGGGCCACTATCCACTGATTCAATTTGACCTAAAGGTTTGAGACACTCTATACAGAGTATTAGGGATTGTAACAACACTAATTCACTCTGGTGTCCGTTCCACCTGTCATAGAGAATAGCTGCTTTAATCGTGTACATACTTACCTGTCGTGTGTTCGTGTACAAAGTCACACTGATGGTCGAGAGCACCAATCTCGATTAACAGTTAACCCCGGTTAAGTCGATATATAATCCTGTTCAACGCAAAATTCTGGTGCACCAACATCGATCTAAGTTAAACGAGGGAATCGACCGCGGTTATATTTAACTAGAGCTCTTTCCCGGTTTTCTCGACATAACCGCAGTTTTAGAAGAATTCGCTATTAAGATGGCGGCGCGTTTTGATGTTATGAATGGCACCGAGGAAGAATTGTTATACCTTGACCATTTGAATCATGGCCTCGTGTTGGAGTGATTGTGGAAAGAGGAAACCCTTTTGAAGATTATAGTGACAGGAAGTTAGGAGATTTCGTCTGCCAAAAGAAACAGTGTGGTGGTTATTAAAGCAAATTAATGATATGTTAGAATTTCCTACTGATCGTAATAACCCTATTCCGCAGATGAACAGATTTTTGATTACTTTAACGGCATATGCAAGAAGTGCATTCAACATTCTAATTGAAGACAAAGCAATGTACATCGTACAACAGCTCAACGAAACATCAGTGATGCATCAGACATCATAGGATCATTGTCTCCTCGCGTAATAAAATTTCCTACAAGAGAAGAAGTGCGCTCTGTGATGACTTGAGTCAATTGTACCGATTTCGTGGAGTTCTTGGTAGCTTGGATTGTACCCATATAAGAATTCAGGCCCCTGAAGATCACAATGCGGAAGTTTCCTGCAATAGGAAATCATATTTTTCCTTTAACTGCCAAACCATTAGTGATCACAATTTGTTAATAAGAGATACTGTCGCCCGATGGCCAGGCCTCTATGCACGACAGAACCATATTTCTCAACTGCGCTCTCACAGCTCAATTTGGAAACAGAGAAATACCGCAAGTTCAGGTCACTTATTAGGAGATAGTGGTTATGCATGTAGATCCTGCTTGTCTGCTCCAGTTATAAATCCGCAAAATGAAGCAGAGCATCCATATAACATGTCTCATATTAAAACTACAAACACTGTTGAGAGGGAAAATGCCTTGTGGAAGAGACGATTTCCCATATTATCTGTAGGAATAAGATGTAATCCACAGAAAACAGTGTCAATAATTGTGGGTACGGCTGTCTCGCATAATATTGCGAGGAGTACAAACAGTGAAGAACCACCAGAAGACCCAGAAATTTCTCGACTTTTACGTGAGTTACGTGACGAGAGAGGCCCCAACATTGAAGATATCGAACCTGTGCTACCTGGACAGCAGATGTGTCGTGATGACACATTACCAGGAAGAGCAGTTCGCCGTGCTATAATTAATGATCATTTACGATAAGGTAACATGAATTCAGATATTGTTCAGAATGAAAAATTACGATTGTAGTTACGGGATTTCGCCGTATTTTTAATTTTTTCGGTTATTTCAGCATGTAATCTATTTTTTTCTATTATCTAGGGAACATAAAAGTACTCACTGAACTGGGTGTGTGATGAGAAATTCAATGGTACGCCAATAACACCTTCAAATTTCAAACTAAAAGCCAGAGTGTGCTGTATACTGTGCATACGATGAACCCAAAAAAGTTATTAATTTATGAGTAAGCTTACGAGGAGTAGAATTAAATTGCGCCTCCACATGGGACCACAACCCTGTTTTTCTTTTAAGCTGCAGCTCTCAGTTTTCTTATTTTCAAGAACGGATGCATTTGCACCCACCAGTTCAAGAAGTACACTCCTGGAAATGGAAAAAGAACACATTGACACCGGTGTGTCAGACCCACCATACTTGCTCCGGACACTGCGAGAGGGCTGTACAAGCAATGATCACACGCACGGCACAGCGGACACACCAGGAACCGCGGTGTTGGCCGTCGAATGGCGCTAGCTGCGCAGCATTTGTGCACCGCCGCCGTCAGTGTCAGCCAGTTTGCCGTGGCATACGGAGCTCCATCGCAGTCTTTAACACTGGTAGCATGCCGCGACAGCGTGGACGTGAACCGTATGTGCAGCTGACGGACTTTGAGTGAGGGCGTATAGTGGGCATGCGGGAGGCCGGGTGGACGTACCGCCGAATTGCTCAACACGTGGGGCATGAGGTCTCCACAGTACATCGATGTTGTCGCCAGTGGTCGGCGGAAGGTGCACGTGCCCGTCGACCTGGGACCGGACCGCAGCGACGCACGGATGCACGCCAAGACCGTAGGATCCTACGCAGTGCCGTAGGGGACCGCACCGCCACTTCCCAGCAAATTAGGGACACTGTTGCTCCTGGGGTATCGGGGAGGACCATTCGCAACCGTCTCCATGAAGCTGGGCTACGGTCCCGCACACCGTTAGGCCGTCTTTCGCTGACGCCCCAACATCGTGCAGCCCGCCTCCAGTGGTGTCGCGACAGTTGTGAATGGAGGGACGAATGGAGACGTGTGGTCTTCAGCGATGAGAGTCGCTTCTGCCTTGGTGCCAATGAGGGTCGTATGCGTGTTTGGCGCCGTGCAGGTGAGCGCCACAATCAGGACTGCGTACGACCGAGGCACACAGGGCCAACACCCGGCATCATGGTGTGGGGAGCGATCTCCTACACTGGCCGTAGACCTCTGGTGATCGTCGAGGGGACACTGAATAGTGCACGGTACATCCAAACCGTCATCGAACCCATCGTTCTACCATTCCTAGACCGGCAAGGGAACTTGCTGTTCCAACAGGACAATGCACGTCCGCATGTATCCCGTGCCACCCAACGTGCTCTAGAAGGTGTAAGTCAACTACCCTAGCCAGCAAGATCTCCGGATCTGTCGCCCATTGAGCATGTTTGGGACTGGATGAAGCGTCGTCTCACGCGGTCTGCACGTCCAGCACGAACGCTGGTCCAACTGAGGCGCCAAGTGGAAATGGCATGGCAAGCCGTTCCACAGGACTACATCAAGCATCTCTGGTTCTTCTTTGGTCCTCCATTATTCACAAAAAAAAAAAAAAAAAAAAAAAAAAAAAAAAAAAAAAAAACCGAACAGATTGGAAATAGGTACCGAAGTACGTATACACAGTTCTGTTTGTCGACGGATGGTTCAAAAATGGTTCAAATGGCTCTGAGCACTATGGGACTCAACATCTTAGGTCATAAGTCCCCCAGAGCTTAGAACTACTTAAACCTAACTAACCTAAGGACACCACACACACATGCCCGAGGCAGGATTGGAACCTGCGACCATAGCAGTCCCGCGGTTTCGGACTGCAGCGCCAGAACCGCACGGCCACCGAGGCCGGCTTTGTCGACAGAAAACACAGCAAAGAGACAATGTTACACCAGCGATTATCCATGCAATCTCATGTTTACTAACATCTTTGTGTCGCCAGGGCACGTTCCATTGCAATGTACAGAGTTTACCGCGGTCAAATGCACGGTTGGCTGACGACGGTTTGCTGACCACCGATTAACGTTCGTGCACTGCAGAAACGTTTTAAACACGATTTACTTTTAACCACGATCGCGGGACATTGGTTATCATGCTTCTTGACCGGGGTTGGTGCACTCGTCCATGACACTTGAAGATGCTTCTGGAGGCTTGACTTTGTATGTCTAGCAATGTATCAGCTTCTGTGTTGGGTCATCATCTCTGTCTTCCATTGCCGTGTTGGCCTTTACCCCAGCGTGTGCAGTATCTGCTGGTGCGTGTACCTGCCCCCCACCCCCTCCCCACACACACACAGATTCCACTGTGTTCCCACGCATGACTACAGAGCTTCGTTTGCCCCACTCCGTCCTCCACTTCGCAGCTGAAGGTCACCTCGCCAGCCCCTCGTCTCGTCCCCCTGCCCCCCTGCCCCCCTGCCGCCTACTCGCTTAACCGTATCGCGCTCTGCGTCTCCATTTCCATTAAATTTGGGAGCTCCCAAGCCGCGCCGTGCCTCTGCCGGCGACGAGCAACTTTTGCCCAAGTTTCGGCGCGGAACGGCGGATTCCTCTCTCTCTCTCTCTCTCTCTCTCTCTCTCACTCCTCCCCCTTTTCCTTTTCGAGGCACTGACGCCGCTTCCCCCTCCACCGCACACAAACGCGTAGCCATAGTTACCGGCCTACAAATGACGGCCGCGTGGAAACGACCCAAGCGCCGCTATCGGCCGCTGTTGGGACTAGACATTCTGCGTGGGCCTCGCCCGCACGGTTTTATCCGGACCCTCGCAAAGAGGGTGGGGTGGAATAAAGAGTAGAGGTCGAGAAAAAGGTGGAGAGGGCTCAGGAAGGGGGAGAAAGGGAGGGAGAGTGAGAGTAGGAGAGAGAGAAAGAGAGAGAGAGAGAGAGAGAGAGAGAGAGAGAGACAAGACAAGTTCTTCTTTTTTTCTGACGTGGCTTTGAGGCTTCCTCGCAAGATGATCTCTTCAGCCTTTAATTCGTACCTTCTAAGTAGCGCCTCTTCTGCACCTACGTTTCTGCGCCCGCGCGATGTTACGAGCGTTCGTGAGAAGTGCCGTTCTTTTCAAAAAAAAATAAAAAAAATAAAGAGCGACGGCATATGACCAACCAGAATTAGCTTCGTGACGATTTTACATAAGTAAAAAAAAAATACTGTTCAGCAGATTCGGTCAATGCAGGGGGATGGTTAATGTCGTGAAAACCTCGGCCGGTCGTCAGACTCACCCCGCCGTGCAAGTCGTTTATCGCTACTCTCTAATTTATTTATTTCGTCTTTTGCTTAGCCTGACCAGATAGCGTTTTTAGGGCCCCTCTTACATCGGATCATGATCTATCTGGACACTTACTAGTGCACATTAATAGATTGAAGCGCCAAAGAAAATGGTACAGACATGCGCATTCAAATACATAAACAAGCAGAACACGGTACTGGAGACGCCAACGCCTATATAAGACAACAAGTGTCTGGCGCAGTTGTTAGATCAGGTATTGATGCTGCAATCGCAGATTATCAAGATTTAACTGAGTGAGTTTCAACGTGGTTTATAGTCTGAGCACGAGCGATGGGACACAGCATCTCCGAGGTAGCGATGAAGTGCGGGTTTCCCCTGATCATTTCACGCGTGTACCGTGAATATCAGGAACATCAAATCTCCAACGACGCTGCGGCCGGAAAAAAAATCCTGCAAGAACGGGACCAAAGACGACTGAAGAGAGTCGTTCAACGAGAGAGAAGTAGAACCCTTCCGCAAATTGCTGCAGGGCTATCAACAACTGTCAGCGTGCGAGCCATTCAACGAAACGTCATCAGTATCGGCTTTCGGAGCCGAAGGCCCACTCGTGTACCCTTCATGACTGCTCGACACAAAGCTTTATGCCTCTCATGGGCTCTTCAATACTGTCACTGGACTGATGATGACTGGAAATATGTTGCCTGGTCGGATGAGCCTCGTTTCAAATTGTATCGAGGAGGTAGACATGTATGGGTATATGGACGACCTCATGAATCCATGGACACTGCATGTCAGCAGGGAACTGTTCAAGGTGGTGGAGGCTGTGTAGTGGTGTGGGCGTATGCAGTTGGGTGATATGGGACCTCTGATACGTCTACATACGACTCTAACAGGTGAGACGTACGTAAATATCCTGTCTGATCAGCTGCATCCATTCATGTCCATTACGCATTCCGACGGACTTGGGTAATTGCTGTAGGACAATGCGACGCCCCACGAGTCCATAATGGTTACAGAATGGCTCCAAGAACACTATTCTGAGTTTAAACACTTCCGCTCACCACCAGACTCCACAGGCATGAACATTATTGAGGATATCTGGGATGCCTTGCAACGTACTGCTCAGAAAAGATCTCCACCAACTCGTACTCTTACGGATTTATGGACAGCCCTACAGGATTCATGGTGTGAGTTTCCTCCGGCACTACTTCAGTCCGTTATACGTCGTGTTTCGGCATTTATGAGCGCTCGCGGGGGCCACACGATATTAGGCAGGTGCACCAGTTTCTCTTCCTCTTCAGTGTATGTGGTGATCTACCCTTCACATTTATGACGATGTAATCTCTACTCAGGACACTCTGAATCAGTTATCTGAATGTCTTTGGAGGAATGCCAACAGATTCTTCCCCGAGAGCCGAAACAAGAGTACGTGTGATGTCAGAGGCTAGGGTCTGGAGAGAGTTCAACATTGTAACTCATCCCAAAGGTGTCCCATTGGGTTCAAGTTGGAACTCTGGCCAGGACAGTCCGATTCAGGAAAGTTAGTGTGAACAAGCCATTGCCTCACAGATGCTGCTTTATGGGCACGGTGCATTGCCGTGCTGGTACAATCATCACCACCAAACTGTTCCTCCACTGCACGGAATACAAACGCCGTAAAATATGTTCATTCATTCCTCATTTACCACTTTCTAAAGCGCAATAAAGGGACTAAACTGTAAACAATAAAAACACTCCCAATATCGTAACACGAAACTCTTCCACACTTAAGTGATTGCACTACAGATGATGGCAGGTAATGTTCTCCAGGCACTCACCTACAGAAAAGCTTGATTCATCAGTCCAAATCACTAGTTTTGAGTCATCCACTGTTGAGTGGCGTGTCTCTTGACTTCACAGCAAGCGTCTCTCATGGCTGGCTACAGACACATGTGGTTTACGAAGAGCTGTCGATCACTGCACCCCCCCCTCCCCCTTACGCACACTCACTGTGTTAGCCGGACTGACGGTGGCACTTTGGAACTCACGAGTGCTTCGCTCCGCTGACTTCGTGCGATCTTTACAACCACACTACGAAATTCCCGACGGTCCGTGTCCACCAGTAGACGAAGTCTGCCTGGTCTTGGTTTAGGTGCAGTTGTTCCTTCCCTTTTCCACTTCAGAATCACGTCAGAAGCACTCGTCCTCTTGGGCAGCCTTAGAAGGGCTGCAATGTCCCTGATGAACTTGCTGTTCGGGCGAATTCCAAGTTGAAACTCACTGTGCTATCCTGACCGACCAATTCCTCTGTTGCTTCTTCTGTACTAACAACACAATCCTCTCCTACCTTTCATCCCCACCCCCACTCCTACTTTTATATTGGCGAGTCTGCGTCTCGTGACATCTGGTGGCCAGGTCGACGTTACTTGAGACTGATGATGTTTGGTTCGTGGGGCGCTCAACTGCGCGGTCATCAGCGCCCGTACAAAGTCCCAGTTTCTTCACAGTCCAGTTTTTTCTCAATCCAACCTATCCCCTTTCACGAATGCGATGATAATGATGATCATGAAGATGATCATGATGATGATCATGACACAAACACCCAGTCCCTGGGTAGAGAAAATTCCCAACTCGGCCGGGAATCGACCAGGGAAGCTTTGTGAACCATCAATTAGGTCGGTTCACAAACGACAACTCAAGTACACACGTTATTCCAAAACGTTATCGTGGAAGTAGGGGCCAGGAGGTGCTGGTGAAACAACACACACTGCTAATTATACCTTTTTATTTTAAAAGACTTTCTCAATAATATATTTTTAAGTCAGGTATTTTTTTTTAAAAAGCAACTTCAAACACAATTTCCCATAGCTGTCAAATTTTCTTCTTGAAAAGGAGATTGCAAAGTATGACGTTAACAGCTTCCCAATAATAAGATTTCAAACCCGACATATATATGTACATATATATAAAAGACAACAATTTAAAAAAACTCTTTTAAATAGCTGGCAAATTTTCTCTACGTAATTGATATTGCATGGTATGACGTTAACAACTTCTCAAGATTTTAAACTTATATATATATATATATATATATATATATATATATATATATATATATATATATATATATATATATATGAACAATTCTTTAAAAAAACTTTAAGTAGCTAGTTTGCACTAAAGTTAAAATAGTTGTCTCTCGCCAATTAAATAACTGATATTACACCTGTCAGTTGTTACAAAATGAATGTGAATAAGCCAGCACCCAAACCTTTACATTAAATGCAGTTCCCAGAAAAAAATTTCCTTAGCTCGGTGAGGGTGTAACACGCCTGAAGGGGCCCAGATCACCATAGTCCGAGTAGTTATTGGTGGTCTATAGGACCAGAGAAGATCAGCACCAAAACTTACATTACAACTTCGCTCTCCAAAATTCCAGGACATGTTCAGATTTGCTTGGACATATGCAGGATTTGACGGTATACACATGGAAAAATTTGAATACTTTAAAAACATATGTTTTGACAGAGCACAGGGAAACTGTGCGACTGTGAAACTGTTGCATATTTGTTGCAGTTTATGTGAGAAACTATTATGTTTTCATCACTTTTTTGGGACTGATTATCACATCCACAAGAAACCCTAAATACGGCAAGGTAGAACAATATTTTTACCCATTCGCCAAGTGTACAAGTTAGGTGGTTCGACAACATATTCCTGTCATGTGACGCACATGCTGTCACCAGTGTCGTATAGAATACACCAGACGTGTTTTCCTGTGGAGGAATCGGTTAACCTATGACCTTGCGATCAAACGTTTTCGGTTCACATTGGAGAGGCACGTCCTTTCGTCTACTAATCGCACGGTTTTGCGGTGCGGTCGCAAAACACAGACACTAAGCTTATTACAGTGGACAGAGACGTCAATGAACGAACGGACAGATCATAACTTTGCGAAAATAAAGAAAGTAAGCTTTTCACTCGAGGGAAGACTTGAACCGAGGACCTCTCGTTCCGCAGCTGCTCACGCTAATCACGGGACCACGGCGCTCCTGAGCTCAGACTTTCCTTAATGTTGACTATCTTGCGCATGGACAACATAGTTTGTATATTTTGCCAATTTTTTTCATAGTTCCACACAACTTCTTCCTGTTTTCTCGATTGATCTGTGTTCAGTTTTTCAAGGCCTATCCACTGTGCCAACTTAAAACTAAATGTGAGGGGGTTCGATGTGGAGGTTCCCTTGTAAGCTTCGTAGGCCACGTACATGCGGGTAAGGCAGACTCAGCCCCTGACAGCCGAGAGGTCGGCCAAAGCACGTGGCGAGCAGTTGACGACCCCCAACAGCAGGGCCCCGCTCGCGCCACCACCTCTCTCGGTCACCGCCCAGTACGTACTCCTCGATCGTGACGCGACGGTACACTTGCTCCACCTCCCGCCAGAGGGCGGTAGCGATCCAAACAGCGCGCCGAACGGAAAGCGCCACCACAAACACTAGACGCGAAGCGAAAGCACTCCGCCTGGCGCGCTTTTCGAAGAGCCGGACACAACTACGGCTAACCTTGATCCAGAGGGAGCAAACTTAAGACTGTCCACATGTCTCTGATCGGATGGTGTGTACATTTCAAAAATTATTATTAGGCGTTGTTTACAATACTTCTCATTTTCTATGCGTACTTGCGACTCAGTGACGTACAAATCTGAGGTACCGTTATAATCATCATCGTAATTACCAACTCAAAACAAATAGAAGCTTAGAACATGCTGAAACAAACCCGTGTTTGTTCGCTGTCAGTAGACGCAGCGCACGGAGAAATTCCATACTGGCAGCCATCAGGCGCGTCTGCGCTTTCAGATATGAACAATGAGAAGAAATTCAAAAGAAAACTTATATTAAAACCTAAAAAATAAGTGCAATATATATCCACTCTTATTACTAATGTAACTGAATTTATGCGAAATACATATAGTTTATACTTAAGGGCGGCATACTCCGAACGCAGGTTTTATTACTTAAGGTACATTTTACATAAAACTACAGCTATCTAATTCTGTTGTATGTACATATTTCAGTGTTAAGGTCTGAGGATGGTCTAAATCAGACCTAAACCGGTAATATCATACAGAGACAGAAGAGTTCATTGCGTTTGTGATTGTTCATATTTATTTTTAAGTAATAAATAAACCGCTGTACTCCAGAGAGACATGTTCTCAAAAATTACTCATAAAATTTTATTATATACGTTCAAATCAAACCGTGAGTACTGAAATTAGTTTTGAGAAATGTAAAACTAGTACTGGTGAAAACTTTTGTTACGACTTTTTCCGGAAAAACGGCGTACCCAGAACCTTACAGCACACTCGGCACCCCTTGAGATGCAATGCACGCAGCCGACAGGTGTAGTGGGGGCTGCGCGGCGTCCGCCAGGTGTCGGTGACGTCACAACTACAAACCGCCCGCCCGCAGACACTGGCCAGGCCAGCGCCCCACGCAGCTGCAGAATCGGCCATGAATATTTATCGCTAATCCGTGATTGAGCGCCCGTGTAAGCCCGTGCATAATGCAGGCTCTGGCCGACCTGGCCCCGCCACTACCCCCACCACCGTCACCAGGTTCCCCCTGCATCACCCTCCCCCCCCCCCCATCCCTCCCCAACAGACACACACATTCACAACACACCACACTCTTATATCTCTCCCTCAAAACGATGACCTCCTTGTTGATGCCACTGTGTTGCGCCTGTAACAACGTCGTACTCCTCCCTGAAACAACTTGCAGTAAACATTCTTGAATTAGAATCGAAAACAGCTCCAACATCGGTAATTTAGAAGCAGAATCCCTCGGTCTAGCGAGGCAGCTTAAGTCCCTTATAAAAGGCAAGCCTTATGGTCCAAACTTTTTTTTTTACAGAAGTGGTTTGAAGCAGCCCGCCATAAATTTCTCTCCTTTGCCACCATCTTCATCTCAGAGTAGCACTTGCAACCTACGTCTTCAGTTACTTGCTGGATCTATCACAACCTCTCTATTCCTCTACAGTTTTTACCCTCTACAGCTCCCTCTACTACCATGGAACTCATTCCCTGATGTCTTAACAGACGTCCTATTATCCTGTACCTCTTCCTTGTCAGTGTTTCCGTCGGCCGCGGTGGCCGAGCGGTTCTAGGCGCTTGAGTCCGGAACCACACTACTGCTACGGTCGCAGGTTCGAATCCTGCCTCGTACATGGATGTGTGTGATATCCTTAGGTTAGTTAGGTTTAAGTAGTTCTAAGTTCTGAGCGACTGATGACCTCAGATGTTAAGTCCCATAGTGCTCAGAGCCATTTTGTCAGTGTTTCCCACATATTACTTTCCCCTCCAATTCTGCGCAGAACTTCCTCATTCCTTACCTTACCACTCCACCTAATTTTCTACATCCGTCAGTAACACCACATCTCAATTGCTTGGATTCTCTTCTGTTCTGATTTCCCAACACTCCATGTTTCACTAACATACAATGCTGTGCTCTAAATGTACATTCTCAGAAATTTCTTCCTCAAAGTAAGCCCTATGTTTGATACTAGTAGACCTCTCTTGGTCAGCAATGCACTTCTTGCCAATACTCGTCTGCTTTTGATCTCCTCCTTGCTCCATCTCTCATCCGTCGTTTGTGTATAGTATATCAATGAGCAAACTGGCAATTATTTAAAGAATCAAACTCCCATGTGTAAAAAAAGCTTTAAAGTCTGATTAAATTTACAAAAGAGTTGATGTGTTAAATATTTTACGCCAACTATGTAGCCGGCCACTGTGGCCGAGCGGTTGTAGGCGCTTCAATCAGGATCTATGGTGCTGCTGCTACGGTCCCAGGTTCGTCTCCTGCCTCGGGCATGTATGTGTGTGATGTACTTAGGTTAGTTACGTTTAAGTAGTTCTAAGTCCGCAGCTCGTGATCGTGCGGTAGCGTTCTCGCTTCCCGCGCCCGGGTTCCTGGGTTCGATTCCCGGTGGGGTCAAGGATTTCCTCTGCCTCGTGATGACTGGGTGTTGTGTGATGTCCTTAGCTTAGTTAGGTTTAAGTAGTTCTAAGTTCTAGCGGTCTGATGACCATAGATGTTAAGTCCCATAATGCTCAGAGCCATTTGAACCATTCAACGATGTAAGCGACAAAAAGTTTCAAAAAGATTTGAAATTACACTACCGATAAAACTTTTTTGATCATCTATCGAAACTGTGGATTCGGGTCAACCCAGGGATTTCCTTTCGAATATTCTATCATTACCCCGTTCTCATAACAAAACAGGTATTAACATGTGCAGAATAAGCGCAATTTTTGTGTATTTGACTGGTTGTTCGCATAGAGCGATGTTGAAGACTATCCACAACAAAACTGATGTGCCTTTAGGTAAAACACGTCCATTCGAATAGGTATAGTTCCTTCTTCTGTCTCCGTAGCAATCAGTTGGCTTGATTTATATTGAAAATCATGTTGAATATATGCGTCCAAATGTTTTGTTCGAGCAGCGTGATTAAATACGGCTGTGAACACTATGGGACTTAGCATCTGAGGTCATCAGTACCATAGAACTCAGAACAGCTTAAACCTAACTAACCTAAGGACATCACACACATCCATGTGCGAGGCAGGATTTGAACCTGCGACCGTAGCAGTCGCGCGGTTCCAGACTGAAGGGCCTAGAACTGCTCGGCCACAGCGGCCGGCTTAAATATATGTAATATACAGGGTGTTTCAAAAATGACCGGTATATTTGAAACGGCAATAAAAACTAAACGAGCAGCGATAGAAATACACCGTTTGTTGCAATATGCTTGGGGCAACAGTAAATTTTCAGGCGGACAAACTTTCGAAATTACAATAGTTACAATTTTCAACAACAGATGGCGCTGCAAGTGATGTGAAAGATATAGAAGACAACGCAGTCTGTGGGTGCGCCATTCTGTACGTCGTCTTTCTGCTGTAAGCGTGTGCTGTTCACAAAGTGCAAGTGTGCTGTGGAAACATGGTTTATTCCTTAGAACAGAGGATTTTTCTGGTGTTGGAATTCCACCGCCTAGAACACAGTGTTGTTGCAACAAGACGAAGTTTTCAACGGAGGTTTAATGTAACCAAAGGACCGAAAAGCGATACAATAAAGGATCTGTTTGAAAAATTTCAACGGACTGGGAACGTGACGGATGAACGTGCTGGAAAGGTAGGGCGACCGCGTACGCCAACCACAGAGGGCAACGCGCAGCGAGTGCAGCAAGTGATCCAACAGCGGCCTCGGGTTTCCGTTCACCGTGTTGCAGCTGCTGTCGAAATAACGCCAACGTCCACGTATCGTCTCATGCGCCAGAGTTTACACCTCTATTCATACAAAATTCAAACGCGGCAACCCCTCAGCGCCAATACCATTGCTGCACAAGACACATTCGCTAACGATATAGTGCACAGGTTGATGACGGCGATATGCATGTCGGCACCATTTGGTTTACTGAAGAAGCTTATTTTTAACTGGACGGCTTCGTCAATAAACAGAACTGGCGCATATGGGGAACCGAAAAGCCCCATGTTGCAGTCCCATCGTCCCTGCATCCTCAAAAAGTACTGGTCTGGGCCGCCATTTCTTCCAAAGGAATCATTGGCCCATTTTTCAGATCCGAAACGATTACTGCATCACGCTATCTGGACATTCTTCGTGAATTTGTGGCGGTACAAACTGCCTTAGACGACACTGCGAACACCTCGTGGTTTATGCAAGATGGTGCCCGGCCACATCGCACGGCCGACGTCTTTAATTTCCTGAATGAATATTTCGATGATCGTGTGATTGCTTTGGGCTATCCGAAACATACAGGAGGCGGCGTGGATTGGCCTCCCTATTCGCCAGACATGAATCCCTGTGACTTCTTTCTGTGGGGACACCTGAAAGACCAGGTGTAACGCCAGAATCCAGGAACAATTGAACAGCTGAAGCAGTACATCTCATCTGCATGTGAAGCCATTCCGCCAGACACGTTGTCAAAGTTTCGGGTAATTTCATTCAGAGACTACACCATGTTATTGCTACGCATGGTGGATATGTGGAAAATATCGTACTATAGCGTTTCCTAGACCGCAGCGCCATTTGTTGTTGACAAGTGTAACTACCGTAATTTCGAAAGTTTGTCTGCCTGAAAATGTACTGTTGTCCCAAGCATATTGCAACAAACGGTGTATTTCTATCGCTGCTCGTTTAGTTTGTATTGCCGTTTCAAATATACCGGTCATTTTTGAAACACCCTGTATATACGTAACATACTACACAGAATAATTCTTACCTAAAAAATCTGAAAGTTTTTGATCGATTTACTTCACATTTTTGCCTAATAATAAACATTGAGGCGGACATAGGCTACAGAGTTTTTAAGGAAACACTGAGCCGGTTCTCTGTTATACCAGACTGCGGGAAGAAAATGATGTAAAAATTTGATTATTAGTTTGCTTTCTCGCAGTCAATTTTTTAACTATGTCATCAGGGCATTTAAAACATTGTAGAAATTCTTCCTCCTTATATGCTAGTAGAATTTTGTACAAAATTTACATACACTACATTGTGAAGTTCTGGTGTTATACCTTGCAGTCGGTTTCAGCAGAAAACAAGAAAATCATAAGATTATCCGCTTATGACTAGAATACTACTACGGAATCTGAATCGTCCGAAACTTTGTAATCCTACGCGTTCGCAGATTAAAATCATGTGAAATACTGTCGTTGTGGCTACTATTCTCACAGATCCAGAAGGTGAAGAGGTCTGTCTCATACCCCGTATACCAAAGTATCCATTGAGTTTAAGTTAGTTCAGTTTCCAAAGTTCCGTTGAGTCACCACTAAACAAAGTTCAGAAGATGGTGGAAGAGGAATTGGATAGAGAGGGGGAAGGAAATGAATAGAGTAAGGGGTAAGGAGAAGATGGAAAGAAAGACGGGAGAGGAGGAAAAAGACACAGAAAGGCAGGAGTAAGAGGTGATTAACAGAAAAAGGGGGAGAATGAGTAGAAGGACAAAAAGAGGTTGGAGGCGAAGGTGGTGAGAAGCGGGGGGGGGGGGGGGGGAGGTGCTTACGATGTATGTCCAATTTCCAACACTTGCGAAGCATTGGTGGGTTCACTAGTTGGTGCAGTTCTCTCTTAACCAAAAGGAGTGTTAATTTATGTTTGAGTCATTTATCTAACAAATTTACCTCATTCCGATTACGCTCTACGAAGATCTGAACCCCTGATTTTGCTCCTGAGTATTAATAGGAACCATCTGGCCGGACAGGTTACATATTTTCTCATGATAATCAGAAACAGAAGCCTTTTTCGCTTCTTCAACAGCGGCGTACTGCACTTTCTTATGATTTATCCTGCTAAGTGAAATTATAAATCGCGTATCTGTTGCTTTTGACTGTATGCATCTTTAATCGCTCCTTTTATCAAACTCACATCAGCTTCGCGTGACATTCTCTATGCAATGTGGGATTTATTCCGCAGACGTGTAGTGCACTGCGAGATGGCACCGAGCAGGAGACAATCGAGGTTAAACTAAATCCTGCTGTTGACTCTCATCATGTTGAACAGTAACTGTGAATGCACTCTAGACAAAAAAGAAAACGACGCACCACGAAGAATTTTTGCAAACTGGTCACAAATCGATACTCATACAAGTATCTACGGAAAACGCAAAACTAAAAATTGTAAACTCTGGCGGCCGATGGCTGAATGTGTGACGCAACAGCGCAGCATGGCAGGTGGCAAGGATAGTAAACAGGGAACGTGTCGACACCAGGGCGTGCCGTCTTTGCGAATTTCATTACTGTACTCAGATGGAAAGTAATCATGCTATGCAGACAGGCGTATGAACAATATAGGCAGATACAATCGTTTGAGAGAGCAGTTGTAGTTGGGCACGAAGAAGCCGGTTGCAGTAATCAGCGATTCGATCGACATTTGAATAGGAGTGAAGCCAGTATGAAGCGATGTTGGCAGGAAAGCGTGAGCCGTGGCCGAACACAACGTCAAGAAGGAAGCGATAGACCTAGAGAGGCGACAAGATGTGGGGAGCGAGCACTCGTCAGAGAGGCACTCAGAGCACCAAATTCATAATAATAATAATAATAATAATCATCATCATCATCATCACCGATCCAACATGCGACAGGTGCTTCAGTGACCACAAGAACCATTAGCAGGTGGCTCACGGAAAGGGGTCTGAGCTCACAGCGCCCTTGCACAGACTGACACTGACCTCTGCACACCAACAAGCCTCTTTGCTGTGGTGTCGAACACATTCGGCCTGGAATCTCATCGACTGAAGTATAATCGTCTTCAACGATGAGTCTTGCTGCGAACTGAGCCCAGGTGACCAGTATTGACGAGTTTAGAGATTCCCGGTCAATGGTGGGATACGAACCTGAGTGCCGCCTGCCATACAACCAGTGAGCCAGGAGTGATGGTCTCGGTGCCAGTTCATTTCATAGCTGGCCACCTATGGTCGTCAACGGGGGCACCCTAACAGCACAGAGGTACGTCGACGATATTCTGAGCTCCGTTTTGTTGCACTTCATGGCAGACCCTCCGGGTCTTACATTTTAGCAAAATAAAGTCCGCCCTTACACGCCTGGAGTTTCTACTGCTTGTCTTCGCGCTTGTGAAACCCTACCTTGGCCGCCGGATCTCTCCCCAATTGAGACCGTTTACAGAATTTAGGGCGAGTACCTCCAACCAGCTCGGGATTTTGACGATCTAGCGCGCCACCTTGACATAATGTGGCGCAATATCCCTCAGGAGGACATGTAACAAATTTCTCAATCAATGCCAATAACAAATGGTTGCATAACGGCCACAGGTGGACCAACGCGTTATTAATTAGCTCAGTTTGTGGAGCTCTTTCTCTTGAAAAATTAATACAATTTTTATGAAATCGTAATCATTTGCTGGTCTGTAGATGTACATCACATCAACTGATTTCCGTCCCGGTGGGATGTTCAAAAAATGTGTGTGAATTCTTATGGGACTTAAGTGTTAATGTCATCAGTCCATAAGCTTACACACTACTTAACCTAAATTATCCAAAGGGCAAACACACACACCCATGCCCGAGGGAGGACTCGAACCTCCGCCGGGACCAGCCGCACAGTCCATGCCATCGGGCTGTTTCCTTCGTGTGGTAGCTTTCATTTCTCTTTATCTTGGGACGTATCTCTGAACCAATCCTCACAACCAGCTGGACACAAATTGGACAAATTCAGGGACGGCCTGTCGTGCATGCAGAGTCCACTGTAACTAATATATCCGTGGGTACATCTACGTCTACATCTACATTTATACTCCGCAAGCCACCCAACGGTGTGTGGCGGAGGGCACTTTACGTGACACTGTCATTACCTCCCTTTCCTTTTCCAGTCGCGTATGGTTCGCGGGAAGAACGACTACCAGAAAGCCTCCGTGCGCGCTCGAATCTCTCTAATTTTACATTCGTGATCTCCTCGGGATGTATAAATAGGGGCAAGCAATATATTCGATACCTCATCCAGAAACACACCCTCTCGAAACCTTGACAGCAAGCTACACCGCGATGCAGAGGGCCTCTCTTGCAGAGTCTGCCACTTGAGTTTGCTAAACATTTCCGTAACGCTATCACGCTTACCAAATAACCCTGTGACGAAACGCGCATCTCTTCTTTGGATCTTCTCTATCTCCACCGTCAACCCGACGTGGTACGGATCCCACACTGATGAGCAATACTCAACTATTGGTCAAACGAGTGTTTTGTAAGCCACCTCCTTTGTTGATGGACTACATTTTCTAATGACTCTCCAAATCAATCTCAACCTGGCACCCGCCTTACCAACAATTAATTGTAGATGATCATTCCACTTCAAATCGTTCCATGCCCATACTACCAGATATTTTACAGAAGTAACTGCTACCAGTGTTTGTTCCGCTATCATGTAATCAAACAATGAAGGATCCTTCTTTCTATGTATTCGCAATACATTACATTTGTCTATCTTTATAGATCAGTTGCCACTCCCTGCACCAAGTGCCTATCCGCTGCAGATCTTCCTGCATTTCGCTGCAATTTTCTAATGCTGCAACATCTCTGTATACTACAGCATCATCCGCGAAAAGCCGCATGGAACTTCCGACACTATCTAGTAGGTCATTTATATATATTGTGAAAGTCAATGGTCCCATAACACTCCCCTGTGGCACACCAGAGGTTACTTTAACGTCTGTAGACGTCTCTCCATTGAGAACAACATGCTGTGTTCTGTTTGCTAAAAATTCTTCAATCCAGCCAAACAGCTGGTCTGATATTCATTAGGCTCTTACTTTGTTTATCGGGCGACAGTGCGGAACTGTATCGAACGCCTTCCGGAAGTCAAGAAAAATAGCATCTACCTGGGAGCCTGAATCTAATATTTTCTGGGTCTCATGAACAAATGAAGATAGTTGGGTCTCACACGATCGCCGTTTCCGGAATTCATGTTGATTCCTACAGAGTAGATTCTGGGTTTCCAAAAACGACATGATACTCGAGCAAAAAACATGTTCTAAAATTCTACAACAGATCGACGTCAGAGATATAGGTATATAGTTTTGCGCATCTGTTCCACGACCCTTCTTGAAGACTGGGACTACCTGTGCTCTTTTCCAATCATTTGGAACCTTCCGTTCCTCTAGAGACTTGTGGTACACTGCTGTTAGAAGGGGGTCAAGTTGTTTCGCGTACTCTGTGTAGAATCGAATTGGTATCCCGTCAGGTCCAGTGGATTTTCCTCTATTGAGTGATTCCAGTTGCTTTTCTATTCCTTGGACACTTATTTCGATGTCAGCCATTTTTTCGATTGTGCGAGGATTTACAGAAGGAACTGCAGTGCGGTCTTCCTCTGTGAAACAGCTTTGGAAAAAGGTGTTTAGTATTTCAGCTTTACGCGTGTCATCCTCTGTTTCAATGTCATCATCATCCCGGAGTGTCTGGATATGCTGTTTCGAGTCACTAACTGATTTAACATAAGACCAGAACTTCCTAGGATTTTCTGTCAAGTCGGTACATAGAATTTTACTTTAGAATTCACTAAGCCCTCCTTACGCTAACTTTGACATCATTTAGCTTCTGTTTGTCTGAGAGGTTTTGGCTGCGTTTAAACTTGGAATGAAGCTCTCTTTGCTTTCGCAGTAGTTTCTTAACTTTGTTGTTGAACCACAGCGGGTTTTTCCCGTCCTTCACAGTTTTACTCGGCACGTACCTGTCTAAAACGGTTCGAGTCAAACGCGAGTATCATAATATCTGTCAAAAATAAATAAAAAAGGAAAAAGACATCAAAATATTTACCGACAGTGTCAAATAAAGTTAATCGCCAAAAGAAAAAAAAATCTGCAAAATTTATTGGATGAACACAGTTAGTTCAACTGGAACGTGTGTTATCGGTTATTTAAATAGATCTGCAAGAGCACTGTTTCCACTTGATGATTCTTACGTGGAATGGTATTCAAATGCATATGGAGTATATGTGGCCCCAAAACTGAACCCTATGGGACTTCCTTTGTGACTTATCTGCGGCCATCAAAATTGTCCCTCCTGCCAATGTCAGTTTGAATTAGGCAGCACACGCAAGGTTAAGCTACTACCTGTATTGTACATATCGATACGACTCATATGTTCCCATTAAAATGTGATAGGTTCCACAGTTCTGCTTTGATCCATCTCCCGATCCATCAACCAATAGTAAACATTAGAGATTCAAGACACATCACTTCCTGTTTCACTGCGATACCCAACGGTGCGTTCGATCCCCCAAATGCAGAGATGGGTACTTTAGCCACCCATAGGCTTCTCGCATTCTCTTAATTGCGAACGCAGCCGAAGAATGCCGATAATACAGGTCGACAACTGACGCTCGGGTTTGTAGTCGCGTGAAAGCGAAGGAGAATCACAGGATCTGTTTAACAAATATAATGAGTAGTAATTATGCGTTGAAAGTAACTCGAAGGAAGATGAAAGTGATGAGAAGTAGTAGAAAAGAGAGCGGCGAGAGACTTATCGTCATAATTGGGGATCAGGAACTATATGAAGTTAAGTAATTGTGCTATCTAGGCAGCAAAATAACCAATGATGATCAGAGCAAGGAAGACATAAAACAGCAGACAACCACTAGCAAAAAGCACATTCCTGGCGAAGAGAAGTCTACTAGTATCAAACATAGGTCTTGATTTGAGGAACAAATTTCTGAGAATGTACGTTTAGAGCGCAGCGTTGTATGGTAGTGAGACATGGACTGTGGGAAAACCGGAACAGAAAAGAATCGAAGAATTTGAGATGTTGTGCTACAGACAATTTTGAAAGTTAGGTGGATTGATAAGATAAGGAATGATGAGGTTCTTCGCAGAATCGGAGACAGAAGGAATATGTGGAAAACACTGACAAGGGAAAGACCTGGATGATAGGACATCTGTTAAGACATTATGGAATAACTTCCATTGCACTAAAGGGAGCTGTAGTGGGTGAAAAATTGTAGAAGGAAGACAGAGGTTGGGATACACCCAGCAAATAATTAAGGACGTAGGTTGCAAGTGCTACTCTGAAATGAAAAGTTGGCCACAGGAGAGGAATTTCGGCAGGCAACATCAAACCAGTCACAAGACTGGTAACTCATCAAAAAAAGTTACGGTACATAAGTGGTACGAATACCTACGACGCAGTATAACTTGTGCATAATTTTTGCGAAAGTTTTGTTATGTGGAACTCCTATCGATAAAAATATAATAACAATTTGCTTTTTATTGTTCTATCGTGATGAAAAAGAAATTAATGTACGCTAGTAAGCACACTTTCATGCGCCATCTTGTCACAAAAGGCCTTCATGGCAGTTGTTATGTTGTAAAACAGCCGTGTTGCTTTCCTGTGTTTGCAAGTGAGTGACATTTTATTTTTGTTTTCCGTGTGTGTGGGCGCGCGTGCATGCGACCAGCTCGTACTTCTTGTTTCACTTTCCTTCGAGGGCGGATATACTGTTCCCACTTCCTTCACAGAAACTAAAGCAGTCTCACACGTTTATGTGATAGCAGCACACCAAAGAAAAACGGCTGACCGTCTGTAGTTCGACAGAGGGCAATACAGCAAAAGAAATCTATATATACTAATAATAATACTGTAAAACCATCGTGTGTGTGTGTGTGTGTGTGTGTGTGTGTGTGTGTGTGTGTGTGTGTGTGTGTGTGTGTTTGAACACGCTAGTCTCCAAAACAACTTGACAAATCTTCATTGGTTTTTTACGAGAAACTCCAGCATAGCTCGGGGCAATCACTAGCTATATTTTACCACAACCGCATAAGTAAAAAATTGTCGTAATAAAAATTTTGGGAGTCTGCTCAGCTTAGCGCTTCAGAGACGGCGTACTACACCAAAAAAACCGTCAGATGATAGGGTTAGCGCTTTTGCTTCAGTGTTAGATGTATTTCCGGAAGTTTACGTCAGTGAGAGAAATAAGCACCGCAATCTTATCTTCACAAATGCAAACTAACACTGAATTTACTTTTGTAGGATACATGAATTTCCAGATTTTGCTTTTTTTACTAAGAAACTGTCAAAATTGTTTTGCTTATCATGAGAGGTTCCATTTATACACAGCTCAGTCTCATTAATGTGACCACCACACGTGTTCGACGTCAGCGTGCAGTTGCCACCCACAGGCGGCAGATGGCAGCACTAGCAGCGAAGGGTATATAAAGCAAGCAGCGGGGACGCGGGGGAAATGGTCCTCCGATACCAAATACCTAGGTGTCCAAAGGTATAAAAAAACTGCTCCTCCATCGCCATGCAGAATATTAACCCAATAAGGACTCAAGCTGATAAAGGCGTTGTATCGGGAGTTCACCAGCAGGGAACTGAACCTCAACTCCTAGCTCCGGCTCTACCGGATGGTTGTCCACCATTCCCTCACCTATGGCTCCGCTGTGTGGGCTACGATTAGTGCCTCCCAGATGCAGATCCGCCAGCACCTACAGAATAATGTGCCTCGATGGAGTCTTCATGCCACTCCCCTCCACAAGGAATCAAATATGGCTACTCTCAAGACGACCATGCAAGAGAACGCAAGCTTACAAAACATTCGCACTCCGACTCCCGGGCACTGGCACTGACGCCCTGTTCCTCTCACCACCCTTGAGGACTCATATTCTCACCGTGACTAGCGACAGCATTGTTACGGCCACTAATGTAGCATTAGTGTTGACTCGACCACTCAGTGGGTACCGACCATCGTCAACCATCACTGCTGATACGTAATGTAGTTCACGGTTAGTTAATATTTCCCTGTGACATGAACTTCCACTGTCAGAGACTGGTATGGGACTTCAAGTCCCACCGCCACACCTTCAAAGCGCACTCCAGTGATGTCTGTGGAATGACATCATTGTCAAATGGAACAGTTTTACTATCCACCAAGACAGTAACACCGTGAGCCACGGGGGAACAGTGGCGTCGTTGCCGTAATGTGGAAATGCAGCACTTTATCTCTCCAAAGGGCAAAGATCACTGGGTTTAGGGCCAATGGTGGAAGCGTTTCCGAAACGGCTAAGTTTGTAAACTGTTCATGTGCCGCCATGGCTGAAGTGTAGGGAACAGGGTGAAACGGCGCTACCAAAACCAGTTTCGAGTCAGCTGTGGTTTACCACAGGCCATAGGTGACAGGAGAGAACGACGGCTGATAAGATGTGTACGGGCGAATAGACGCGCAACTGTCTAGCAACTAATCGTAGAGATAAACTAAGGGGCTACTAACTGTGTGTTGTTAACGACCGTTCAGCGAATGCTGCTGTGTAGAGACCTCTGTAGCAGGGGCCTGGTTCGTACACCCATGCTGACTACCGTTCACCGGCGATGAAGGCTGGAACTTGCGCGCTGACATCGATATAAGTCTCCAAGGAATAGAAAAGCAAACGAAATCACTAAACAGAGGAAAGTCCACAGGACCTGACGGGATACCAATTCGATTCTACACAGAGTACGCGAAAGAACTTGCCCCCCTTCTAACAGCCGTTACCGCAGGTCTCTAGAGGAATGCAAGGTTCCAAATGATTGCAAAAGAGCACAGGTAGTTCAGTTTTCAAGAAGAGTCGTCGAGGAGATGCGCAAAACTATTGGCCTATATCTCTGACATCGATCTGTTGTAGAATTTTAGAACATGTCTTTTGCTCGCGTATCATGTCGTTTCTGGAAACCCAGAATCTACTCCATAGCAATCAACATGGATTTCGGAAACGGCGATCGTGTGAGACCCAACACGCTTTACTTGTTGATGAGACCCAGAAAATATTAGATACAGACTCCCAGTAGATGCCATTTTCCTTGACTTCCGGAAGGCTTTTGATACAGTTCCGCACTGTCGCCTGATAAACTAAGAGCCTACGAAATATCAGACCAGCTGTGTGGCTGGATTGAAGAGTTTTTAGCAAACAGAACACCGCATGTTGTTCTCAATGGAGAGACGTCTACAGGCGTTAAAGTGACCTCTGGAATGCCACAGGTGAGTTTATGGGTCCATTGCTTTTCACAATATATATAAATGACCTATTAGATAGTGTCGGAAGTTCCATGCGGATTTTCGCGGATGAAGCTGTAGTATACAGAGAAGCTGCAGCATTATAAAATTGCAGCGAAATGCAGGAACATCTGCAGCGGATAGCCACTTGGTGCAGAGACCGCCAACTGACCCTTAACATAGAAAAATGTAATGTATTGCGAATTCATACAAAGAAGAATCCTTTACTGTATGATCAGCGGAACAAACACTTGTAGCAGTTACTACTGTAAAATATCTGGGAGTATGGGTATGGAACGATTTGAAGTGGAATGATCATATAAAATTAATTGTTCGTAAGGTGGGTACCAGGTTGAGATTGATTGGGAGAGTCCTTACAAAATGTAGTCCATCAACAAAGGAGGTGGCTTACAAAATACTCGTTCGACCTATACTTGAATATTGCTCATCAGTGTGGGATCCGTACCAGGTTGGGTTGATGGAGGAGATAAAGAAGAACCAAAGAAGAGCGGCGCGTTTCGTCACAGGGTTATTCCGTAAGCGTGATAGCGTTACGGAAATGTTTCGCTAACTCAAGTGGCCGACTTTGCAAGAGAGGCGCTCTGGATCGCGGTGTACCTTGCTGTCCAGTTTTCGAGAGGGAGTGTTTCGGGATGAGGTATCAAATACATTGATTCCCCATACTTCTACCTCACGAGGAGATCACGAATGTAAAAGTAGAGAGATTCGAGCGCGCGCTTTCCGGCAGTCGTTCTTCCCGCAAACCATATGCGACTGGAACAGGAAAGGGAGGTAATGACAGTGGCACTAAAAGTGCCCTCCGCCACATTCCGTTGGCTGGCTTGCGAAGTATCAATGTAGATGTAGACTTCTACTCAGTCGGACAGACGGTTGTTGTGACGTATGGCGTGAAACATCTGAACGTAAACTGCCTGCAACAACTGTTGGAGCTGTCCAAGCCAGAGGGCATTCCCTGGGTGATCTCGTCACTCTATAAAGCACAGTGGATCAACAAAGGTATGCATATACTCTTGGGGACCAAGTTGGTTGGTCGGTCGATTTGGGGGAGGGAACAAACAGCGAGATCACTGGTGGCATTGTATTAGGCAAGGACGGACAAGGAAGCCGGCCGTGCCTTTCCATAGGAACCATCCCGGCATTTGCCTGCAGTGATTTAGGGAACTAAAGGAAAACCTAATACAGGATAGCCGGACGCGGGCTTGAACTGAAGTCCTGCCAAATGCGCCGCCTCACTCGGGGGGGGGGGGGGGGGGAGGGGTGAAGGGGGAGCGGGCGCATCTCCACCCCTGCATGTAGTTTTGTTTTTCCTCGACGCGATGCTATCTACCAGCAGCACAACGCTATGTGTCCGGCAGCTCGCATTGTATGAGTTTACCTGGATGAGTTTACTGTACCTCAAAAACATAAATAAAGGTTCAAATTCGTCTGAGCACTATGACAATTAACATTTGAGGTCATCAGTCCCGTAGACTTAGAACTACGTGAACCTAACTAACCTAAGGGCAGCTCACACATCCATGCTCGAGGCAGGATTCGAACATGCGAAAGTTGTAGCCGCGTGGTTCCGGATTGAAGCGCCTAGAACCGCTCGGCCAAAGCGGTCGGTTTACCGTACTCCACTAAACCTCAGACTCTCCGGATTTATACCCAATCCAAAATCTGTGGGGCCTCCCCATCGAGCTGTTCGGCCCGTAGATCCTAAACCAAGAAACCCTGTTGAACTGGCCGCGGCGCTGGAGCCGACATGGCTCCAGATCCCTGTCGGTACCTTCCAGAACCTCACTGACCCTCTCCCTGCGGGTCTCGCAGCGGTTCGCGCTGAAAAAGGTGGTTGTTCAGGCGTCTGGCAAGTGGTCGCATTAATTCGACACACTATTTCACATCTTGCTTAGAAAAACGAATTTATTCACTGTTGTTGTTGTGGTCTTCAGTCCTGAGACTGATTTGATGCAGCTCTCCATGCTACTCTAAATTGGTGATCCCTCGATGTCTCAGAACATGTCCTACCAACCGATCCATTCTTCTAGTCAAGTTGTGCCACAAACTCCTCTTCCCCCCAATTCTATTCAATACCTCGTCATTAGTTATGTGATCTACCCATCTAATCTTCAGCATTCTTCTGTAGTACCACGTTTCAAAAGCTTCTATTCTCTTCTTGTCTAAACTATTTATCGTCCACGTTTCAGTTCCATACATGGCTACACTCCATACAAATACTTTGAGAAACGACTTCTTCACACTTAAATCTACACTAGATGTTAACAAATTTCTCTTCTTCAGAAACACTTTCCTTACCATTGCCAGTCTGCATTTTATATCCTCTCTACTTCGACCATCGTCAGTTATTTTGCATCATCAGTTACTGACTAAGTAAGCCTATTAGCGTTCAGTTTTTACCGACTGCGATACGGAACTCTAAAAGGCAATGGTATACAAAGGCCCTTCTTTAACTTTCGTTGCGAAACATCAACGAACCGCTACTCAAGAATAATGTTTTCATTCCGTAATAAGTACCGCAGAGCTGCGAAACAAATACTGAGTATGAAATTTGGTGGCAAATTAAAACTGTGTTCAGGACCGAGATTCGAGCTCGGAATCTTTGCCTTTCGCGGGCAAGTGCTCTACCGATTGAGTTGCCCAAGCTTCAGACATGACAATTTTCAATCCGCCACTACCTCATCTCCTACCTTCCAAATTTCACACACGTTCTCCTGCAAATCTGGCAAGGTTAGCAATCCCAGAAGAAAGGTCACTGACAAGACCGCCACAGCCTGGGGAATGCTTCCAGAACAAAGTCGCGAGTCGTGCTGGGGTAGCTCAGTCGGTAGAGCAGTCGCCCGCGAAAGCGAAAGGTCCCGAGCTCGATTCTCGGTCCGGAACACAGTTTTAATTTGCCACCAAATTTCATACTCAGTATTTGTTTCGCAGTTTTAATCTCCCAGGAAGCTTCATATCAACACACACTCCGCTGCAGAGTGGGAAATTCGTTCTGCAAGGAGTCCATAGGTCGACAGCAGTTACAGGCACTTCCCGCTTCTATCGTTCAACACAGTGGATAATGGGGAAAGTGCGAGAGCGCGGAGAGTGTACATGGATCAAGAAAAAGAGAATAAAATACAACTCTTGTCAAGTGAATTTCCTGATCACAAATACAACACAGGCATAAAACAATAAGTAAAGAACACGTGCAATTTTCATTGAACATCTTATAACTTAATATACATGGTGACAATTACTGAACTACACAACTGGCCATTAAACGAAGATGACGTGCTACAGACACGAAATTTAACCGACAGGAAGGAGATGATATGATGCGCAAAAGATTAGCTTTTCACAGCATTCACACAAGGTTGGCGACGGTGGCGACACCTACAACGTGCTGACATGAGGAAAGTTTCCAACCGATGTCTCATACACAAACAGCAGTTGACCGGCATTGCCTGGTGAAACGTTGTGATGCCTCGTGTAAGGCGGAGAAATGCGTACCATCATGTTTCCGACTTTGATAAAGGTCGGATTGTAGCCTATCGCGATTGCGGTTTATCGTATCGCGACATTGCTGCTCGCGTTGATCGGGATCCAATGACTGTTAGCAGAATATGGAATCGGTGGGGTCAGGAGGGTAATACGGAACGCCGTGCTGGATCCCAACGGCCTCGTATCAGTAGCAGTCGAGATGACAGGCATCTTATCCGCAAGGCTGTAACGGATCGTGCAGCCCTGAGTCAACAGATGGGGACGTTTGCAAGACAACAACCAACTGCACGAACAGTTCGACGACGTTTGCAGCACCATGGACTATCAGCTCGGAAACCATGCCTGCGGTTACCCTTGACGCTGCATCACAGGCAGGAGCGCCTGCGATGGTGTACTCAACGACGAACCTAGGTGCACGAATGGCAAAACGTCATTTTTTCGGATGAATCCGGGTTCTGTTTACAACATCATGATGGTCGCATCCGTGTTTGGCGACATCGCGGTGAACGCACATTGGAAGCGTGTATTCGTCACCGCCATACTGGCCTACTGGCCTATCACCCAATTTGATGGTATGGGGTGCCATTGGTTACACGTCTCGGTCACCTCTTGTTCGCACTGACGGAGCTTTGAAGAGTGAACGTTACATTTCAGATGTGTTGCGACCCGTGGCTCTTCTCTTCATTCGATCCCTGCAAAATCCTACATTTCAGCGGGATAATGCACTAACGCATGTTGCACGCCCTGCACGGGCATTTCTGGATACAGAAAATGTTCGACTGCTGCCCTGGCCAGCATTCTCCAGATCTCTCACCAATTGAAAACGTCTGGTCTATGTTGGCCGAGCAACTGGCTCGTCACAATACGCCAGTCACTACTCTTGATGGACTGTAGTATCGTGTTGAAGCTGCAAGGGCAGCTGTACCTGTACACGGCATCCAAGCTATGTTTGACTCAATGCCCAGGCGTATCAAGGCCATTATTACGGCCAGAGGTGGTTGTTCTGTGTACTGATTTCTCAGGATCTATGCACCTAAATTGCGTGAAAATGTAATCACATGTCAGTTCTAGTATAATATATTTGTCCAATGAATCCCTTTTTATCATCTGCATATCCTCATGGTGTAGCAATTTTAATGACCAGTAGTGGAGATTAAATACGACAGTCGGAGCTTCTGAACGGTTTGCGTTAGGACGTTCAGACGGCACTGTTGGCCGCGGGGCATGATGGGAAATAGCGTGCACATGCGCAAGCGCCTTGTTGTTGTCGGCGACTTGGAAGTGAAAATGTGATAGTGCAGGCGCCTCGCTGGATGGTGCTCGTGGAGGCCTACTACGCGAGCCATAACAGCCCAACTGCCGCCCAAAGGAAGTTGGCGACCGAATTCAAGTTGAAGATGACCGACCCAAGTGTGCTGACAATCAAGAATCTGTGACTACCAAACGTTATATGAAGGTTTCTGAAGATGATTTCACCCCCATTATCCGAAGTGACCCTGATTTCGTCAAAACATGGTTCATGCAAGACGGAGGTCGACCCCATCGAAGCAGGACGGAGTTTTATATCCTGGAGGAGGGCTCTGGGGACCGCGTACAGGGTCTGGGGCACCCAGAGGCCACTGGCATGGGCCTCGATTAGCCGCCATATTCTCCGGATCTGGACACGTCAGACTCCTTTATGTGGAGCTGTATTAAAGGCAAGGTGTACAGCAATAACCCCAAATCCATTGCTGAGCTGAAAACAGCCATTCATGAGGTCATCGAAAGCATCGATGCTCCGACACTTCAGCAGGGCTTGGAGAATTTCCCTATTCGTCTTGCGCCACATCATCGCCAATGATGGCAGCCATATCGAACACGTCACAACGTAAAATCGAATATCTGTAGTTACGCTTACGTGTTGAATTAAAGTGTGTGCACGCCGTAGTTTGTAACTAGTTTACTTGTTTTCATATAGTTCAATGAATGTCACACTTTATGTAACCTAACACAGAAGTATTACATTCGGAGATGGCCTACTTTTTACTTTTTCTAGTCTACAATAATTTTTAAATGTTTCGTTGGTAGCATCTTGATGGACTGAGATTAGCGGTCATCAAACGCATTGATCCAGTCAGATCATCGTCAATAAAACTACTCCTGAACTTCGATTTTTATTTTTTTTTTTTACTTCAGTAAAGACTCACACACAAATACGTGATACCTTGTACACATTGCAAACATGAGCAGCTATTCTGAACAATTCCGGGACCTGTGCTCTAGGGCAGTTGTTGTAAAACACTTCAATATTTTCTGCATTGCGAAACTTCTCCCTTAGCACACTACTGTACTAAAAGTTGATGAGCCCCAACTAAATTTCAGGTGTCGCACTTTCGGCGTTTACTTCAAAGGGAGGCGAAAAAATACTAAAATCGAGTTCAAATCGACTGAAGCCATTAAATCTACTGTCAAAGTCTTCTAGAATAAAGTCTGTAGCACCGCAAGAAAGTCATCAAAATGTTCGCTTCAATGACTCCCTTTCAAGATATATAATATTTATAACTAGTGCAACGTTCTAAAAGTGCACAACTGCCCTTTCTGAAACTTACTTTATCCACAACAGCAATTTTCTTTTAAGACTCAAAGCGGTGTCGGAAACTCCGGTAGTTATTTTATGTCTACTTCGAATAGTTCTGCTCAAGAAATTCACGTGCTTTGTTAGGTCTGTTAAAGATGCAAGACGTAATATCCAGTGCGGGATATGGAGAGGAGGGGGGGGGGGGGGGGGGGAGGTCATCAAACTCTTTTACTAGAGCTCCTTTCATGTCCGTGGATAACGCTACGTTTTTACGCAGGTTGGGAAAAAAGTTCTAAAACAACATCTCGGCTCACTCAGCACACTTCAAAAAAGTACTGCTCATAGCTATCTTCACACTGCACCTCTGCCAGGAACGTTTTAAACATCCGATAACCCAAACCGTACGATCTCAGTTTATTATATTTTTACAACGTCCGCGACGTCATTTAGGCACATTCTGATAGCATATCAATGTGATGCAGGACACAGTATATCGCTATTCTTTGTTACCGGACACTAGCTTATTTCCTCTTTTTCCTTATCAAAGCACCGCCACCAGACCTTTGAACAGCCGTTGGCGGAGCTCCGTCTGGTGCAATCGATCGATGTTAGCAGAGAGGTGGAAGGGATACTGCTGTCTGACAGCAATTGCAGGCAAGCGTAGACGAAAGGTCTCTAACTATGATTCAAGATTGTTGGAAGCCACTGAATGCTCTTGTTATGGACGAGCTTCATCACAAATAGGTAGTAGAATTTTAGAACAGGTATTATGTTCGAGTATAATGACTTTTCTGGAGACTAGAGATCTACTCTGTAGGAATCAGCATCGGTTTCGAAAAAGACGATCGTGTAAAACCCAGCTCGCGCTATCCGTCCCCGAGACTCAGAGGGCCATAGACACGGGTTCACAGGTAGATGCCGTGTTTCTTGACTTCCGCAAAGCGTTCGATACAGTTCCCCACAGTCGTTTAGTGAACAAAGTAAGAACATACGGAGTATCAGACCAATTGCGTGATTGGACTAAAGAGTTCCTAGATAACAGAACGCCGCATGTCATTCTCACTGGAGAGAAGTCTTCCGAAGTAAGAGTGATTTCAGGTGTGCCGCAGGGGAGTGTCGTGGGGCCGTCGCTATTCACAATATACATAAATGACCTTGTGGATAACATCGGAAGTTCACTGAGGCATTTTGCGGATGATGCTGTGATATATCGACAGGTTAAAACAATGGAAAATTGTACTGAAATGCAGGAGGATTTGCAGTGAAATGAGGCATGGTGCAGGGAATGGCAATTGAATCTCAATGTAGACAAGCGTAATGTGCTGCGAATACATAGAAAGAAAGATCCCTTATCATTTAGCTGCAATATAGCTGGTCAGCAACTGGAAGCAGTTAATTCCATAAATTATTTGGGAGTACGCAATAGGAGTGATTTAAAATGGGATGATCATATAAAGTTAATCGTCGGTAAAGCAGATGCCAGACTGAGATTCATTGGAAGAATCCTAAGGAAATGCAGTCCGAAAACAAAGGAAGTAGTTTACAGTACACTTGTACGCCCACTGCTTGAATACTGCTAGCCAGTGTGGGATCCGTACCAGATAGGGTTGATAGAAGAGATAGAGAAGATCCTGTGGAGAGCAGCTCGCTTCGTTACAGGATCATTTAGTAATCGCGAAAGCGTTACGGAGATGATAGATAAACTCCAGTGGAAGACTCTGCAGGAGAGACGCTCAGTAGCTCCGTACGGGCTTTTGTTGAAGTTTCGAGAACATACCTTCACCGAGTAGTCAAGCATTATATTGCTCCCTCCTACGTATATCTCGCGAAGAGACCATAAAGATAAACTCATAGAGATTAGAGCCCATACAGAGGCATACCGACAATCTTTCTTTCCACGAACGATAGGAGACTGGAATAGAAGGCAGAACCGATAGAGGTATTCAGAGTACCTTCCGTCAGGTGGCTTGTGGAGTATGGATGTAGATGTAGATGTAGATGTAGATAGGTACCTCACTCACACAATTACAGTTGGCAGTGACTTTAATCTACTCTCGATATTCTGACGAAAATACTTGTTTAAAATCATTGGTAGGAATAAATCGTCGTCCGAAATCGTACTGAATGCCTTCTCGGAAACTTATTTGGAACAGCTAGTTCAGGAATCTACTCGAAGGCAAAATGCTTGCGCAAAAAGTCCTTGATCTCTTAGCGGCACATAAGCATGGCCAAATGGGGAGCATTATGACAGATACAGGGCTCAGCGACCACAAGGTTGTTCTAGCCAGACTGAATCCTTAACATCCAAAACTACCAGAAAGAAACGCAAAACAATCTATTTGATACCTTTCTAAGAGGCACTTCCCACTCCTTCGAATCTGACTATATAAGTGGAGACCAGATGTGGTTGAAATTCAAAGAAATAGTATTTACGGCACTTCAGATATACATACCAAATAAATTAATAAGAGATGGTATTGACGCACTATGGTACACAAAACAGGTCAAAATACTATTCTAGAAGCAACAAAAAAACACGACAAATTTAAAAGAACGCAGAATCCCCAAGATACGCTTAACTTCACGGAAACTTGAAATTTGGCGCGAACTTCAAAGCGAGACGCTTTCAGTAGTTGTCACAACAAATCTCTGTTTCGAATTCTTACAGGATATCCAAAGACAGTCGGGTCGAATATGAACTACACCAGTGGCAAGACGCAATCAATACCTTCACTGCGCGATAGCTATGGTGATGTTGTTGATGACACTGACACGAAAGCAGAGTTACTAAACTCGATTTTCTGAAATTCTTTCACAAAAGAAGACCAAGTAAATATTCCAAAATTCGAATCAAGAACAACTGCCAACATGAATAACGAAGCAGCTTAAATCACTTAACAAAGGCAAGACCTTCGTGCCAGATTGTAGAAGTATGTCGGTCAGGTTTCTTTCAGAGGATGCTGATAAAATAAGACCATATTCAGCAGTTATATACAACCGCTCCATCGTAGAAAGAGGTCCGTCCCAAGTGACTGGGCAGTTTGAGAAACCACGCTAATACCCAAGGAAAGAAATAGAAGTAGTCCGCTGAATTGCAGACCCACATCAATGATATCGATTTGAAACATAAGTAGCTCCTTTATTCCCACGAAGTAAAGAGTGCTATCGACAGGGGTCGTCAAACTAATTCCATATTTTTATTTTTCCAGAAGGCGTTTTAACACCGTTGCTAACAAACGGTTTCTAATTAAATTGCGTGTCTATGGAGTATCGTCTCAGTGACTGGATTCGGGATTTCTTGCCAGAAAGCTGACACACAGTTCGCAATAACTGACGGAAACTCATCAAGTAAAATACAATTAACATCTGTCGTTTCCGAAGGAAGTGTTAAGAGGCCCTCTGTTGTCCCTGCTCTACATAAACGACATAGGAGAAAATCTGAGCAGCCCTCTTACACTGTTTGCAGATGGCGCTGTCATTTACTTTCATGGAAAGAGATCAGGTGATTAAAACGAACTGCACAACGTGCCAATTGATTTTAAATAATGAAAAGTGTAAAGTCATCCACGTGAGCAGTAAAAGAAATCCTCTAAATAACTATTACAAGATAAATCTGACGGCTGTAAACTCAACTAAATGCAATCACGAATAACTTAAATTGGGAAGATCACTTAGAAAACGTTGTGACGAAAACAAACGAAATACTTTGCTTTATTGGCAGAGCACTAAGAAAACGCAACGTGTCTACTAAAAAGACTGCCTACACTACGCATGTCCACAGTCTTCTCGAGTGCTACTGTGCAGTGTGGTCCCGGCATCAGGTAGGATTGATGGCGGGCGTTGAAAAAGCTCAAAGAAGGATAGTTCGATATCTATTATCGTGAAATAAGGGAAAGAGTTGCGCGGATATGAGACACGAATTGGTGTGGCTGTCATTAAAAAAGATTCATTTTTCGCTCATGCAGGACCTTCCCATGAAATTTCAATCACCAAATTTCTCATCAGAGTGTGAAAATACGAGGGTGAGTCAAACGAAAATTTAAAAAAAAATTATTTTTTGTGCAGAAGTGGTACGAAGCTGTATCACTTTTCAACATAATGCCCCCCACGCTCAATGCAAATCCTCCAGCGCTTACAAAGTGAATAAATTCTTTTAGAAAAAATTCTTTTGGTAGTCCGCGGAACCACTTATGCACCGCGCGGCGTATCTCTTCATCAGAACGGAACTTCTTTCGTCCCATTGCGTCTCTGATTGGTGCAGACATATGGAAATCACTTGGGGCAAGGTCTGGTGAGTATGGTGGATGAGGAAGACACTCAAAATGCAGGTCTGTGATTTTTGCAACTGCTGTACGGGCAGTGTGGGGCCTTGCATTGTCATGTTGCAAAAGGACACCTGCTGACAGCAATCCACATCGCTTCGATTTGATTGCAGGCCGCAGATGATTTTTTAGGAGATCTGTGTATGATGCACTGGTGACAATGGTCCCTCTAGGCATGTAATGCTCCAAAATGACGCCTTTTACGTCCCAAAAGAGTGTCAACATAAACTTCTCTGCTGAAGGTTCTGTTCGAAGCTTCTTTGGTTTTGGTGATGAGGAATGGCGCCATTCCTTGCTCACTCTCTTCGTTTCCGGTTGGTGGAAGTGAACCCAGGTTTCGTACCCAGTAATGATTCTTGCAAGGAAGCCATCACCTTCTCGTTGAAAGCTCCAAAGAAGTTCTTCACAAGGATCAACACGTCCTTCTCTCATTTCAGGAGTCAGCTGCCGTGGCACCCATCTTGGAGATACTTTGTGAAACTGGAGCACATCATGCACAATGTGGTGTTCTGACCCGTGAGCAATCTGTAAACATGCTGCAATGTCATTCAGTGTCCCTCGGCCCTTTTCCTTCACTATGGCTTCAACTGCTGCAATGTCCTGTAGAGTCACAACTAGTTGAGCCTGACCTGGACGAGGAGCATCTTCCACTGAAGGCACACCATGTGCTAACTCCCTACTCCATTCGTAGACTTTATGCTGTGACAGACATGCATCACCGTACTGAACCTTCATTCGTCGATGAATTTGAATAAGTTTCACACCTTCACCACGCAAATCCGAATACAGAACGCTGTTCTTCCCTGGTGCAAGTCGCAATTGGGGCGGCCATTTTTATACTGCAGCGGTATGTGTGCATCTGCAGTATGCTGCCACCTACAGTCCATTCTGCACGCTGTTTGTAGCACGCTTACCAACTTACAGGATAACGGCGCGAAATTTCGTTTTGTTATTAATTTAAGATTTTTAATGGGACTCACTCTCGTATTTTGTTGGCGCCCACCTACATAGGGAGAAATGACCATCAACATAAAGTAAGCGATATCAGAGGTCACACGGAAGGCCTGAAGTGTTTGTTTTCCCCACGCGATGTTCGAGAGTGGAACGGTAGAGAAATAGCTCAAAGGTGATTCGGTGAAACCTCTGTCAGGCACTTAAATGTGAATTGCGGAGTAACAGTGTGGATGTAGACATCCTGGATAATTTGTGCTCCGTTATAAGAAAAGCTGCTTTCCACACATCTCAATGTTTACGACGTCATATTTCTCTAACTGCTAGTATAGGCATGCGTTTCCAAATACAATATGTAAACAGGCAGAATACGGCGCTGCAGTCAGCAACGTCTACATAAGACATCAACTGTCTGGCGCAGTTGTTAGATCGGTTACTGCCTCTACAATGCAGGTTATCATCATTTAAGTGAGTTTGAACGCAGTGTTGTAGTCGGCGTGCGATCGGTGGGATACAGCATCTCCGAGGTAGCGATGAAGTGGGGATTTTCCAGTACGATAATTTCACGAGTGTACCGTGAATATCAGGAATCCGGTCAAACATGAAACCGGAAAAAGATCCTGCAAGAACGGCAGGAACGACGACTGACGAGAATCGTTCAACGTGATTGGAGCGCAGACCCTCCGCAAATTGCTGCAGATTTCGACGGTGCGCCATCAGCAAGTGTCAGAGCGCGAAGCATTCAAAGAAATATAATCGACACTGACTTTCGGAGCCGAAGGCCCACTCGTGCACCCTTGATGACTGCACGGCACAAAGATGTAAGCCTCGCCTACGTCCGTCAACACCGACATTAGACTGTTGATGACAAGAAACATGTTGTCTGGTCGGACGAGTCTCATTTTAAACTGTATCGAGCGGATGGACGTGTACAGGTATGGAGACAACCTCGTGAATCCGTGGACCCTGCATGTCAGCAGTGGACTGTCCAAGCCGGTGGAGGCTCTGCAATGGTGTGGAGCGTGTGCAGCTGGAGTCCTATGGGACCCTTTGAGACGTCTAGATACGACTCTGACAGGTGAAACGCACGAAAGCATACTGTTCGGTCACCTTCATCCATTCGTGTCCATTGTGCATTCCGTCGGACTTGGGTAATTCCAGCAAAACAATGCAACACCCCACATGTCCATAAATGCTATACAGTGGCTCCAGCAACACTCTTTTGAGTTTAAACACTTCCGCTGACTACCATACTCCACATCATTACTGAGCATAACTGGGATACCGGTTCAGAAGAGATCTCCACCCCCTCGTACTCTTACGGATTTATGGACATCTCTCCAGTTCCCTCCAGCACTACTTCAGACGTTAGTCGAGTCCATGCCACGTCGTGTTGCGGCACTTCTGCATGATCGCGCGGGCCCTACACGATATTAGGCTGGTGTACAAGTGTGTCTCTTCAGTGAATATAAGGTGTGCTGCAAAGGAAAAACAGACTTCAGTTATACGTAAGGAAATTATAACGTCAGTATTATAATTACAGCACATTTGGAACAGTAGAAAAATGGATAATTGCCATTGATAATGATACACCGTTTCGAGCACTTAGGAGTGGCTTCAATATAGAAATTCCTGTAAGCTGCATGTTACAGGAACTGCCATCGAAATTTCTAGAGGATCTCGAGGGCCTTACTGGCCACACATCCCACGTCATAAGGCCGACACCACCGGGATATCGTGCACCATGCGAGACGCCCATCTTTGTACAACCTCTTTCATCTTCTGATAAATTTCTCAAGAACTCTCCCCTCCTGCGCGAAGAAACTGGGTAACCGCTCTGTGAGTTGATCAGGAGGTATCCGTCATGCAAAGAATTGCGGAAACAAGTCTCCAATACCGAGTAAAATGCTGCAAAAGCTGTAGCTCTGCTTTTAGTACTGGTAATACCACCACTACAGCTCTCGGTAAAAAAAAAGAAAATTGACCCACACCGCTACAGCTAAGATCTCATTCTGCATTGGGCATACCTTCGCAGGTACATTTAGTGGTATATGTAGATATTGCCTGTAGAAGTGTTACGAATAGACTAAGATGTAAAGAAGTAATAAATTAAGACATCACATCGTAAGCTGAAATTTTACTTAACGAACAGCAAAAATGGAATACGCAATAATCATTTTTCCTTTCACTATTTTTGCGGAAGAGGTGAGTCAGAATAAGTTTCTTATAGGTTTTAAATTAAGAGTAAGGTCTGTTCGTAGTCGCCAAGTGCTCCCATTGTAAAATACTAGATGTATGCAGTGTGGGTAATTTGCGTGAGTTCAGTCACCCTGGCTGAGTGACTATTACTTCTCTGAGTGAGTAAAACCTGTAGCGTAATATTATAGGTGTCAACGGAAATGATAGTGACAGCTTTTTGTATTCTTAAATTAGGTCAATAGTCATATGAAACGCTGAAAATTACATTTATGTTGCCCTGCAAGTCGTTTAGTGACATAGGTCTGAAATTGTTACTTCTGTTTTTTACAAATCTGATGATATTGGTGTATTGGGAGCGAAACGGTTATAAAATAAAACTGATTAGCAGGTCGTTCCTGCATTTGCTAACCTTGTCAGAACATTTTGCACGTAACGTAACTAAGGCGGGCTCGCAGTAGCGTGTACCTCGCAAAATAACACACACACACACACACACACACACACACACACACACACACACACACACACACACACACACACACACACCTGTTAAACACTTACCTCTTGCTCTGCTTGCATAGTTGCAGCGATTACGCTTACCTGTAATGTAAAAAGGAAAAATAACACAGTAAATTTGTAAGTGTGGTCGTACGCAAGCCTGAAATACTTTGAAGAAAACCTCATGAACTCCAAAGTTTTCAAGGCAATGTAACTAAATTCCGCACAGTTGATAAGGATTATTACTTTCTAATTATAAAAATTGAAATTTTTTGAACTAGGTAAATAAAAACGTTCCTTTTTTGAAAAATCTGTTAGACTTAAATTAATATATTTTTGCACAGAGTTCTATATACCGCTATTACAAATATCTGTGGAACAGAACACTGATATCTGCTTTTGTTAGATTTTTACAGCTCTCCGAATTGCTGTGAAAAAAATATGCCAAATCTTCGGGCTGTTACCTTCATAAATGCCTTACTATAATAGTAAATTAAAATTCCTTCCACAGAAAGTTTCACTGTAGTATTCACTAATTGCATGCCAAATTTAAGTACTGTAATGTCAGTGGCATGTGAGCAAAAGGTGCATAAAGCTGTCAATATGTAAGTTATGGGAAATCTGAATCACAGATGTGACAGTGTTTGTATTACGCCTTACCTTATCTGTGTGAACTAGTGCAAATGAACTGAGGCAAACCGTATGAATTCTCCCCTTCATCGCCAATGTTTTTTTTCTGTACTTGTCTTCTTAGGTTACCTTGATTTTAAAACTGTAACAATAATGCCAGCTGTATCAGTTATCAATTTCCTTCAATATCGAGTTTCAAAGCCCATCGATCAAATCCTAGCCTCCGTAGACTCTGTAGGCAGCCAAGGTTATTACGGCTAAAAAGTAAACAATCATCATAAGCTGCAACTTCATCAGCAGTTGTAAAAATAAATGTCGTCTTGGAGCATTGTTTTTCTAACAGAGAGTTATACGTTTTATTAGGATTTTGACTTTTCCATGCAAACACTTTTCTAGGAGCTCTGGATCTGCTAAATAACGAAATACTCATCACATTCTGACTACACAAAACTGCGAAAAACATCGCAGGAATAAATAATTTAAGGAGATGCAAGACAAGAAAAGGGCGTGGTGCACTACAAGCTTTCGTTAGTTATTATTTTTATGTCACTTAGGAGTGGAATTGGGACGTAATATTCAGGAATTGAAATTTCAATACCACGCAGATCCAATAAAAATATTTCACAATTACGGTCGCTTTCGCGTACATATCCCCTTAATGGTTCTCCATACCATAATTTTGGGTTAGTTGGTCGGTTTTGGGGAAGGAGACCAGACAGCGAGGTCATCAGTCTTATCGGATTAGGGAAGGACGGGGAAGGAAGTCGGCCGTGGCCTTTGAAAGGAACCATCCCGGAATTTTCCTGGAGAGATTTAGGGAAATCACGGAAAACCTAGATCAGGATGGCCGGACGGGGGATTGAACCGTCGTCCTACCGAATGCGAGTCCAGTGCCTAACCACTGCGCCACCTCGCTCGGTATAGTTTTGGGCTCCTTGATGACGCGAGCCGATTTTTCTTTCACCAATACTATGGGCTGAAATCTTGTTCGTTTTAATGGATATTTGACGTTGAGGAATAGGTAAAAGTCACACGGTGCTAGTCAGGTGCATAAGGTGGGTGGTCTAACACTGTCTTGCTGTACTTCACCAGAAAACTCTTAATAGACAGTGCGGTATGAGCCAGTGTGTTGTCATGATGGAAAACAGGTGAGTCGTTCTTCCACAGTTCAGGTCTTGTTTCATTTCTTTCCCAATGAACTGAGCAAGTACTTAAGGCAGTAATGTTGATAAACTGCTTGATCTTCGAGAATCCAGTGAAGATACACAATTCCATTAATACCGAAAAAACAGGCAATATTGCTTTGAATCTCGATTTTCTCATTTGAGTTTTCTTTTCCTCTCGGTGAAGTTGGGCACTTCCATTGGATCGATTAGTTTCTGAATCATAAATGAAAAACCAAGATTCTCCCCGTGTTGCCACCCATTCCAAGAAAGTAGAATCATCTTCAGTTTCATTCAAAGTGTCAGCACAAACATTTTCACGGGTTTCTTTTTGTTCGATCGTGAGAATTTTCTGTACCAGTTTCGCACACTCTTTTTTTATGTTACATTATTTATGTAAAATTTCTCTTCTGCGTTCTTCGTCAATTCATACACATCGAATACTCAACAGACGGTCAGATGTAAACAGATTACCTACTTTTCCGATATTGCCATCCGTTTTTCATGTTGAAAGGCGTCCCTGGAGAGAGTCATTTCCAACGTCTTCTCGGCCATCGTGAAAACGCTTGGCCCGCTCAAAAATTCGCGAGCGTGATGAAACAGTCTTCGCCATACACTTCATTTAGCACGAGATAGGTGACAGTAGCAGTTTCTTGGGAAACTTCGCGACAATTCGTTGCTTATTTAATGCATTTACAATTTTTCCGGCAAGAAAAAAAGAAAATATTGCCTCTTACACAAACGAAGGCCACGGCCACACTGACTCGTCTACACACGCCAGAGATGCTTCACATCTATTGGGCCTTCATCTTTGGCGCATGCTTACTTACTTCTGTGGCAGGGGCCAGAATACGTGGTCAGACGTCCATGTGACTTCGTACACATACATACCTTCTGCTGGTAAGTAGGTGATTAGAGCTGCACTTCTCTGTGACAGTTACAAAGTTCGCCGGAGTGCTTTAGCATTGTCTGCGGTTAATGTTGTTATTAGGCGTCGCAGGGCATATCCACCGAAGCAATATGGCGAAGGCCATTTCATTTTAAGTTTTGGACCTCCATTTTTGTATGGAGTTGTTTTTAACCCTTTCTCCCCGTGCCTGTTTATAGCTGTCTCCTATTCTGTCCATTGGGACTGACGTATAGTCGTTTTCCTCCTCTCTGTGTTCGTGCCCTATAGTTTTGACTTGGGCGCGGATGAGCCCAGTTGTTTTTTGTGCCTAGAACAAAACAAAACAAAACAAACGGTGCGAGATAGCGTATCAGCACCTGGCAGAGTGTGAAAGGGGCCTTATTGTGGGACTCCGTTTGTCCGGCTCCTCCGATTAGTAAAATATCCAGATTTTTTGGGGTATTTGTATATCACAGTGCCCCGGTGTTGACTGAGTGTACTCTTCTAAAGATTTCGGTCCAGCAGGTGTGACCATCTCAAGGAAACACAGCAGTACTAAGCACCAAGTTACGTTATAATTCCTTCGTTTCCACGCCTGCCATCCGGTAACAGCTAATGGACTTCCCTGCAAACGTTCTGTGGCAACCTCTACAACCTGTCGGAGACTAGCTTAAAAAATTACCATCTCATGCCTAAGCTACCGTTAACACGACAACACAAAGGCAACGTTTACAGACGTGCTACGACCGGGAAGCATGGAGTTTTGATGAACGGTGTCACACTGCCCTCAGTGAAGAATCGCGGTTCCGCTCTACACAGGATGACCATCATGGGTAAGTTCTGTACCCAGTACGTTGACAGAAGCCAGTGTGTTGTCCTCGACGGCGAGTGTTCATCAGGGACAGAAGTACTGTCACGAGTGCCCCAGCGAAGTGTGACAGGACCGCTGCAATATTCTAGAGGGTGTTTCAGAAATGATGGTCAATGTTCAGGGATATGACAGGAATTATCATTCGAAACAAAAAAAAGTCGAGTAAACATGGGGTGTAAAAAGCAAATCTCAAGAGCTATGAGCAACTCTTGATCTTCGATACGGTGAAACAAACCTCTTCTACTGCAAGCTCTTTGCTTTCCATAGTTTGGGGAGTGATAGTAGGCATAAAAACAAGAAAATAAACATGTGTCCGAAAATGCATACCTTAGGAGCTATAAGCATTTGCTCGTCTTCCATACTTTGAAACACAACTCTTCTAATGAACAAGTGCTCATAACTTTTAAGGTATGCATTTCCGAGCACATGTATACTGGACTTTTTTCCTTGTTTCCGTCCATACTACCTCTTCCCAAAATATGGAAAGCAAAGACCTTGCAGCAGCAGAGATTTGTTTCACAGTATCGAAGAACGAGAATTGCTCATAGCTCTTGAAGGTATGTGTGTTAGAACCCATGTTTACTTGACTTTTTTGTTTCGAATGATCATACATGTCATATCCCTAAATATTGACCATAACTTCATAAACACCCTGTATAAAAGAAAGTGATCTGGCTGAAAGGGTAGGTAGCAGGCTGTGGGTGACTGGTGATGATACTACACTGAATGTCAAAGTGTTCTACACCTACATCTACATCCATACTCCGCAAGCCACCTGACGGTGTGTGGCGGAGTGTACCCTGAGTACCTCTATCGGTTCTCCCTTCTATTCCAGTCTCGTATTGTTCGTGGAAAGAAGGATAGTCGGTATGCTTCTGTGTGGGCGCTAATCTCTCTGATTTTATCCTCATTGTCTCTTCGCGAGATATACGTAGGAGGGAGAAATATACTGCTTGACTCTTCGGTGAAGGTATGTTCTCGAAACTTTAACAAAAGCCCGTACCGAGCTACTGAGCTTCTCTCCTGCAGAGTCTTCCTCTGGAGTTTATCTATCATCTCCGTAACGCTTCCGCGATTACTAAATGATCATGTAACGAAGATCGCTGCTCTCCGTTGGATCTTTTCTGTCTCTTCTATCAACCCCATCTGGTACGGATCCCACACTGCTGAGCAGTATTCAAGCAGTGCGCGAATAAGCGTACTGTAACCTACTTCCTTTGTTTTCGGATTCCATTTCCTTAGGATTCTTACAATGAATCTCAGTCTGGTATCTGCTTTACCGACGATCAACTTTATATGATCATTCCATTTTAAGTCGCTCCTAATGCGTACTCCCAGATAATTTATGGAATTAACTGCTTCCAGTTGCTGACCTGCCATTTTGTAGCTAAATGATAAGGGATCTATCTTTCTATGTATTCGCAACACATTACACTTGTCTACATTGAGATTCAATTGCCATTCCCTGCACCATGCGTCAATTCGCTGCAATACTCTTACATTTCAGTACAATTTTCCATTGTTACAACCTCTCGATGCACCACAGCATCACCTGCAAAAAGTCTCAGTGAACTTCAGATGTCATCCACCAGGTTATTTATGTATATTGTAAATAGCAAAGGTCTTATGACACTCCCCTGCAGCACACCTGAAATCACTCTTACTTCGGAAGACTACTCTCCATTGAGAATGACATGCTGCGTTCTCTTATCTAGGAATTCCTCAATCCAATCACACAATTGATCTGATAGTCCGTATGCTCTTACTTTGTTCATTAAACGACTGTGGGGAACTGTATCGAACGCATAGCAGAAGTCAAGAAACACGGCATCTACCTGTGAACCCCTGTCTAAGGCCCTGTGAATCTCGTGGACGAATAGCGCGAGATGGGTTTCACACGATTGTCTTTTTCGAAACCCATGCTCATTCCTACAGAGTAGATTTCTAGTCTCCAGAAGAGTCAAGATGCTCGAACATAATATGTGTTCCAAAATTCTACAACTGATCGACGTTGGAGACATAGGTCTATAGTTCTGCACATCTGTTCGACGTCCCTTCTTGAAAACGGGGAAGACCTGTGCCCTTTTCAGGTCCTTTGGAACGCTACGCTCTTCAAGAGACCTACGGTACACCGCTGCAAGAAGGGGTGCAAGTTCCTTGGCGTACTCTGTGTAAAATCGAACAGGTATCCCATCAGGTCCAGCGACCTTTCCTCTTTTGAGCGATCTTAATTGTTTCTCTATCCCTCTGTCGTCTATTTCTATATCTACCATTTTGTCATCTGTGCGACAATCTAGAGAAAGAACTACAGTGCAGTCTTCCTCTGTGAAACAGCTTTGGAAAAAGACATTTAGTAGTTCGGCCTTTAGTCTGTCATCCTCCGTTTCAGTACCATTTTGGTCACAGAGTGTCTGGACATTTTGTTTTAATCCACTTACCGCTTTGACATAAGACCAAAATTTCTTAGGATTTTGTGCCCCGTCAGTACATAGAACTTTACTTTCGAATTCATTGAATGCCTTTCGCATAGCCCTCCTCACACCACATTTCGCTTCGCATAATTTTTGTTTGTCTGCAAGGCTTTGGCTATGTTTATGTTTGCTGTGAAGTTCCCTTTGCTTCCGCAGCAGTTTTCTAACTCGGTTGTTGTACCACGGTGGCTCTTTTCCATCTCTTACTATCTTGCTTGGCACATACTCACCTAACACCTAACGCATATTGTTGGTTCAAATGGCTCTGAGCACTATGGGACTTAACTGTTGAGGTCATCAGTCTCCTAGAACATAGAACTACTTAAACCTAACTAACCTGAGGACATCACACACATCCATGCCCGAGGCAGGATTAGAACCTGCGACCGTAGCAGTCGCGCGGTTCCGGACTGAAGCGCCTAGAACCGCTCAGCCACCGCGGCTGGTGTGAAAATGTCGCCGCTGAGTGACTGTAGGGGAACACAAGATGAGTTAGACAAAATTTTTGGGTGGTATGATGGATGGGAGCTGCCTCTATATGTAGAAAAATATAAGTTAATGAAGATGAATAGGAAAAGCAAACCCGTAATGTTGGAATACAGTATTACTAGTGTCCAGGTTGACACAGACAAGTCATTTAAATATCTGGGCGTAAAGCTGCAATGCGATATGAAATGGAACGAGCATGTGAGCACTGTGGTAGGGGGGGGGGGGGTGAATGGTCGACGTCGGTTTATCGGTTCAAATGGCTCTGAGCACTATGGGACTTAACTGTTGAGGTCATCAGTCCCCTAGGACTTAGAACTGCTTAAACCTTACTAACCTAAGGGCATCACACACATCCATGCCCGAGGCAAGATTCGAACCGGCGACCGTAGCAGTCGCAAGGTTCCAAACTGTAGAACCACTCGGCCACACCGGCCGGCTCGGTTTATCGGGGAACTTTATGAAAGAGTGGCCCACCTGTAATGGAGACAGCATATAGGACGTTGGTGCGACCCATTTATTAAGTAATATTAGAGCGTTTGGGATCCGCACAGGATCGGATTAAAGGAAGACATCGAAGCAATGCAGAGGCGGGCTGCGATATTTGTTACTGGCAGGTTGGAACAACGCACAAGTGCTAGAGAGATGCTACAGGAACTAAAATCGGAATCACTGTGGAGAGGTCGATGTTCTTTTCGAGGAACGGGCATTTGAGGCTAACAGCAGAACGATTCTACAACCACCAATGAACATTTCGTGTAAGAATAGTGAAGATAAGAGTAGGGAGATTGGGTTTAGTAGCGAGGCATGTCGACAGTGGTTTTTCCCTCGTTATCCTAAGGGTAGGTTCCATTCTTCCACCGTTTTAGAGACACATACAGTGGTGGTACTCCTCACGACATTGTGGGCAGCCATCGTGTATGACGTCAAATCACGGTTGGTAGAGAGCTGACGGAATTCTGACGGCACAACGCTAAGTTACGAACAGTGTCCGAACAAGGGCGTTAGTGTGTTACCTCTAGTGTGATGGCGTCGTGGTGGCATTTTTCATTTGGACAGTGCTCATCCACACATAAGTGTCTGAGTGATACTGAGGTATACTTTTGTGGCCATCAGTATCCCTAATCTGTACCTGACAAAACATGTGTGGAGTGAGCTTGGCTACCTCGCGCGGCTGGAATTCGTACTTGCCCTCCCTGGAACTCTACTGGTTGAGCTCCGCAGCATGGCTTGTATCGTGGTGCTACTTGTTCCGCGTGATACCTCAAGTGGAACACAGTTCCCGCTCTGCTAGAGACCTCTGTAGTAGGCCACAAGAATTTCCTGATCGACCTGATCCGCCTGGTGCATTGGCTGTCCTGCTCAACTACCGTTGCTGGAGGGAAGCCTAGCTTGCAGGCGTTGCGATTTGCGGTTGCAGTGAATTACCACAATACAGGCGTGTGGGCAGACGTGAGTCGTCGAGTGTTCACGGAGGTTAGGCAACAGGATAGCTTCAGTTTCAGTGTATTAGCAGAAATTGTCGTTGACACAATCATAGGGCCATACACTGTACTAATGAACTATTAGCAGTATTGGTGAAAGTTATCGTTGCAGAAAAGACAACAACTGTAGTTTATACATGACTTGCAACACCTCATCTTCTATTCTACGAATCGTGTGAGAGTACCTCAGTGCAGCGTTGTGGACGACGGATTGAGCTTGGACGTCAACTCCAGTGGCAGTATCCAGTATATCAAGGACCAGTTACAACATTTGTGGGCCAGCATTGCTCAGGATAGGATACAACGGCCTCATGACACAGTTCCCGACCGAATCAGTGCATGCATCCTGGCCGCAGGGGGTAAAGTGGGCTCATACAGCTTTCTTTGAAAATCTGACACGATTTTGTAGTCACTGAAAATGATCGAACAACTTCTCAACCCATTAATTTTCATTTCTTTTCTGCCCCCACCCCTTCTGGGTACCTGGGTGCTTTACCGTTTACACCAGACGGTGAAGTTTGGAGATTCGTTTCCCGTTGCAGATGTTTAACCGTCACGTAAGTCTGGCTCGAACCCTATGTCAATCAATTCCGGCACGACGATCCTCACGAATAATAAACTCGTCCATTTGGAAGCTCTTCTCCGTTCTGGAAGTGGACGAGGTACTAGAAAGTACTAGAAGGTTTGTCATCACAGACATCTACACACCCACTTTTAAAGCTGTTTCACCGCTAGTGAATTTTCTGTTCACCGTGGCGGTTGTAGCGGTGCTGCACTTTCATTCTGTGAACAATTTCCGCAACTTCAGTCTCTTCACGCACAGAGAACGGAACACTTGCTGGCTGCTTCCTTGCTGCCTACATGCTACGGGGGGCTCCCGTAATGAATCGCTGTAAACAGAGCTAGCGACCGAACCGACACATCTAGCACACAACAACAACAAGGAAGTTAAGGCATGTCATTGTTGAATTAGTGCTAGCAACTTATGGGGCAGAGAAAAAAAAATTCTTTGAGTGAACGCCTCGCTCTCGTATGCTTCCGGTAGTTAATTACCATTTAATAACTGGCAGCATAACTTCCTCTGGAGGCTAGGGCGAATGCCTGTATACTCGCAGTAATCACGACTTTTGAACGTTGAAAGACAGTGCCGTATTAGAATTTTAGTTTATTTTAACATTACAAACAATGATAATAAACATCATTATTGCGTGAGTCATTATAACTACGTTTCCGGGACGGAATGCCGACATGTTGGCTTGTATGAACATTCCTCTGCTGGCGCTGTATCCTTTGTTGACATCTATACGACTTTCCGCAAAAATGCACATACAGTCTTCTTTCGTCGTACCAGTAGCTGCCTTACTCGCACGTCATTCGTGTTTCGTTTACATTAACAGAGGTGACTTACTCAGTTACCGGAAGCTGCCACAAAGTGACACGACGTCTTTTTTGATACACCCCAGCCACAGTAATTTTCCCTTCATGGCCTTACTCCTCCTTGTGCGTCACAAATTATATTCGATATACAATCACTGATGCTATCAACGGAGCACTAAAAAAATACTGCTATAAAAAATATGGACTGATCAAAAGTACCAGAAAAATGCCTGTATATGTACGAATATGGTATCTGTTCTTTCGGACACAGAGGATAGTGCGACTACAGGGACTTATCTCCGGCATTAAATCGGGAATGTGGGTCTCACAAGGAGCGTGCAAGGGATAAATCCCTGCAGTCGCACTATCGTCTCTGTTCTCGGTTGCTCAGGTGGACAGAGCGTCTGCCATATAAGCAGGCGATCCCGTGTTCGAGTCCCCGTCGGGGCACACATTTTAGACTGTCGCCGTTGACGTATATGAACGCCTGTCTGCAGCTAAGCGTAGTGATTTCATTGTACTTTCATTCCAAAGAATCCCTGTAGTTGTACGTCCAGAAACCAATAACTGTTGAGATAAGCGCCGTTTTAGTCGTTAATATCTGCAATTCACACGCTGCATATCATTTACAGATGAGGCTGAATTCACAACAGATGCTGTTGTTAAGTTCACTGTCTCGTTGACAACAAAATTTGAAGTGCTGCTGATATGCGAGTTTGAATAGAGCCGCTATTGACGACCAACAGTACCAGGCATTCACACCCACAGTCCTTGACAATTGCTGAGACACAGCTGACGCCAAGCAACAGCTGCCAGTCGCTACGAATCACCGCACTAATGACAGTAAAAGGTCCGGCCGGGATGGCCGAGCGGTTCTAGGCGCTTCATTCCGGAACCGTGCAGCTGCTTCGGTCGCAGGTTCGAATCCTCCCTCGGGCATCGATGTGTGTGATGCCCTTAGGTTAGTTACGTTTAAGTAGTTCTAATTTCTAGGGGACTGATGACCTCAGATGTTAAGTCCCATGGTTCTCAGAGCCATTTGAACCTTTTGAACAGTAAAAGGGAATGTATGGGACGGGGCATGGTAACTGCAGCGAATCCTGTGCACGAACGCCATGTACGCAGTCGACAGTTCATGCAGCACTGTCTTTGAAAAATATTGCTGTGGAACTTATTACTGCGACATTCCAATTCGTACGGTAACAAGTATGAAGATATCATTTGAGTGCTTGGGATCGTAAACGAGCAGGTGGATGACTCGAAGTGTCACTATTCTGGTCACAGTTATGGGCGTGTACAAAAGTGTCATCTTGAGATTGAAAAAGGTCGCCGAAGATGAAACAGCCGGAATGCCGATGGTCGTTAACGGACCAACACTCGGCACGCGGATCGATACGTAGCCACAGTGGCGAAATGGAACAAACAAATTACTCCTAGGCAGCTCGCCACAAACCACGTGACCGCCACCAGTGCACGTGTCTCTGCCAGAACGATTTCGCGGCGATTAAATGAGGCTGGTTTTTAGGCCCGGTAGTCTGTTAAATGCATCCTACTTTAACCACGGTCTCGTAGAGAAAGAGTCTGTTCGCAAAGGGAGGGTGTTGGTTAGAATCAGAAACAGTGGTCCTGAGTGATGTTTTGGACGACAAAGCCCTCACACACAGGATCACTGAGGTGTCGTACACAGTGGAAAGTAAAGAAATTGAAAGTAACGAATGGCCTGTGTTCTCCACCGACGTAAACGCTATACAGCATACCTGTAATGCTTTTGGCAGAGGTGTTTCGCAACGAATACCATCTCCCCGAACCGTGCAAGAACTGCAAACCGCCTTGAGAGAGAAGTTCGACCGTATCCCCCTAAGACTTCTCTACAGTTCGGCAGCCGGTACGAATAACAGGTATAAAATGTGCAGCAAAAACCGAGTAGGGCATATTACTTGCTGAGCTGTTGTGGAAAGCCCATTCAGGATCTTGTTCAGAAACTAAATGCTGCTTTATTTACCATTAGAACAGTATCTGAAATAAGTGACACTTCAACACGAAAAGTAGTCTACTTCGCATATTTTCATACGCTTATGCCGTATGGTATTATTTTTTGGGGTAATTCTTCTGATTCAAAAAGGGTATTTTTGGCTCAAAAACAGGCTGTTCAAGCTATATGTGGTGTAAGTTTGAGAACTTCTTGTCGACCCTTATACAATAGTCTGGGAATTCTGACATTGCCCTCACACTATATATTTTTTTTAATGTCGTTTGTTGTTAGCAGTATTAGCTTATTCCCAAGAGTTTGCGAATTTCACTCAGTTAATACTAGGCAGAAATCAAATCTGCATGTGGAAGTCACTACCTTGACTCTTGTACAGAAAGGAGTGCAGTATTCTGCTGCATCCATTTTCAATAAGCTACCACAAGAACTCAAAAATCTTAGCAGTAACCCAAACATTTTAAGTCTAAACTGAAGAGTTTCCTCATGGCTCACTCCTAATCTTTCGAGGAGCTCCTGGAAGAGCTGAAAAATTAAGCAAATTCCAGTGTTACATTGTTGATTTTCTTTATTTAAACTTACGACTTGTCGCCTTAATACGTTTCTTACATTCCATTTTATCTGTTTCTACTATCGTGTTATAATTTCATGTACTGACTCGTTCCATGACCGTGGAGACTTCTCCTTAATTGGGTCCCACGGATCAATAAATAAATAAATTAAATAATAAAAGTAATATCTACCTCTGTATTGGCAGTCCGCACTGTGTCAAACACGAACGTCATTTTTGTCTGTTACCCTCTTTCCCAAGTGGTGAATCGGTGCCATTTTTCGTTATATAAGTATTCCACTCCATATCTCTTACTTATATACTGTGTTTCAGGTAGCCGGCCGGTGTGGCCGAACGGTTCTAGGCACTTCAGTCTGGAACCGCGCGACCGCTACAGTCCCAGGTTCGAATCCTGCCTCGGGCATGGATGTCTGTGATGTCCTTAGGTTAGTTAGGTTTAAATAGTTCTAAGTTCTACGGGACTGATGACCTCAGATATTGAGTCCCATAGTGCTCAGAGCCATTTGAACAATTTTTTGTTTCAGGTAGTAGATTATTGCCTGAGATTATTCCTGACCAAGAATGTCTGTGTTCTTTAGCAATTCTAAAGCAGTACTTGGGGTGCTGCTGACATGTCACGGTGAACAGAAACGCTATTGCTAACCACAGTTCAGGTATTCATACCTATAAAGCACAATTAAGGAAATGACTACAAATTCGAATACTAAAACAGTCATTTCTTTAATAACGCAAACACTTCCCATGGTTGTACAATACTCCTAGACAGTGCCTGCCCCGTTCGGGGACTACGTATAAACCGGTAAACACAACGTCGTTTTCTGCCGTAGAGCCACCTCCGTCACTGCCTTTTGATCAGTTGTTCCCACGTCTCGTCGTTCACCAGTGTGGCAGTTCCTGATTTGGACAGGTGATCTAGTGTGAATTGGGTCTTCGACTACGACTCTGGCAGGAACTGCGGTTCCAAAAAATTTTGGAAATTTGTGGTACGTTCCTATGGGACAAAACTGCTGAGGTCATCGGTCCTTAGGCTTACAACTCCGACGCGTGGAGCCGCAGGAACCGAGGCAAGGCGCTTGAGGTCGCATGGCTACCTCACGCGGCTGGAATTCCTACTTGCCCTCCCTAGAACTCTGATGGTTAAGCTCCGCAGCATGGCTTATATCATGGTGCTATTTGTTCCACGTGATGCTTGCCGTGGAACACAGTTCCCGCTCTGCTAGAGACCTCTGAAGTAGGCCACAAGAATTTCCTGATCGACCTGCTCCGCCTGGCATATAGGCTGTCCTGCTCAACCACCGTTGCTGGAGGGAAGTCTAGCTTGCAGGCGTTGCGCCGCGCGGTTGCAAGGGAGACTACCTGCGAATTACCACAATACACGCGTGTGGGCAGATGCAAGTCGTCAAGCGTTCATGGAGGTTAGGCATTGGCAGGAATTGTCGTTGACACAATCATGGGACCATATACTGTACTAATGAACTATTAGCAGTATTGGGGAAAGTTATTCTTGCAGAAAAGACAAAGACGGTGGTTAATACATGACTTGGCACCATCTCATAGTGCGAGGGTACCTCACTGCAGCGTTTGTGCACGATGTATTGGTCGATGAGATGCGGTAGCCTGGCGTACCGGTTGAATGAGAGGCAATCCATTGGCTTTCTGGCTGTGTGGACATTTAAAAAGCATATCTGTATGCCGAACCCGTTACCAATGTGCAGACGTTACAGCAGCTTGGGACCAACGCATGTGACGAAATACGGATTGAGCCAGGTGCGTTAGAAAGAGAATGTGATTCACCGCGATGGAAGGGCTGAAGGATGGAATAAGGTACTTTTCTTACAAGATCTATATTGCTAACATGGAAGACCAGGTTTCTCCGTGAACTTTTTTGGTGAAGTCTCCTCGGGTTACCAAACTTAGACTGAAGATGATGAGTTGCTTACTAAGCGACGGAGAGAAATTGTATTAAAGTTTTCTGAAGTCTAGAAACACGGCATCTGCCAGGGCTCTGCTATCTACATTCTTCTGTGTATCATCAACGAACAGTTATCTGCGTACCACAGGATCGGTAATTGCTGATATACAAATATAAAAATATGTAATAATGAATTAAAGTGGGTTCGCCTTCTTGCGTGTAGACAAATTATTGTTTTGCTTTAACACTCGAACATGTTTCACTCTAGTTGTGACATACTCAGTGGCCTTTTTTTAATACAGAATGTGTTTAGGTTAGGAAATACGTGAAGCCTAATTTTGTTGTTATTTAAATTATATACGTAAGTTACCTTATATTTTACGTTGTATATCTTCTGTGGCTACCAACCAAAATCAAGCAACCAAAGACAAGCACCGGCCCACATTAGTACACCAAGCAATCTGCAAACGTGATGGATGTTAGGATGTCGTCTGCACTGATTTTCTTCATAATCTAAGCTTGGGGAAAGATCGTGGCATATGCACGTTTTTGGCTTTGTCATTGTAGTATCTGGCTAGTCCTGAGCTGTGACAAGTCTGTTCTCGAGTGTAAAACGTGTTTTTGTTGCTTTTGTGCAATTGGACTGACCTGCGGACATTCATGGATTACGCTTCGTATTTTGACAGTCTTTACTCACGTTTTCTCGCGCTCATTTGCAGGTGTTGCATCTTGGTATGTTGCTGTGAGTTGGACTGACGTTTCACTGCACAAATTTACGTTTATGATGCGCTTAGGACTATCATTTGTTTACTGTTTTGTTTTGACTTTACGTTAATGTACACACTCATGTATGTGAGGGGGGCGGGGGGGTTTCTGTGTTGTCCGATAGTTCTATTAGAATGCTGAGTACTATTTCTGCCCTGTGTCATAGATTTCTAAATGCGTTAATTTTCTTCTGTTGTTAAATAATAGTATGGATGATTACTATGTTTTAGGATCTGGAGGTGTGTTTCTGCACAACTGGGGTGCCGGCTGTTTTTAACGAGGTGGTCAGCAAATGTGGAATGTATGCTGTCTGTTTCTCTTCTTCAAACCAACAGCTCAGTTCATGGTGTCAATTCTAGGTATCAGAATAATCTTCACCTAGATCTACTGTCACTTACTGTGGCTCAAAAAGGTGTCCATTGTCCGGAAACGCAGAGTTTCGATAACTTGCCAGCAGCCATAAGAAGTTTAGCAGCCAATAAAGCCCGCTTAAAGAGCAGCCTAAAGGGATTATTGGTGGGCAACGCCTAATCTGCTGACGAGTTTTAAGTAGAACCAATTTATGTGTATATTTCACTAATAATATCAAATAATGTGACTGTTAGTACAATCTGACTTCTACACAAATTCAGTGCAATAATGCAATTACTGTAAATAAAATGTTGTAAAATGATATTTGTATTTGATGATGCATGGCAACATACATTCAGAGAATTGTCACACACACCTCACTGTACCGAAAATTTACGCGTTTTGTGACGGGTTGTTTATTATCTTTGAAACAGAAATATGTTTAATACTTATTTTTTACTTGTTCCACATCTATGAGGACCATTTCAATTGGGATTTGTTTTTCTTTGTAAATATTTATTGTGTATTCTTGTTATTCTGATATGTTTAGCATTTTGAATGATCTTCCCACAATGGATCTACTGCAACCAAAAGTACATCTGATGTAATCTAATGTTACGGGCTCCATATCCATTCCTGCAGAGGTACATGATGAACTTCCTGTAATAACTGGTATTTCGTATACACACGCTTCTCAGCTAAGCGTAAGTACTCTGTAACTTAACATATACTTACCCAACATGATTAGACGTAAGATAATTGCATAGGCGTATACAATGGTTTCTTTATCTATTCCTCAAAATATCATTCTAAAGAAGACATACATATTCAATTTTTGGAACATCAATAATATTTGGATGGTACTGTGATAAACCTACTCTTCAACTCGAGGGAGGGGGGAATATAATACTCTCTTTAAATTATTTCTCACATGACGACTGTAAAATCTGAGTGATTCGGACGTAATTGACAAATTCTGTTCCTCTGTTTCACCCACTCAGGGAATATGAAGTGAGATATATAGTTCCAGCTCACTGGTTGCAACACACATTAGTGCCTGGAATAGAGATGAAGATGCATATTACATGTAAAAGTTCTTTATTGTAATAAAAGGGGGTGGAAGTTACAGGGAAATAAACGAGCTGAATAACATCATATCGCCTTTACCTAAATAAGTGACGATTAATGTACAGCAGGTAATTTATCACTGCGAGAGAAAATGCCACAATACCAGGTACCTAACATGTCAATAATTGCCTTTTATGTCAGTGGTAACCGGCTGTGTGGAGAAGGGCTGTGTGTGTGTGTGTGTGTGTGTGTGTGTGTGTGTGAAAGAGAGAGAGAGAGAGAGAGATAGAGAGAGAGAGAGAGAGTGCGTGTGTGTGTAACTGTTGAAAACAGCGGGCGACAGTACGTGAAATCTAGACGGAAATCGTCATAAGGAGCTGCGGGGCAGTGGCGTTATGTTTCACGGCTCCCGTTCCCAGAATGTGGCAGCAACAAGGTAGGGGAGAGGGGCAGGGGAAGTTAAATAAAAGCCATTAAGAAGCAAATGGAGAGGGAACGCCGGAAACAGAGGGAAATAAATTCTGGCGGCCGAGCCAGAGGCTAATAGGGGTGGGGAGAGTAGGAGAGTGCAGGGTGAAAGTACTAGGGAGGGTGGGAGGGAGGGAAAGAAGTCAAGTGCGGGCTCAGCGACCTGTGACGTAGTGGGGGGGGGGGGTGGAATAACAGGTGAGCCGCGCAAGATGTACAACGAGAAGAATGTGGGAGCGGCGAAAAGAGTGAGAGTGACTGTGTGTGTGTGTGTGTGTGTGTGTGTGTGTGTGTGTGTGTGTGTGCGTGGGACGGAGGGCCGCAGGATTAAGCTAACGGCTTGTGGTGGTTGGGGAGTAGCAGGAGTGCAATGCCGAAGGAATTTATTGCCCCCTTATCTTCCAAGCTAGGAAAATAAAACCAGTGAAAAAGTGAGCGAGGCTAATACGTGGTTTATCGCACAGCCCTTTTACTTTTCTGAGAATCTCAGGACTAATGATGATGTAATGCTACAAGCGTTTGAAGAGACTGTCTTGTACAGTAGTCTGGTAATATAGCAAACATCATTGAGTATACAAGAGTAAATGAGGAATAATACAACCAGTAAGTGTTCTGCAGTGAATTTTCTGTGTCAGCTGTTGACGATGCACTTGCCTCGTTATTTCTCTATGAAAATACCTGCTTTCCACGGTCAAAACTGCAACTGACTGTCAAAGTAAAACTTTTTAGAGGAAATAGAAATTCTTAAGCATGCCAATGCAAAGAAAGGTAGATTATCGAATGATCAGTTGGCTACCAGAAACCAGTTTTTTAATGATATTATGATACCTACTATACTGACCCAGCGATAGATTTTTATGATGAATATGACGCTACCTTATTTATTCCTTTATCTTCTAACAGTTTTTTTATGATCTGACTTCTTGTGATTTACTCTAATTCTAAGTTTTGTTGTTACGCAAATTTTAACAATTACTTACTTTATAGAGGTCATTTTATCCCCACACAACTTGTGTCTTTGCATTTATTTGCCACTATACGACCACTAACTTAATTTTAATGACTTTACTGTTTACCTGATTTATTGTTTCCCACATATCTAATTTACCAGTGTAACAGCTTTTCTTAAGTATGTTGGTTAACCAACGTCATCTACCCCTTATATAACGTCTACCGAGCGAGGTAGCATACTGGTTAGCACACTGGACTCTCATCCGTGAGGATGACGGTTCAAAGAAGTGTTTGGCCATCGTGATTTAGATTTCCCGTGCCTAGACAAAATACAATTTATCTTTCGCAATCCTCTGCCCAAACGGAATCCTCTGATCAACATCATAACAACACCCTGTTCGACTTTTATTCTGGCACTTTGCTAGTGAATTTCTTCCCTCAACAAATCGCAGGAAACGCATACTATTCCGGCAATAATCTAACAAAGACCATGTATTTACATGTATTCATCGCTTTCGGTTTAGACACGTAACCGAGCGAGCGACTTATATGGCTCAATGACTCCTTACAACCGCGGACAATCGATTATCTCTGACTTGTGACATAAAAACTCTGTGGACAGAATGTGGAACATTATGTGTAAAATGGAATTGCTCACTTAGGATTGAGAATTGCTGAGAGTAGTGTCGTAGTGGAATTGTAATTAGCGGTATTGTTGTAAACTGCCATTTTGAATACCGAATGTAGTTTTATGAATTATTTTAACGTTTCATCTCATACAAGAGGAAGGTATAAACTGGAATGTGGCTAGGAAAACCATTTATGGAAAATTATAATTTCATGAATGGAACAGGTACGTTTAGTTCGCGTGTTCTTTTGACTTGTCCCTTGTTTGTGGCTCGGAACATTTTTTGTTGTCTCCTAATTCGTAGAGAACTTTGTATCCTGGGAATGCAGCAGCGCCTGCACCTCTGTCGTTTATGCTCAGAGATTGAATTCTGGACTTTACCGAAATTGATATACAAATTGGACACTGATTCCCATGCTGCAGAGTGGGTACGTCTGTAACACTTTCATGTCCATGTACTCTTTGACCATTTATTATTGTATATACACTTGCTTTTATTTTTATGTAAATTTATATGTACACGTTGCATGAATTAAATTGTTTATTTTGCTGTATAATCAATTCATCTACATTTACATTTATACTCCGCAAGCCAGCCAACGGTGTGAGGCGGAGGGTACTTTACGTGCCACTGTCATTACCTCCCTTTTCTGTTCCAGTCGATGGTTCGCGGGAAGAACGACTGTCTGAAAGCCTCCGTGCGCGCTCGAATCTCTCTAATTTTACATTCGTGATCTCCTCGGGAGATATAAGTAGGGGGAAGCAATATATTCGATACCTCGTCCAGAAACGCACCCTTTCCAAACCTGGACAACAAGCTACGCCTCTCTTGCAGAATCTGCCACTTGAGTTTGCTAAACATCTGCGTAACGCTATCACGGTTACCTAATAACCCTGTGACGAAACGCGCCGCTCTTCTTTGGATCTTCTCTATCTCCTCCGTCAACCCGATCTGCTACGGATCCCACACTGATGAACAATACTCAAGTATAGGTTGAACGAGTGTTTTGTAAGCCACCTCCTTTGTTGATGGACTACATTTTCGAAGGACTCCCAATGAATCTCAACCTGGTACCCGCCTTACCAACAATTAATTTTATATGATCATCCCACATCCAAACTCCGCAAGCCACCTGATGGTGTGTGGCGGAGGGTACCTTGAGTACCTCTATTGGTTGTCCGTTCTATTCCAGTCTCGTATTGTTCGTAGAAAGGAGGATTGTCGGTATGCCTCTGTGTGGGCTCTAATCTCTGATTTTATCCTCATGGTCTCTTCGCGAGATATACATAGGAGGGAGCAACATACTGCTCGACTCTTCGGTGAAGGTATTGTCTCGAAACTTCAACAAAAGCCCGTACCGAGCTACTGAGCGTCTCTCCTGCAGAGTCTTCCACTGGAGTTTATCTATCATCTCCGTAACGCTTTCGCGATTACTAAATGATCCTGTAACGAAGCGAGCTGCTCTCCACAGGATCTTCTCTATCTCTTCTATCAACCCTATATGGTACGGATGCCACACTGTTGAGCAGTATTCAAGCAGTGGGGGAACAAGTGTACTACTTCCTTTGTTATCTGATTGCATTTCCTTAGGATTCTTCCAACGAATCTCAGTCTGACATCTGCTTTACCGACGATCAAATTTATATGATCATTCCATTTTAAATCACTGCTAATGCGTACTCCCAGATAATTTATGGAATTAACTGCTTCCAGTTGCTGAGCTGCTATATTGTAGCTAAATGATAAGAGATCTTTCTTTCTGTGTATTCGCAGCACATTACACTTGTCTAAATTGAGATTCAATTGCCATTCCCTGCACCATGCGTCAATTCGCTGCAATACTCTTGCATTTCAGTACAATTTTCCTTTGTTACAACCTCTCGATACACCACAGCATCATCCGCAAAAAGTCTCAGTGAACTTCCGATGTCATCCACCAGGTCATTTATGTATATTGTGAATAGCAACGGTCCTATGACACTCCCCTGCGGCACACCTGAAATCACTCTTACTTCGGAAGACTTCTCTCCATTGAGAATGACATGCTGCGTTCTGTTATCTAGGAACTCTTCAATCCAATCACACAATTGGTCTGATAGTCCGTATGCTCTTACTTTGTTCATTAAACGAATGTGGAGAACTGTATCGAACGCCTTGCGGAAGTCAAGAAACACGGCATCTACCTGTGAAGCCGTGTCTATGGCCCTCTGAGTCTTGTGGACGAATAGCGCAAGCTGGGTTCCTGCAGAGTTGCTTGCTAGTCTCCAGAAAAGTCATTATGCTGGAACATAATGTGTGTTCCAAAATTCTACAACTGATCGACGTTAGAGATATAGGTCTATAGTTCTGCACATCTGTTCGACGTTCCTTCTGGAAAACGGGGATATAATCATACAATAAAGGAGACTTCTTTCTATGTATTCGCAATACATTACATTTGTCTATACTAAGAGTCAGTTGCCACTCCCTGCACCAAGTGCCTATCCGCTGCAGATCTTCCTGCGTTTCGCTGCATTTTTCTAATGCTCCAAACTATTTTCTAATGCTACAACTCCAGCTTGTCTCCGTTCCGCAGTACAGGTGTCAAGGAGCTGTTGCCGCAAAAGCAGACGAATTCGCAGCCCTCCCAGCGGCATTATGGACTAGGTATATGGGTTCATCAGACGATGTAATACTTTCACATTGCGCCAGCATCCAGTGGCGACGGTCACGTGGCCATTTAAGTCATAGTTCAAGATGTAGCGGTGTAAATATTGGTACATGCCTGGATCGTCGGGCGCAGAGGTCCATCTTTAGGAGTGTTCGGTGCACAGTGTGTTCCGCCACAGTTCGTCGCCTGTCCTGTTTCACCTGTCTTCCCAGCCTACGACGTCCGACACATCTCTAATGAGGGTGGCCGCCCCACCCCACGACGTCTGGACGTAGATTCACTTTGGTTTTTCCACGTGTTCCTCAACACTCCACTCCCACATCACTCCTCGAATAACGGAAATGTTCGTTCCGAGTCTGCGGGCCATCACAATCTGTCCTCGGTCATACTCAGATAGATATCGCGCTTCTGCGTTCTACACAGGGACAGCACGCTCACTGGTAATACACTGAAGCGCAGAAGAAAGTGGTATGGGCGTGTGTAAGACCTTCGGTACACACCCCGTCAGATTATTTGACCTGTCGCTCTAACGGAGTAGGCGAGTGTCAGCAATATGTCTCGTGGTCTTATCGTGGCGTGTTTATATTCTGCCGTTAGGTCAGACGATAGAAATGCCACTTGCACGCTTAGAGTAGCAGAACAGAACTTGATTAATTTTCACACACGTGTATTAAAATAATAACAGGCCTAAAAACTACTTAACTTGTTTCTGGATGCTATTTACAATTGACAATCTGAAGTTCCTTTGGTATTTGTACGTTAATCTTATTCTCAAATATCTCTGATTCTTGACAAAGTCTCTATACATTTCTCTTCATGGCTATGTACAGGAATATGATAATCTTATTAGGCGCAGACTGAAACTTGACTATAGTCTGGTACAGACTAATGCAGACAAATGCAGACTGACTAATCGGAGGTCCGTACACTCGGTATAATACCTCGAACGTTCAGGTATCACTGCGCGAGTGTGATCCGCGACGAGAAAATGTTCTACGTTAGCAGCAATCTCATTGGCTGCGAAACATATTAATACGCGGATCGGCGGAAGCAGAATTTCGTCCGTTTCTAAGGCAGCGCCATCTCATAGTGAGAAGACGGAAGAGCGCTGCGCCTCCGCTGTTGTGCTTAGCGGGGCGCGCTCTAGTGGGAAAGTTGTGTACGCGCTGACTACGCGGAACTATGTACACAACAGCATGTTCCATTAAGTTTCGGGTGTGCAGCCGTAAGAAATCTCCTTCTCCTTCTTCTTCTTCTAATATTTCGGCTGTATAACGTTCAGCCATCTTCAGAGTGAGCGGCAAGTCTGCCGCTCCAGTGCTCGCTTCGTCCCTTTATACTGTTGTACCCCGCGACTGCGCATGCGGCCACAGATGCAAATGTGCGAGAGACGTTGGTCGGCGGCAGAGACGTGCATAATGCACGAGTTGTATCTATGACTCCGCAGTCGATCTGTGTTGGCATATCGATGTATCATTGTGAGCTGCACTGTGGCGACGTCTTTGTGAGTTTATTACAGCAAGTGCCGGATTCCGTGATTTATCAAGATTCAAACCACTATCTCTATTTTTTAAATTCGTCGTCAAGCGAATTTCAATTGCCTCCTTCACTATCGAGTCCCAAAAGGATGATGTAGTTGCCAAAATTTCGACGTTGTCATACAACATACTGTGACCATTATCAATACAGTGCTCTGCCACTGTACACTTGTTAGCTTGTAAAAGTCGTGTGTACCTCTGGTGTTCTGTACATCTTTCTTGGACAGTACGAGTTGCTTGTTCGATGTAAGGTTGGCCACATTCACATGTAATTTTGTAAACTCCAGATTTTCGGAGCAGCAAATCATTTTAGACGGAGCCCACGAGTGCTGCTGTCTTGGGTGGGGGACGAAAAATCACTTTTACTTTGTATCTGCCGAGAATCCGTTCTATTTTTGATGAGAGGCTACCCACATATGGCAGGAAGGCCATCGATTTAAAGGTTTCTTCATCTTCTCTTGCTTTCTTTGTGGCCTCTTTCGGTTTCATTTTCATTGCCCTCTGTATTTGTTGTGGAGATTACCCATTGTCTTCAAACACTCTTTGTAAGTGGGAAAATTCATCTTGCAGACTGCTTTCGACAGAAATAATATGCGCTCTGTGGGTCAAAGTTCGAAGAACATTCATTGTCTGGGCAGGATGGTGGCAGCTATTTGCACGTAAATACAGATCGGTATAGGCATGCTCATTCAAATACAGCGATATGTAAACAGGCACAATACAATGCTGCGATCGGCAAGACAACAAGTGTCTGGTGCAGTTGACAGATCGGTTACCGCTGCTACAATGGCAGGTTATCAATATTTAAGTGAATTTGAACGTGCTGTTACAGTCGGTGCGATGGGACATAGCATCTCCGAGGTAGCAATGAAGTGCGGATTTTCCCGTACGACCATTTCAAGAGTGTACCATGAATATCAGGAATCCAGTAGAACATCAGATCTCCGCTACTACAGCGGCCGGAAAAAGATCCTGCAAGAACGGAACCAACGACGACTGAAGAGAATCGTTCAACGTGGTAAGTGCCAGTCTTCCACAAATTGCTCCAGATTTCAAAGCTGGGCCATGAACAAGTCTCACCGTGCGAACCATTCAACGAAACATCATCGATATGGCCTTTCGCAGGCGAAGGCTTACTCGTGTACCCTTGATGACTGCACGACACAAAGCTTTACGCCTCGCCTGGGCCGTCAATGCCATTGGACTGTTGATGACAGGAAACGTGTTGCCTGGTCGGACGAGTCTCATCTCAGATTGTATCGAGCAGATGGACGTGACCGGGTATGCAGACAACCTCCTTGGACCCAGCATATCAGCAGAGGACTGTTGTAGCTGGATGAGACTCTGTAATGGTGTGCGGCGTGTGCAGTTGGAATGATATGGGACCCGCGATACGTCTACATACGACTCTGAGAGGTGACGCGTAGGTAAGCATGCTGCCTGATCACCTGTATCCAATTCATGTCCACTGTGCATTCCGACGCACTTGGGCGGCAGAAGAATACGACACCTCACACGTCCAGAATTGCTACAGAGTGGTATCAGGAACAATATTCCGAGATTATATACTTCCGTTGCCCACGAAACTCCTCAAACATGAACATTATTGAGCATATCTGGGATGCCTTGCAACGTGATGTTCAGAAGAGATCTCCACCCCGTCATACTCTCACGGATTCATGGACAGCCCTGCAGGATGATGTCGCTTTCGTCCAGCTCTACTTCGGAGCCGGCTGGAGTGGGGGAGCGGTTCTAGGCGCTACAGTCAAGAACCACGCGACCGCTGGGGTCGCAAGTTCGAATCCTGCCTCGGGTATGGATGTGTGTGATGTCCTTAGGTTAGTTAGGTTAGTTAGGTTTAAGTAGTTCTAAGTTCTAGGGAACTGATGACCATAGATGTTAAGTCCTGTAGTGCTCAGAGCCATTTGAACCATTTGAACTGCTCTGGACGTTAGCCGAGTTCATGGCACATTCTGTTGCAGGACTTCCGAGTGCTCGCGAGGGCCCTACTCTATATTAGGTAAGTGTACCAGTTGTCAGGCCCTTCAGGATACATACACCGCGCTCGTGTCTGCTTAGCAGTCATCTCCTTCGCCTGGACGGGTTTATATCAATATTAGTTCGGCGATCATAATGTCCTGACTAATCAAATTATATAATTGTACCAAAACTACCGAAACGCAGTATTGGTAGAACGAAGCTCTAATCTCAACGGTTCGTTGCTCTACCAGTCATGCAGGCAAATCCTGCAGCACACAGAACGAATATCATTCCTGTAAAGGTGGGTCCACATACAATAAATAATACAGGGACAAGTAGGGACAGTTTTGGTTATGATCACGCTGTATAATGTTATTAATAAATATCTCGAATATATTTCAAGCGTCACTGCCACTCTTTCAATTGCAAACAAACGCCGGACAAGGTGTTTGTATAATTTACAAATAATTGTCAGTATGTTACGTACCTAGCAGTCCGTGCAGTCCAGTTAACTTCTCCCACTGCACCAATTAATTCTACCACCTCCTTCCTCACCCCCCCCCCCCCCCCCCCCACACACACACACACACACACACTTCCTTCTCGAAAATACCGTGGCCCTTCGCTAGCAGTGAGTAACTTTGCTCCCCCTGTGATAGCCGGTGTGCAGATTCTGTGAAACACTAGCGAAGTGGGTGGGAGCTAATTAAACTAATAACGAGAGCGCTGCAGGCGAATATCTCTGGCGGGACATGTGGAAGAGGTGGAGCTGCAGCGAAGGAGGGGGGGGGAGGGATTTACTATGGGGGAGCGGGGAAGGGAGCCTGGTGGGTGAGGTGGCGGTAACTAGCAGCAGCTGCTGGGAAGGAACAGGGAGGGGGGGGGGGTGAGGCAGGAGGTGAAGCGAGTTATCTGGGAAACGACAGAGTTAGGGGAAGTCCGGCCGCACGAGCGATTTGCTGCAAGTGGCAGGCAGCTGCCCGAGAGAGACGTTTAATAGTCAGTGAGCGCTGTGTGCTAGGAGAGTGACAGAACGACCCGACAACATCATGGCGTAAGTGGCGCCACCGTCTGGGCATCCCTTGTAAAACAAATCACTGCAACGTACTGCAGCGGCGTGGAGACTTGTTCCGTTACTTTGGTAAGCTCCACAGATCAGCTTCATAGTGTAAGGCGACAAACAGTATAACCGGCGGGAGTATCTCGAAGTCTGCCCCTCTTCAATTTTCTCCATTCTTAAAGGAGTTTAAGGTCAGCGCCTCTGATGACTGGAAGATGTCGGACTGCTATGAAGATCAAAACATTTCCAGCTACGTTAAAAAATGGCTGTCAGCGGAAATCATAAACTGTGGTGATAAAAGTCATGCGATACCTGGGCCGGTGCACTCTTTTGTGCTGCAACTTGTCTCTCGACTGTGTCCCATAAACGTTTAATGGGATACATGTCGGGCGATCTGGGTTGCCGAATCGGTCACCCGAATTGTCTGAAATGCTCTTCGAACCAGCCGTGAACCATTTGGCCCAGTGAGTTGGCTCATTGTGACACCTAAAAATTCAATGTTTGGGTACATGGAGCCCATGAATGGGTGCAGATAGACTCCAAGTAGTCGAACGTAACCATTTCCAGTTTTAATATATTTTGTGGGATCTAAAATTTAAAAACCTCACTCACACCGGCCTGATTTAGCTTCTCTGATCAGAATAGTACAAAAACATGCGTATATTAAGGGAATTTTCATTCACAAACTAGGCTTATCACATTCACACAGTTCAATACACTTCTATCCATAAGACAGTGAAGCAATCTCGAAGTCTCGGTGGGACGAAAATTGTCAGTCGATGTCTTGAAAACATTTGTAATAATTATTAACTTTCGGTCATCTCATGGGGAAGACCGGAGATCTACTGGTAAGACCGTGTTAGCCTATTTATTGAAAGTAATAAGCTGGATATCTTGAGCGTACAAAACGGCAGGTTCGTCCAGTGTAAACCAGACGTTCCCCACTGATCCCGTGCAACACAGCGTAGTAAGCAGACACTGTCAATAATAATCATTTAAATAATACTTGAACACACTTACTTTAGTTTAGATCATGTGTTAAATTCCTTCTCATACAGAATCTCATCAAGATGGCGACTAGCTCAACAATACATACATATACATCCTCCTTCTTTCACGGCTAATCGCCAAGATCTCCTCTATTCTTTTCATATGAGAAAACATAGATAGCAGAGAAGCTATTCCATGGAGTAAATGCACGCTCCAAGTAATAATAGGGCTTGAAACTACTTTGCATTGATAATCATCGTATATTAAAGTTTAGGAATCGGTAAGATAAGAAGAGATATTTCGAGATATGTACTGAGTTATATAATTTAAAAAATTTCTGAAAATATCGCGGAGAGACCGCTGCAAGATACATTACACAGTCACTGATCGATTCCGTTGCACCAGAAGCCCCAGTCCATTCGATGTAAACACGGCCCACAGCATTATGCAGCCACCTCCATCTTGCACGGTGCCTCGTTGACAATCTGGGGTTCTTGACTCTGTGGGATCTGGGCCACACTCGAACCCTACCATCAGCTCTTACCAACTGAAACTGGGACTCATCCGACCGTATACCAGTCGACTAGGGTCCAACCAATATGATCACGAGACCAGGAGACGCGCTACAAATGACGTCATACTGTCTATAGTGACATGCATCCCGCTCTCTTGACGTAGTGTAAGTAGGCTGTTTAGGTTTTCTTATTGGTAACGCCACATAGCGCTCGGTATGGAAAAATCACTGGCTGTGCCGTGTGCAGTCTGTGTTTAGTCTGCATTGTTGTCTGCCATTGTAGTGTTGGGCAGCGGCAGCTGGATGCTAACAGCGCGTAGCGTTGCGCAGTTGGAGGTGAGCCGCCAGCAGTGGTGGACATGGGGAGAGAGATGGCGGAGTTTTGAAATTTGTAAGAATTGGTGTCATGAACTGCTATATATATTATGACTAGTGACGTAAATACATTGTTTGTTCTCTATTAAAATCTTTCATTTGCTAACTATGGCTATTAGTAGTTAGTGCCTTCAGTAGTTTGAATCTTTTATTTAGCTGGCAGTAGTGGCGCTAGCTGTATTGCACTAGTTTGAGTAACGAAGATTTTTGTGAGGTAAGTGATTTGTGAAACGTATAGCTTAATGCTAGTCAGGGCCAGTCTTTCGTAGGGACTTTTGGAAGTCAGATTGCGTTGCGCTAAAAACTATTGTGTGTCAGTTTAAGCACAGTCGTGTATAAATTTTTCTAAGGGTACGTTTCAGTAGCATCGTCCTACGACCAGACCATCCTTCTCACCCTGCTACGTCGAGTGCAACGCAGCTCTCCCAAACAGCAGTACCCTGCCATCCCTTATCCAAAAATATAGCGCCATATCCACCAACTTTACCTCCGTACATATGTTGACTAACATGGTATTTTCTTAACAATAGCAAAATTGCGACATACTAGGAGTTACATGCAATTAGTTTAGCTGACACCCCATTGTGTACTGCCTGCCAACAGGTCGATGAGGACTGCCACCATGTCACAAGCCCATCAGCCCTTGACGTATGTAGGATAAGCCGCAAGATGGTCGCCTGCTTTCTCCACATTTCTCTCGCCATGGTTGAACCTAAGACAGGCATCTTTCCTGAGGCCATATGCTTCCCAGCCGTCAAAGCAAATGCCATACTATTGTTAAAAGGTTGGACACTCTGATGCATCCACAGCGACGGCGACAAATCAGACGGCTTTTGATGCAGGTTACAGAAACCCCACGCTGACTTGGAGCGATAATTCTCTTATCGGACCCCGTTTGCCAATTACTTTGATTGTGTTTTCACGTCCCTCCCCCCCCCCCCCCCGGGGGGCCCTTAGGCGTTATCCCCACTACCTTCTTTGACTTCTCCTTCTCCTTTGTTCCCGCCTTCTGACCGAGCGAGGTGGCACAGTCATTAGCATACTGGACTCGCATTCTGGAGGACGACGGATCAAACCCGCGTCTGGCACCCCGATTTAGTTTTTCCGTGGTTTCCCTAAATCGCTTCAAGCAAATGGCGGGATGGTTCCTTCGAAAGAGCACGGCCGACTTCCTTCCCCATCCTTCCCTAATGCGAAGGGACCGATGACCTCCCACAAACCAACCAGCCAACCACCTACTGAGGACGTCACAAAGGCGAGCGCATCTCTCGCTGCACAAGGCATCTAACATAAGTTTAGACAACATAGTTGCGTGCTGATAGCAGCGATTGGTTTATTTATAATCAATCAGTCAATCAAACCAACCGCGCACAGGCAGGGTGACAACTACAGCGAGCGACCAAATGGTGTAAATTGCCCTGAAGATGACCCCATCGCGGGTTGAAACCGGTTGGCGACAGAACAAATTACGCGATTGTGACTGTCATTTTGATTGATTGATCTAACATAAGGCAGCACCGTGACACCCTCTCCTCCAGTGTCCCCTGAATTGGGATTAAATAAATAAAAGGATCCCTCCACCACCCGACACTAACGACCACATGCACTCCCCTCCAACTCATCCGACTATATCAGAGACCAGGGACACTGTGGCCAGGCTTTGCTTACAACCCCTGCCTTCGGGCTGATGGCCGGATGTCTCGCGCCAAATGATCTGTGAGCGCGACGCCTGGGTTCGAATCCTGGCTTTTGTGCAAAGTTTCATTCATCGCTTCAGTATGCATTTATACATCACAGGTGATCTTTGAAACTTGAAAAGATCTCTGGAACCATTCAGTTTTATTTGATTAACTGTTTTATCCCCTGTTCCTCTTGTGGGACTGCTCATGTCGTCCATTCACAGTGGAGAAAAACTGTTGGCGCAGTAAGTGCCTGCGACGTAAAGCCAATAGCTGTCAGGCCCCTTGCTGTTCTCACTGTCAAATGATCAGCCACATAAGTAGCTATTGACAGAATAGGCGAAATACAGACCATGGACAATTTTCAGAGCACGTAGGTAAAGAAAAATGGAACGCGGACTGGTGGAGCCTCTGCTCCGAGTTCCATTGTGCTTGATTAATCCCGTTACATGTCGAGGTTGTCTCACTACGAAAATCAATATAAAAGGAAAATAGGTAAGGATTGTAACAGACACGGTTGTTCGGATGAACCTACTACATTTAGGCCCTAGCAAAAATGGTTCAAATGGGTCTTAGCACTATGGGACTTCACATCTGAGGACATCAGTGCCCCAGACTTAGAAATATTTAAACCTAATTAACCTAAGGACATCACACACATCCATGCCCGAGGCAGGATTCAAATTTGCGACCGTAGCAGCAGTGCAGTTTCGGACTGAAGCGCTCGGCCACAACGTCCGGCAGCCTCTAGCAATAAACAGGCAGTAAAGCCACCACGGTTCTACGTCAGTGGGTTGGGTGTAAAAAAGTATTAACCTCTTGGGAACATGCCTTGTCGAGGTACAGATTAGTGTAGGAAAGTATACCGTTTTCGTGGAAGTGCTTGGAAAAAGAGGAAATTTTTTTCGTGTTATACTTGGGAGTGATTCGCTGCGCCACTTTCTAGGAGGTGTTAGCGTTATCTTAGTCTTAGATCGTAGAACGTGCTGACTCACTGCATCAAGTTGTCTACGATGAACGTTGTAAAGGCGTGACTAACCCAAGAAAAAAATCCGGAGTTTACACCAAACCGCAAATCTTACTGTTGAAAATGTGCGGCCGTGAAATTATTTATGATGCGGCAGGGAGAGTTCTCTGGAGAACAACCAAAGTACACGAGCCTACAGGGACCTTCTTTTTTATGTGGTTTTAGGGCGCACTACTACAATGGTCATTAGCGCCCTGCTATTCATTCACCAGAAACGAAGTGCTAGGTAGCCTCCAAGTACATTGAAAATGAAGCATTTTCCAAGCCAAGGGTATTAAAGACAAGTGTGTGTATGTAAGCTGGAGATAGAGTGGGGATGAAGGAAAGAAAAGGGAAGTAATTAATGCCATCAGGAGCATCAGGGCTTCATACGGAATCAGTGGCGGCGAGTGAAAATGTGCAGCGGTCTGGGACTCGAACCAGCGACCTGCTGCGTCCTCGGCAGCTACGTTATCCACTGCGCCACCAAGAGACAGTGTTCAGCACAGCTGTGCGGACTGTCTTGACCGAGTGCTTAGATCGTTTCGGAAAACAAAGAGTGATAATTCCACACGGAAAATTACTGGCCAGTGTACAAGAAACAAAAGCAGTCGCTGTTGAACAGTATCACACGGAAGCAACAGTCTCAGAAAATTTAGAGGACTCACAATTGCTTTAGAAGACACTGGGAGCAATCCATGAGGAATCACTAACGTTACCCAACCCAGTAGAGCGCACAATTATGCCACTTAAACACCAATTGAAAAAGAAATTAACGTATGTCGCGGAGATCAGCAGGAACAATGAAAGCCTCATACTCGATGTTTCAGTTTAATCGTAGTTGTTAACTGGTAGCTTTCAGTATCAGTGCGCTGAATGCCATGAATAAACAAAACTACTATGTAACTTCTACTGTTGAAATATTCGGAAGTAAGCAGATGTTTCACACTGCAACGATAGAAGTAAGATGATCTTGAACAAATATTCAAATAATGTAAGCTGATGATCAAGCAGTTCAAACCTTTTAATAATTTCTGTAAGTGTGATGCGCCTTCTCTTGTAGAGTAAGCTCATGGTACGGGGATGTAGACTGCTTCTTTGTGTTGCCTAACTCCTATTCTTAAAAAGCATGAATCACAAAAGCTACCGTTAGCATACTGGATTCAGGATTAGCATGTCTTTATGTTCTCAGCAGTTTTACTTACCCTATACTTGCTGTGAGTCGACAGATGGGGACGTTTTTTCAAGACAACAACCATCTGTACGAACAGTTCGACGACGTTTGCAGCAGCATGGACTATCAGCTCGGAGACTATGGTTGCGGTTACCCTTGACGCTCCATTAAGAGACAAGAGCCCCTGCGATGGTGTACTCAACGACGAAACGGGGTGCACGAATGGCAAAAAGTCATTTTTTCGGATGAATCCAGGCTCTGTTCACAGCATCATGATGGTCGCATCCGTGTTTGGCGACATCACGGTGAACGCACATTGGAAGCGTGTATTCGTCATCGCCATACTGGCGTATCACACGGCGTGATCGTATGGGGTGCCATTAGTTACACGTCTCGGTCACCTCTTGTTCGCATAGACGGCACTTTGAACAGTGGGCGTTACATTTCAGATGTATTACGACCCGTGGCTCTACCCTTCATTTGATCCCCACGAAACCCTACATTTCAGCAGGATAATGTACGACCGCATGTTGCAGGTCCTGTACGGAACTTCCTGCATACAGAAAATGTTCGACTGCTGCCCTGGCCAGCACATTCTCCAGATCTCTCACCAATTGAAAACGTCTGGTCAACGGTGGCCGAGCGACTGGCTCGTCACAATACGCCAGTCACTACTTTTGATGAACTGTGGTATCGTGTTGAAGCGGTATGGGCAGCTGTACCTGTACACGCCATCCAAGCTCTGATTCAATGGCAAGGTGAATCAAGGCCGTTATTACAGCCAGAGGTGGTTGTTCTGGGTACTGATTTCTCAGAATCTATGCACCCAAATTGTGTGAAAATGTAATCACATGTCAGTTCTAGTATAATATATTTGTCCAATGAATACCCGTTTATCATCTGCATTTGTTTTTGGTGTATCAATTTTAATGACCAGTAGTGTATTTCGCAGCAATCAGCGCCAAGATAATTGACGAGGGATAATGGCCGTCAACTAATATTTTATTAGCTCTATCGTATTATATTATGTGTCCTTTGAGAGCAGCAACCTGTATTTTTTAAATATCGAAGTCTGAGGTTTCCTTGTCCGGCGACCCTAAGTTACAAAATAACATTTAAATTGTTTTAATTACTAGAGCCATTATCCCTTCAAGGCATCGCAAAAATGACTAAAGAGAAAGTCGCCGTAAGAGTCAAGGAAAGTTTCATTGATATTAAAACGGTAATTCTATTTGAGACACCCCAACTCAAACCTGTATTACGAATATTTATCTCATTTCATTTCAGGAATAAGGCAACCTTTAATTTGGACAATTGCAGGGTGTCGTAACATCTATGAAAACTTCGCGCATGCCGCGACGTCCAATGATTTTGGAATCTGCTTAGGGCTTGGTAGGCAATTCCCGGCAGTAAAGTTGATGCTGGCATTCAGTTGCACAAATCTCGTTTAGCCTGTAGCCCGTATACGTGAAGGTTTTTCATTATAATTATGACGTAGAGTCAGACTTCCAGTTTAAAAAATAACAACTTATGTGAGTTTGTGAATTCACATAGTGACCATATGTTGGGGTCACTATTTGAATTCTAGTGATTTCTCGCCAAAGCATGTGTTTAGGAAGCTATTATATCAGTCGCTTCTTCTAAGAATTCAAACAGATCACATGTAAAAGGAAACAAATCTCCCTAGGAATAATCATGATATGGTATTAGTACGATTCGGTATTCCATGCGGTCTCCCACTCCATCGCAACCAATAAACGTGTTTGAAAGGACCATGCACTTGAATTTACAAGGGAAGTGGAACCCTTCAAAGGCCTGCTTATTTTGTTACTTCACTACAAAAGTCGAACGGAAGTAGATTTTCTGACTCATTTTCCTGTACTTCTGCACAGTTTCTGATTGCTATTGAAAAGCTACCTCGTGTAAGTAGGCACTCTTGCATTCCACAGCAGCGTGGCAGATTTCAATTCCACAAGCGGCGGTGCGATTTATTACAGGTGCGGGCACAGACGATAATATTTCAGAAAGCTGTGCAAAGCAGGGCTAATCATCCGTCATCAGGGCTGATCTTCCGCTGCGCAGATAATATTTTTACTTCAGGACCATAAGGAGAAGATGCTTCCACTGCCCCGTAAGCTGCAAGGTGAAATCGTTAAATACTGAAAGGCAGGTTTCCCTTACAGACAGAGGAAGTTTCACATTACATATACTCACATTTTGGAGCCGAGGTTTGGCTTACAGAGCTGCATATTGAATGGCGTTACAGTTAAAGATAACAAGTTACAGTTACTAAGTTTCATAGTAAGAGTTTTAGCATAAAAGTTCAATCAGCCATTGTTTAATATTTAATTCTGAAGTAATCATTGTAGCAAAATACTTTCGATTATGTTTATCTAAGTTATTCAAGTGTACCTCGTTATATTATGGAGCTTTTATCTCGTCCGTCGTAAATTTGTTGCCCCAGTGCTGTGACGTTGCGGTAGTTATAAACAATGATCACGTAATTAAGTGTAAGGAAAAGCACCCTCCTTGCTCTTTTTTCCCACAGTTATCATGTACATCCTGTTTTCGTCGTACCGGAAAACAACTGCCTCACGTTTTAGTCATTCCTGTCTGTTAGTAACAAGAGATACCTTACTTACGCCATCACCAAAAGCTGCTACAAAGCGAATTTCTTTGGAATCTTCGCTTCATGGTCTGACTGCCTTTTGCGTATCACATTCGTCACAAATAATGGTAGGCATAGATTCTGTGAATCTGTCAACATTGTTGTTCAGTGTATTTACAAGTAGACACTGCAATGCTTATTACACTGAGAAGAACAGAACTTCGACACGATTCAGCATTAGTGTGATTTGATGCACATTTACTAAATGAGCTACACGTGACAGAATACCTCAGAACAACATGCTGGATGGCGCAACACCTTGTAACAGCACTTCATTTGCCTTCCCATTTCTGCAAACGTGTTCCGCAAACGATCTCACAAAATACGTTTCATTAATTACGAGAGAAACTTGTGACGTAAAACCGTATTGGGAATATGAAGCGCTACGCTGTGTTAAATAATGATTGGGATCTCTTTTCTTTTATCCGCGTAGAACTCCACCTGTAAAACAACCCTCAGCGGTGGTGTAGGAATCGAAAGCGACATACCACCCTTCCTAATCTTTTCTCCTTACGATCTTCGTCCTTACCCTCAATCGCTCCCTTGTCTATGCAGGGTGTTACAAAAACGTACGCCCAAACTTTCAGGAAACATTCCTCACACACAAAGAAAGTAAATATGTTATGTGGACATGTGTCCGGAAACAATTACTTTCCATGTTAGAGCTCATTTTATTACTTCTCTTCAAATCACATTAATCATGGAATGGAAACACCAGCAACAGAACGTACCAACGTGACTTCAAACAATTTGTTACAGGAAATGTTCACAATGTCCTCCGTTAGCGAGGATACATGCATACACCCTCCGTCGCATGGAATCCCTGATGCGCTGATGCAGCCCTGGAGAATGGCGTATTGTATCACAGCCATCCACAATACGAGGACGAAGAGTCTCTACATTTGGTACCGGGGTTGCGTAAACAAGAGCTTTCAAATGCCCCCATAAATGAAAGTCACGAAGGTTGAGGTCAGGAGAGCGTGGAGGCCATGGAATTGGTCCGCCTCTACCAATCCATCGGTCACCGAATCTGTTGTTGAGAAGCGTACGAACACTTCTTCTGAAATCTGCAGGAGCTCCATCGTGCATGAACCACATGTTGTGTCATACTTGTAAAGGCACATGTTCTAGCAACACAGGTAGAGTATCCGGTATGAAATCATGATAACGTGCTCAATTGAGCGTAGGTGGAAGAACATGGAGCCCAATCGAGACATCACCAACAATGTCTGCCCAAACATTCTCAGAAAATCTGTGTTGATGACGAGATTGCACAATTGCGTGCGGATTCTCGTCAGCCCACATACGTTAATTGTGAAAATTTACAATTTGATCACGTTGGAATTACGCCTCATCCGTAAAGAGAACATTTGCACTGAAATGAGGATTGACACATTGTCGGATGAACCATTCGCAGAAGTGTACCCGTGGAGGTCAATCAGCTGCTGATAGTGCCTTCACACGCTGTACATGGTACGGAAACAACTGGTTCTCCCGTAGCACACTCCATACAGTGATGTAGTCAACGTTACCTTGTACAGCAGCAACTTCTCTGACGCTGACGTTAGGGTCATCGTCAACTGCACGAAGAATTGCCTCGTCCATTGCAGGTGTCCTCGTCGTTCTAGGTCTTCCCCAGTCGCGAGTCATAGGCTGGAATGTTCCGTGCTCCCTAAGACGCCGATCAATTGCTTCGAACGTCTTCCTGTCGGGATACCTTCGTTCTCGAAATCTGTCTCGATACAAACGTACCGCGCCACGGCTATTGCCTCGTGCTAATCCATACATCAAATGGGCATCTGCCAACTCCGCATTTGTAAACATTGCACTGACTGAAAAACCACGTTCGTGTTGAACACTAACCTGTTGATGCTACGCACTGATGTGCTCTATGCTAGTACTGTAGAGCAATGAGTCGCATGCCAACACAAGCACCGAAGTCAACATTACCTTCCTTCAATTGGGCCAACTGGCGGTGAATCGAGGAAGTTCAGTACATACTGACGAAACTAAAATGAGCTCTAACATGGAAATTAAGTGTTTCCGGACACATGTCGACATAACATCTTTTCTTTATTTGTGTGTGAGGAATGTTTCCTGAAATTTTGGCCGTACCTTTCTGTAACACCCTGTAATAGCTTCCGTGGGTAACAGTGTGCGTCGGTAGAGCGGGAGGGGACAGATTTTGGAAAGTAGTGCATAAGGCTGTGGGGGAAGCAAAAGACGTGGGGGTGTAGGATGAAAGATGTGTGAGGAGAAGTGGAGAATGTGGTCAGAATACTGAGACGGGGAGAAGAGTTGTGGAAAGGGAGGAGTTGGTGGTAAACATGAAGGAACGGAGGATTGAGAGGGAAAGAGAGAGAAAGAGGGGGGAAAGGGGGGGGGGTAGCCGGCAGGGAAGGTGTGCGGGAGGAGGTGAAATCACGGAAGCAGGATATTTCCGCCAGGGCGGCGATTGAATATATGAATTTTTATATCTGTTTTCCGGAAGGAGCCGAAATGAAAGACGGTAGGGGAAGGCGTGGTGGCGGCCCAGAAATCGTTATTCGCCGGGCGGGAGGGAAATTGTCCGAAAACCGGCAGAATCTGAGCGGACGGAGTGGGTGGTTAGAGCATAGGGAAGAAGACACTTTCGTGTAAGTGACAACTTCCTCCCAGCGCTACTACTTTTCACATGCAGATTTTGAATCACGCAAAGCGGCAATGGAAAAGGTTTCACGCAGATTGTCAAACTATGCATTCGAGTAACCGTCATCTGGTTGATTTCGTGCAGATCGACACGGATTCGTGTCCTGCGCTAACCTCTTCATCTCAGAGTAGCTCTTCCACGCAACGTCCTACATTATTTGTTGGGTTTATTCAAATCTCTGTCTCATCTTACAATTTATGCTCTACACGACTCCCTCTAGCAATATGGTAGTTATTCGCCCCATGTCTTTAACCAGAGTCCTATCATTATGTACCATCTTCTCGCCAGTGTTTTGCACATATCACTTTTCCCGCCGATTTTGCGGAGAACCTCTCCATTTCTTATATTATTACTCCATACAATTTTCTAAATCGATCTGTAGCATCACATCTCAAACAATTCTCTTCTCTTCTTCTCCCATTTTCCACCCTCCACGATGAACTTGCAATCATTGCTGAGCTCCAGAAGCAGATTCTCAAAAATCTCTTATTCACTTTGAAGGCCATGCTTGATACCCAGCAGAGTTATTTTAGTGAAGAACGATGCCTTACACTTTATTAGCCTGCTTTTACACTCCCTGCTTCTTCGTCGTGTGTTATTTGGCTTCCAACGTAGCAGAATTTTTTCACTGCTTCCATTACATAGTCAGAAACTTTTATATAAAGGTTTCTTTCCATCTGGAACTCCGTGCTCCGCCACCGTATTAATGAGATCCAAGAGAAGTGAAAGGGCAGCATAGGTCCTAAATTTTAATCTGTTTATTGCAGATTGATTCCAGCTACTGTGTAGCTGACTTGAGGGCAGTCATATCAAAATCTAGATGTCCCATCGTGAATAAAATAGCCGGCAGAGGTGCCCGAGCGGTTCTAGGCGCTTCATTCTGGAACCCCGTGACCGTTACGGTCGCAGGTTCGAATCCTGCCTCGAGCAAGGATGTATGTGATGTCCTTAGGTTAGTTAGGTTTAAGTAGTTCTAAGTTCTAGGGGACTGATGACCTCAGATGTTAAGTCCCATGGTGCTCGGAGCCATTTGAACCATTCGAGCCGTAAATAAAATCGAATATAGTTCCACATTGCCACAACAGATGACAAACAGTTTAACATATAACACAGTAGCATCACCTCAATTTTTACAGTGCGAGCAGCTCCCTGTCTAGTACATTGGGCATATCTCTGTGACTTGAAAACCGGAGTTTCTCGTACGTTTTCTATAGTGCTTCGGCTTTCCAGCCACAACAACTTGCTGCACCACACATTAAATGCGTATTCGTTTATAAAATATACAGGGAGAGCACTACTATAATAGAGTAGGGACGTACGGACGGATGTACGGGGGTCTTTAACAAATGAAACTCGTTTTTTTTTTTTCTTGGCTAGTTGCCGTTGTAAAAATACGGAATTTCGTTTGGGACATCGCTTCATCCCCTACAATTAACCGAAATTCTCATAGGTGGTTGCGCTATATTTTGCCTTCAAAATTGTGTCTGTAATGGAGGTGCATTCTAGGCAGAGAGCTGTCATTGGGGTTCTTTTGCTGGAAAAACAAGAGCAGCGCAGACGTTCATAGGCTCTTGCAGAATGTCTACGGAGATATAGCAGTGAACAAAAGCGTGTTGAGCCGTTGGGCGAGGCGTCCGTTATCATCGCAGCAAGGTGGCCCAAACCTGTGCGTGGCCGGCCTCACACAGCTGCGACTCGTGCAATGTCGGGACGTTAGGACACTTTCATTCGAGGTGATGGACGGCTTACAAGCAAACACCTCACTTCTCTGCTGGACGTCTCTGTTGGTAGCGCTGACACCCCAGGTAGGGTACTTAAAGGATTGTTCCTCCTCATCCACCTTACATCATGGATCTTCCATGTTTCGGCTTCCATCTGTTGGCCCAATGAAGGATGCACTCCACAGGAAGCGTTACAAGGAGCATGGGAAGGTTATTGAGGCAGCAAGACGTTGCCTCTAACCAGTGGTACCATGCGGGCAGACACACCCTGCCAGTAAGGTGGCGTAAGGTCGTCGCACTGAACGCAGATAATACTCGAAAATACGGTTTAGCAGAAAAAAGACTGGGACATAGTATGGTGTATTGCAATCCTGAATAAACCAAGCTGCTTTGAAAAGAAAAAGAGTGTTGCATTACTTACTCAAAGCCTGTCATAGTCTGCAGTCGTTTTGCAGAGATGAAGAGGTTTGCAAGGGACAGAGTAGCGTGCAGAGCTGTGTCAAAGCAGTCTCTAAACTGAAGAATACAACAAAAAGCTCTACAAAGTATTGATACCGCTATTTATTGCTTACACGTAACTGTTTGCTACTAACTCAGTGTTGATAGTGATCATGAGATGTTTCTTGGCCATTAAAAACAGAGGATTGTTCTTGTATGTTTGATATGTTTATGTCCTGTCTGACAAGAACAACGAAGCAACCAGAAGGAGAGAAGGAAACAAAACGAAACTTGACAGGTTGAGAGATCACGGGATGTTACTTGCAATCATTACAAAATCGCGTCGGATTTAAGAAAAACTTGTCAGTGTGTGCCCATTCACCAGTAAATCGTTGCACCGCCTCTGGTCTGGATACACACAGTGATTCGACTGGGAAGCCGTTGAACCGTCCCCAGACCAAACTGGCCTACAGCTCTGGTAACTAGTCCTTTCATTTATTTATTTGTTTGCTCGAGTCGCAAAGAAATACTACGCATACTAATTATCATCAAAAACAGAAGAGAGAAAGAATTATTGAGCTACACTACCGTTGCCCAAAATTCTGCAACATCAATTGCTCCCGCGATCGCGGGCATAAAAACTTCTCCTGCATTACGTGCAGGGCACAGTTGAATGTAAACGTCGTGAGACTAGGACCTCCCGTCGGGTAGACCGTTCGCCTGGTGCAAGTCTTTAGATTTGACGCCACTTCGACGACTTGCGCGTCGATGGGGATGAATCGATGATGAGTAGGGCAACACAACACCCAGTCCCTGAGCTGAGAAAAATCTCAGACCCAACCGGGAATCGAACCCGGGCCCTTAGGATTGACATTCTGGCGTGCTGACCACTCAGCTACCTGGGGGCGGACAGGGCACAGTTGACAGACAAGTGGTTCTTCACGGTTGTTCTCCGTAGTCACAGTCGGTGGCATCCACTGGGAAGTGACAATTCTGGAGGTTACTGCTGGATCTACCAAATTCAGAAAGAATGCGACTGAGTAACCTCCACACTGCCTAGTTCTGTTTATGCGAGGTGGGAGGGTTTGCGAAGGGCGTGACCAGGTCGTTCAAGTCGACAAATACACAGCTGTTTCTTCACTGTAGCTAGCGTTGATCGCAGCGCTGAAAGTTCTGAACCTCAACCCTGCTGCTGCTGGTGCAATGTGCCCATGTATTGGATGAACCTGATTTATTCTCTCCATCTAGACACCTGCTTCACGACGAGTAGCTCGTGACGCAATGCCTGCGAGCTGCCTGGAGTTTTACAGGTGGAGTATATTTCAAACATCCTGTAATAAGCTGACTCGTTTGTTTCAGTGCTTCGTAAATTTTCCTGTCGCGGCTGGATTTGTACCACACTGGGCGCACATATTCTGCAGCACTGTAACATATTGCTAGTACTGTCGTTTACGGAGTTTACAGTCGAAAGCCCCGGATTTACTAGCAATCTTGCGAAGGATAATGTTACTGCCTCCCACCTTCATCCACGTAATCTCGCAGTGCTGCTTGTAAGTAATAAAATGATGCAGAGTAACTGCCAGATGTTTTTCATGTGTCGTATTTTATTAAACACGTCTCTTGCCATGTGGTGTTAAGTTTGCAACATGCCTCATTATACTTCAGATTAAATGCAAACAGTTGGGTTTCATCTGGGTTTGGACGAAAGTAACTGTTAGAGTAATGTAGACTCAACTCTCGGAGCGTTTGTCAGGTGAGTTTCAATATCTTCAAAAGATTTCGCTTCAAACACTGTTGCCAAATAATCAGAGTAAAGGAAACTACTTACGATCGTCGGAAATGGTTTAACATTGGTACAGATGTTGAATAACACTGCTGAAGTAACACTGCTTTGTGGTAAATCATTTCCTTTGTTCTACTTTTTATTTTACGCATCTACGTCCGTACGACGAAAGTGAGGAACAAATGTCCATACCCATGGAACGTGTCAGTGCATGAAATTAAACTGAAAGTAATAAAAAATAAAATAAACTGTTTATGAACCTTACAAAGACGACAAGCTATAAGTTGATATACACGCAATCAACAAAGTAACACAGGGATTAGCTTAATTTTTCAAGGAACTCCTCGACAGAATAGAAGGAGTGAACCATAATTGAACACTTTAGTATTGGTTTGAAAGCGCGTGGATTATTGCCAAGATTGTTTAATTCTTGTGGTAGCTTATTAGAAATGGATGTAGCTTGCCTTTCTGCACAAGAGTCAAGGAAGAGTGATGTAACTGCAGATTGGATATCTGTCTAGTATTAGCTGAGTGAAAGCTGATCATTCTTCGCAATAAACTGATATTGGTAAAGAAAAACAACATTAAAAATATGTATGTTGAGACGCCAATGTCAGAATACCCAGGGTAACGAACGGGGGTCAACAAGATATCCACGATCTTACGCCAATTATTGCCCTAACTGCCCGTTTCTGAACCAAGAATACTCTTTGATAATAGTAATACAATAACGTACATCAAGAGCGAATGAAAATAAGCCAAGTAGACTACTTTCCACGTCGAACTATCACATACTTCAGATACTGTTCTAACAGTAAAAAGTCGTTAAAGAAGAGCATGAACGTGGGCTTTCCACGACAGTTTTTTATTTTCTGAACACCTTGAAATTTGAACTTTCAGTCTCATTAATCATATGCCCATTCTGTGTAATGAGAATGTCGGATTTTGTTGAATTTAGTGTTAGAAACTGTAAAAACTGAGTCTTATTGTGATTTAGCGTTAATTTTTTTTTCTACAAGCCACGAAATTATGTCCTGAGCTACACTGTTTCAAACAGTGCCAATGTTGCACACAACTTCCCTTAATACAAATCTAGTGTCATCAACAGACAGAAATATTTTAGAAACATCTGATACTAGAAGGCATATAATTTATATAAATAAAGAACAGGTGTTGCCCATCTCCATTGAGTACGTCGACCCTTAAATTCCACATAGAATCATCGTTTTGGAGTAAATATTGATTAAGTTTGCTGAAACCACCACCTTTCTTATCCCGCAGAATCTTCTGCGATGGTGCATGGTCACTTGCAGTGTCATAAGCAGTCGTCAGATCGATTAAAGCTAATACTGTAATTTCTCGAGTTTCAAAGCCATCCTCTATGAATTGCGTGAGATAGATGACCTGAGACGTATAGCTTTCTCCTGGTCTGAAACCTGCTTGTTCTTATATTAAAATTGACTCTGCAACATGAATCAAAGGATTCAGCGACAATCACTCAAAGATTTTGGGCAGATGGTACAATACGCTTATTGGGTGGTAGTTTTCTGACTTTCCGGATTTTAATATCTGAATTACAAGAGATTTTCTCTAAGTTTTGGGGAAATTACAGGCTTGTACGGAGGTGCTGCAAAGTGCCAAAGTCAACTGACTCGCTTGAGTACCAAATGTTTGATCTGTTCCAGTCGGATGTCGTTGTTGGCAATTACTTCTTACATGTGAAAAAGCTGTAAAAGTTCACTTGTGTCCAGTTCTTCTGCCCATAAAATATTGTAATCCGTCCTATGTACAGGACTTACGTATAGGCTGAAACCTGCACGTGGTGCCTCTGCGTAGGTACCTGTTTCAGAAATTCGTACCCTGAACTGAACATCAGCACTACAGAAGATATTCAACTGGTCCTTGATATCCAGTATATTGGCACTAAAGCGGAGCTTAAGTCCGAACTGGTGCCACAGATTTTCTGTTGGGGAGAGGTCTGGGGATCTTGGTTGCCATGGGAGTATCTCAGCGTCACGCACAGTCTTCTTTGAAAAACGTGCAATGTGTAGAGGAGCATTGTTCTGTTGGAAAATGACACCATGATACGTTCACATGAGATGTAGCACATGGGGAAGCAGGACGTCTGTGATATACCATCGTGCTGTCAGAGGCCTGTCAACCACTACCAGCCTTGACATGAAGTCGTACCCAATGGCTCTCAGCACTATGACACTAGAAATAACCCCTTTGTTCCTCTCCATTCCATTGGAAGAATAGGACAACTCTCTGGGTTGCAGCCATATTCGATGCCGATTATCGACTAGGGTAGTGCAGAACCACGATTCATCGCTGAACAAAATGTGATGGCCACTATCAGTCTTCGATGTTTCCCAGTCGTCTCACCACTGAGAATGGAGCCATTTGTGTTGTGGTGTTAAAGGAAACCTAGACGTGAGACAGTTGCTGCTGGCCTCTGATCAATGATATACACTACTGCAGATAGTCCATTACTTGTTCTCAGATGGCAGGCACATGCGAAGGGGTTATGATGTGTTTGGTGCACAGTCTGGCGACCCTCCCTTTTGGTGGTCAGGGGTGGTCTGCTGGGGCCTTGCCTGCCCTCACATTCCAGTCCAGTCCATCACTGGGCCACTACCACATCCAAATGCTACACATATCTAGATACTCCAAATGGAGTCCTACAGTGCAGACCCTTTCAAACTCTGTTACACGCTTATAACGCTGTCTCACACAAGTATGTAGCATCTCTGTGTCCTTCACACTGATCAGTCAACTTCTGATGCTATTCACTCAGCTTGCATGCCCAACCAGACCGGGTAACAAAACTAAACATGAACAGTATTAATGCATAGTGGTGGCTTTATTACCAGTCGCAGAGAATTGCAGTAGCTAGCAACACTGTGCGCGCACTTCAGTTCTAGTTAAAATGATGTCAGGACAACAGAAAGCGTTTTATGTTCTACGTTTTGTGCAAAGCGGGTCAGTAATAACTCTTCAGCGTGACTTTCGTACTAAGTACGGTGTGGATGCTCCTACAGCATAGAGCATCAGACGACCGCGTGAACAATTCCGAGGAACAGGTTGTTTGTGGAAAGGCAAATCGCCGGGCCGTCCCCGAGTGTCTGACACAGACGTCGAACGCATCCGCTACAGTTTCACAAGGAGTCCGCAGAAATCAGTACGCCGTGCATCTGGATGGTTCAACAGCCCCCGATGTCCGTCTGGCGTGTGTTGCGTCGACGTTTACACTTTAAACCATACAAAATTCAGCTACTGCAAGCTCTTCGTGAAGGTGACAAACAACAATGTGTCGAGTTCCTTAATTTCGTTCTTGGAAAGATGGAGAGTGACAGTTTGCTTCCACGCTTCGTGTTCAGTGACGAGGCAACATTCCATTCAGATGGATAGGTGAGCCGTCATTATGTGAGAATATGGGGTACCGAAAAACCACAAAGTTGTACAGAATGAGAGGGACTCTCCAAAATTGAATGCGTTTTTTGCTGTTTCACGGTAAAAGGTGTACGGTCCATTTTTCTTTGCCAAGAACACTGTTACAGGAAGCACATATCTCGATACGCTTGAGCATTTTCTTGTCCCACAGTTGGAGGTTCGAACGCCTTCATTTACCAACAGGATGGGGCACCACCACACTGGCACCTGGAAGTGCGGGAGTTTTTAATCAAAGGATTACTGAACGATGGATCGGTCGCACTGGAGCGAATGATTCAGCCTTACCTTACTGGCCTCCAAGGTCACTGGACGTGACTGGAGGTGATCACTTATTGTCAGCGGTTTATAAAAGACTCTGGTCATGTGCCTCCGTTACCGACAACAGTGAATGAACTGAGACATAGGATAACAGCAACTGTGGAAGCTGTAACTCAAGACATACTCGGTGCAGTGTGGGAACAGTTTGAATACCGCACTGACATATGCCGTGCATCTCAAGGGGGGCATACTGAACACCTTTGAAAAGGTATGGGAAAAAACTTTTTGGGTTTGCCGTTCACCAAAAACAAAAGACTCAAACGGCTCTGAGCACTATGCGACTTAACTTCTGAGGCCATCAGTCGCCTAGAACTTAGAACTAATTAAACCTAACTAACCTAAGGACATCACACACAGCCAAGCCCGAGGCAGGATTCGAACCTGCGAGCGTAGACCAAAAAACAAAATTCATTGTGTAAGTACACCCGTGGTCTAGGGGTAGCGTCTTTGATTCATAATCAAAACGTATTCGGTCCCGGGTTCGATCCCCGCCACTGCCTAAACTTTGATAAATAATCAGCATTGGCGGCCGAAGACTTCCGGCATAAGAAGTCAGCCTCATTCTGCCAACGGCCTTGTCAAAGAGGGCGGAGGAGCGGATAGAGGTTCAGGGCACTCTCTTGTCCTAGGGGTGGGAAATTGCTCCTAAAGGCGGAAGAATCAGCAATGATCAACGACATGAGGATGCAGAAGGCAATGGAAACCACTGCATTAAAGACACGTAACGTGTATCCACAGGACATGTGGCCTGTAGTTGAAGATGTGTCATGATGATCTCTCCATTGGCAAAAGATTCCTGAATAGTCCCCCATTCGGATCTCCGGGAGGGGACTGCCAAGGGGGAGGTTACCATGAGAAAAAGATTGAATAATCAACGAAAGGATAATGTTCTACGGGTCGGGGGCTGGAATGTCAGAAGCTTGAACGTGGTAGGAAAACTAGAAAATCTGAAAAGGGAAATGCAAAGGCTCAATCTAGATATAGTAGGGGTCAGTGAAGTGAAGTGGAAGGAAGACAAGGATTTCTGGTCAGATGAGTATCGGGTAATATCAACAGCAGCAGAAAATGGTATAACAGGTGTAGGATCGTTATGAATAGGAAGGTAGGTAGGACAGAGGGTGTCTTACTGCGAACAGTTCAGTGACCGGGTTGTTCCAATCAGAATCAACAGCAGACCAACACCGACAACGATAGTTCAGGTATACATGCCGACGTCGAAAGCTGAAGATGAACAGATACAGAAAGTGTATGAGGATATTGAAAGGGTAATTGCAGTATGTAAAGGGGGACGAAAATCTAATAGTTATGGGCGACTGGAATGCAGTTGTAGTGGAAGGAGTAGAAGAAAAGGTTACAGGAGAATATGGGCTTGGGACAAGGAATGAAAGACGAGAAAGACTAATTGAGTTCTGTAACAAGTTTCAGCTAGTAATAGCGAATACCCTGTTCAAGAATCACAAGAGGAGGAGGTATACTTGGAAAAGGCCGGGAGATACGGGAAGATTTCAATTAGATTACATCATGGTCAGACAGAGATTCCGAAATCAGATACTGGATTGTAAGGCGTACCCAGGAGCAGATATAGACTCAGATCACAATATAGTAGTAGGCTGAAGTTCAAGACATTAGTCAGGAAGAATCAATACGCTAATAAGTGGGATACGGAAGTTCTAAGGAATGACGAGATACGTTTGAAGTTCTCTAACGCTATAGATATAGCAATAAGGAATAGCGCAGTAGGCAACAAAGCTGAAGAGGAATGGACGGCTCTAAAATGGGCCATCACAGAAGTTGGGAAGGAAAACATAGGTACAAAGAAGGTAGCTGCGAAGAAGCAATGGGTAACAGAAGAAATACTTCAGTTGATTGATAAAAGGAGGAAGTATAAACATGTTCCGGGAAAATCAGGAATACAGAAATACAAGTCGCTGAGAAATGAAATAAATAGGAAGTGCAGGGATGCTAAGACAAAATGGCTGCAGGAAAAATGTGAAGACATCGAAAAAGATATGATTGTCGGAAGGACAGACTAAGCATACAGGAAAGTCAAAACAACCTTTGGTGACATTAAAAGCAACGGTGGTAACATTAAGAGTGCAACGGGAATTCCACTGTTAAATGCAGAGGAGAGAGCAGATAGGTGGAAAGAATACATTGAAAGCCTCTATGAGGGTGAAGATTTGTCTGATGTGATAGAAGAAGAAACAGGAGACAATTTAGAAGAGATAGGGGATCCAGTATTAGAATCGGAATTTAAAAGAGCTTTGGAGGACTTACGGTCAAATAAGGCAGAAGGGATAGATAACATTCCATCAGAATTTCTAAAATCATTAGGGGAAGTGGCAACAAAACGACTATTCACGTTGGTGTGTACAATATACGAGTCTGGCGACATATCATCTGACTTTCGGAAAAGCATCATCCACACAATTCCGAAGACGGCAAGAGCTGACAAGTGCGAGAATTATCACAACAAATAGCTTAACAGCCCATGCATCGAAGCTGCTTACAAGAATAATATACAGAAGAATGGAAAAGAAAATTGAGAATGCGCTAGGTGACGATCAGTTTCGCTTTAGGAAAAGTAAAGGCACGAGAGAGGCAATTCTGACGTTACGGCTAATAATGGAAGCAAGGCTAAAGAAAAATCAAGACACGTTCATAGGATTTGTCGACCTGGAAAAAGCGTTCGACAATATAAAATGGTGCAAGCTGTTCAAGATTCTGAAAAAAGTAGGGGTAAGCTATAGGGAGAGACGGGTCATATACAATATGTACAACAACCAAGAGGGAATAATAAGAGTGGACGATGAAGAACGAAGTGCTCGTATTAAGAAGGGAGTAAGACAAGGCTTAGCCTTTCGCTCCTGCTCTTCAATCTGTACATCGAGGAAGCAATGATGGAAATAAAAGAAAGGTTTAGGGGTGGAATTAAAATACAAGGTGAAAGGATATCAATGATACGATTCGCTGATGACATTGCTATCCTGAGTGAAAGTGAAGAAGAATTAAATAATCTGCTGAACGGGATGAACAGTCTAATGAGTACAGAGTATGGTTTGAGAGTAAATCGGAGAAAGACGAAGGTAATCATAAGTAGTAGAAATGAGAACAGCGAGAAACTTAACATCAGGATTGATGGTCACGAAGTCAATGAAGTTAAGGAATTCTGCTACCTAAGCAGTAAAATAACCAATGACGGACGGAGCAAGGAGGACATCAAAAGCAGAGTCGCTATGGCAAAAAAGGCATTTCTGGGCAAGAGAAGTCTACTAATATCAAATACCGGCCTTAATTTGAGGAAGAAATTTCTGAGGATGTACGTCTGAAGTACAGCATTGTACGGTAGTGAAACATGGACTGTGAGAAAACCGGAACAGAAGAGAATCGAAGCATTTGAGATGTGGTGCTACAGACGAATATTGAAAATTAGGTGGACTGATAAGGTAAGGAATGAGGAGGTTCTACGCAGAATCGGAGAGGAAAGGAATATGTGGAAAACACTGATAAGGAGAAGGGACAGGATAATAGGACATCTGCTAAGACATGAGGGAATGACTTCCATGGTACCAGAGGGAGCTGTAGAGGGCAAAAACTGTAGAGGAAGACAGAGATTGGAATACGTCAAGCAAATAATTGAGGACGTAGGTTGCAAGTGCTACTCTGAGATGAAGAGATTAGCACAGGAAAGGAATTCGTGGCGGGCCGCATCAAACCATTCAGTAGACTGATTACCAAAAAAAAAAAAAAAAAGTTTATTAATTTCAGAACTATTGACGTGCCAAATCGGGTGATTGTTTTTGATACACCATGTACATTAGAGATGCTTGAGACTCGAAAAGGACTCTGGAACCATATTGTTTCATTTGAAACCATTTAAGATGTAGAGTGAATCCTACCGACAATGCTTCCGACAGACTGCAAACTGAGATGTTTACGAATACCGCCACCACGTAAAAAACATCAACACTTTTTTGAGAAGTGTACAGAAAGGCGGCGACGTATAGATGGAACTTGGGCTCACGGTACACTGTCGCTATGTTTGCAGTGCCCCCTGCCACAACGCACTTTTTTCCTGATACGTGCTGCTTATGCAGCTTAAGCACTCCTTAGCCAGACTGTGCAAATTGTTGCGAGGACGAAGACGAGGTAACTAAAAGTGCAGCCAGTGGAGGCGCGAAGGTGTGTGTGTGTGTGTGTGGTTGTGTGTGTGGGACAGAAGGAGACAGAGACAACGTCGCCACCCGAGTGAGAGAACAAGAGGGCGTTAGCGACGGGAGACGAGGTGCGGACAGGATGAGGGAGGAAGGGCCCGCGGAAGAAATGAACTGGAATTTTTTCCTCCGGAAATTCTAAGTGCCAGATCTCCGGCGTAAAGGCTTGAGGCTTGGCTTCTCCACCCCCAGCTGCACAGCGCACCGTCCCGTCCGCATTTCTTTCAGATTTCCTCTTTCCCCATCTTTTTACTCCCCACCCCCTCATCCACCCCACTCCCCTACCTCCTCCCTTTATACACGTCTCGCATCATAAGAGGAGCGTCCGAGGTCTTGTAGAAGGGCCCAGCACGACAAGAGGGTGTGTGTGTGTGTGTGTGTGTGTGTGTGTGTGTGTGTGTGTGTGTGTGTTTTCCCTCCTGAGGGCTTCACGTTGCCTTTCCGTGTAGGTGACGAGCCTCTTAACTGGATTGCTTTGCCAATGCCTGTATGCGTGTGTGTGTGTGTGTGTGTGTGTGTGTGTGTGCTTGTGCGAGATTACGGGGACACCACCGCTCAGAGAGGAAAAAAAAAGAGAAGAGAAATGTTTGAACGAGAAGCTGTGTCGCTACACGGCCCGGTGTATAGCTAGAACAAGCTGCGACGTTGTCCCCTAAGGCAAGAACTCTCAAGGTACTTTCCTAGCTGGCCGCGCAAAAGTGCAGGCAGTGTTCCCACTCAGCGGCGAAATAAAAATTTAGAACACCGGTCTAGATACAAAACAATAAATAAATAAATAAATGAAGAGAGTCCCTCGTCACTAAGGAGAAAACGCCAGCACCGTCTTAGCAGGCGCGTCTACACAGTTCGAATAAAACTCAAGGTGCAAACAAAATAAATATCTTCGGTTGCACAGTAATCTCCACTCACATGAAACAAGTAGTGTAACGTTTACATATCTGCTAAATGACGTCACGCTTCCACAGAATGCTTAATTTGTAATCGTTATCGAACGAAACAACAAGGATACTGTTACCAGTCACTATTTATTTAACACCACGACACGTTTCAAAGGTTTAAACCTCCATCATCACGTGGAAAAATGGTTCAAATGGCTCTGAGCACTATGGGACTCAACTGCTGTGGTCATCAGTCCCCTAGAACTTAGAACTACTTAAACCTAACTAACCTAAGGACATCACACACATCCATGCCCGAGGCAGGATTCGAACCTGCGACCATAGCAGTCGCGCGGTTCCGGACTGAGCGCCTAGAACCGCGAGACCACCGCGGCCGGCCATCACGTCGATCTACATTTTTTAGTGTGACACATGTGTGTGTTGTGTTACGATTTTTGGAGAAACAGTGGTCACAGATTTGTTTCACTGTCGTAACAGATCACATGTGTGCTCTCCTATTTTGTAAACAGAGGTCTTTGTTTACAAAATATGACAGCATACAAAGATCTCTGGTTGCACAATATGACAGTATACATGTGATGTTTTAAGACAGTGAAAAGAACCTGTGACCACTGGAGACAGGGCCACAAGTTCCTCCAAAAATCGTAACACAACACACACAAGTGTCACACTATCAAATGTAAATCCACCTGATGATGAAGGTTTCAACCTTTTAAACGTGTCGTGGCGTTAAATAAATAGTGACTTACCAGTACCCTTGTTGTTTCATTAGGTGTAAACAACAGTCACGGTAAAGCCTAACATAAAGTGTTCGCACTTAAAACTCTAATCTTTATTTCTCTTACCGTAGTAGCATCAACGCCTAGGTTCATATAAATTGCAAAGCGACAAAGACAAAATAAATGTACGTGCAAAGTCGTTTTGAGATATTAAGACTACTCAGAGCAATAATCAACTAAAAAAAGAACCAGAAACAGGAGTAACACAAATACACGTTACGAATTCAACCAGTTCTCCAACTAAGTTGCCATTTAGAAAATTCGTAATGGCTTAGTGGCAACAACAACCAAAAGCAACGTTTATGAATCATACCAATATTAATGTTTATGAAGTATACCTTACGGGAAAAATTCTGTGTAGTATTGGAGTTAAGATATGAGGCACCTTCTGAAATGAAGCTGCGAGGACGAGCCACGAGTCGTGCATGAGTAGCTCAGTCTGTAGAGCACTTGTTTGCAAAATGCAGAGGTCCCAGGTTCGAGTGTCGCTCCTGCCCAGCGTTTTGATGTATCAGCACACACCGTGCTGCAGAATGAAAATTCATTCTGGAACCTTCATAACTCTTAAAAGTTCTTGGAAATGCAAGTTAACCAATGAACATTCGGCATCTCATTTACTTTTCATACACTCCTGGAAATGGAAAAAAGAACACTTTGACACCGGTGTGTCAGACCCACCATACTTGCTTCGGACACTGCGAGAGGGCTGTACAAACAATGATCACACGCACGGCACAGCGGACACACCAGGAACCGCGGTGTTGGCCGTCGAATGGCGCTAGCTGCGCAGCATTTGTGCACCGCCGCCGTCAGTGTCAGCCAGTTTACCGTGGCATACGGAGCTCCATGGCAGTCTTCAACACTGGTAGCATGCCGCGACAGCGTGGACGTGAACCGTATGTGCAGTTGACGGACTTTGAGCGAGGGCGTATAGTGGGCATGCGGGAGGCCGGGTGGACGTACCGCCGAATTGCTCAACACGTGGGGCGTGAGGTCTCCATAGTACATCGATGTTGTCGCCAGTGGTCGGCGGAAGGTGCACGTGCCCGTCGACCTGGGACCGGACCGCAGCGACGCACGGATGCGCGCCAAGACCGTAGGGTCCTACGCAGTGGCGTAGCGGACCGCACCGCCAGCTTCCCAGCAAATTAGGGACACTGTTACTCCTGGGGTATCGGCGAGGACCATTCGCAACCGTCTCCATGAAGCTGGGCTACGGTCCCGCACACCGTTAGGCCGTCTTCCGCTCACGACCTTAAATCGTGCAGCCCGCCTCCAGTGGTGTCGCGACAGGTGTCAATGGAGGGACGAATGGAGACGTGTCGTCTTCAGCGATGAGAGTCACTTCTGCCTTGGTGCCAATGATGGTCGTATGCGTGTTTGGCGCCGTGCAGGTGAGCGCCACAAATACGACCGAGGCACACAGGGTCAACACCCGGCATCATGGTGTGGGGAGGGATCTCCTACACTGGCCGTACACCTCTGGTGATCGTCGAGGGGACACTGAATAGTGCACGGTACAACCAAACCGTCATCGAACCCATCGTTCTACCATTCCTAGACCGGCAAGGGAACTTGCTGTTCCAACAGGACAATGCACGTCCGCATGTATCCCGTGCCACCCAACGTGCTCTAGAAGGTGTAAGTCAACTACCCTGGCCAGCAAGATCTCCGGATCTGTCCCCCATTGAGCATGTTTGGGACTGGATGAAGCGTCGTCTCACGCGGTCTGCACGTCCAGCTGGTCCAACTGAGGCGCCAGGTGGAAATGGCATGGCAAGCCGTTCCACAGGACTACATCCAGCATCTCTACGATCGTCTCCATGGGAGAATAGCAGCCTGCATTGCTGCGAAAGGTGGATATACACTGTACTAGTGCCGACATTGTGCATGCTCTGTTGCCTGTGTCTATGTGCCTGTGGTTCTGTCAGTGTGATCATGTGATGTGTCTGACCCCAGGAATGTGTGAATAAAGTTTCCCCTTCCTGGGACAATGAATTCACGGTGTTCTTATTTCAATTTCCAGGAGTGTACATCTGTGATGCTGTTTTCCTGACGCATTACGTTCCTCCACGGCAGACCGTCAATGCACAGTATTCCTGTTCCGTTTAGGAGCATCACTCTTGTTTTCGACGTTATTTTCGTTCAATGCGACAGCGTTACGCCCCCTTACTGGGAGGGTCTCTATGCCAGCGAGGAACCACCCTACTGGTCGATGTTGGAACCAACGTCTAACTGCATCAGTAACCTCCCCACCATCCACGTACTGCTTCCCGCGTAGTGCATCCTTTACTCAACTAAATAGATAGAAATCGGAAGTTGCGAGATCCAGGCTGTCGGGTGGATAAGGAAGGACAGTCCAATGAAATTCTGTGAGCCCCTCTCAGGTCCGCCGACTGCTGTGAGGTCATACGTTGCATTGTCTTTACCGAAAAATGGCGCGAATTTGAACTTTTTCTTCGGGGGTAAGATGGTGTGGTGCCACTCCATGGACTGCCATTTTGTTTCCGATTCGAAATGACGAACCAGTGTTTCATCGCCTGTGATGATGTTCGACAAGAAATGATCACCATTTGCCGTGTAACGCGGTTCCGCACTGATGGTTCTCCGTTGCTTTATATGGTCTCGTGTTAGGCGGTGAAGAATCAAGTGGCCACACAACTTTGAGTAAAACATACCAGCGGACGACTGTGTCAGCACCACCAACGGAGACGTCCAGTTGTGCAGCGAGGTGCTTCACTGTGATCTGTCGATCACCGCGAATGAGAGTGTCCGCACGTTCCAACACTGAAGGAGTCACAGCTGTAGACTTGCGGCCATCACGCGAGAGATCGGACGAGTCTGGGCAACTTTGTCGAGATGATGGCAGACGTCTCGCCCAACGACTCACCTTGCTTTTGTTCACCGCAGGCATCCTGCATGCCCCTAAGCACATCAGAGAACAGAAAATGAATTATATCTCCCTGCTTGGAGCGCACCTCCGTGAAAGAAACCATTTTGAAGGCCGCGCATAGCTCCGTCACCTATCGGAGCTGAATGAAACTGTAGGGTCTGAAGCGGGTATATCACACGATGTTCCACACAACAAATGCTGCATTTTTCAACCGAAATTGGCGGAGAAAACAATGTGTTCCATTAATTACTGAATGTCCGACGTGTTTTATTTTTTACTTGTTGACAAATCATTTCAGAAAGCCTCTGACTGGTTTCTTGTCTGTTTTTTTCAATTTCAGATTTTTTTCGTTGATCGTTAAATATCACAGCACTCGTTGTTTCGCTATGAAAATCTGGACAAGAATCCACTGTGTGATTTCTTGGAAGTCTCGTGTTCGCTCTACTCAAACATTTGGCCAAAATAAAGGGGGAAAAAGTGTTGACATCACTGTTTCGTGTTTCACGCGTTACACAAGCGCTCAGCACATCATGGGAACGTGTGGCACATACGTGAGACTGTAGCAGCGGCGGTGGAAGCGAAGGTATGTATTTGCTTCCACGGTATTATGGAAGAACTGCTTAGTGCAGTTGAAAAGCTTGTAAAGCAGAACAGCAAGTTAGCAACATCTGGGCTGACTGACACCTCTCCCCAAGTTTCAAGATTACTTCTTCGTGAATTTATGTCTGAAATATCTGCAATTCTAGAAAACTGTTTGCTCTTTGGGCGCCAAAACACTCACGGAGCACCAACGAGAAAACTGACAGTTGCGTACAAACTTAACTCAGTATATAAACAGTTCATCCATTCTGGGAACCAAAAATGTCGACGATTCTTGCCTGTTATTGACGTTGGTACTGGCAAGATATCGATTCCATGGAGTCCTAGACTTTCGAGAATATTTTAATTTCACAAGCTGCGACGTGGTCGCGAATTGAACAGTCACTCGAAAACAGAATAAATTTCCTTCATTTTATGTCTATGGTCACTAATTCGTATGTCATCAGACTACCAATTTCGATCCATAATGATCTTTTTTAGATCCGTTATGACTTTTTTTATATAAATCAGATCTGGAGATGGTCATTATGGACCGAAACCGGTAGTGCGATGACAAAAAAAATTGTGATCACAGATGTGAAGGAAAGGAAATTTATTTTAAATGACTAACTGAAAACCTCAGCTGCCAACAGGTGTTGTTGATATACCTCGATGTGGACAATTGAAAATGTGTGCCCCGACCGGGACATTTTCAATTGTCCACATTGAGGTATATCAACAACACCTGTTGGCAGCTGAGGTTTTCAGTTAGTCATCATTTATTCCAGGGAAAAGTGCAAGGTCATCAACAGTAACTGTTCTTTCGAGAACAGTAACTGTCTTCGTATAGAAATTTATTTTAATTTCAAGTTTGATAGGAGAAGACAAAAACGTTTCTTCCTGTGATATAATTACAAATTAACAATTTTGTAATTTTTTTTTCCTTTACTTCAGCTGTGAAATCTTGCTTTTTGTCAAAATTCATGATTCTGCATCAACGGGAAGTACCCTATAGGTTTCAACGAGTGACTTTTCGATTTTCAAAATATGTAACATAAATGGACGTATCTTTTGACTGAATTGACTTAGAAAACAACATTTATTATTACGCCAAGGGAGCATAGATCTTACCATATGACATAAATTTAAACTTGATACCTTCTCTTGTTCAGGAGAAAAAAAAAGATCTGAACAGACGGAAGGACAGATGGTCTAATTACAAATGACAATTTTTTTGTGTGATACAATAACAAATTAACAATTCTCGGATTTTTTTCCTTTACCTGTAAAGTGAAATCTTACTTCTTGCCAAGTTCCATGATTCTAGACAATCAGCATGTATCCTACAGGTTTTCGTGTATCAAAACATGTGACATAAACGACCGTATCTTTCGACTGCAAGCTTAACGTTTTCACAGCACCAGAGGACCACAGACTTCACAATGTGACAGGACTTTCAGCTTCGTACGTCTGCCCATTCCTGTCTGCTAACAGATGCCAACATTTTTCTTCGACAGTTTTATACACTGAACAACCAAAGAAACTGGTACACCTGCCTAATAACGCGTAGGACCCCCGCAAGCACGCAGAAGTGCAGCGTCAGGATGTGACATGGACTCGACTAATGCCTCAAGTAGTGCTGGAGAGAATGGACACCATGAAAGCTGCAAGGCTGTCCATCAAGTCGTAAGAGTACGATAGGGTGGAGATCTCTTCTGAACAGCATGTTGCAAGGCGTCCCAGATATGGTCAATAGTACTCACGTCTGAGACGTTTGGTGGCCAGCGGAAGTATTTAAACTCAGAAGAGCGTTCCTGGAGCCACTCTGTAGCAGTTCTGCAAGTGAGGGGTATCGCATTGTCCTGCTGGAATTGCCCAATTCCGTCGGAGTGCACAATGGACATGAACGGATGCAAGGTGATCAGACAGGACACTTACGTACGTGTCACCTGCCAGAGTCGTATCTAGACGTATCAGTGGTTCCATAGCACTCCAATTGCACACGCTCCACATAATTACCGAGCCTCCACCAGCTCGAACAGTCCCCTGCTGACATGCAGGGTCCACGGATTGATGAGGTTGTCTCCATACACGTAGACAACCATCCGCTCAATAAAATTTGATACGAGACTCGACCGACCAGGCAACATATTTACAGTCATCAACAGTCCAAAGTCGGTATTATCGGTGTTGACGTGCCTAGGCGAGGCGCAAAGCTTTGTGTCGTGCAATCATCAAACGTACACCAGTGAGCCTTCGGCTCAGAAATCCCATATCAATGATGTATCGTTGAATGGCTCGCACGCTGACACATTTGGGTGGACCAGCATTGAAATCTGCAGCAATTTGAGGCGGGGCTACGCTTCTGTCACGTTGAACGATTCTCTTCACTCGTCCTTGTTCCCACTCTTACAGGGTCTTTTTCCGGCCCAGTGGTGTCGGAGGTGTCGGTGTTTCACCGGATTCCTGATATTCACGGTACACTCGCGAAATGCTCGTACGGGAAAACCCCACTTCATCCCTTCCTCGGAGATGCTGTGTCCAACCTCTCGTGCGCCGACTATGACACCAGGTTCAAATTGATTTAAATTTTGATAACCTGCCATTGTAGCAGTAGAAACCGATCTAACAACTGCGCCAGACACGTGTTGTCTTATATAGGTGTTGCCGATCGCAGCGCCGTAATCTGCATGCTTAAATATCTCCAGATTTGAATATGCATGCCTATACCGGTTTCATTGGCGCCTTAGTGTATATAGACAACGCGGTCAACAGGCGAGAAGAATTTTATTGACAGTGACAACGGCCGCGGAAGCTTTCGCTTACATTCTTGTGTTTCAACTAAAAATCAGCACTTGTCAGAGTTTTATATTTGGTTTTACTATGCAACGAAGCTTCTTGCAAATTTGATGAATCTATGCCAAAGGGAAGTATCCTATGCGTAATGACGAAAGAGTTTTCTGCTGTAAATACACTCCTGGAAATGGAAAAAAGAACACATTGACACCGGTGTGTCAGACCCACCATACTTGCTCCGGACACTGCGAGAGGGCTGTACAAGCAATGATCACACGCACGGCACAGCGGACACACCAGGAACCGCGATGTTGGCCGTCGAATGGCGCTAGCTGCGCAGCATTTGTGCACCGCCGCCGTCAGTGTCAGCCAGTTTGCCGTGGCATATGGAGCTCCATCGCAGTCTTTAACACTGGTAGCATGCCACGACAGCGTGGACGTGAACCGTATGTGCAGTTGACGGACTTTGAGCGAGGGCGTATAGTGGGCATGCGGGAGGCCGGGTGGACGTACCGCCGAATTGCTCAACACGTGGGGCGTGAGGTCTCCACAATACATCGATGTTGTCGCCAGTGGTCGGCGGAAGGTGCACGTGCCCGTCGACCTGGGACCGGACCGCAGCAACGCACGGATGCACGCCAAGACCGTAGGATCCTACGCAGTGCCGTAGGGGACCGCACCGCCACTTCCCAGCAAATTAGGGACACTGTTGCTCCTGGGGTATCGGCGAGGACCATTCGCAACCGTCTCCATGAAGCTGGGCTACGGTCCCGCACACAGTTAGGCCGTCTTCCGGTCACGCCCCAACATAGGGACGAATGGAGACGTGTCGTCTTCAGCGATGAGAGTCGCTTCTGCCTTGGTGCCAATGATGGTCGTATGCGTGTTTGGCGCCGTGCAGGTGAGCGCCACAATCAGGACTGCATACGACCGAGGCACACAGGGCCAACACCCGGCATCATGGTGTGGGGAGCGATGTTCTACTGGCCGTACATCTCAGGTGATCGTCGACGGGACACTGAATAGTGCACGGTACATCCAAACCGTCATCGAACCCATCGTTCTACCATTCCTAGACCGGCAAGGGAACTTGCTGTTCCAATAGGACAATGCACGTCCGCATGTATCCCGTGCCACCCAACGTGCTCTAGAAGGTGTAAGTCAACTACCCTGGCCAGCAAGATCTCCGGATCTGTCCCCCATTGAGCATGTTTGGGACTGGATGAAGCGTCGTCTCACGCGGTCTGCACGTCCAGCACGAACGCTGGTCCAACTGAGGCGCCAGGTGGAAATGGCATGGCAAGCCGTTCCACAGGACTACATCCAGCATCTCTACGATCGTCTCCATGGGAGAATAGTAGCCTGCATTGCTGCGAAAGGTGGATATACACTGTACTAGTGCCGACATTGTGCATGCTCTGTTGCCTGTGTCTATGTGCCTGTGGTTCTGTCAGTGTGATCATGTGATGTATCTGATCCCAGGAATGTGTCAATAAAGTTTCCCCTTCCTGGGACAATGAATTCACGGTGTTCTTATTTCTATTTCCAGGAGTGTATATGTGACATAAATGACCGTTCTTTTTATTGCATTGATTTAGAAGCTTAAAATTTTTGCATCGCCATGGGACTGTAGACCATACCATGTTATGTATCTTTCAACTTGACAAGCCTACCCGTTCCTGAGGAAAAGATTTTCTATCGTTGGACGGATCAGTAGACGGACAACTTAGTCGTCAAACTTCCTGACAGATTAAAACTGTGTGCCGGACCGAGACTCGAACTCGGGACCATTGCAGGAGAGCTTCTGTAAAGTTTGGATGGTAGGGGACGAGGTACAGCCATAAGTAAAGTTTTGAGGCCGGGGCGTGAGTCGTGCTTGCGTACCTTAGTTGGTAGATCACTTGCCCGCAAAGGCAAAGGTCCCGAGTTCGAGATTTGGTCCGGCACAGAGTTTCAATCTCCCAGGAAGTTTTACATCAGCGCACACTCCGCTGCAGAGTGAAAATCTCATTCTGGAAACATAGTCGTCCTTTTAGGGTTCCATTACTGCCGGTTGCGCTACAAAACCATAAAAAAATCTGATCAGTGGATTTGATTTCTCAACCAGTTACAAGAGAGATGGTGATGATTTTGTGAACACGATAGTGACTGCGGATGGGACTTAAGAGTCCTCCATCGAAGCGACAATCAGTGGATATCAAGCACACTGTGACATCAGTAGAGAATGAAGGCAAAGCAAATCTAGACACCTCGAAGATACGTGTGCACCGTCTTTTATACCTTGAGGTGTAACAGTTTACGATAATCTTTACTATGAGACGTTGTTGAGAGCCAGGTAATACAGATTAAGCACCGCGGAAAGCTCACAAACGTAATGTCTTGGTTCGTAACAAGCCCGACCTAACACTGCGAACGAGACACGACACCTCCTCTCACAGAACTTAGACTGTAGACACTTTGACCAGCGTCCGCATACCCCTGAGACAGCAGCTAGATAGTATCATCAGAGTTTGGCGTCCGGCAAAAACGGGGTCATTACACGTAATCATCTCTTTTTTCATCTGAAAACGTTTATTGTTGGTCAAAAATTCAACAACAACGACAAGCTCGAAGAACATGGCCGACGACAAAGGTGACTACGTAACACAATGAGGTGACAAAATTCATGGAAAAAGTCATGGGAGAATGAAATGCCCACATACAGATGGCCCTAGTATCGCGTTCACAAGGTATAAAGGGGCAGTTCATTAACCGAACAGTCATCTGTACTACCAAGGGAGCCTCTCCACAGATCAATCGAGAAAACAGGAAGAAGTTGTGTGGGACTATGAAAAAAATAAGCAAAATATACAAACTGAGTAGTCCATGCGCAAGATACGGAGCATCAAGGATAGCGTGAGTTCAGGAGCGTCGTGGTACCGTGGTTAGCGCGAGCGGCTGCGGAATGAGAGGTCCTTGGTTCAAGTCTTCTTTCAAGTGAAAAGTTTACTTTCTTTATTTTCACAAAGTTATGACCTGTACGTTCGTTCATTGACGTCTCTGTTCACTGTAATAAGTTTAGTGTCTGTGTTTTGTGACCACACCGCATAACCGTGCGATTAGTAAACGAAAGGACGTGCCCCTCCAATGGGAACCGAAAACATTTGATCGCAAGGTCATAGGTCAACCGATTCCTCCACAGGAAAACACGTCTGATATATTCTATACGACACTGGTGACGGCATGTGCGTCATATGACAGGAGTATGTTGTCGACCCACCTAACTTGTAAATATGGCGAATGGGTAAAAAGATTCTTCTAACTTGCCCGATTTAGGTTTTCTTGTGGATGTGATAATCACTCCCTAAAAAGTGATGAAAACATAAGAGTTTGTCACATAAACTGTAACAAATGAATGCAACAGTTTCACAGTCGAACAGACACTAAACTTAATACAGTGAACAGAGACGTCAATGAACGAACGGACAGATCATAACTTTGTGAAAATAAAGAAAGTAAACTTTTCACTCAAGGAAAGACTTGAACCAAGGACCTCTCGCTCCGCAGGTGCTCACACTAACCACGGGACCACGACGCTCCTGAGCTCACATTATCCTTGATGCCTCCTATCTTGCACATGGACTACTCAGTTTGTATATTTTGCTTATTTTTTTTTTATAGTTCCACACAACTTCTTCCTGTTTTCTCGATTGATCTGTGTCCAGTTATCGACTGTGCCAGCTTATAACTAAATCTGAGGGGGGTGCGATGGGGAGGTTCCCTTGTCACGTGGAATGGCTTCCGACGCGGTTACGGCCGTACTGCGGGAATTAGCAGATTTTGTACGCGGAATAGTACTTGAAGCTACACGCATGGGACTTTCCATTTCGGAAGTCGTTAGGAAATTTAATGTTCCGAGGTTCACAGAGTCAAAGCGTGCCGAGAATACCAACTTTCAGAAGTTACCTGTCACCACAATCAATGCAGTAGCCGACGGCCGTCTCGTAGCGACGGAGAGCAGGGGCGTTTGCATACAGCTGCCGGTGCTAACAGACAAGCAACACTGCATGAAATAACGGCAGAAATGAATGTGGGACGTATGACGTACGCATCCGTTAGGAAAGAGCGGCGACATTTTGGACGTTAGTGGGCTATGGCATCAGACGATGGACGCGAGTGCCTTTGCTAACTGCATGACATCGCTTGCAGCGCCTCTGCTGGGTTCGTGGCCGTGTCGATTGGACCCTGGGCGACTGGAAAACCGTGGCCTGGTCAGAGGAGGCCAGATTTCAGTTAACCGAGCGAGGTGGCGCAGTGGTTAGACACTGGACTCGCATTCAGGAGGACGACCCTTCAATCCCGCGTCCGGCCATCCTGATTAGGTTTTCCGTGATTTCCCTAAATCGCTCCAGGCAAATGCCGGGATAGTTCCTTTGAAAGGAACTTCCCCATCTTTCCCTAATACGACGAGACCGATGACCTCGCTGTCTGGTCTCCTTCCCCAAACAACCCCAACCCAACCCCAATTTCAGTTGGTAAGACCTGATGATAGGCTTGACTATGGCGTAAACCCAACGAAGCCATGCACCCAAGTTGTCACAAGTCCGTGTGCAAGCTGGTGACGGCTCCATAATGGGCTATGTTTACATGGAATGGACTGGGTCCTCTGGTACAACTGAACCGTTCATCGACTGGAAAGGGTTATATTCGGCTGCTTGGAGACCATTTGCTGCCATTCGTGGTCTTGCTGTTCCGAAACAACGATGTCGTGATTTCCTGTCAGAAAGGTCACATTTCGTAGTAATATACGGAGTCATCAAGTAAAGCAGAAGTAATATCCGGCTTTCCCAAAGGACCTGTTATAGGCCCTCTATTGTTCCTGATCAATATTAACGACATAGGAAACAATCTGAGTAGCCGTCTTAGATTGTTTGCAGATGATGCTGTCATTTACCGTCTTGTAATATCATCAGATGACCAAAACGAATTTCAAAATGATTTAATAAGATATCTTATGCTGCGAAAAGTGGCAATTGACCCTGAATAAGGAAAAGTGTAAAGTTATTCACATGAATACCAAAAGAAATCAGCTAAATTTCGATTACGCGATAAGTCACACAAATCTGAAGGCTGTAAATTCAACTAAATTCGTAGGGATTATAATTACAAATAACCTAAATTGGAACCATCACATACATAGTGTTGTGGGTAGAACAAGCCAAAGACTGCGATTCATTGGCAGAACTCTTAGAAGGTGCAACAGGTCTAACAGGTCTACTAAAGAGACTGCTTACACCACGCTTGTCCGCCCTATTCTGGAGTACTGCTGTGCGGTGTGGGATCCGCATCAGATGGGACTGACGGATGACATCGAAAAAGTACAAAGAAGGGCGGCTCGTTTTGTATTATCGAGAAATAGGGGAGATAGTGGCACAGACATGATACGTGAATTGTAGTGGCAATCATTAAAACAAAGGCGTTATTCGTTGCGACGGGATCTTCTCATGAAATTTGAATCACCAGTTTTCTCCTCCGATTGCGAAAACATCCTGTTGGCACCCATCTACAAAGGGAGGAATGATCATACCGACAAAATAAGAGAAATCAGGGCTCCCACGGAAAAATTTTAAGTGGTCGTTTTTCCCGCGCGCCGTTCTAGAGTGGAATGGTAGAGAGACAGCTTGAAGGTGGCTCATTGAACCCTCTGCCAGGCACTTTATTGTGAATAGCAGAGTAATCACGCAGATGTAAATGTAGATGTCGTGTCACTGGGTCACAACTATTAGCGACTGGTTTGAAGAACATGCTGGAGCAGAATGAAATTTTCAGTATGCAGCGGAATGTGTGCGGATTTGAAACTTCCTGTCAGATTAAAACTGTAGCTCAGTTGGTAGAGCACTTGCCCGCGAAAGGTAAAGGTCCCGAGTTCGAGTCTCGGTCCGGCACACAGTTGCAATCTGCCAGAAAGTTACAAAACGTGCTGGAGAATTTTAGCGAATGATTTGGCCCTCCAGATCGCCCGACATGAAACCCATCGAGAGGTCCGTTCGTGCATAAAGTTCTGCACCAGCAACATTTTCACAACTATGGGCGGCTATAGAGTCAGCGTGGTGTAATATTTCTGCACGGGACTTCCAAAGACTTGTTTAGTCCATTCAACGTCGGACTGCTGCACTGCACTGGGCGAAACGAGGTCCGACACGATAATGTGAGGTATCTCATAACTTTTTTACCTTAGTGTATGAGGAAGGCATATAGGCACTTGTTTCACGCTATGACAGATGCCTAGAAAACGGTGGGAGCTACGTACGAAGATGACTATTATTTGTAGTATTTCTGAAATAAACAATTTTTCTGGATGTGTACTCTATTTGTTTTAATTGTCAAACAGGATTCACTGGATTCACTTTCTGGACGCTCTTCGCACGTGCGGCAGGTGATAAAAGCCCTGAACGGAAGTTACCTCTGCAGGAGCAGGTTAGGAGGGGGAAGAGGTCAACGACGCAGCCAATTATGGGTCATTAGTCGCTGGCAGAGGTTCGCTGGCGGTGACGTCTCGTCTTTAAGCACACCGCCCCTCCCCCCAGACCATCTGGGCACTCTCTCCCGGCGACAGCTCGCAGCAGGCTCCATTGTTACAGGCAATCTATCAAACACGCTTAAGTGAATCCATTAACTAATCACAAGCCCTACCCAGCGTCGGCGTCTGAGAAGTTGGCGATTGGTGGGGAGGGGAGAGGAGGGGAAAGTAAGGAAAGGAAAAAAAAAAAAAAAACAGAGACGGGAGCAGAAAAAGTGAGGAAGGAAGATGTGGCTGGCCAAGTATACGGTACGAAGGAAGCTGACCTGTGGGACAAATCTCGGAGGAATGAGCGAGATGGTGGAAGTGAGGTGGGAGCTTAGCGGGGAAAGTGAGAGGTTGGTGCCCATTCTGCGAGGTGTGCTGTTGCGACCTTTCTCTCCCCTCCAAAGTCGCCTCGCTCCCTTCCGACCACCCCTACCGCTGCCTCATTCTTTCTGAGCGTCGCCTGTAAGCCGTTAACTCAATCGACCAGGTCGCTTCCTTCCTCTTTCACTCGCCATCTCTCTCCTTCAATTCCTCCTGCGCTTTACTCACTCTCTCTCTCTCTCTCTCTCTCTCTCTCTCTCTCTCTCGCTCTTTCCATTTCTCCCCGTCTGTCTCACTCAGTCGCGGAGCAAACTCTTTAGCGGCCATCAGTCAAGGGCCGCTGGAAGAGTTCGGGGTTTCGCTCGAAGCGTCGGAGGATCTCTCCGACAGAGGCCAGCGATTTGGCGTCGCATTTCGTCGCTCTCCTCCCGCTGAATTACCTCCCCCCTACCCCCGCCCTTTCCCCTCCGGACACACGACGCCTCAGCCGCTGTACAACTCCATCTTCGACTCACAAGAGGAAAATTGACTACTGCTATTACAAGAAAAGAAACAAAACCGTGAATGTCTTGTTTTAGTTGCAGAGAGTTCCTCACTTACATCAGAAACATAATCCTCTTCCACAATTCGTGTCCTCCTAATTCGCAGGTAGCTTCTCCTTTTTCTTCTTATTTTTAGCAGTAAAAGCTTCTTTCCGAAACCAAGCAAGTTAGTTGAGAGTTTAATGTGCTGTGGTTTCAGACACGAATTCCTTGTTAACAACACGATATGAAGAAAATGACATATCGTCAAGACATCTGCATCAACAGAAACCCCCGCGAGCCATCAAACGGTGCATGGCCGACGGCATCTTGCACCATTGCTAGTCAATCTATTTCCTGTTCTATTCGCATATATGACGAGGGAAAAACGAATGTATGTCCACATCCTTACACGTCTTGATTTCTCCTGTGTTTGCGAGCCTTACACAAGATGTACGTTGGTGGCATTAGATTCGCTCTGTAGTCTGCCGCAAATGCTGCTTCACTAAACTTTAACAATAGTGTTTCGCAGAGAAGAATGTGTCCTTCATTCCAGGGATTTCTGTATGTGTTGATATACAGCTTCCGCAACACTCAGGTGTTGATCGTACCCATCGGTAACTAATCTAGAAGCACACTTCTGAAATTTAATTCGACATGGTGGGGATCGCAAACAGTTGAGCAGTACTCAAGAATGGATAGGTCTACTGTTACGTGCGTCGTCTCCTTCACAGATGAGCTACACTTTCCTAGAAGGAGAATTCCATAATCTACGGCAGATCTTATAAAATCACTCTTAATTACAATGCTACCAGCTGATTTAGACTGCTACACATTTTCAAGCTCATGCGCCTAATTAGCAAACCGTGTCTATGGGCCTCTGAGTTTCGTGGACGAATAGCGCGATCTGGGTTTCACACGATCGTCTTTTTCGAAACGCATCCTGATTCCTACGGTACACCGCTACAAGAAGGGGGCACGTTCCTTCGCGTACTCTGTGTAAAATCGAACTGGTAACCCAGGTCCAGCGGCGTTTCCTCTTTTGAGCGATTTTAATTGTTTTTCTCTCCATATATCATGTATTTCGATATCTTCCATGCGTGACAATGAACCATGTCATTGCTCCATACTTGTTCACGACTGTTTGAAGACAATTCGAGCGAATGATACGGCCATTCAGCTTGCCCCACATGCAACCTATGCAGATTGATGGGGAATAATCGAGAGGTCATTTCGTGCACAAAACCCTGCCCGGGAAACGCTTTCGATGAACGGCTGTGGAGGCAGCATGGCTGAATGTTTCTGCAGGGGACTTCCAACGTCTTGGCTCTGAGCACTATGGGACTCAACTGTTGTGGTCATCAGTCCCCTAGAACTTAGAACTACTTAAACCTAACTAACCTAAGGACATCACACACATCCATGCCCGAGGCAGGATTCGAACCTGCGATCGTAGCAGTCGCACGGTTCCGGACTGCGCGCCTAGAACCGCAAGACCACCGCGGCCTTCAACGTCTTGTTGAGTCCATTGCACATCGAGGTACATCACTTGGCCGGGCGAAACGCGGTCCGACGCAGCGTGAGGGGGGAACCACATGGCTTCTGTCAACTCAGCGTAAAGGCAACAACGTTTCACAACTAGTGACAGAAATTAGGTACCGGTGAGGAAACCACGAAGCTACGTAAACGAGAGTGGCAGGCAGACTCAAGCACACAGGCAGAAGAAGTCCACTTAATCCGTTAATACGATAATGTGTCAAATCGCACCTTAACTGTTCGATCTGTCGGTAGTCCAACTGTCGGTAGTCAGTAATCATTTGACAGGAGAGAGTCACAAGGAGCAATTACACTGAAGCGCCGAAGGAACTGGTGCAGGCATTTGCTTATTCAAATACAGAGATATGTGAACAGGCAGAATACGGGGCTGCGGTTGGCAGCGCCTATACAAGACAAGTGTCTGGCGCTGTTTAACTTAATTGTGGTAAGTTGCTATGGGACCAGACTGCAAAGGTCATCGGTTCCTAGGCTCACACACTATTTAATCCAACTTAAACTAAATTAATAAATCAAGAACAAAAGTAATGGCGTGCGACAAAAAAATCAAGTGAAAGTCCAAGGTCATGTAGGCAATGAACTGCTTGAACAAGCTGATAAATTTACTTATCTGGGCAGTAAAATTATCAGGGATGGAAGAAGCAAAGCAGAAGTGAGGAGTAGAATTGCTCAAGCAAAGGCTGCTTTTAACAAGAAGAAAAACATCTTTACATCTAAGAGCATCAGCCTTGAAATCAGGAAAAGATTTTTGTAGTCATATGTGTGGAGTGTGAAACATGGACTCTCGAACAGAGGAAGACCAGAAGCTAAATTCTTTTGAGATGTGGTGCTATAGACGCACGCTCAAAATAAAATGTATCGACAAGGTCACAAACGAAGTGGTTCTGGAAAGAGCAGGTGAGAAGAGAAGCTTCTGGAGTTTCATTGTTAAAACAAGAATGCAATTTACTGGCCATCTATCAAGACATAAAGGACTCCTGAACTCAATCATAGAGGGATATGTCGAGGGGAAAAGACCAGGAGGAAGACCACGGCTCAGGTACATGGATCAAATCGTGGAAGATGTGGGATGTGACACCTGTAAGGAAATGAAGAGAAGAGCTGAAAGACGCGGAGAATGGAGACAAGCTGCCATTGTAGCTGTTGCAAACCAATCCTTGGACTGACCACTACAGAAGAACAAGAAACTTACTTACGCTAAGAACAACACATACACCCATTCCATAGGGAGGACTCGAAACTCCGACGGAGCGAGCCATGCAAACCGTGGCAGGCGCCCAACACCATGCGGCTACCTGATGCGGCCTGCCACTGTTGTTAGATCGGTTACTGCTCCTATAATGGCAGGTTATCAAGATTTAGGTCAGATTAAACGTGGTGTTACAGTCGGCGCGCAAGTGATGAGACACACCAGCTCCGAGGAAGCGATGAAGTAGGGAATTTTCCCGTTCGACCGTCTGACGAGTGTACCGTGAATATCAGGAATCCAGTAAAACATCAAATCTCCAACATCGCTGCGGCCGGAAAAAGATCCTGGAAGAATGGACCAGCGGCGATTGAAAAGAATCGTTGAACGTGAGAGAAATGCAACCCTTCCGCAAATTGCTGCACATTTCAATGCAGGGCCATCAACAATTGTCGACGTGTGAAAAATTCAACGAAACACCATCGATATGGGATTTCGGAGCCCTTGAAGACGGCACAATACAAAGCTCTTCACATCGCCTGGGCCCGTCAACACATAAATTGGACTGCTGATGACTCTAAATACACTCCTGGAAATTGAAATAAGAACACCGTGAATTCATTGTCCCACTACGGGGAAACTTTATTGACACATTTCTGGGGTCAGATACATCACATGATCACACTGACAGAACCACAGGCACATAGACACAGGCAACAGAGCATGCACAATGTCGGCACTAGTACAGTGTATATCCACCTTTCGCAGCAATGCAGACTGCTGTTCTCCCATGGAGACGATCGTAGAGATGCTGGATGTAGTCCTGTGAAACGGCTTGCCATGCCATTTCCACCTGGCGCCTCAGTTGGACCGGCGTTCGTGATGGACGTGCAGACCGCGTGAGACGACGCTTCATCCAGTCCCAAACATGCTCAATGGGGGACAGATCCGGAGATCTTGCTGGCCAGGGTAGTTGACTTACACCTTCTAGAGCACGTTGGGTGGCATGGGATACATGCGGACGTGCATTGTCCTGTTGGAACAGCAAGTTTCCTTGCCGGTCTAGGAATGGTAGAACTATGGGTTCGATGACGGTTTGGATGTACCGTGCACTATTCAGTGTCCCCTCGACGATCACCAGATGTGTACGGCCAGTGTAGGAGATCGCTCCCCACACCATGATGCCGGGTGTTGGCCCTGTGTGCCTCGGTCGTATGCAGTCCTGATTGTGGCGCTCACCTGCACGGCTCCAAACACGCATACTACCATCATTGGCACCAAGGCAGAAGCGACTCTCATCGCTGAAGACGACACGTCTCCATTCGTCCCTCCATTCACGCCTGTCGCGACACCACTGGAGGCGGGCTGTACGATGTTGGGGCGTGAGCGGAAGACGGCCTAACGGTGTGCGGGACCGTAGTCCAGCATCATGGAGACGGTTGCGAATGGTCCTCGCCGATACCCCAAGAGCAACAGTGTCCCTAATTTGCTGGGAAGTGGCGGTGCGGTCCCTACGGCACTGCGTAGGATCCTACGGTCTTGGCGTGCATCCGTGCGTCGCTGCGGTCCGGTCCCAGGTCTACGGGCATGTGCACCTTCCGCCGACCACTGGCGACAACATCGATGTACTGTGGAGACCTCACGCCCCACGTGTTGAGCAATTCGGCGGTACGTCCACCCGGCCTCCCGCATGCCCACTATACGCCCTCGCTCAAAGTCCGTCAACTGCACATACGGTTCACGTCCACGCTGTCGCGGCATGCTACCAGTGTTGAAGACTGCCATGGAGCTCCGTATGCCACGGTAAACTGGCTGACACTGACGGCGGCGGTGCACAAATGCTGCGCAGCTAGCGCCATTCGACGGCCAACACCGCGGTTCCTGGTGTGTCCGCTGTGCCGTGCGTGTGATCATTGTTTGTACAGCCCTCTCGCAGTGTCCGGAGCAAGTATGGTGGGTCTGACACACCGGTGTCAATGTGTTCTTTTATCCATTTCCAGGAGTGTATGTTGCCTGCTCGGACGAGTCTCGTTTGAAATTGAATCGAGCGGATGGACATATACGGGTATGGAGACATACTCATGAATGCATGGACTCTGCATGTCAGGAGGGGACTGTTCAAGCTGGTGGAGGCTCTATTATGGTGTGGGGAGTTTGCAGTTGGAGTGATATGCGACCCCTGGTACGTCTAGATATGACTCTGACAGGTGACACGTACGTAAGCATCCTGTCTGACCACCTGCATCCATTCATGTGCATTCCGACAGACGTCGGGAATTCAAGCGGGACAATGCGACACCCCATACGGTCAGAATTGCTACAGAGTTGCTGAAGGAACACTCTACTGAGTTTGAACACTTCCGCTGGCCACCAATCTCCCCAGACACGCCTTATAACTTGTTGTTCAGAAGTGATCTGCCCCCCCCCCCCCCCCTCCCCTCGTATTCTTTGTAAGTAATGAAAAATAGGAGTCGCTAAGATTTTGTGTTTGGTGATTATTACATAATACTGCTGCGACGTATGGAATTTAGCTAACATACTGAATGTTTCTTTAAACTTGGATGGGCGTCTCTATCTGTCACCAATCTCCAGAAAATTGATCTGATGTAGCACACTCACCGTGTATATCAACGGCAAAGCCAGGATGAAACATCCACAACATTCCTCATATTTCATAAAGCCTCTGAGATATCTGAATGAGATTTTGGCTAATGATAGCACACAAACAGGGGAGGGTTTTGCTACATGGTTATTATGCAAACTTCATTATCCAGACTTTTTCGATGAAAGAATGTAATTTTTAGGGGCCTTCGAAGATGGTGAAACGAGAAATGCTTAGAGTTTTGGAACAACGTAAGTGAAGACATTAAACGTTTATTTTTGTACCGAGGATGTGCTTCTGTTGGAAAATGGAAATGTCGTGTGACGAAGGCCTCCCGTCGGGTATACCGTTCGCCTGTTGCAAGTCTTTCGATTTGACGCCACTTCGGCGACTTGTGCGTCGATGGGGATGAAATGATGATGATTAGGGCAACACAACACCCAGACCCTGAGGGGAGAAAATCTCTGACCAAGCTGGGAATCGAACCCGGGCCCTTTGGATTGACAGTCTGTCGCGCTGACCACTCAGCTGCTGGGGGCAGAGTGCTTCTGCTTAAGCTATCGCTCTTACTTTTCCTCAGTTCCTCACTTAATAAACTTATTAATCCGTGAATTGCACTGTTGTTGTGTCTGCGCAACGCCATTGTCAGCTGATACTGTGTAAACTTCGCTGTGTTTCAGTTTACAAATTGCAGCTGCCCTCCAGCACTCTTCACTTTCCCTACAGCGCGTCGGCCACCTGCCTGCAGCCCCCCCCCCCCCCCCCCCCACTACCACCGCTTTCCTCACGCATGCCCCGCCCACAGTGCGTCTACGGGCCATGTTACTCCTCGCGTACTCTACCATTGACGACAACCGATTTACCCAGTTTATGCTATCTTCGTTTCCCAGAAAGGAAACGAAACTGCACATTTTCAAGCTGGCCACGGTGGCCGTCCTGTTTTAGGCGCTTCAGTCCGGAACCGCGCGACTGCTATGGTCACAGGTTCAAATCCTGCCTCAGGCATGGATGTGTGTGATGTCCTTAGATTAGTTAGGTTTAAGTAGTTCTAAGTTCTACGGGACATCCCACTGTGATCAGAGCCTTTTTTTTTTTTTTTGCACTTTTTCACAGCCGAGAAAAAGGACTTTTCTTCCCACAGCCGCTCTTAATGGGAGACCTGTACATTTGTTTGCCCATCTTCGGCGTAATGCCCACTATATTAAAAAGTCAGAGTAAATTCGTCATGAACTCTTTGAGATACGAGGGTTGGAACTTAAATATGGCAACTATTTATTCACAACCGATACATAAAGAGTTACATGTTTGCACCTGTTAATGTCCTTCAAAGTAGTCACTAGCGTTGTGTAGAACCAGCTGCCAGCGATGTGGAAGGCGTAGTATACCGTTAGCAGAGCCTGTTCTGTTTGTAAGTAGGCTGTTTAGGTTTTTTTATTGGTAACGCCGCCGCCTCGTAGCGCTCTGTATAAAAATCTCTGGCTGTGCCGTGTGCAGTCTGTGGCTGGTTGGCATTGTTGTCTGCCATTGCAGTGTTGGGCAAACTATTTATCGTCCACGTTTCACTTCCATACATGGCTACACTCCATACAAATACTTTCAGAAGCAACTTCCTTACACTTAAATCTATACTCGATGTTAACAAATTTCTGTTCTTCAGAAACGCTGTACTTGCCATTGCCAGTCTACATTTCATATCATCTCTGCTTCGACCATCATCAGTTATTTTGCTCCCCTAATAGCAAATCTCCTTTACTACTTTAAGTGTCATTTCCTAAACTAATTCCCTCAGCATCACCCGACTTAATTCGACTACATTCCATTATCCTCGTTTTGCTTTTGTTGATGTTCATCTTGTAAGTAGGCTGTTTAAGTTTTTTTTATTGGTAACGCCGCCGCCACGTAGCGCTCTGTATGAAAATCACTGGCTGTACCGTGTGCAGTCGCTGGCTGGTTGGCATTGTTGTAATACTCGCCATTGTAGTGTTGGGCAGCGGCAGCTGGATGCTAACAGCGCGTAGCGTTGCGCAGTTGGAGGCGAGCCGCCAGCAGTGGTGGATGTGAGAAGAGAAATGGCGGAGTTTTGTAATTTGTAAGGCTGGATGTCATGAACTACCATATATATTTTGACTATTAAGGTAAATACACTGTTTGTTCTCTATTAAAATCTTTCATTTGCTAACTGTGCCTATCAGTAGTTAGTGCCTTCCGTAGTTTGATTCTTTTATTTAGCTGGCAGTAGTGGTGCTCGCTGTATTGCAGTAGTTCGAGTAACGAAGATTTTTCTGATGTAAGTGATTCGTGAAAGGTATAGATTAATGTTAGTCCGGGCCATTCGTTTGTAGGGATTTTTGGAAGTCATATTGCGTTGCGCTAAAAATATTGTGTGTCAGTTTAAGCACAGTCGGGTATAAATTGTTCTAAGGGGACGTTTCATGTTGATGGTGCAAATGGAGCGGTCTACTGCCCGTCGAATCTCTGGAACAGTTCTGAAGCGAATGCCACGAAGTGGTCCCCTCATCTGCGGAATCAAATCAAAGTCACAAGCACGTAAGTCCGCGGAGTATGGTGGATGGTACAGTACTTCTCAGTCCCATCAGAGCAGCCACAGCTTGTGCTGTATGCGCCCGCGCATTGTCGTGCAAAATGATGGGTGGGTTGCGCAGAGAGTGTCGCCGCTTCTTTCGCAAAGCTGGTCGCAGGTGATGCTCCAAACGGAACAGGAATACTGTGCATTGACGGTCTGTCGTGGAGGAACGTAATGCGTCAGGAAAACACCATCACAGAGGTACAAGACAATCACCATCAGCAGAATAGGTTCTGGTAACGGTATACTACGCCTTCCACACCGCTGGCAACAAGTTCTACACAACGCTGGTGACTACTTTGAAGGACAGGAACAGGTGAAAACATATAGCTCTTTTGTATCGGTTGTGAATAAATAGTTGCACTATTTAAGTTCCAACCCTCGCATATTGCCTATTTCCATCTGAATGAATAATACTACACTCCTGGAAATTAAAATAAGAACACCGTGAATTCATTGTCCCAGGAAGGGGAAACTTTATTGACACATTCCTGGGGTCAGATACATCACATGATCACACTGACAGAACCACAGGCACATAGACACAGGCAACAGAGCATGCACAATGTCGGCACTAGTACAGTGTATATCCACCTTTCGCAGCAATGCAGGCTGCTATTCTCCCATGGAGACGATCGTAGAGATGCTGGATGTAGTCCTGTGAAACGGCTTGCCATGCCATTTCCACCTGGCGCCTCAGTTGGACCGGCGTTCGTGATGGACGTGCAGACCGCGTGAGACGACGCTTCATCCAGTCCCAAACATGCTCAATGGGGGACAGATCCGGAGATCTTGCTGGCCAGGGTAGTTGACTTACACCTTCTAGAGCACGTTGGGTGGCACGGGATACATGCGGACGTGCATTGTCCTGTTGGAACAGCAAGTTCCCTTGCCGGTCTAGGAATGGTAGAACGATGGGTTCGATGACGGTTTGGATGTACCGTGCACTATTCAGTGTCCCCTCGACGATCACCAGAGGTGTACGGCCAGTGTAGGAGATCGCTCCCCACACCATGATGCCGGGTGTTGGCCCTGTGTGCCTCGGTCGTATGCAGTCCTGATTGTGGCGCTCACCTGCACGGCTCCAAACACGCATACTACCATCATTGGCACCAAGGCAGAAGCGACTCTCATCGCTGAAGACGACACGTCTCCATTCGTCCCTCCATTCACGCCTGTCGCGACACCACTGGAGGCGGGCTGCACGATGTTGGGGCGTGAGCGGAAGACGGCCTAACGGTGTGCGGGACCGTAGCCCAGCTTCGTGGAGACGGTTGCGAATGGTCCTCGCTGATACCCCAGGAGCAACAGTGTCCCTAATTTGCTGGGAAGTGACGGTGCGGTCCCCTACGGCACTGCGTAGGATCCTACGGTCTTAGAGTGCATCCGTGATTCGCTGCGATCCGGTCCCAGGTCGACGGGCACGTGCACCTTCCGCCAACCACTGGCGACAACATCGATGTACTGTGCAGACCTCACGCCCCACGTGTTGAGCAATTCGGCGGTACGTCCACCCGGCCTCCCGCATGCCCACTATACGCCGTCGCTCAAAGTCCGTCAACTACACATACGGTTCACGTCCACGCTGTCGCGGCATGCTACCAGTGTTAAAGATTGCGATGGAGCTCCGTATGCCACGGCAAACTGGCTGACACTGACGGCGGCGGTGCACAAATGCTGCGCAGCTAGCGCCATTCGACGGCTAACACCGCGGTTCCTGGTGTGTCCGCTGTGCCGTGCGTGTGATCATTGTTTGTACAGCCCTCTCGCAGTGTCCGGAGCAAGTACGGTGGGTCTGACACACCGGTGTCAATGTGTTCTTTTTTCCATTTCCAGGAGTGTATTTAAATTGGTCAAGAATTGTTCGAGATTTTTGGAAATGATGTTTCCTCTCTAAATATTAGAATAGATGACCTACTCTAGTTGTGACTCATTAATCCTGTCTAGTCAATGGATACCACATTCTAATGACTAGTGTGGTAAACATCCTGATGTTTTACAATATTAACAGCTACCTGCAAGTATCTGCACGAGACTCACATTTGGCTGAGTCCTGACTAGCTACTACTGATGCTGCAATTTTCACCAGGTATGAGTTACTCTTTGGTCAGCCCACCTAGCCGTGTGGTCTAACGCGCCGCTTCCCGAACGGGAATGCGTGCCGGCCCCCGGCCCTGCAAGTTAGTGTCGATGTCCAGCGTGCTGGCCAGCCTGTGAATGGTTTTTAGGCCGTTTTCCATCTACATCAGTGAATGCGGGCACCGGCCACTGTGGCCGAACGGTTCTAGGCGCTTGAGTCCGGAACCGCGCTGCTGCTGCGGTCGCAGGTTCGAATCCTGCCTCGGGCATGGATGTGTGTGATGTCCTTAGGTTAGTTACGTTTAACTAGTTCTAAGTTTAGGGGACTGAGGTCCTCAGATCCTAAGTCCCTTAGAGATTAGAGCCATTAGAACCATTTTGAATGCGGGCTGGTTCCCCTTATTCTGCCTCAGTTATACTGTGTCAGTGATTGCTGCACAAACACCGTTTCCATGTATGTGTGCACCATAATTACTCTACCAAGTAAACATGTGGGGGTTTACGCTTGTCTGGTATGAGACGTTCCCTGGGGGGGAGAGGGTTCCATCGGGGGCCGAACCGCACAATAACCCTGGGTTCGATGTGGGTCGGCGGTGGGGTGTGTTCACTTCTGTAGCCTTGCGGCGGCGCGGTTCCTTCCGTCCCTTTACGACGAACCTGCACCTACATGTGAATATTGTCTCAGCAGATCATCAGTATGAAAGCCGAGTGAAACCTACTGTACTGCGACGTGAACCAGGCTGCAATTTAAGCCACTAATCTATGTTTCGGGAAATTTTGTCCTCAATTAATATATTCTGAAACTTAGGTGAACAAGTATCACTTCCAAGCCCGTGCTAGTCTTAACACAGTCACTCACAATCCCTTTCACTCACGTTAGCAAGTTTATGGTGTTGCATTTCCCGAAAACGTAATAGCTACAAAAATACTGATTGTCTTTTATTGATACTGCTCGCCAAATATTAAGTCTGTCGGTACCAAATTCAGTCACAGTTTTTAGCCACCGACCTGCTCAATACGCCACGCGGAATATATGTCTTTTCTCGTCACAAAATTCACTTAAAAATTCCGAAATTTCTACACACACATTGGAATAATTATGCCGTCACATTCCAACACTTTTGATGTATGAAAAACGGCTAGATCCGGCAACTTATCGTTTCCATCGGAACTACTACTACACACGTCCGAAATGTTTCATGGCTAGGCTCCTACTCTTCTCTAGAATACTCTAAGTCTTCTCTACCAGCTGATAAAGGCGCGCGAAGAATATTGCTTTACCATTTGTCAGTTTAGTCAACAGCCAATAGCAAACCAACACTTTCCCGCGTCAGTCCGCTCTTTTCATCAATAACCAATCGCAAAATAGTAAACCTAACAACTGCACTTTTTACCGACGTAATTATCTAATATGCTGAAGTTTTGCTCTCACAATAAGTTATTTACCATTGTTATTTATACCTGAATTAACTTTCCCTTTACCAGAAACTTACTTTATAAATCTGTTCTACAAAAATCCCCTTTGTGCACATCCATACTTCTTCGAAATGTTCCCACACTAAATCCTACTACATAACTCGCTAAACAATTATCTTCCAATTAACCTTAAACCACACTCACGCATCATTCATACTGCTAAAACACATTTATGACATTTTACATACACAAAAAGACATAATAACACTTTATGAAAATACTAAAACAGTTTATGAAAAACATTCTATTACTTTAGTGCAATGTAGTGGTCACAATCGAAAGTAAATCAGTCCCCCCTATTCAATACTGTCCTCTATCGGCTGATACATAAACTAGGTGCGCCTCCAGTCTCGCGTCACCATTTGTCACTATCCAGCTGTGAGACACATCTCCCACTTAACCGCCTCCAAGGCAGGATCGTTATATGGAGCTTCGCCTCGGCCTCTCTGTCGTTTCTAAGTCCCCGGCTTAATACATACGTACTTACATACATATACACTGTTGGGTTACTACACCATGAACACATACCATCCGCCGAGTCATTACCGTAAAACGTGAACACAGTTGATCCCATTACAGTGCTCTGTGGCGCACCAGACATTACTCCGGTATCTGTACAAGGCATTTCATCCACGAAGACGTGGTTGTCTTGCCTACCAAGTAATTTCCATACGTAAAAATACCCTTTTGAGGAACGTCTGTAATGAGAAGGGAGATGTAACCAGCACTGGAAACGGAGTACCCTAAAGTGAACGGCACAGTAGTCTGAGGAAGGATGGGGACTGTCCAACTAGTATTAGAGGGCAGAGTGAGCGTAATGGTTCCACTGTCCGCTGTGGTGCGGCGCCAGTGCATTTAGGCAGATGAAACTGGGTGGCGTTCGCCCTCACTGTTACCTCCCCCCTCCTCTCCCCCTGCCAACACACGCACACATTTGTTTCGACGGCCGACGGCCTTGAAAAGGCAGGAAACAAATGCATGGTTGCATCCACGACATTCTAGGGTAGGCGCATCTGGATTTCTTTCACTCGGAGGCGCTTGGTTTCGAGGGCGTCTGTCCACCTGCCTGTCACCGTGGAGGGACTCTCGGTCGGCGTCGCTTCCCGCACAAGAACGTCTCTACGGCCTTGCACCGAGGCGTCGCGTGCAAATCGTCTGAGGGAGCGGATGCGCCGAGCCGTGCCACACGCAGTGAAGTTCGCCCACTGTACTGTAGATGGCGCGCTTGTACGTTCCCAGCGAGGGGAAGGGACGGCTGGCTCGCATGCCGAAGCTGATACGCGGTGTGAATCATCCTCACAGAGACGAGTTAGGTAACGTTGGTGTGGGGCTGCGCCAGTTCCGGGACGACACTCCCTGTTACTCCACGCTGAGAAGCCGTGGCCTCGAGTGAAAAGCAAAGTAACTTGTCCGATATTTCGGCTACATTCGACGAAACAGTGAACCAACGAAGGGCAAGAACGCAATATACATCACAAACAGTTGATGCACATATTTTGCTGAGTTTCATATTGCAACTTAAACGCTATGAACTATGATATTTCTAAGCACCAGCACATCGAGATCTTTCGAAAACGCACGTTATTAATATGATCTTTAGTGTAGTGAAAACATGGGAAACTTAGTGGTGGTGGTGAAAGAATTTTCGTAATTAGTTATTACCGTGTTATAAAACGCATGTTGTGAAAATCCGCTATTTAAGACACTAGCACATTGAAGATTGATCAAAATCGCTTCCTTCTTGGTGGTATACGGTATGATTAAATGTCTGTTATTAATACATCGGTCATTAAAGTTTTCAGAAGCACAACGCCGAGTTTTGTAGAAGTTCTGCATAGTGCTGTCGGTTGAGCTGAGAAGTTACAAAGACTGAAGTGAGTTTTCTTCTTGCTGTATCCAGTTATTGTTCTCACCTTTGTGCTTTCTAAAGCCTTTGGAAATTTTCTTATCAAATCAATACAAATATTTTCTGCAATATTCGATGCTACGTGTAAATACAATTGTGCTCTATTGCAGAAGTCCGTATGGCCGATTTTGTGAGGTTTTATAAGCTGATGTCTATATTGACTGGACGTGGAGCTATCCTTTCCGCCTCATAACGTGTTCATGGATATTGAAGATCTTATGAGGGCATTTAACAAGTAGTGCAATGCATTTTTTGTGAAATCAGGTTGGTTTCATTCAGGATTCCAACACACTGTGTCTATATTGACTGGACATGGAACTTTCCTTTTTGTCTCGTGACATGTTCATGGATATTGAAGATCGTATGAGGGCATTTAACAAGTAGTGCAACACATTTTTTGTGAAATCAGGTTGGTTTCATTCAGGATTCCAACACACCGTGTCTATATTGGTTGGACATGGAACTTTCGCTTTTGTCTCATGACACGTTCATGGATATTGAAGATCTTATGAGGGCATTTAACAAGTAGTGCAACGCATTTTTTGTGAAAGCAGGTTGGTTTCATTTAGGATTCCAACATACTGTAACTATATTGATTGGACATGAAACTTACCTTTTTGTCTAGCGACATATTCATCGATATTGAAGATCTTATGAGGGCATTTAACAAGTAGTGCAACACATTTTTTGTGAAATCAGGTTGATTTCATTCAGGATTCCAACACACCGTGTCTATATTGGTTGGACATGGAACTTTCGCTTTTGTCTCATGACACATTCATTTATATTGAAGATCTTATGAGGGCATTTAACAAGTAGTGCAACACATTTTTTGTGAAATCAGGTTGATTTCATTCAGGATTCCAACACACCGTGTCTATATTGGTTGGACATGGAACTTTCGCTTTTGTCTCATGACACATTCATGGATATTGAGGATCTTATGAGGGCATTTAACAAGTAGTGCAACACATTTTTTGTGAAATCAGGTTGGTTTCATTCAGGATTCCAACACACTGTGTCTATATTGACTGGACATGGAACTTTCCTTTTTGTCTCGTGACATGTTCATGGATATTGAAGATCTTATGAGGGCATTTAACAAGTAGTGCAACGCATTTTTTGTGAAAGCAGGTTGGTTTCATTTATGATTCCAACATACTGTAACTATATTGACTGGACATGAAACTTACCTTTTTGTCTAGCGACATATTCATGGATATTGAAGATCTTATGAGGGCATTTAACAAGTAGTGCAACACATTTTTTGTGAAATCAGGTTGATTTCATTCAGGATTCCAACACACCGTGTCTGTATTGGTCGGACATGGAAGTTTCGCTTTTGTCTCATGACACGTTCATGGATATTGAAGATCTTATGAGGGCATTTAACAAGTAGTGCAACACATTTTTTGTGAAATCAGGTTGGTTTCATTTAGGATTCCAACATACTGTAACTATATTGACTGGACATGAAACTGACCTTTTTGTCTAGCGACATATTCATGGATATTGAAGATCTTATGAGGGCATTTAACAAGTAGTGCAACGCATTTTTTGTGAAAGCAGGTTGGTTTCATTTAGGATTCCAACATACTGTAACTATATTGACTGGACATGAAACTTACCTTTTTGTCTAGCGACATATTCATGGATATTGAAGATCTTAAGAGGGCATTTAACAAGTAGTGCAACACATTTTTTGTAAAAGCAGGTTTGTTTCATTCAGGATTCCAACACATCGTGTTATTCTCCACTCTTTCGCCTACAAAATCCTATTTTTCAACATAATCTTCATTGAGTGCGACGGCCTTATGCCACCTTTTTGAGAGGACCTGTATGCCCGCATGCTACCACTCTACTGGTCGATATTCGAGCCAATGTCTTGCACCCGTCAACAACCTCCCCATCATCCACGTACTTCTTCCCGCAGCGTACACCCTTCATTGGGCCAAACAGACGGAAGTCAGAAGGTGAGAGATGGGAGCAGTAGGTTAGATGAGGGAGGACATGGGCGCGCAGCCTAGTTGCCATGACGACAGACGCCTCGCCAAACGACTAAAAAAACGGCTCTGAGCACTATGGGACTCAACATCTTAGGTCATAAGTCCCCTAGAACTTAGAACTACTTGAACCTAACTAACCTAAGGACATCACACACAGCTATGCCCGAGGCAGGATTCGAACCTGCGACCGTAGGAGTCCCGCGGTTCCGGACTGCAGCGCCAGAACCGTACGGTTACCGCGGCCGGCTCGCCAAACGACTGTCCGTGCTTTTGTTCACCGCCAGATCTCCGCAGTCGTACTGCAAGCGCCTGTGAATATGTGTGATGCTCTGGTTTTCCGCCAAAAGTAACCCAATGACAGCTCTCTGCTTGAAACACGCCTCTGTTACAGACGTCATTTTGAAGACTATATATAGAGCTGCCACCTAGCGGAACTTCATGAAACTACAAGCGCTGAAGCGTGGGTATTCCACGATGTTCCACAACAAATTCCGCATTCTTTCAACCGAATTTGTCCAGAAAAAAATATGTTGCATTACGTACTGAACGCCCCTCGTATTTATGTGTACTACATAAGAACAACATGACTAGAATATAGACAATGGACGAAATGAGTGTTTTAAAAGAGCTAACGTCGAAATTTCATGCATGTCCATTTTTGTAAACCAACTGTGTTGTTTGGGCGCCAGATAGAGTCGACATCTGCTCCGGAGAGCGCTACAGTGGCATATCACGTTAACTAGCACTCATCCCACGCGAGGAGAGCTTACGTTTTGTACGAGGCGTGCTTGGTTCAAATGGCTCTGAGCACTATGGTACTTAACATCTATGGTCATCAGTCCCCTAGAGCTTAGAACTACTTAAGCCTAACCAACCTAAGGACAGCACACAACACCCAGTCATCACGAGGCAGAGAAAATCCCTGACCCCGCCGGGAATCGAACCCGGGCGTGGGAAGCGATAACGCTACCGCACGACCACGAGCTGCGGACGAAGCGCCCTTGCTTGACTGTTGGCTAGCAGGCGTCGTTCTGCTATTTAATGGCGTTGCACTATGTCCAGTGATTAGTTGCGTGTTCTGCCTTACCCCAGATGATCATCGTCGGTGACTACGTCAGCGACCTAGGGAGAGTTCCCCTTCCTACAATGTTTTGAAGTGGCGCAGGGGGATTACGCCTATCTTGGTGTGAGAAGCCACTGGGTATGATTTCAGTTCACGTCTCCTAGTGACTGAGATAAATTGGAGGCAGAACGGTACGTCACACACGTCATGAGTCGCCATGTGTTACCTGTTATGCGACAGTATCGTGTTGGCAGTTTTCAACATGACAACGCTCGTTCACGTGTGGCACGTGTTTCTATGAAGTGTTTGCGTGATGTTCAGGTACTCCCGAGGCCAACAAGATTACAAAATGTTTCCACAATAGAACATGTGTAGGATCAGCTAGGATGTCAACTCTCTCCTAGTTCCAGTATATCAATGACCACTTACAACAAGTGTGGGTCAGCTTGCCTCAGAAGAGGATACAGCAGCATTATGACACCCTTCTCTGCTGAAACTGCATGGATCGAGGCTAGGGGAGTTGGTATGCTATGCTGCTATGTGCGCTCATACTGACAAAATCTTTGTTACGTTTTCCTCCATTTTGAAATCAGTGAAATGGTACGAGCGCCATTTCAGAAGTTCTGCACACTGTGAGCTAGAACTGAAGAAAACAATTTATTTTACAAAATGCCTTCACAGGCCTTCGATGTTACCTCTGTTCTTGCTTATGACAGGTTCCCGACGTTTTGGCAATTTCTGTATTCCGGATAGGGCACCTTCATTGTTCCGGTGTCTGATTACTGAGGTCGTTTCACTGATTGCTTCATCTGTTGTAACAAAACGTTTTCCACGGAGCTGTTCCTTCACTTTGGGAAACAAATCAAAATCTGGTGGGTTCATATTAGGAATGTAAAGCGGATGGGAAAGAATTTCCCATTCATAATTATCGGCCGGCCGGAGAGGCCGAGCGGTTCTAGGCGCCACAATCAGGAACCGGGTGAGTGCTACGGTCGCAGGTTCGAATACTGCCTCGGGCATGGATGTGTGTGTTAGTTTTGTTAGGTTTAACTAGTTCCAAGTTCTAGGGGACTGATGACCTCAGACGTTAAGCCCCATAGTGTTCAGAGCCATTTGAACCATAGTTATCGACCGTCTCAATGGAAGGGCTATATGCGGTCTTGCGTTATCATGCAAAATGAGGACACCAGCTCCAAGCATACCACGCTCTCTTTCACATTTTGCAGAAACAGCTTGTATTTCACGCCTGAAACACCCGTCCCGTACGGCACTTTATTTGTAGCTGTGACGCAATTCGTGTCGCAGGCAAAGATCATCATCACTTCCACCCTTGGCAGCGGAATTGTTTCGGGCGTGGAGATTCGGAATTTTTCCTCTGTGACGACTAACACTTCAGTTCCGGCTCAAAATCTCGTATCCAGATTTCATAAAGTCCAACGCTCTATTTCAGAAAATGTTCTCCTTCTGTATTTTGATAACGTTACAGTAATACCCTTACGATTTTTTGCGACCTTCTTTCTGTTGTTCGCTCAGATCAAGCGGGACCCATCGGGCAGCAATTTTCCTCAACTTTAACTTTTCACTTGTGATTCTGTTAACTGAAGTGACAGATATTCTGGCCTGATATGCAGTTTCCTCACAAGGTTCCCGCCGATCCTCTCTTCATATTTCATTAATGGTAACCTGAGAGGTGTGGTCAGTTGCAGGTGATGGCCTTCCACTTCTTCGGTCGTCCTCAGTCCCTACATGACCTTCATGAAAACGAACAGAGCATCGTGACCCTGTGCTACGATCCACTAAACCATTCCCACACACCTGTCTCAAACCATTCTAAAATTCCCTTGCGTTCTTTCCACGCCGAGATCTGCTTTTGATCTAGGTACGCTTTCACTACGTGTAATCCGACCAGACTCGGTTTCAGCTTCCGTTTTAAAACTGGATTACTCACGGTACAGCCACGCGAACCTGCAAACACATATACACTGAAGGGCCAAACAAACTGGTACAGACATGCGTATTCAAATACAGAGATATGTAAACAGGTGGAATACGGCGCTGAGAGCGGCAACGCCTACATAAGACAACAAGTGTCTGGCGCAGTTGTTAGATCGGTTACTGTTGCCACAATAGCAGGTAATCAAGATGTGACTGAGTCTGAACGTCCGGTTATAGTCGAGGCACGAGCAATGGGACACAGCATCTCCGAGTTAGCGATGAAAAGGGTGTTTCCCGTACGACCATTTCACGAGTGTACCGTCAATATCAGGAATCTGGCAAAACATAAAATCTCAGACATCGCTGCAACCGGAAAAAGATCCTGCAAGAACGGGACCTGCGACGAGTAAAGTGAATCGTTCAGCGTCACAAAAGTGCAACCCTTCCTCAAATTGCTGCAGATTTCAGTTCTGGGGCATCAAAAAGTGTGAGCGTGCAAATCAGTCAACGAAACATCATACTTATGGGCTTTCGGAGCCGAAAACCCACTCGTGTACCCTTGATGACGACACAAATCTTTACGCCCTTGGCTGGGTCCGTCAACGCCGACAATGTATTGCTGGTGACTGGAAATATATTGCCTCGTCGGTCGAGTCCCGTTGCTAATTGTATATGGCCTTTCGTAGGCGAAGGCCTACTCGTGTACCCTTGATGACTGCACGACACAAAGCTTTACGCCTCGCCTGGGCCGTCAACGCCATTGGACTGTTGATGACAGGAAACATGTTGCCTGGTCGGACGAGTCTCGTCTCAGATTGTATCGAGCACATGTGTCCGGGTATACAAACAACCTAATGAATCTATGGACCCTGCATGTCAGCGGAGGTCTGTTCAAGCTGGTGGAGACTCTGTAATGGTGTGGGGTGTGTGCAGTTCGAGTGATATGGAACACCTGATACGTCTACATGTATGCGTAAGCATCCTGTCTTACCACGTGCATCCATTCATGTCCATTGTGCAATCCGACGGACTTGAGCAATTCCAGCAGGACAATGCGACACCGCACACGTCCATAGATATTACAGAGTGGCTCCAGGAACACTCTTCTGAGTTTAAATACTTCCGCTATCCACCAAACTCCCAGTACATGGACCTTATTGAGCATATCTGGGATGCCTTGCAATGAACTGTTCAGAAGAGGCCCCCGTCCCTTCGCACTCTTTAGCATTTATGGACAGCCCTGCAGGATTCATGACGTCAGTTCCATGCAGCACTACTTCAGACGTTAGTCGAGTCCATGCCACGTCGCGCTGCGACACTTCTGCGCGCTTGTGGGGGCCCCACACGATAGCTGTACCTGTTTGTTTGGTTCTTCAGCGTAGATGGTACACACACCATTTTGAAGAGGGAAGTCTATCCTGTTAGTAAGTCTGTTCAGGTAACGAAAAATGTAATATTGCCATTTTTTTGGTTCCAAGTGCACGTCAAACGCACACACGCACACACACACGTACAAGTTTTGCAAGTCGTTGCTTTACGCTACGCTATTTGGCTCACAGAGTCGCGTGCGGCTCTTCCACTGAAGTCGTCGCGTGCCTACAAACTCTTCTTTATTTTTTTGTATTTTCTAATTCATTTCCGCTCGCTAGCGTGTCTGGCACGCGAAGTAACGCAACACAACACGGCCCGTTTTGTGGCCTCGTTGCAACTTTACTAATTACGCAGACCTAATTTCATGAACCGCACATTTCCTTTTTTATATATATTTCCTCATTTCGCTCACGCACGTTTTTCCCACGCTAGAGGGCTCATTAACTGACTAACGCGTGGAAACTGATTCCTGAACGTAGGCAGAGCTCCGACACCCCGGGTGCAGCACTTACGTGTACATACACTGATGTGCACGAGTCGACCAACCCGTCGCACATAATTAATTTGGAGCGCGACCCTGCGGTGCAACGCGATACGCTTTTAATTACGGCCGGCTACTCTTTTTTCCGTGGTCGTGGTCGTTACTCGCAGTTCGCCATTGCCAGCGCTCTAAGGCTTCCGCCCCACCACTCACCCAGTAGATCTATCATCTCACGCAACTCCACCCCAGTAATTCTCCTTTCGACACCACCGTGAGCACAATCCACTGGTTGCCTCTAAATCTGACGCGCAAAGTGTTTCAATTAACGAACTAATTCGTGCTTCGTTAATCAGGGTCTAGCACCGCCACACAGCAGAAGTAGGGGAAATACTGCGTCTGGTATGTTGCGCTAAAACAGCCTTTCCCAGTCCGACGCAGAAGTGCCGTAACAAGACGTGTCATGGACTCGACTAATGTCTGAAATACTGCTGGAGACAACTGACACACGAATCCTGCAGGGCTGTCCAGAAATCCGTAAGAGTGCGAAGGAATGGAGATCTCTTCTGAACAGGTCGTTGTATGGCATCCCAGATATGCTCAATAATGTTCATGTCTCGGGAGTTTGGTGGCCAGCGGAAGCATTTAAACTCAGAACAGTATTCCGAGAGCCACTCTGTAGCAATTCTGGACGTATGGGGTGTCGTACTCCCCTGCTGGAGTTGTCCAACTCCGTCGGAATGGACATTGGACATGAATGGATGCAGGTGATCAGACAGGATGCTTATGTACGTGTCACCTGTCAGAGTCGTTTTTAGACGTATCAGGGATCCCATGTCACTCCAACTGCACACACCCCACACCATTACAGAGCGTCCACCTGCTTGGACAGTCTCCTGCTGACATGGATGGTCTGTGGATTCATAAGGTTCTCTACATACCCGTACATGTCCATCCGCTCGATACAATTCAATTTGAAACCAGACTCGTCGGACCAAGCAACATGTTTTCAGTCATGAACAGTCGCCCGCGACGGGTAGCCGCGCAGCCTGAGGACACCTTGCCACGGTTCGCTCGCCCCCCCCTCCCCCCCCCCCCCCCCTTCGTCGGAGGTTCGAATCCTCCCTCGGTCATTGGTGTGTATGTTCTCCTTACCGTAAGTTAAAGTTAAATTAAGCAGTGTGTAAGCCTCGGGACAGTTGACTTCAGCAGTTTGGTCCCATAGGAGCTTACGACAAATTTCCAAATCAACAATCTATGTCGGTACTGACGGGCCCCGGCGAGGCGTAAAGCTTTGTGCCGTGCAGTCATCAGCCTTCGCCTCCAAAAGGCCATACCGACGATGTTTCGTTGAATGGTTCACACAGTGACACTTGTTGATGGCCCAGTATTGTAATCTGCAACAATTTGCGTAAGGGTTGTACTTCTGTCACCTTGAACGATTCTCTTCAGTCGTCGTTGGTCCCGTTCTTGCAGGATCTTTTTCCGTCCGCAGTGATGTCGGAAATTCGATGTTTTATCGGATTCCTGATATTGAAGGTAAACTCGTGAAATGGTCTTCTGGGAAAATCCCTACTCCATCGCTACCTCGGAGATGCTGTGTCCTACCGTTCACGCGCCGACTGTAACACCAAGTTCCAACTCACATCTTGATAACCTTCCATTGTAGCAGCAGTAATCGATCTAACGGCTGCGCGAGACACTTGAAGTCTTATATAGACGTTGCCGACCGCAGCGCCGTATTCTTCCTGTTTACACATCTCTGTATTTGAATGCTCATGTCTGTACCAGTTTTTTCTGCACTTCAGTGTGAGTGAATGTGTGAGAGAGAAAGTGGGAACCGATGATTTTCTTTTGTTTTTTGTTTCTTTCTTGTGCATGTAATCAGAACCGCGTATCGTTCAGTGTTAGTCCGTTGTATCTTTTATATCCTTACAACATATAAACAGGATTTTGTAAGCAACAAAAATTAGTTGATATCGTAGCTTCTGCGCTTTTATGTAACTAAAGCAATAATTTTTTTTACAATTAGAGTTTTCACGCACAAACATATATGATTTATATTATTATTGCTGTTAATTTGCATTCATCAAAACGTTCTCCATCACTATCAAAGGCCAGAATATCCTGTTACGTGGCGTGATTTTTTTTTAAGTAAGTACCGTTTTGAAATTAAAAAAAACGTTCTAAGACATCTCAATAATTTTACTTTTACATGCAAGCCTGTACCTTAATCTACTTTTCTACATAATTTCCGTCTATATTGAGGCACTTGTCATAACGTTGTAACAGTTTTTGAACACCCTCCTCATAGAAGTCTGCCGCCTGACTTGTTAACCACTGCATCACTACTGCTTTGACTTCGTCACCGCCAGCCGGAGTGGCCGAGCGGTTCTAGGCGCTACAGTCTGGAGCCGCGTGACAGCTACAGTCGCAGGTTCCAATCCTGCCTCGGGCATTGATGTGTGTGATGTCCTTACGTTGGTTAGGTTCATGTAGTTCTATGTTCTAGGTGACTGATGACCACAGCAGTTAAGTCCCATAGTGCTCAGAACCATTTTTGAATTTCGTTATCGTCTTGAAGACGCTGACCGCCCAGGTGTTTCTTCAAGTGCAGGAACTGATGGTAGTCACTGGGCGCAAGATCGGGGCTGTACGGAGGGTGATCTGGAGTTTCCCATCGAAAAGATGTGATGAGATCTTTGGTCTGATTCGGCACATGGCGGACATTGTCTTGCAGCAAAACGATGCCCTTGCTCAACTTCCGTGGACTGTTGCTTTGATTCTGGTGTGACGTAGGCCACCCATGTTTCATCGCCTGTAACTATTTGGCTTAAGAAATCATCACCGTCGGTACCGCTCAAGGAAAGTCAATGCACTGTCTTAAACGTTTGGTTTTGTGCTCATCCGTCAACATTTTCGGTACCCAACGTGCGCACAGTTTTCGGTAATTGAAGTGCTCGGTCACAATGCCGTACAAAATACTACGAGAAACATTAGGAAAGTCATCCCGCAAGGAGGAAATCGTAAAGCGTCTGTTTTCTCTCACCTTATTGTCCACTTCCTGCCCCAAACTTTCATCAAAGACCGAAGGACGCCCACTCCGTTGTTCATTATGTACGTTTGTGCGGCAATCTTTAAATGCTCTCACCCACTTTCTTGCCATTCCATCACTCTTAATGTTTTCTCCGTAAACTGCACACATCTCACGATGAATATCGATCGCTATTAGGCCTTTAGCACTAAGAAATCTTATAACAACCCGTACTTCACAGTCCGAGGGAGTCAAGATTATCGGAGGCATCGTAAACACTCAGTAAGCAACGTAAACAAGGAAGAATCAGACTGTAATGGCGACAGTGCGTAGATTAAGGTACAGGCTTTCACGTAAAAATAAAATTATTGAGATATCTTAGCATGTCTTTTTTTTTATTTCAAAACGGTACTTACTTAAAAAACACGCCTCGTGTGAAAGTAGTTTGTCAATAACAGAAACATGTTTTATGTGTACTCGACGGAGTACTAGAGCTATATTGTAAACATCTACTCTTATTTTTCCTACAGTATGCCTCTCTTTCACTTTACATACAAACAATTTCCGATTAAAAGCTGAATTAAACATTAACAGTGTCAATTTAACATAAATACTTTTGATTTTTAAGTAACAGACAGGACAACTACGTAGAACAAAAATGTTCCGTTGATTACGTGGCCATTTATAGATCCTCTTGGTTTGTGGACGGTTCACCACTTCCGGTTCCTGTGGGAATCTACTAAGACACTGCTCGCAATCGCAAACAAAAGCAATGTGCCACACACATAACGTACAGGCTACGCGATTACGACCCTAACTGACCAAGGCTAATGGAAAATAACCAAGGTCTACTCTTCCTTGTGATAGTCTACGGTAGTTTTACAATTGTAATGAGGCGCTGTGAGACAGCCTCGCTGGCGCTAAACACCCTCTACCACACACCGAGAAAATGGAAGCGCGCTCCCCTTGTTAGCGGTAGTCGGCGGTTTTAAGTAAGAGGACTCACATTTTGCGCATAACTTCTGCACGAATCATAATGCAACAGTCTCAGTATTCTAACAGCCCTCAGAAGCTACAGTATGTTCAGAACTACTGAAGAAATGACATCTACGGCGGAAGTAGTAGGGGGAAGTATTCCGCCACTCCCGCGATACCTGCAGCTACAGAAAGCCCCCGGAGGGGCCAAATCTTCACCCGTTACCACCACAACACTTGCCGCTCGCTCTTGCGTGCTTCCGTTGCAGTCAGCTTGCTGTTCTGTGCCATCGTTGTGCCTCGTGACTTTTTTTATGGTCGTTTTTACGGTTGTAGTAGTACTTAATTAATTTTTCATTCTTAGTGTCATTTTTTTACAGGAACTGAACAATGTCGGTAGGAAGTTCCGAAAATTATGAACGGAAAAGGTTAAACGTCCTCTTGGCCAGGATATCGTCACACGAGAGTAGTCGAGGTAAATGGTACTTTGAGAATAAAAAAACGTAATGGTGGTCCACTGCTCTTCTCATTAACGCGGTAACCGATAGAGCTGCCGCTTCTCGGAACATATACAAGAACATTGTTGTAAAGATTGCGAAAGAAATTTTCGAGAAAGAAAAGGAAGCTGAAGAAACCTAACTACTGGCCATTAATATTGCTGCACCACGAAAATGCGCTACAGACACGAAATTTAACCGACAGGAAGAAGATGCTGTGATATGCAAAAGATTAGCTTTTCGGAGCATTCACACAAGGTTGGCGCCGGTGGCGACACCTACAAAGTGCTAACATGTGGAAAGTTTCCAACCGATTTCTCATACACAAACAGCACTTGACCGGCGTTGCCTGGTGAAACGTTGTTGTGTTGCCTCGTGTAAGGAGGAGAAATGCGTACCATCACGTTTCCGACTTTGATAAAGGTCAGTTTGTAGCCTACTGCGATTGCGGTTTATCGTATCGCGACATTGCTGCTCGCGTTGGGCGAGATCCAATGACTGCTGGCATAATATGGAATGGGTGTGTTCAGGAGGGTAATACAGAACACCTTGCTGGATCCCAACGGCCTCGTATCTCTAGCAATGGAGATGACAGGCATCTTATCCACATGGCTGTAACGGATCGTGCAGCCACGTCTTGGTCCCTGAGTCAACAGATGGGGACGTTTGCAAAACAACAACCATCTGCACGAACAGTTCGACGACGTTTGCAGCAGCATGGACTATCAGCTCGGAGGCCATGGCTGCGGTTACCCTTGACGCTGCATCATAGACAGGAGCGCCTGCTTTGGTGTACTCAACGACGAACCTGGGTGCACGTACGGCAAAACGTAATTTTTTCGGATGTATCCAGGTTCTGTTTACAGCATCATGATAGTCGAATCCGTGTTTGGTGACATCGCGGTGAACGCACATTTGAAGCGTTTATTCGTCATCGCCATACTGGCGTATCACCCCGCGTGATGGTATGGGGTGCCATTGGTTACACGCCTCGGTCACATCTCGTTCGCATTGACGGTACTTTGAACAGTGGACGTTACATTTCAGATGTGTTACGACTCGTGGTTCTACACTTGATTCGATCCCTGCGAAACCCTACATTTCAGCCGGATAATGCACGACCGCATCTTGCAGGTCCTGTACGGGCCTTTCTGGATACAGAAAACATTCGACTGCTGCCCTGGCCACCACATTCTCCCGTTCTCTCACCAATTGAGAACATCTGGTCAATGGTGTCCGAGCAACTGGCTCGTCACAATTCGCCATTGACTACTCTTGATGAACTGTGGTATCGTGTTGAAGCTGCATGGGCAGCTGTGTCCGCACACGCCATCCAAGCTCTGTTTCACTCAACACCTAGGCGTATCAAGGAAGTTATTACGGCCAGAGGTGGTTGTTCTGGGTACTGATTTCTTAAGACCTATGCACCCAAATTGCGTGAAAATGTAATCACATGTCAGTTCTAGTGTAATATATATGTCCAATGAATACCCGTTTACCATCTGCATTTCTTCTTGGTGTGGCAATTTTGATGCCCAGTAGTGTAAAAGCTGTTCGGGAGTTATTGGTCACACTTCAGCAATCACAACTTTTTCGAAGAAGATTGCACATCGTTATTCAGTTTTTAAAAAGCTTAGGTCACGACCGTCTGCAAGAAGTGAGCCATAAACGTATTCAAAGCTCAAACATAATAAGGTACGCCGAACATAATGAACTTCTCAATACAGACCAGCATGGATTGCGAAAACATCGATGATGTGAAACCCATTTCACACTTTTCTCACAAAACATACTGAAAGCTTTGGATCAAGGTAATAAGGTAGATGTAGCGTTGCTTGATTTCCGGAAAGAATTTGACTCATTACCACACCTACGCTTATTGTCAAAATTACGATCATGTGAGGTATCAAGAGAAATTTGTGACTGGGTTGAGGACTTTTTGGTAGGGATGACACAGCATGTTACCTTGGATTGAGAGTCACCGTCAGATGTAGAAGTAACTTCAGGTGGGCCCCAGGAAAATGGGTTGGGACACTTGCTGTTGCAATTGCAGACAGTATTAGTAGTCCCTGAGGCTTTTTGCAGATGATACAGTTGTCTAGAGTGGAGTGCTGTCTGACAGAATTTGCGTAAATATTTAGTCAGATCGTGAAAAGGTTTCAAAATGGTGCAAAGATTGGTAGCTAGCTTAAAATATTCAGAAATGTAAAATTGTACAGTTCACGAAACGAAAAAACGTAGTAACCTATATGACTATAACAACAATAACTCACTGTTGCAGCCTGCCATCTCATTCAAATACCTGGATGTACTACCTTGCAGGGATACGAAGTGGAATGATCACACAGGCACATCGTAGATCATGCACGTGGTAGACTTCGGTTTATTCGTGGAATACTAGGGAAGTGCAATCGGTCTACAAAAGAGATTGCTCACAAATCACTTGTGCGTCCCATTCCAGAATTTTGCTCAAGTGTGTGGGACCCGAACGAGACAGGACTAATAGGGGATACTGAACGTGTATAGAGAAGGGCAGCACAAATGATCACGGGACTGTTTGATCTGCGGGACAGTGTCACACAGATACTGAAGGAACTGAACTGGAAGACTCTTGCAGATAGACGTAAACAATCCCGAGAAAGTCTATTAACAAAGTTTCAAGAACCGGCTTTAAATGATGACTCTAGGAATATATACAACAATCCCCTACGTATCGCTCACGTATGGATCGTTAGCATAGGATTAGAATAATTACTGCACACACAGAAGCATTTAAACAATCATTCTTCCAGCGTTCCATACGTGAATGGAGCGGAAAGAACCCTAATAACTGGTACAATGGAATGTACCCTCTGTCAAGCACCTCACTGCGGTTTTAGAAGTATAAATATGGATGTAGAACCGAGGCTTTTACTCTGGACATTCATGTGGCCGTAAGCAGTTGATGGAGAGCAAGGATGTGCCTGCAGGGACATGCCTAGTTTGTAAGAAACATCCGTAGCATGAATATAGACCAAGTGGTAGCGTAAGGGGTGGTATGAGGTGGATCACACAGGCACGAATGGAAGTTAGATTAGTCTCATGCACGTAATGCAGAGTTTGCTCATAGGCTTCCATTAATTCGTTTGCGTCAAATTGTGTTTTCAGCTACAATTTGTCGACCACATGGGTCGGTGAAATAAATTTAATTTAGAAGCTGTTATGTGCTTTTTGTTATTTATTATGTCAGTTCGCCTGGTATTCTTAGAGAAGCGATTTCAAGACGATGTTTAATGACCCTAGATTACTGTTGTCATGGGTTAATATCTCAGATTTTTCTGCTTACTCTAGTGCCAACCATTGCGCATTACGGAGGCCAAAGATAGTAGATGTATGCAATCTAGAGAATGAAGCGTTGTATCTGTAGTCAAGTGAAGGCAACTCGTGGCGTCTTCATACGCGCTTCACAACCGTCATGGCGAACTAGCAACGTTCCACAAGTAATTTCGCTGGTTCTTCATTTCTAATAACCTCGAGATTAAAAATGAATTTCTCTGTTTTTGTCTGATTAGTGCACAGTGGATTGCTCTGCCACCGGTGACTAGTTATTTATATCATTTCTCTGTCATTATCTAGTACAGCTTACGAATTGTTTCCTGATGTTATTAGTGTCATACCAGCAGCGAATATTACATTCTTATACGGTACATAATTCTAAAAGTCGTTAATGTAGGCAGGGAACAGGAAAGATCCAACAACTGAGCCCTTTCGGTACTTCTCTTTTTACTGGGCTATTGCCTACCTCGCTTTATCCGGATATACAAGCCGTAACCTACTGCTTAAAGAAGGTTTGAATAAAGTGACTGGTTTACTTGCAACGCCATTGCATTATAACTTCTTGGTAATTATGTCATGTGACACTGAGCACATACTTTTTGATAATTCGTCCTACAAATAATGAGTTACTCAACGTCCACGAAAGTTTGAACAGTTCGGCTAGCGGTGAAGCTACGGCAAGAAAGCTCTGCGGTAGGTACCCTGAGACTCACCTTTCGCTGAAAGATGGCTGCGGCGACGAATCAGCGACAGGAACGGAGAAAACAGAAGGGCAGCGAGGAACACGGAACAGCTCACACCTGCCAACAGAAATGAAAAACGTAACCTTGAGTTATGTGATAACCATCACTCAGCCCATCACTAGAAAAAATCTAGACACACCTTGTTGCTAAATCTCGAAGACACATCCCAAAAATAATAAATGTCACACTAAAAAAAGGAGGAGGAGATTAGTGTTAAACATCCCGTCGACAACGAGGTCATTAGAGACGGAGCACAAGCTCGGTTTAGGGACGGATGGGGAAGGAAATCGGCCGTGCCCTTTCGAAGGAACCATCCCGGCATTTGCCTGACGTGATCTACGGAAATCACGGAAAACCTAAATCAGGATGGCCGGACGCGGAATTTAAAAAAAAATAGAGTTCAGGTCTAGACCTGTTAACAGCAAAAGTATCAAAAGAACTCTGTGTCGACTGGACACTAAGAAACTAAAACAAAAAGATTCAAAGAGCTTGATCGACCAGAAGGATAAAACTTAGAAAATATGCACAAAATTGATACAAGCTGTAAACGAATTAATAGAAAGAGGAATGACAATCGACAACAGGCACTGAAAGAATGGTAAAACTTGAGAAAATACCACATTTACATGAAAGAAGACGTCAGTACATACATTAAACACGTCGAGCAAAAACAGCAAAGCAAATAGGCAGCAAGAAGCGAAAATTCGAAAGGAACTCGAACAACACAGAACAAAATTACCAACAAAAAGAGTCCTGTCAATACAAAAAAAAGACTAAGGCTACAGACTCCTCTTTATCTCTTTTCATAAGAAAGATGAAACCGAAGCAGTGGTAAAATTGTGAAATCTTGTCAAACATTTTAGGAAACTCCAAAGTGGCGAAATTGACGTAATTTTCAGGATATTGCAATTCCGGCGTAATACTGCTGTGTCAAGCAGTTATGCAAGACGTCCTAAGTTCTAATTTTTATTATTTCATTATTTTATTGACCTCCTTAGTCTTCCATTTAAGTAACGCGATAATCTAACAACCATTATGACAGTTACTCTCAGTTTTTCTTTTTCTCTGTAGATGTCTTTCGTCAATATGCTGTGCCGAGCACGACATTCATAGAACCATTTCCGTACCAGCTACTCGTTTCTCATATCGGAAAACCTCAAACGTCGCTATAGTTATCCAGAATTTGTTCCTGTTCTCTGTATCTTCTGGCCGTATGCCAATTTCCTCCAAGTCTTTTTTGCTTTTAATGTTCTCGGATATTCTTGTTTTCCGCTTCAATTCAAGGATTCGAGTATGTTGTTAGTCTATTTAGAGTCATTCATTCTTCTCATGAAACCACATTTGTATGGGCTGATTTACTTCAGATGGTTCTTTGGCACTAAGTACTATGGGACTTAACATCTGAGGTCATCAGTCCCCTAGACTTAGAACTACTTAAACTAAAGTAACCGAAGGACATCACACACATCCATGCCCGAAGCTGGAGTCGAACCTGCGACCGTAACAGCAACGCGGTGCCCGACTGAAGCGCCTAGAACCGCTCGGCCACAGTGGCTGGCGCTGATTTAGTTCTTATAGCTTGGATATAGTATATAGTGGAATGTCTTTCACCATTTTCTCTCCATTCCGTTAGTAAATATCTCATACATGTGGTAAAACCATCAGATCTAAATAAAAGCATTGTGCACCCCCTTCTGTGGCAAAGACGGTCTTAATCAGGAAAAATGAATGTAGTCTTTTCCTCTGTTACTGCAATTGTGTACATCATAGTTCCTTTTGAGCTGCATTGGGTTATTTACAACAAAAATGATGGTCACTAAAGGTTTCCGAAACGTAGCGTATCATGTGAGTCACTGACGGACTCTGTGTTCCGATGATGAACTTCGGAGCAGTGGAATTGTAATTTAAGCACAAAACTTGGGTTCTGATTGTTTTTCAAATATAGTTTAACGGAATTAATACATTCTACGCTGAATAGACAAGGAAACTGGTACACCTACCTAATATCGTGTAGGACTCCCGCGAGCACGAGTAAGTACCGCAGTACGACGTGGCGTGGATTCGACTAACGTCTCAAGTAGTGCTGGAGGGAACTGACTCCGTGAATCCTGCAGGCCTGCCAATAAATCATAAGAATCCAAGGGGGTGGAGATCTCTTCTGAACAGCACGTTGCAAGGCATCCCACTTATGTAATTTCTAAGACTTTCCCGGCGATTTGCTGATATCTCGTAAGATCGGGTGTACTGCCGGTGGTCCGCGTCTTCCCAACACGATATTTCGACGTCGTAACTCGGCGTCTTCATCAGGTGTTCCCTGAGACTGGTTGGCGAGCTGACCTCGTCCCATATTTATGCCTGGGCGGTGTGTGGTGCTCCCTATGCCGTCCGCGCCCGCTGTGGCCATTTCTGCCGGTGGTATCAGTCTCTAGGCGCTTCCTCTTCGGTCCGCGCCCATTGTGGAACTCTTCTGAGGTATCGGACGTCCCAAGGCGTTCCCTATTGGGTCCGCGCCCGATAGGCGCGATCCTAGCACTATCATGGCTCTGGTGAAGCTCCTTATGCTGTCCGCGACCGCGGCGAGTTTCCCTCGTGGCCGAGTCATTGTCCTGGCCTTCTGAACCCAGTATGCGCCTGTGAGGTGCGCTTCCTGTGGCATCCGGCTGTTGTTGGAGCTGCATATTATGATGGCCATCCTCCAAGGAGCTTTCTGCCGCCTGGTGTCGCGTATGCCTTTCTGTTCCGTTACTTATACCCTTGGACGTCTGTAGTTCATTCCTGGAGGACGGAACTTCCTTCCGTTGTTTCTGTAGTAGTTCCAAAGCAGGATTCCACGCAGTACTAAGCTGATATCCTGCTTCTCGGTCGATCAAGTTCTCCGTCATCTTGATTTCAATCGATTCATTAATGACACTAGCCCAGAATCGGGGGGTCTGAGCCAGGATCCTAGTTTTGTCATACTCCATGGTGTGCTCAAGGTCAAGGCAATGTTCTGCTATTGCAGATTTAGTTACCTGTCGTAACCTGGTGTGTCTCTGGTGTTCTTTACATCTTATTTCAACTGTTCTTGTAGTTTGACCGATGTAAGCCATCCCGCATTCACACGGTATATGGTAGACACCAGGTTTCCTTAACCCCAAATCATCCTTGACAGTTCCAAGGAGCGTCCTGATCTTGTTAGGTGGGCAGAACACACTCTTGATATTGTGTTTCTTCAGGATTCTGCTGATCTTGGCAGATATAGGCCCCGCATATGGTAGAAAGGCTACTTTCCTGGTCTCTTCTTCCTGCTCCTCTTCTGTTGCCTCAGGTCGTCTGGTGGGACGGAGCGCTTTGCGGATGTCCCTGGTGGAGTATCCATTGTCTGTGAACACTCTTTGTAGATGTTCTAATTCCGCTGTCAGGCTGTCTGGGTCAGAGAGTGTTTTGGCTCGGTGCACGAGTGTTCTCAGCACTCCATGCTTCTGTGCTGGGTGATGGCAGCTGTCAGCCTGTAGATATAAGTCAGTGTGTGTTGGTTTCCTGTACACACTGTGGCCTAAGGTGCCGTCTGCCTTCCTCTTTACCAGGACATCGAGGAATGGGAGCTGACCATCACTCTCTAGTTCCATGGCGAACTTGATGTTGGGTAGTCTTGTGTTCAGATGATCCAGGAACTCATCCAGTCTTCTCTTGCCATGTGGCCAGATGACGAATGTATCATCAACGTATCTGAAGAAACACGTCGGCTGGTAGGCAGCAGTTGTAAGTGCCTCATCCTCGAATTTCTCCATAAACAGATTCGCCACTACCGGAGATAAGGGGCTGCCCATGGCCACTCCCTCAGTCTGCTCATAGAACTGGCCTCCACAAAGGAAGTACGTCGATGTCAAAATATGCTTGAACAGATCCAGCAAGGCTCTGTCAAATTTCTCACTAATAATATCGAGTGTGTCCTGAAGTGGTACCCTGGTGAACAGAGACACCACATCAAAACTGACCATGATGTCTGTGTCCGAGATCCGTAGGTTGTTGAGACGTTCCACAAAGTCCGAGGAGTTGCGGATGTGGTGGACACACTTCCCCACATATGGTGCCAACATCTTCTTAAGGTGGGAGGCTGTAGGGTAGGTGGCTGCGCCGATATTACTGACAATCGGGCGAAGTGGTACACCCTGTTTATGGATCTTAGGTAATCCATACAGTCTGGGTGGTACCGGTGCTTTAGCTTTTAATTGTTTGACCACCTTCTCAGGCCATCCTGTTTCCTTAAGAAGAGACCGGGTTTTTCTGTCCACTATATCAGTGGGGTCATTCTCTAATAGATTATAAGCAGGGTCCTCCAAAAGTTGACAGATCTTCTGGTCATAGTCAGTCTTCAGCAGTATGACAGTCGAGTTCTCCTTGTCCGCTGGTAACACCACCAAATCTTCATCTTCTCTCAAACTCTTGAGCGCCATCCTCTCGTCTCTTGAGATGTTTGTTTTGGGCGGCCTGGCTCTAGTTAGCGCCCTGCATGTCTCTCTCCGAATCTCTTCTGCAACACTTGATGGTAGAGTGTTGACCACTTGCTCCACAGAGCTGATGAAGCTGGAAACTGGTAGTTCTCTGGGAGTGACAGCAAAGTTAAGGCCCTTACCGAGTACTTTCAAGCTGACTTCATCAAATGTGCGACCGCTCAGATTTACCACTGTGCGTGTGTCATGTGTTGGTTGCACTCTATTATTCAGGCGCTCAAATTCCGCCATTTGTCGAGCTGTAACATTGTGTTTGTTGCATGCCGCCAGCGCCCACGATGTACCATCTATCCTGTCCCAGTCTTCAGGTGCCAAGTTGCTGGCTAGATCCAGATGTAGACGTAGTAGATCCCTGGAGGTGACGTCCAGTCTATGCCGCATGTCCCGGATCCTTTCCCTCACCATGGCTATACTGGCACGATGCTTGATCCTATTAGCCGCCCTAGATGTGATATGATGTTTAATCATGGCAAAAACAGGCACCACGTCTCCTTCTCTGCATCTGAGCAGGAAGTTGAGAGAGCTCAACATCCTCTCTTTGCGCTGTCGTAGCTTGTCCAATAACTTCATTTTCATGCACGTTTCCTCCCCGTAGAGTCTTGCAATGTAATTACTAAGACTTTCCCGTCGATGGCTTACATCGGTCAAACTACAAGAACAGTTGAAATAAGATGTAAAGAACACCAGAGACACACCAGGTTACGACAGGTAACTAAATCTGCAATAGCAGAACATTGCCTTGACCTTGAGCACATCATGGAGTATGACAAAACTAGGATCCTGGCTCAGACCCCCCGATTCTGGGCTAGTGTCATTAATGAATCGATTGAAATCAAGATGACGGAGAACTTGATCGACCGAGAAGCAGGATATCAGCTTAGTACTGCGTGGAATCCTGCTTTGGAACTACTACAGAAACAACGGAAGGAAGTTCCATCCTCCAGGAATGAACTACAGACGTCCAAGGGTATAAGTAACGGAACAGAAAGGCATACGCGACACCAGGCGGCAGAAAGCTCCTTGGAGGATGGCCATCATAATATGCAGCTCCAACAACAGCCGGATGCCACAGGAAGCGCACCTCACAGGCGCATACCGGGTTCAGAAGGCCAGGACAATGGCTCGGCCACGAGAGAAACTCGCCGCGGTTGCGGGCAGCATAAGGAGCTTCAGCAGAGCCATGATAGTGCTAGGATCGCGCCTATCGGGCGCGGACCCAATAGGGAACGCCTTGGGACGTCCGATACCTCAGAAGAGAGCCGCAACGGGCGCGGACCGAAGAGGAAGCGCCTAGAGACTGATACCACCGACAGAAATGGCCACAGCGGGCGCGGACGGCATAGGGAGCACCACACACCGCCCAGGCATAAATATGGGACTAGGTCAGCTCGCCAACCAGTCTCAGGGAACACCTGATGAAGACGCCGAGTTACGACGTCGAAATATCGTGTTGGGAAGACGCGGACCACCGGCAGTACACCCGATTTTACGAGATGTCATCCCACTTATGCTCAATAACATTCATGTCTGGAGAGTTTGGTGGCTAGCGAAAGTGTTTAAACTCCGAAAATTGTTCTTGGAGCCACTCTGTAACAATTCTGGACTTGTGTGGTGTCGTATTTTACTGCTTGAATTGCAGGAGTCCGTCGTAATGCACAATGGACATGAATGGATAGAGGTGATCAGACAGGATGCTTACGTACTTGTCACCTTTCAGAGTCATATCTAGACGTATCACGGGTCCCATATTACTCCAACTACACACCCTCCACACGGGTACAGAGGCTCCGAGAGCTTGGACAGTCCCTTGCTGACATGCAAGGTCCACAGAGTCATGAGGTGGTCTCCATACCGGTACACGTCCATCCGCTCGATACAATTTGAAATGAAACTTGTCCGACCAGCCAACATGTTTCCAGTGATCAACAGTCCAATGTCGGAATTGACGGGCCCACAGTCGTTCAGTCATCAATGGTACACGAGTAGGCCTTCGACACCGAAAGCCCATATCGATGATATTTCGTTGAATGGTTCGCACGCTGACTCTTGCTGACCGCCCAGAACTGAAATATGCAACAACTGGCGGAAGGGTTGCACTTCTGTCACGTCCGCAGCTCGTGGTCGTGCGGTAGCGTTCTCGCTTCCGGCGCCCGGGTTTTATTCCCGGCGGGGTCAGGACTTTCTCTGCCTCGTGATGACTGGGTGTTGTGTGTTGTCCTTAGGTTAGTTAGGTTTAAGTAGTTCTAAGTTCTAGGGGACTAATGACCATAGATGTTAAGTCCCATAGTTATCAGAGCCATTTGAACATCTGTCACGTTGAACGATTGTATTCAGTCGTCGTTTGTTCCGTTCTTACAGGATCTTTTTCCGGTCGCAGTGATGTCGGAGATTTAATGTTTTACCTTGTTTCTGACATTCAAGGTACACTCGTGAAATGGTCCCACAAGAAAACCCCACTTATTCGCTGAATGGAAGATCCTGTGCCCCATCGCTCGTGCACCGACTATAACACCACGTTCAAATTCACTTAAATCTTGATAACCTGCCATTGTAGTTGCCGACAGCAGCGTCGTATTCTGCCTGTTTACACATCTCTGTATTCGAACACGCATGCCTATACCATTTTCTCTGGCACTTCAGTAACCTTTAAATTGTAAACAGACGCTTCTTATAGACAAAATAACGTTCTGTAAAGAAACAATAGTGTGAAATCGCACTGTTATCGTTATTTGTTTGCCAATAGCTACTAATTTGGTAGAAAATCCGAAGAAATTCTGGTCGTATGTAAAGTACACAAGCGGCAAGACGCAGTCAATACCTTCGCTGCGCAGTGCCGATGGTACTGTTACCGACGCCTGTGCCGCTAAAGCGGAGTTATTGAACGCAGTTTTCCGAAATTCCTTCACCAGGGAAGACGAATGGAATATTCCAGAACCTGAAACACGAACAGCTGCTAGCATGTCTTTCTTAGAAGTAGATCCCTTAGGGGTTGCGAAGCAACTCAAATCGCTTGATACGGGCAAGTCTTCAGGTCCAGATTGTATACCGATCAGGTTCCTTTCAGATTACGCTGATACAATAGCTCCCTACTTAACAATCATATACAACCGCTCGCTCACCGATAGATCTGTACCTACAGATTGGAAAATAGCGCAGGTTGCACCAGTGTTTAAGAAGGGTAGTAGGAGTAATCCATCGAACTACAGACCTATATCATTGACGTCGGTTTGCAGAAGGTGTTTGGAGCATATACTGTATTCAAACATTATGAATCACCTCGAAGGGAACGATCTATTGATACGTAATCAGCACAGTTTCAGAAAACATCGTTCTTGTGCAACGCAGCTAGCTCTTTATTCGCACGAAGTAATGGCCGCTATCGACAGGGGATCTCAGGTGGAATCCGAATTTTTGGATTTCTGGAAAGCTTTTGACACCGTCCCTCACAAGCGACTTCTAATCAAGCTGCGGGCCTATGGGGTATCGTCTCAGTTGTGCGACTGGATTCGTGATTTCCTGTCAGGAAGGTCGCAGTTCGTAGTAATAAACGGAAAATCATCGAGTAAAACTGAAGTGATATCAGATGTTCCCCAGGGAAGCGTCCTTGGACCTCTGCTTTTCTTGATCTATATAAATGACCTGGGTGACAATCTGAGCAGTTCTCTCAGGTTGTTCGCAGATGATGCTGTAATTTACCGTCTAGTAAGGTCATCCGAAGACCAGTATCAATTGCAAAGCGATTTAGAAAAGATTGCTATATGGTGTGGCAGGTGGAAGTTGACGCTAAATAACGAAAAGTGTGAAGTGATCCACATGAGTTCCAAAATAAATCCGTTGGAATTCGATTAGTCGATAAATAGTACAATTCTCAAGGCTGTCAATTCAACTAAGTACCTGGGTGTAAAAATTACGAACAACTTCAGTTGGAAAGACCACATAGATAACATTGTGGGAAAGGCGATCCATAGGTTGGTTTCATCGGCAGGATCCTTAGAAGATCCAACAAGTCTACTAAAGAGGCAGCTTACACTACACTCGTTCGTCCTCTGTTAGAATATTGCTGCGCGGTGTGGCATCCTTACCAGGTGGTACTGACGGAGGAAATCGAAAGGGTGCAAGAAAGGCCAGCTCGTTTTGTATTATCATGTAATAGGGGAGAGAGTGTGGCAGATATGATACGCGAGTTGGGATGGAAGTCTTTAATGCAAAGACGTTTTTCGTCGCGACGAGATCTATTTACGAAATTTCAGTCACCAACTTTCTCTTCCGAATGCGAAAATATTTTTTTGAGCCCAACCTACATAGGTAGGAATGATCATTAAAATAAAATAAGAGAAATCAGAGCTCTAACAGAAAGGTTTAGATGTTAGTCTTTCCCGCGCGCTGTTCAGGAGTGGAATGGTAGAGAGATAGTATGATTGTGGTTCGATGAACCCTCTGCCAAGCACTTAAATGTGAATTGCAGTGTAGTCATGTAGATGTAGAATTAATATGCGTGATAAAATTAAATATTCAGTTTCGAACTTCATTTACATTTGTACTGTAATTACGAATAATAGGTAAGGGTAAGCAGTGCAATTCAGCATTTACTAAAATTATAATAACGAAAACTCAACAGTAAATTGAGAAACGATTAACTGTGTGTTTCTGTGTGTGTGTGTGTGTGTGTGTGTGTGTGTGTGTGTGTGTGTGTGTGTGTGTGTGTGTGTGTGTGTGTGTGTTTGTGAATTCCTAAGGGACCAAACTGCTTAGGTTTTTGTCCTGAAGTCCAAATTATGCAGTTGTGCTCGAGTTTCCAAAATTGTATTTTTGAACTGCGTATGGAATTGCATTTTCCTGGCCCATTCCACAGTATTCCGCACATATTTATAAATTCTTTGTGTGGCGACATGGCATTTGCGCACGGTTTTGTAATGAAAACGCTACAGTTCCTCAGAGTTACTTCCTAACTGCAGAGTACGAGAGTAAAGACTGTTTTCTCGAGTTTTCACTAAAGAGCGAGAATGACACAGTGGCCAGCAGTCGTATCTCATGAGAGCGTGCAAAGGAAAAGAGTGTGAATCAAGTAGAATATACCATACAGTTGAAAGAAGTAATGGGAAGGGTCTGTCAAAACATCCGCCAAATTACAAGATTACCTTACGAAATCTAGCAAGAAGATTGTGACACATGAAACACTGCTAGTAGGGTACAAGGTCTTTTACCATTAATAACTGCATGCATTAGGGGGACCACACCATGATTCAGGTCGAAAAAAATCGATTTTCTGTTTTCATCATATTTCGATAGATTATGGTTTTATTTAAGTACTCTGAAAAGGATTTTGCTGAAAAAGAATTTTTTCGAGCATTTAAAGAGCGTTTTCCTACCACGTGTGTTTATGTGCCACGCCCACTTTTCTGCTTATATTTTACATGTTTATATACCCTACATTGCACATTAGGGATTTTTTTTTACTCCCGAGTGTGTTGGCCATCCTTGGAATGCAACAGTCGGTATTCGCTTGTTCCTGCTGTTCGTAAACAACAAGCTTTCAAACACGCGGTTAGTTTTGTTCAAGTGTAATTGTGAGTAGTCATAGAAAACTTGCAGGTATACTATGGGCAGGGAATTAGGAGAAATAAAGAAAATCTGGAGGCGATAAGGAGAGATGTTTGGGCCATATTCTTCCATAAGTCCTCTACTGATGATAAGCCATGTCATGGAATGTGTCCACCAGGAAAAAATTCGTGGTGCAAATACAATATGGCTCCGGCAACTGGAGAATCTTATTCTCACCCACATTCTCTTCCTGTTGCTGTTATTACAGCAATTAAACCTATCTTCAGAGACTGGGTTACAAAGAAGGAGCCTCCTAGAAGATTGTGACCCTAAAGACTGAATACAGGCACAACCGGGCGTACCCTGGAAACGGTGAAAGATTTCACCGGCTAATCCTTCTAACACCAGATCAAGTTAAAGTCCAAAACCAAATTAACATCAATATGCAACGGCCTTCATCAAGACCACCCCTTGTGACGATCTCGATAAATATTGAGGGATTCTCTAATCATAAGAGAGTTTTATTAGCAGACATGTGCTATAAGCATAAATGCGACGTATTGTTGGTGCAGGAAACACACCGCGGAGCCACCAGTCACAGACCTAAAATAGGAGGAATGGATTTGGCCATTGAAAGGCCTCACGATAAGTATGGGAGTGCGATTTTCATCAGACCTGGGCTCAACGTAACTTCAGCCACAATGACAGAAGTAAATAACATTGCACTACTTACCATTCGCGCCCAGAAGTTCTCTGTGACGTCTGTGTACAAACCACCAGATGTGGACTTTGTTTTCAATGAACCAAACAATTTTACAAATGACCATATTAATTTTGTCATGGGCGATTTCAACTGCCATGTAGAAGCATGGGGATATAATGAGACTGATGAGAATGGTGTACAGCTTGAATCCTGGGCTGACACTAACGACCTATAACTCATCCATGACCCAAAACAGCCAGCATCGTTCAAGAGCAGAAGATGGAGAAGGGGTATAATCCTGACAACATCTTAGTAAGTAGGAAGTTGGCAGCACAGTGCATGAAGCTTGTTGGAGAACCTATCCCAAGTACACACACAGACCCGTCGTTTGTGTTGTGAATGCTATGGTTAAACCAGAGGAGGTGCCTTTGCGAAGACGGTTTAATTTCAAAAAGGCAGACTGGCAGAAAAAACATCCCAAGGGGTTGCCGTTTCCAGTACATCCAGGGTCTAACCGGCAGCAGCAAGGTCTTACTTGACAGGTACCAAAAGCTGTTCACTCAGCGAAGATACGATGGAGGCTGGGGAGGAACTAACGCAGGATATTGCTGAGGATAAGAGATCACGGTGGTGCAAACTAGTCGAGAATCTTGATATGAAACAAAACAGCACACGTGCACGGAAATTACTGAAAAACTTAAGTCGGGACCCAACTGACCACGAGCAGAACAACAACGGAGTAACAGCAAATCAGATTGCTAGCCAACTTCTGAAGAATGGGAAAACCAAAGGCAAAAGAGAAAGGGAAAGAGTTATACCCCAAGAACAAAAAGAGTACGGACCCCTCAATGCTTCATTCACAGCAACCGAACTGGAAGACGCCATTCACAGTATGAAACTGAATAAGGCCGCTGGAACTGATGGCCTCAGAACGGAGCAGATACAACAGTTTGGGCCCAAAGCTCGAAACTGGTTACTACAAATGATGAACACCTGTATTAAAGAGCTGAATATTCCAAACCTGTGGTGGCAGGCGAAAGTGGTGGCTTTACTAAAACCTGGCAAGGAGATAAAGGACCCCAAAAGTTACAGACCAGTGTCACTTCTACGCCATCTCTATAAGATACTGAAGCGGATGATTCTCAACCGGGTGGCACAAACTATAGATGGAAAGCTCATAAAGGAACAAGCCGGTTTCAGACCAGGAAGATCTTGTTGTGGGCAAATACTTAATCTGACGCAACATATAGAAGACGGGTTTGAAAAAAAAATTAATAACTGGAGCAGCTTTCATAGATATTACTGCTGTATACGACAGGGTAAACCGCAGAAAGCTATTGCGCAAATTATATCACCTCACAGGGGACTGTAGGTTGTCGATGGTAATTGGTAGTCTTCTGAAGAATCGAAGATTTTATGTCTCCCTAAATGGTAAGAACAGTAGATGGCGACTGCAGAAGAACGGCTTACCACAAAGAAGTGTACTTTCTCCCATCCTTTATAACGTGTACACTAATGACCAACCTATACCTCAAGATGCAAGACTGTTCGTATATGCTGATGACACAGCTGTGGTGGTCCAGGCGTCCAATTTTGATGCAACATCTGGAAATCTCTCTAGAGCGCTTGAAGAACTGGCTCAATACTATGACGCCAATCACCTCAAGCCAAACCCTGACAAAACCCAAGTATATGCTTTCCACCTGCACAATAGAGATGCTGGAGTTGAGCTCGACGTTAATGGCAAGGTAAGAAGCTAAAGCACTGTCCAACACCTAAATACCTTGGGGTTGTACTTGACAGAACGCTTTCCTTCAAGCAGCATTGCCGAAACACCAAGGCTAAAGTCTTCTCCAGGAATGAAAAAATCCGCAGGCTGACAAACTATGAATGGGGAGCTCAACCATCAGTACTGAGAACATCAGCACTTGCTCTGTGTGTTTCTGCAGCAGACTATGCAGCGCCAGTATGGGAAGCATCTGCACATGCTAAACAGGTTGATTTAAGTGTAAATGAGACAATGCAAATTGTTACAGGGTGTCTCAGACCCACACCAACGGGTAATTTGTACCTACTTGCTGGAATTGCCCCATCCAAGATCAGAAGGCAGGTGGCAGCAGACGCTGAAAGAACAAAGAAAGAAACAGATTCTTGACACCCACTGAATGAGCACGTCACTCAGGCTCGGAGGCTTAAGTCTAGAAATAGCTTTATTGCAAGAACCAAGATCCTTGACGGTTCACAGGAAGATAATAGAGTCCGTAAATGGGAGAATAAACAAACCGCACTGCAGATAATACCAAAAGAGCAAATGGCACCTGGAAACAAACTTCCTTATACAGTGTGGAGAACACTAAATAGGCTGAGGGCTGGTGTACCCATATGCAAAACTAATCTGTGCAAGTGGGGACTGCTGACTAATGATGACGACGTTCTTTGCGGATGTGGAGAGGTACAAGACGAGGCACATCTGCTCATGTGCCGACTACTGCCGGAGCCCTGCAGTTTTAGTGACCTGCTACAAGCCAACGACAAAGCCGTAGCGGTGGCTAACTATTGGAAAAATAAAATTTGATCTGGACACGGAAAAGTAAAAGTAAAGTATGAGAGACTTGGCTCATCCTGACCTAAGGAAATGTCTGCATGGGCAGCCACAGAACCCAAATGAATGTTTCAGCAGCATAATTTGGAGCCGCCTTCCTAACACTGTATTTGTAGGCATGCATACAATGAGACTAGGACTTCACGATGCTGTTATTACAATCAATTGTGGTAATATTGGAAAGTTTTGGGTACTGAAAAAGCTGCGAATTAATCCTTGTGAAAATATTATCACTGGGCTGCAACACTGATATAAAACGAGGATAGTCGATGCAGACAAGTCTGCATCTAATATGGCCAAGGAAGCAAGAAAAACATCCAGGAAGGTGAAAAAGAAGCTGGAAGACCTGCTGGAGGCCAAAAAAGGGCCATCATATGCAGCAGCACAGTTTTAATTAACTGTAAGTAACAAATTTCAAAGGTTTTTTCCTTAAAGTCAATTTCCCGCAAACTAAAATATTCAGTACATATGTCCCATTTTCTCAGAAACTATATAGATGAATGAATGAAATTTTCAGAGACTTTGCATAAGATAAAAAGCCACTTCTGGTACTACATTCATTAATATTCCCCCATTAGGAAGTTGACAAAAAATATTTTCTGCAGAAAAAACTTAATATTTTTTGTTAATAAATTTAAAAACTATTTCTTAAAAACTATAAAATGGATAAAGTAGATTTTAGTACAGTTGACTCTATTAGCATCATGTAACATACAGTAAAAATATTAAGGTCCTGCATCAAATAGCTTTTTTCAGAAGTGATTCAAATACTTGCCTAAATTAACATGGGTTAGATAGGCAGGTTGTGGTCCCCTTAAATTAAAACATCTGAAACCATAGAAAGGCCTAGTAAACTTTCTGACGGTCCAGGGACCCTGTCGGATGCATCTGCTTGGTCCAGTCCAGTCTGTGACTGTGGAGAACAGAATGGAACACCTGATCACGTCGTCTTTCAATGTCCAACGCACGTGCAGGCTGCCTCAAGGATGAGGAAAGCCTTACCTGTCAAAGACTTACACAGAGGTGGCGCAAGTCACGGGACACCTCTTAATATCATGTCGGACCTCCTTCTTCCCGGAGTAGTGCATGAGCTGGACGGGGCGTGGACTCAACGAGTTGTTGGAGGTGCCCTTCAGAAACATTGAGCCATGCTGCCTCTATAGCCGTCCATAGCAGCAAAAGTGTTACCGGCGCAGTATTTTGTGCACGAACTAATCTAACGATTATGTCCCATAAATATTTGGCAGGTGGCCAAACTATTCGCTCAAATTGTCCAGAATGTTCCCCAAACAAACTGGGCCAATTACAAGGCGTATTGGCATCTATAAAAATTCCATCGCTGTTTCGCAGCATGAAGTCCATGTGAATAGTCTTCAAGCAGCCAAACGTATCCATTTCCAGTCCATGATCGGTCCAGTTTGACCAGAGCACCCAGTCCGTCTCTCGTAAACACAGCCTACATCTACATGGATACTCTGCAAATCACATTCAAGTGAAACTTGAACTGGACACATTCAAGTGCCTGGCAGTGGGTTCATCGAACCACCTTCACATTTCTCTATTATTTCATTCTCGTGTAGCGCGCGGAAAGAATGAACACCTATATCTTAACGTAGGAAGTCTCAATCCCCTTATTTTATCGTGGCGATAGTTCCTCCCTATGTAGGTCGGTGTCAACAAAATATTTTCGCATTCGGAGGAGAAAGTTGGTGATTGGAATTTAGTGAGGAGATTCCGTCGCAACGAAAAACACCTTTCTTTTAATGATTTCCAGCCCAAATCCTGTATCATTTCTGTGATGCTCTCTCCCATATTTCCCGATAATACAAAACTTGCTGCCTTTCTTTGAACTTTTTCGATGCACTCCGTCAGTCCTATCTGGTAAGCACCCCACACCGCGCAGCAGTATTCCAAAAGAGGACGGACAAGCGTAGTGTAGGCATTCTCCTTAGTACGTCTGTTACATTTTCGAAGTGTCCTGCCAATAAAACGCAGTCTTTGGCTAGCCTTCCCCACAATATTTTCTGTGTGTTCCTTTAGATTTAAGTTGTTAGTAACTGTAATACCTAGGTATTTAGCTGAATTTACGGATTTACGTTAGACTGATTTATCGTGTAACCGAAGTTTAACGAATTCCTTTTAGCACTCATGTGGATGACCTCACAGATTTCGTTATTTAGGGTCACAACTGCCAATTTTCGCAACATTCAGGTATGTCTTCTAAATCGTTTTGCAGTCTGTTTTGTACTTCTGATGACTTTATTAGTCGATAAACGACAGCGTAATCTGCAAACAACCGAAGACGGCTGCATAGATTCTCTCCAAAATCGTTTATATAGATAAGGAACAGCAAAGGGCCTGTAACACTATCGTGGGGAAGGCCACAAATCACTCCTGTTTCACTCGATGAATTTCCGTCAGTTACTACGAACTCTGACATCTCTGACAGGAAATCACAAATCCAGTCACATAACTGAGCCGATATGCCATAAGCACGCAATTTCACTACGAGCCGCTTGTGTGGTACAGTGTCAAAAGCCATCCGGAAATCCAGAAATACGGAATCGATCTGGAATACCTTGTCAATAGCACTCAACACTTCATGTGAACAGAGAGCTAGTTGTGTTTCACAGGAACGATGTTTTCTAAACTCATGTTGACTGTGTGTCAACGCCATTATGGAGCCACCACCAGCTTGCGCAGTGCCTGGTTAACAAATGGAGTCCATGGCCTCGCGGGGCCTGAGCTGCACTAGAACCCCACCAACAGCTCCTACCAACGAAAGCGGAACACATATCACCAGGCCACGGTTTTCCAGTCGTTTATGGTCCAACTGATTTGGCCACGAGCCCAGGCAAGCCGCTGCAAGCGACGTCCTGCTCTTAGCGAAGGCTCCCGCAATGGTGTGTGTGTGTGTGTGTGTGTGTGTGTGTGAGTGTGTTAAATCTTATGGGACGTAACTGATAACGCCATCAGTCCCTAAGCTTACTCACTACTTAACCTAAATTATCCTAAGGACAAGCACACACACCCATGCGCGAGGGAGGACTCCAACTTCCGTCGGGACCAGCCGCACAGTCCATGACTGCAGCGCCCTAGACTGCTCGGCTAATCCCGCGCTGCTCCGCTATCGGTCGCCTGCTTCCATAGCCCATTAACGCCAAATCCTAACAGATACGTTCATCGTACGCCGCACGTTGGTTTCTGCGGTTATTTCACGCAATGTAGCTTGTCTCTTAGCAGTGACAACAACACTCAGACGCCGGTAAGTGAAGACTGTAGGCTATTGCGTTGTCCGTGGTGAAAGGCAATGCCTGAGATTTCGTATTCTCGGTACACTCTTGACAATGTATAGATCTAAATATTAAATTACCTAACCATTACCGAGATGAAATGTCCCATGTGCCTCGCTCCAACTACGGTTCCGCGTTCACAGCCTTAATTCACGTTTTGCGGCCACAATCAGGTTGGAAACCTTTCCACATGAATCACCCGGGTACAAATGACCCACCAATGCACGGTCACATGCGATACTGCCGCCACATATACAGGGTGGTCCATTGATGTGAGTGGACCAAATATCTCACGAAATAAGCGTCAAACGAAAAAACTGCAAAAAACCAAGCTTTTCTAGCTTGAAGATGGAAACCAGATGGCACTATGGTTGAACCCGCTACATGCCGCTGCCATAGGTCAAACGGATATCAACTGCGTTTTTTTTTAAATAGGAACCCCCATTTTTATTACATATTCGTGTAGTACGTAAAGAAATATGAATGTTTTACGTGGACCAGTTTTTTCGCTTTGTGATAGATGGCGCTGTAATAGTCACAAACATATGGCTCACAATTTTAAACGAACAGTTGGTAACAGGTAGGTTTTTTAAACTAAAATACACAACGTAGGTACGTTTGAACATTTTATTTGTGTTGTTCCAATGTGATATGTGTACCTTTGTTAACTTACCATTTTTGAAAATGCGTGCTCTCACAGCGTGATTACCTGTAAATAACACATTAATGCAATAAATGCTCAAAATGATGTCCGTCAACCTCAATTCATTTGGCAGTACGTGTAACGAGATTCCTCTCAACAGCCAGTAGTTCGCTTTACGTAATGTTCGCACATGCATTGACGATGCGCTGACGAATGTTGTCAGGCGTTGTCGGTGGATCATAATAGCAAATATCCTTCAACGTTCCCCACAGAAAGAAATCCGGAGACGTCAGATCCTGTGAAAGTGCATGCTCCGACGAACAATCCACCTGACATGAAATATGCTATTCAATACCGCTTCAACTGCACGCGAGCTACGTGCCGGACATCCATCATGTTAGATGTACATCGCGATTCTGTCATGCAGTGAAACATCTTCCAGTATAATCGGTTACATAGGAAATCAGCATACACAGCACCATTTACATCGCCATCGATAAAATAATCCTTCCTCCCATAATGCCGCACCATACACTAACCCGCCAAGTCCGCTGATGTTCCACTCGTCGCAGCCATCGTGGATTTTCCGTTGCCCAATAGTGCATATTATGCCGGTTTACGTTACCGCTGTTCTTGAATGACGCTTCGTCACTAAATAGAACGCGTGCAAAAAATATGCCATCGTCCCGTAATTTCACGTGTGCCCATTGGCAGAACTGTACACGACGTTCAAAGTCGTCGCCATGCAATTCCTGGTGCATAGAAATATGGTACGGGTGCAATCGATGTTGATGTAACATTCACAACAACGACGTTTTTGAGATTCCCGATTCTCGCGCAATTTGTCTGCTACTGATGTGCGGATTAGCCGCAACAGCAGCTAAAACACCTGCTTCGGCATCATTATTTGTTGCAGGTCGTGGCTGACGTTTCACATGTGGCTGAACGCTTCCTGTTTCCTTAAATAACGTAACTATCCGGGGAACGGTCCGGACACTTGGATGATGTCGTCCAGGATACCTAGCAACATAAATAGCACACGCTCGCTGGGCATTTTGATCACAATAGCCATACATCAACACGATATCGACCTTTTCCGCAATTGGTAAATGGTCCATTTTAACACGGGTAATATATCATGAAGCAAATACCGTCCGTACTGGCGGAATGTTACATGATACCACGCACTTATACGTTTGTGACTGTTATAGCGCCATCTATCACAAACCGAAAAAAGTGGTCCAACTAAAACATTCATATTTCTTTACGTACTGCACGAATATGTTAAGCCTATACCTAAGACTGACAACCCTAAGTCGCCAGGTGACTACAGGCCGATCAGCATACTACCTGCAATTTCTAAAGCCCTAGAGCACATCGTCCATGAACAACTGACGGATTACCTCAAAACTCATAACATCCATGACGAATATCAGTCAGGCTTTCGAAAGCACCATAGTACAGCAACCGCATTTATCAAAGTAACTGATGACATTAAACATGCTATGGACAGACGTGAAGCTACTATCCTAACACAGCTTGACTTTAGCAAGGCTTTTGACACAGTTGACTTCGATATATTACTAATTAAAATGAAAGAGCTGAATTTCTCAAACAGCGCAATACAATGGTTCGACAGCTACCTCAAAAACAGAAGTCAACAAGTCATTTGTGGGTCGGAAAAGTCATCATGGAAAAGCGTGCGCTCTGGAGTTCCCCAAGGCTCCGTCATTGGTCCACTACTCTTCTCACTGTACATTAATGATATTTCTTCAGTGATTCACTTCTGCAACTACCATCTTTATGCCGACGACATCCAACTGTACATAAGTGCAAGCCCCAAAAACATTGCTGGCGCAGTAGCGAGTATGTACGCAGATCTTTGTTCTGTTTCTCGATGGGCACAGAACCTAGGTCTGAAACTAAACCCCAAGAAATCCCAGGTCATACTTATATCTCATCCAAAGTTAATCAGCCGGTACTTTCGCGAAACAGTCCCTAAAATACTCCTCAATGGTACCCAACTACCATACCAAAAAACAGTAAAAGACCTTGGAATAATCTTGGATGAACATCTAAACTGGGAAGAACAAACAGTTACAGCTTGCCGGAAATCGCTCTCCTCCGTACATGCAATTCAAAAGTTTAGAAAAATATTTCCAACCCATGTTAAACAAAAATTAGTCCAAACACTAGTCTTGCCTAATCTTTACTACTGCGATGTAGTTCAACACGGCACAAATAGTGAAAATTCTAGATGCCTCGAGCTAGTGGTGAATGCTTGCGTTAGATACGTGTGCAATATTCGGTTGTATGATCATATCAGTCCTTCATACTCCCAGCTAGGTTGGATACGCCCACATACGGCACGCGATCTCCACACGATGTGCTTACTTCATCGATTTCTTAGCCACTGGTGCCCCCAATACTTATCTTCCCACATTAAACACCTATCATCATTCCACAATCGCAACACCAGATCGGATACGTCTATCATCTTGGCTGTACCTTTACATAACACAAAGTCTTTCTCCGTGTCATTCTCCATCTCAGCCATACGACTATGGAACGCGCTCCCCTGTGATCTGCGTCTTATCCAGAACTACTCAACATTCAAGAGGGAACTCAAAGCTTACATATTAGGGACGGTATAACCACCATTCTTGTGCCCCTCCCATCTCTTTCTTTCTCCTCTCCATCACAGCTTCGAATTTTACCGTTCTATTTCTCTTCCTCTAACCTATCTACCTCTTATATATCTCTTTCACCCCATTCTATCGTCTTATGTCTCTGCTCGATGAGAATAACTCACAAGCTGCAAGAACATAACGAGAAAATTCCCAACTAACAATGGGACTGACATTCAGAAAAGAAAAGTATGTTTACTTTCATATACATAGTCATTATTATTATTATTATTACTATTATTATTATTATTATTATTACTATTATTATTATTATTACTATTATTATTATTACTATTATTATTATTATTGATTGTTATAATTATTTTTTATTGTTATAATTATCATTGTACTACTGTTATAATATCTATTTTTTTCTTTAACATCAATACTGCATAATAGGCTATGTGTCCTTAATGTTAAGTAGAAACTGTAACTCGTTCAACCTGAGTATGCCTGGTTAGGTGTAAGAGAGGGCCTGAAGGCCCTAATCTTGCCAGGTAAAATAAATGCATAAATAAATAAATAAATAAATAATATGTAATAAAAATGTGTGTGTGGGGGGGGGGGGCGTTCCTATTTGAGAAAACGCAATTGATATCCGTTTGACCTATGGCAGTGCCATCTATCGGGCCAACCATAGCGCCATCTGGTTTCCCCCTTCAAGCTAGACGAGTTTCATTCTTTCTGGATTTTTCGTTTGATGCTTATTTCGTGGGATATTTCGCCCGATCACGATCAATGGACCACCCTGTATATACAGGGTGAAGCGAAATCGTCGCACTCGCGCTTCGCAACGCGACTCCTCGCCGGCCAGCGATAAAATAAATAGTGTCACAGAATTTCGTCAGGCGAGTACATCCGGCAGAAAAAGGACGTTAAGGAGTGGAAATCCTGCGACACGGTAACTACGTGTATGGTAACTCGCTCTGTCAGCACCTCTTCGTCGTTCTCTATAGTTGGTGGTGCAGTGGAAGAGTTTTGAGTTAGCATGCAGGAAGTCGATGGTTCAATCCCGGGTTGAAGCATATGTATTTTATTTGGTAAACGTAGTCCAGCTGGTATTGTATCTGGCATCTTAATCGTCAACAGTGATTACAGTGTGTCCCTTACATAACATTTGCACTTACATACTAGAGTTGCATAAATGGAAGATTGGTCAGTTCGAAAGAAGCCCTTACCACGTCGTGGGCATAAATTTACTCGCACCACTTCATCTACTCGATGCGCAACCTGTTTTCTTTGTACTCTGCTCCAATGGACCCATAGATTAGTACCCACTACTATTCATGCCTCATTCATGTCCATTACATTTCGTTAGGGCCTTACGTTACCAGCAGGACTAGCAAAGTGCTTTGCGAATAATGTCCGAAGTCGGTTACTATTTCTGAGTGTTATCACCACAGTGCCACAAACTATACTTTTCAACATTGAGTCTGGTAACCGCAGGCTGTTTAGTATGTATCTTAATGCATTATTATTCTATCTGTATCCGGATCCCGCTCCAGCTACTGCCGTGCCTGGGTGCTGACGAGTCCTCTCCATTTGGCTCGGGCCTTCCACCACTTATCTTCCTACACTTGCTGCCAGGTCACACCACAATTTTCGCATTATTATTATTATTATTATTATTATTATTATTATTATTATTATTATTATTATTCTATTGATGGGATTGTGAAAACACCTATTATCGTTAGGGAAACAGTTTAACTCAAAACCAAGCATTCCACAATTAAAGGTGTCGTAATAAATCAAGCAGAATAGCATCTGTGAGAGGGGTAATGTTTGTTGGGTGGAACAGCCCTCAGAACTGAGCGTTATATCGTAAGCGCTGTCCATCAGATAGGGACTATTTGCGAGCGGAGTAACGCGCCCGTGACAGACTCCAATGATCATGCGTAGACGTATCGAATTTCCTGTGGATATGCTTCTGGTCGTTAGAGCATCTGATAACCGGGCTGATGTTGACACTCGTGAATAAGCAGCTAGATGTCCTCGTCAACGCCAGTTCGAAATTACACAGAGTACACGAAGAAACTTGTCCCCCATCTTGCAGCGCTGTACCGTAGGTCTCTAGAAGAGCGTAGCGTTCCAAAGGATTGGAAAAGGGCACAGGTCATCCCCGTTTTCAAGAAGGTACGTCGAACAGATGTGTGGAACTATAGACCTATATCACTAACGTCGATCTGTTGTAGAATTTTGGAACACGTAGTATGTTCGAGTATACCGACTTTTCTGGAGACTAGAAATCTACTCTGCAGAAATCAGCACGAGTTTCGAAAAAGACGGTCGTGTGAAACCCAGCTCGCGCAATTTGTCCACGAGACTCAGAGGGCCATAGACACGGGTTCACAGGTAGATGCCGTGTTTCTTGAATTCCGCAAAGCGTTCGATACAGTTCCCCACAGTCGTTTAATGAACAAAGTAAGAGCATATGGACTATCAGACCAATTGTGTGATTGGATTGAACAGTTCCTAGGTAACAAAACGCAGCATGTCATTCTCAATGGAGAGAAGTCTTCCGAAATAAGAGTGGTTTCAGGTGTGCCGCAGGGGGATGTCGTAGGACCGTTGCTATTCACAATATACATAAATGACCTTGTGGATGACATCGGAAGTTCACTGAGGCTTTTGCGGATGATGCTGTGGTATATCGAGAGGTTGTAACAATGGAAAATTGTACTGAAATGCAGGAGGATCTGCAACGAATTGACGCATGGTGCCGGGAATGACAATTGAATCTCAATGTAGACAAGTGTAATGTGCTGCGAATACATAGAAAGAAAGATCCCTTAGGAATTAGCTACAATATAGCAGGTCAGCAACTAGAAGCAGTTAATTCCATAAATTATGTAGTAGCACGCATTAGGAGTGATTTAAAATGGAATGATCATATAAAGTTGATCATCGGTAAAGCAGATGCCAGACAGAGATTCATTGGAAGAATCCTAAGGAAATGCAATCCGAAAACAAAGGAAGTAGTTTACAGTACGCTTATTCGCGCACTGCTTGAATACTGCTCAGCAGTGTGCGACCCGTACCAGATAGGGTTGATACCAGAGATACAGAAGATCCAACGGAGAGCAGCGCGCTTCGTTACAGGATCATTTAGTAATCGCGAAAGCGTTACGGACATGACAGATAAACTCCAGTGGAAGACTCTGCAGGAGAGACGGTCAGTAGCTCGGTACGGGCTTTTGTTAAAGTTTCGAGAACATACCTTCGCTGAAGAGTCAAGCAGTATATTGCTCCCTCCTACGTATATCTCGCGAAGAGACCATGAGGATAAAATCAGAGAGATTAGAGCCCACACAGAGGCATAGCGACAATCCTTCTTTCCACGAACAGTACGAGACTGGAATAGAAGGGAGAACCGATAGAGGTACTCAAGGTACCCTCCGCCAGACACCGTCAGGTGGCTTGCGGAGTATGGCTGTAGAGGTAGATGAAGATGTAGAGATAAAAATGTGTTTTGTCGTCTCGAGTTACGCATTCGGGAGTCAGGTTGTCTCCTTCCACCATCGAGTGGCAGAGGTCATCTACGGACTCGCCGTACTCCAGTTAATGGGGAGGCTGCTCTGCAGGTCATACGCCAAGAACCTCAGCGGAGTACGAATAGCGTAGCAAAGCACGGTAGTTAACGTTCTGCCCGAGCTTGGGCTCCGCCCCCATCATTATGTTTTCACGCAACACCTGCATCCTTGCAGATTGCCATCAGCGGATGCAATTATGTGAATAGTTCCAGCAGCAACAAGAAGCCAGCGATGACTTTGTAAACACCTTAATATGGTCGGATGAAGCAGCATTCACTAGTGAGGGTGTCTTCAATATGCATAATGCCCACCATTGGTGTTAGGTTAACTCTCACGTCACTCCTGGCTGTGAATATGAAGTTCGCTTTGGTATCAATATCTGAGCCGGAATATTGGGTAACAGGTCTTTATGCCCCTTGATGTTGCCAGACCAGTTGACTGCAGCTGACTGCATTCCTCACAAACTACACTACTGGCCATTAAAATTGCTACACCAAGAAGATATGCAGATGATAAACGGGTATTCATTGTACAAAAATATTATCCTAGAACTGACATGAGATTACATTTTCACGCAATTTAGGTGCATAGATCCTGAGAAATCAGTACACAGAACAACGATCTCTCGCCGTAATAACGGCCTTGAGACGCCTGGGCATTGAGTCAACCAGAGCTTGGATGGCGTGTACAGGTACAGCTGCCCATGCAGCTTCAACACGATACCACCGTTCACCAAGAGTCATGACTGGCGTATTGTGGTGAGCCAGTTGCTCGGCCATCATTGACCAGACGTTTTCTATTTGTTAGAGATCTGGAGAATGTGCTGGGCAGGGCAGCAGTCGAACATTTTGTGCACCCAGAAAGGCCCATACAGTTCCCGCAACATGCGGTCGTGCATTATCCTGCTGAAATGTGGGGTTTCGCAGGGATCGAATAAAGGGTAAAGCCACGAGTCGTAACACATCAGAAATGTAAAGTCCACTGTTCAAAGTGCCGTCAATGCGAACAAGAGGTGACCGAGGCGTGTAACCAATGGCACCCCATACCATCACGCGGGGTGATACGCCAGTATGGCGATGACGAATAAACGCTTCCAATGTGCGTTCACCGCGATGTCGCCAAACACGGATGCGACATAATGATGCTATAAACAGAACCTGGATGCATCCGAAAAAATGACGTTTTCCCAATCGTGCACCCAGGTTTGTCGTTGAGTACACCATCGCAGGCGCTCCTGTTTGTGATGCAGCGTCAATGGCAACCACACCCATGGACTCCAAGCTGATAGTCCATGCTGCTGCAAACGTCGTCGAAATGTTCGTGCAGATGGTTGTTGTCTTGCAAACGTCCTCATCTGTTGAGTCAGGGATTGAGACGTGGCTGCACGATCCGTTACAGCCGTGCGGATAAGATGCCTGTCATCTCGAGTGCTAGTGATAGGAGGCCGTTGGGATCCAGAACGGCGTTCCGTATTACCCTCCTCAACCCACCGTTTCCATATTCTGCTGACAGTAATTGGATCTCGACCAACGCGAGCAGCAATGTCGCTATACGATAAACTGCAATTGCGATAGGCTACAATCCGACCTTTATCAAAGTCGGAACCGTGATGGTTCGCATTTCTCCTTCTTACACGAGGCATCACAACAACGTTTCACCAGGCAACATCGGTCAACTGCTGTTTGTGTATGAGAAATCGGTTGGAAACTTTCCTCATATCAGCACGTTGTAGGTGCTAATGCTCTGAATGCTCTGAAAAGCTAATGATTTGCATATCACAGCGTCTTTTCCCTGTCGGTTAAATTTCGCATCTATAGCACGTCATCTTCGTAGTGTAGCATTTTTAATGGCCAGTAGTGTATCTGCCTGGTGCGCTGGAAGATGCTGCACAACATATTCGGCAGAGGATATGGTTGCTACAACATGGTGCACCTCCACACTGTGGAATTACTGTGCGACTGTATTTGGAGAGAACGTTTCCATGGAAATGGCTCGGACGTGTATGTCCAGCTGCAGGGCCACCGCCTTCACCTAACCTAAATCCCCTGGATTTCTTCCTGTGGGGACACCTGAACGAGCGCGTGTACTCTCCTCAGCCGACGAATGTGGGAGAATAGGTAGCGCGTGTTCACGCTGCTCTTGTTACTGTGGATGCAGCTTTGCTGCGAAGGGTGCAGACCTGTATGATCCGGCGGGTTGCGCAATGTTTGGACATGCAGGGAGGTTCCTTTGAGCATCTGTCGTTCCGAGGACAACATATTCTGCTGTGAAGGTCATACGGTCATTAATATGGACATTATTATCGTCACTGGTTGCTCATGTGTGACACCTGAGCGCTCATATTACATGTGGTATAAATGACAAGTAGATGTTGTGTTATTGTACTGTGCTATCATCCTTAGCTTCTCGAAATTGGTTTTGTTTTTGTAGTTATTCTGTCCTATGACAGGTCATCTGTTTCAACTGTCTGTTTCTTATTTGTCTAACCCCGTATTTGTTATGTTAAAGGTTACAAAAGTTGTCAATTTAGGATGCATGTGACCTAAGAAACGGTGTCTATTACAATATGAAATGTCAGAATGAAACTAGCAAATAAGAAAATGCTCCTCAACTCAGGATCGAACCATCGACCTCCTCACTCTAACCCAAAACTCTAAACCACTGCGCCAACTGTACAGCACGCCTAAGATATGCTAACAGAGGTAGTTACCATACGATTGGTTACAGTGTTCCAGAATGCGACTCTTTAACTTCCTTTTTCTGCCAGATGTACTCACGAGACGAAATTTTGTATGACATTTTTTTTGTCGCTGGCATGTGAGGAGGGAACACACACAAAACATATCTCTAAGTCCACGGTATTGGTGATAAGTTGAGAAAACAGCCCCGAAACACATCTGAAACAAAACGCCACTGTTTCCTGCGCATGTACCCCGACGTCAGTATGGGATATGATCACCATTCACACGTACATAGGCCGCACAACGGGTTGGCATACTCTGGATCAGGTGGTCGATAAGCTGCTGGCGTATAGCCTCCCATCCTTGCACCAGTGCCTGTAGGAGCTCCTGAAGTATCCAAGGGGTTTGAAGACGTGCAGCGATACGTCGACCGCCGGCCGGAGTGGCCGAACGGTTCTAGGCGCTACAGTCTGGAACCGCGCGACCGCTACGGTCGCAGGTTCGAATCCTGCCTCGGGCATGGATGTGTGTTATGTCCTTAGGTTGGTTAGGGTTAAGGAGGGTAGGACGTGAAACGGGCCGACTTGGAGCAGAAGAGGCATCACACGACATTTTAATTTCCAGTGTCTAACATTTTACAAATAAGTTCATAAAATTTTGTCAGCATCACCAGGAAGGATTCAGGATTCACACTCATTGCAGTGGAAGTTCGAAAACATAACAAAATAATTTTTTTACGTGTGAAATTTCATCATTTTTTCACTTACTGATGGCTGCAGTTGTTGCTATAGGTACACTTTTCTCCATAAGTTAGAGAGATTCTTGAATTAATTTTGCACAGAATACATACCATACCTACAGGTGTATGAAACTCTAGAATTTATTTAACTTATGAAAACACTAATTTTGTAGTTAATTACCTCAATTTTTACCACAGTTTTTAATAGATTTGGAAAATTCTGGAGTTTCATACACCTTTAAGTATGGTTTGCATGCAGTGCGAAATTCATCGAAGGACCTCTCTTACCTATGAAGAAAAGTGTACCTACAGCAGCAAATACTGACAATAGTAACTGAAAAAATGATGAAATTTCACATGTACCAGAAACCATGTTTTCGAACTTCCACTTCTATGAGTGTGAATTCTGAATCCTTCCTAGTCATGCTGACAAAGTTTTATGAATTTATTTGTAAAAGTATAGACAGTCGAAATTAAAATGTCCTGTGGTGCCTCTCCTGCTCCAAGTCGGCCCGTTTGACGTCCTGTTCCCTTTAAGTGGTTATAAGTTCTAGGGGGACTGATGACCTCAGAAGTTAAGTCCCATAGTACTCAGAGCCATTTGAACCATTTTTTGATACGTCGAGCGAGAGCTTCCCAGACGTGCTCGATGAGGTTTAGGTATGGAGAACAGGCAGGTTGCACTATTCGCCTGATATCTTCTGTTCAAGGTTCTCCTCCACGATGGCAGCTCGGTGGGGCCATCGGCTATCATCCATCGGGAGGAAGGTGGGAGCCATTGCACCTCTCAAAAGGTGGACATGTTGTTGTTGTTGTTGTTGTCTTCAGTCCTGAGACTGGTTTGATGCAGCTCTCCATGCTACTCTATCCTGTGCAAGCTGCTTCATCTCCCAGTACCTACTGCAACCTACATCCTTCTGAATCTGCTTAGTGTACTCATCTCTCGGTCTCCCTCTACGATTTTTACCCTCCACGCTGCCCTCCAATGCTAAATTTGTGATCCCTTGATGCCTCAAAACATGTCCTACCAACCGATCCCTTCTTCTAGTCAAGTTGTGCCACAAACTTCTCTTCTCCCCAATCCTATTCAATACCTCCTCATTAGTTACGTGATCTATCCACCTTATCTTCAGTATTCTTCTGTAGCACCACATTTCGAAAGCTTCTATTCTCTTCTTGTCCAAACTAGTTATCGTCCATGTTTCACTTCCATACATGGCTACACTCCAAACAAATACTTTCAGAAACGACTTCCTGATACATAAATCTATATTCGATGTTAACAAATTTCTCTTCTTCAGAAACGCTTTCCTTGCCATTGCCAGTCTACATTTTATATCCTCTCTACTTCGACCATCATCAGTTATTTTACTTCCTAAATAGCAAAACTCCTTTACTACTTTAAGTGTCTCATTTCCTAATCTAATTCCCTCAGCATCACCCGATTTAATTTGACTACATTCCATTATCCTCGTTTTGCTTTTGTTAATGTTCATCTTATATCCTCCTTTCAAGACACTGTCCATTCCGTTCAACTGCTCTTCCAAGTCCTTTGCCGTCTCTGACAGAATTACAATGTCATCGGCGAACCTCAAAGTTTTTACTTCGTCTCCATGAATTTTAATACCTACTCCAAATTTTTCTTTTGTTTCCCTTACTGCTTGCTCAATATACAGATTGAATAACATCGGGGAGAGGCTACAACCCTGTCTCACTCCTTTCCCAACCACTGCTTCCCTTTCATGCCCCTCGACTCTTATTACTGCCATCTGGTTTCTGTACAAATTATAAATAGCCTTTCGCTCCCTGTATTTTACCCCTGCCACCTTTAGAATTTGAAAAAGAGTATTCCAGTCAACATTGTCAAAAGCTTTCTCTAAGTCTACAAATGCTAGAAACGTAGGTTTGCCTTTTCTTAATCTTTCTTCTAAGATAAGTCGTAAGGTCAGTATTGCCTCACGTGTTCCAACATTTCGACGGAATCCAAACTGATCTTCCCCGAGGTCTGCATCTACCAGTTTTTCCATTCGTCTGTAAAGAATTCGCGTTAGTATTTTGCAGCCGTGGCTTATTAAACTGATAGTTCGGTAATTTTCACATCTGTCAGCACCTGCTTTCTTTGGGATTGGAATTATTATATTCTTCTTGAAGTCTGAGGGTATTTCGCCTGTCTCATACATCTTGCTCACCAGCTGGTAGAGTTTTGTCATGACTGGCTCTCCCAAGGCCGTCAGTAGTTCTAATGGAATGTTGTCTACTCCGGGGGCCTTGCTTCGACTCAGGTCTTTCAGTGCTCTGTCAAACTCTTCACGCAGTATCGTATCTCCCATTTCGTCTTCATCTACATCCTCTTCTATTTCCATAATATTGTCCTCAAGTACATCGCCCTTGTATAAACCTTCTATATACTCCTTCCACCTTTCTGCCTTCCCTTCTTTGCTTGGAACTGGGCTGCCATCTGAGCTCTTGATATTCATACACGTGATTCTCTTCTCTCCAAAGGTCTCTTTAATTTTCCTGTAGGCAGTGTCTATCTTACCCCTAGTGAGATAAGCTTCTACATACTGGACATACTGGTGCAAAATGACGTCCCGATACACCAGATCCGCTACAGCTCCTCTGTCAAAGACATGCACGGTCGTAGATGCACCAATCATAATCCCACCTCACACCATAAAACCACGACCTCCACGCAGGTCCCTTTCAAGGACATTAAGAGTTTGGTATCTGTCTGGTGGATTTGTTGCCATAATTTTGAGATCACGCTTTGTGGCACACGGAGGGCCCGTGCTACGATATGCTCTGTTCGACCAGCCTCCAGGCGCCCTAATATTCTAACCTTCATAATGTCCTCAATATGTGTTGTTTGAGCCATTTTCAACACACAGTCACCATTAGCATGTCTGAAAACGTCTGCATAGTTACATGCTGCACCGTACTCTGACATGCACCAACACATCTCTGCGTATGTGGACTGATGCCAGAGCCACCGTGCGACGACCGCAGGTCAAATGCACCGCATGGTCATACACCAAGGTAATTTAAACCCTCAAACCGCCCACCAGAGCGTTGTTTCACCATGTATCAGCATTATTCTTAATTTATGGGCATGAGTGTACATCTTCCGTCTCCCAAGTTGTTTTTTGGTATGTATGTACTGGGATTGGGATGAGATTGTTGAACTAATTTTAGTTCAGACAATGTCATCCCAGTCCCAGCAGACACATATCAAAGAACAACTTGGGCGACGCGAGATGCAAGTGAGAAAAGCCGTGTGTTCCGGTAACGCACACATTGTCGACAAACCCCTGAGTGACAGTCCACATATCCTGTCCGCCAATAGAGGTCTGGCCAGCTGCTTCCTGGATTCGTCAACTCACCAACATGTTATGGGAGACAACAAAGGTGTTGGAATGTAGGAGCGGGGCGACGTCCCCACCTTGAGCAATTAACGGATAGGGAAAAGACACGGAATGGGTGCCGCGGCAGCTGACTCCTGAAATGAGAGCGCCTTGCTGATGCTTGTGAAGACCTTCGACGCTTTCAGCGAGAAGGCGATGGCTTCTTTGCAAGAATCTTTACTGGGGACGAAACCTGGCTTCACTTCTACCAACCGGAAAAGAAGACAGCGAGCAAGGAATGGCTGCATTCCTTATCACCAAAACCAAAGAAGCTTCGAACAGAACCATCAGCAGGGAAGGCTATGCTGACTCTCTTTTGGGACGAAAAAGGCGTCATTTTGAAGCATTACATGCCTAGAGAGACCACTGTCACCAGTGCATCATACACAGATATCCTAAAAAATCATCTGCGGCCTGCAATCAAATCAAAGCGACGTGGGTTGCTGTCAGCAGGTGTCCTTTTGCAAACATGACAATGAAAGGCCCCACACTGCGCGTACAACAGTTGCAACTATTACAGACCTGCATTTTGGGTGTCTTCCTCATCCACCACACTCACCAGACCTTGCCCCAAGTGATTTCCATATGTTTGGACCACTCAGAGACGCAATGGGAGGAAACAAGTTCCGTTCTGATGAAGAGGTACGCTACGCAGTGAATCAGTGGCTGCGCGGACTACCAAAGGAATTTTTGTCTAAAGGAATTTATGCACTTTGTAAGCGTTGCAGGACTTGCATTGAGCGTTGGGGAGATTACGTTGTAAAGGGATACAGCTTTGTACCACTTCGGCACAATAAATAATATTTAAAAAATATTTAAGGTTTTCATTTGACTTAGCTTCGTATGACTTGAACAAGGACACACACATATGTGTGCTCGTCTTACAACCATGTGGCGGACATATGTATACGCACTGCTCCTATTGTCGCCATTTACAGTGGATTCAACACGTTTGAGAAGGTAATGATGATAGACGGTTAAAATTTTGCCGTCGGTTAATCGCAAAGCGCCGAGTAATCCCATCTCTACCATTAAACGGTTGACCCAGAACTAGTCAGATGATACCAGTTGCATGTTGCCTATCTAATGCCTTCCAAGGGAAGCAAAAGTATGGTTTTCAGTATTTCATAATACAGGGTGTCTAAAAATAATCATACGATTTGGTACGTCTATATTTCTGAAACGAATAAGCATATACAATGAATCTGGTTTTTTTGTGAACAGGAACTCAAAACAAAAATTTATACCTTTTCATAGGTAATGAACCTGCCACCCCTTGAGATGCCCGGCATATGTCAATGCGGTATTCAAATTGTTCCCCACACTGCAGCGAGCATGTCTTCAGTTACAGCTTCCACATACGCTGTTCTGCGATATCTCAGTTCATTCATTGTCGCTGTGACAGGGGCACATAAACAGTCTTTTATAAACCCCCACAAGAAATAATCACATACAGTCAGGTCTGGTGAACTTGGAGGCCAGTAATGTAAGGCTGAATCATTTCGTCCAGAGCGACCGATCCATCGTTCAGTAATCCTTTGCTTTGAAAATTCCCGCACTTCCAGATGCCTATGTAGCGGTGCCCCATCCTGTTGGTAAATGAAGTCGTTCGTATCAGTCTGCAACTATGGGAAAAGAAAGTTCCCAAGCATATCGAGAAATGTGCTTATTATAACATTGTTCTTGGCAAAGAAAAATTTACCATACACCCTATCTCCAATAACTTAATAGCTATGTTTTTTTAAAAAGAAATCGGATGATTCTTTTTTATGTACTATGAAAAATGAAGAGTTTTCTCTTTCACACAGTACGTTGTTCACATACATATCTCAAATAACATAGTAGTTATAATTTTTTTTTAAATCTGATGATTCTTATTGATATGGCCTGTATTGTAGGCAGAATTTTGAAACAAAATTTAAATGTTATCAAAAATGTTCAAATGTGTATCAAATGTTATGCGACTTAACTGCTAAGGTCATCAGTCCCTAAGCTTACACACTAGGTAACCTAAAAACACACACACCCATGCACGAAGGAGGACTCGAACCTCCGCCGGGACCAGCCGTAAATGTTATCACAATGTATTCATTATAAAATATAATCGTATAGGTTTAACTCAGGAAGACAACAATTTCAGTTAGAAACTGTGTGCGCTGTATATGTGGAAGTGCTGAAAAGTACTTCCTCCTATTTTTTTATTGTAAAATCTCAAGATTTTAGTTAACACAAACATTACTAACATTCTACACTTTCATTTTTCAGGTCTACAAATTTATTTCTCAGCACAAGCACCCTGGTGACAAAGACATTTCTCTCAGTGACACACCAGTTTGCTGATACCGTCAACGTAGAATGTTTGACGTTGTTGACGGAGCCACAAAACCACACCTCTGATTGCACCGCTTCATCACTATCAAAGTCCTCGAAGGCTTCCTTTAAGTTCCACAAACAGGTGAAAATCGGATGGGGTCAAGACGGGACTGAATGGAGGACGATCGATGGGAATGAACCCGAGGCGTCAGATTGTAACAGATGCTGTAGCGCCCGATTGTAGTTTTGCATTCTCATCCTGAAGGAGGACGCGCTGCACGTGTGGATGTACTCATTCAGTTCGAAGCTCGATTACAGCATGCTGTTCCTCACGCACCGGCACAGTTCCGTTACACATCGTCATGTTACACGCTACAATGCAGAGTCCTCTAGCGGCAGAAGGCTGCAAAATATTTAGACATAAAGAATAAATATGTGGAACGTTAATCACGTTTGTTTTATTTAAAAAGCTTTCACGATTTTTAAATATAAAATTCAGCATGTCCTGTTAACTTGAGTGGTTTTAGGCGCTTCAGTCTGGAACCGCGCGACCGCTAGGGTCACAAGTTCGAATCTTGCCTCGGGCATGGATGTGTGTGATGTCCTTAGGTTAGTTAGGTTTAAGTACACTACTGGTCATTAAAATTGCTACATCAAAAAGAAATGCAGATGATAAAGGGGTATTCATTGGACAAATATATTATACTAGCACTGACATGTGATTACATTTTCACGCAATTTGGGTGCATAGATCCTGAGAAATCAGTACCCAGAACAACCACCTCTGGCCGTAATAACGGCTTTGATACGCATGGGCATTGAGTCAAACAGAGCGTGGATGGCGTGTACAGGTACAGCTGCCCATGCAGCTTCAGCACGATACCACAGTTCAAGAGTAGTGACTGGAGTATTGTGACCAGCCAGTTGCTCGGCCACCATTGACCAGACGTTTTCAATTTGTGAAAGATCTGGAGAATGTGCTGCCAGGGCAGCAGTCGAATATTTTCTGTGACCAGAAAGGCCCGTACAGAACCTGAAACATGCGGACGTGCATTATCCTGCTGAAATGTAGGGTTTCGCAGGGATCGAATGAAGGGTAGAACCACGGGTCGTAACACATCTGAAATGCAATGTCGACTGTTCAAAGTGCCGTCAATAGCGAACAAGAGATGACCGAGACGTATAACCAATGGCACCCCATACCATCAAATTGGGTGATAGGCCAGTATGGCGGTGTCGAATACACGCCTCCAATGTGCGTTCACCTCGATGTCGCCAAACACGGATGTGACCATCATGATGCTGTAAACAGAACCTGCATTCTACCAAGAAAATGACGTTTTGCCATTCGTGCACCCAGGTTCGTCGTTCGGTACACCATTGCAGGCGCTCCTGTCTGTGATGCAGCGTCAAGGGTAACCACACCCATGGTCTCCGAGCTTATAGTCCATGCTGCTGCAAACGTCGTCGAACTGTTCATGCAGATGGTTGTTGTCTTGCAAACGTCCCCATCTGTTGAGTCAGGGATCGAGACGTGGCTGCACGATCCGTTACAGCCATGCGGATAAGATGCCTGTCACCTCGACTGCTAGTGATACGAGGCCGTTGGGATCCAGCACGGCGTTCCGTATTACCCTCCTGAATCCACCGATTCCATATTCTGCTAACAGTCATTGGATCTCGACCAACGCGAGCAGTAATGTCGCGATACGATGAACCGCAATCGCTATACGCTACAATCCGACCTTTATCAAAGTCGGAAACATGATGGTACGTATTTCTCCTCCTTACACGAGGCATCACAACAACGTTTCACCAAGCAACGCTGGTCAACTGCTGTTTGTGTATGAGAAATCGGTTGGAAACTTTCCTCATGTCAGCATGTTGTAGGTGTCGCCACCGTTGCCAACCTTGTGTGAATGCTCTGAAAAGCTAATCATTTGCATATCACAGCATCTTCTTCCTGTCGGTTAAATTTCTCGTCTGTAGCGCGTCATCTTCGTGCTGTAGCAATTTTAATGGCCAGCAGTGTAGTTCTAAGTTCTAGGGGACTGATGACCTCAAATGTTATGTCGCATAGAACTCACAGCTGTTTCAATAATTTTTTTCTTATCTTCAGGCAGCATAGGCTGAACTTACCCGGAGTATATTCCTCCTGTGTTATTGTGAATGAGAGAACTTAATGACTTGCAACAAACTTTACACATTATTTTAAACCTTTTCAAAACATTCTGTCTCTGATATCCACACGAAACAACGAAAGGAAAAAAGTTTATCGCTTACTACGTTTTCGCGGTTTATGGAACTAAATTTCAGCGTGAGACATGATGTTTTAATTTATTACTTTCTTACTGCTAATCCTATTCGCAAATCATTTTGGAGCCTATATTGTGGCGGTTCTCGTGAACTTAATATTCCTTGACTAATTGACAGTGGTCAGTCGTCGTTAATGTTGTATTCCTTCTGATGTCAGGGTGTGGTAGTCGTTAATTTCTTCCCAGAAGTCACCACAAATTAACGTCTTTTAAGCCGGGTTTGTAGCAGAATTGGATGTTTGGTAGTATTTTTCTGTTGTTAATCTTTACGTGTTAGTCAATGGATAAAGGCGATGACTTTTAAGGAAGTCCTGTCCAAATTAATTTTACACTCTTGCAAGTAAGTCAATTTCACGTGAAAAGTTACTTTTGCGAGTTCTTAGACAGACAATATTCATCAATACTGAGAGTCAAAGATCCTATGACAATATTAATTTTTCTTCTATTTTATCAAAGAAATTGTCGATGCCGCGCTGGGTTGCGTAATGTAGCGATCGAAAATAATTAACGTTCTCGCAGTTTCAGATCTGAATTAACTTCTGTCTACTGAAATTCTTTATCTCACTTCCCTGAATTCACTTAAAAAAAATAATCGTCATTTCTTTTTAATAACAGAAGTTTTGTCTCTCACAAAGATGGTTACTTTCAGATAAAGTGTAAGTTATTTCAGAAGTTAAAGTTTTTTTAATACTTCACGCTAAATATTTTCGCAGTTAAAAGTCAGGGACTCACATAACACACAACACGTGAGACAAGATAAGCTGAGACAAAATGACAAAGTGACAAAATGAGATCGAGGCAATATTGTCTCGACTGTTCATAGACATACACAAAAAAATTGACGGAACTACAACCTCTTACCCTAGAAGTTCCTAGTTCATTCCTTATGCTTTTAAAATGGTTATTCTTAAATAATTCACAGTTATAGAAAAAAACAGTAACGAAATTTGTTTAAAATCACGGAGTATGGCCGTATAAGAGTTGCTTCAGCATCCACATACACATGTAAGTGTACCTCCAAATTTATGTCATTATACGAGACAAAGTTCAACATGTACGACGTAATAAACGTTGACATGTGTGAAAAACTAACTTTTGCTTAAAATGCAGCGCGCTAATTGCCCAGACTTGTTTTTGTACTGGTCTTCAGTCCAGATGCAGCTCTCCATGCTACTCTACCCTGTGCAAGCTTCTTCATCCCCCAGCAACTACTGCAACCTACATTCTTCGGAATCTGCTTAGTGTATTCATCTCTTGGTCTCTCTCTACGATTTTCACCCTCCACGCTGCCCTCCAATACTAAATTGGTGGTACCTTGATGCCTCAGAACATGTCCTACCAACCGATCCCTTCTTCTCGACAAGTTGTGCCACAAACTTCTCTTCTCCCCAATCCTATTCAATACCTCCACATTAGTTATGTGGCCTACCCATCTCATCTTCAGCATTATTCTGTAGTACCACATTTCGAATGCTTCTATTCTCTTCTTGTCTAAACTATTTATCGTCCACGTTTCACTTCCATACATGGCTACCCTCCATACAAATACTTTCAGAAACTACTTCCTGACATTTGAATCTATACTCGATGTTAACAAATTTCTCTTCTTCAGAAACGCTTTCCTTGCCATTGCCAGTCTACATTTTATATCCTCTCTACTTCGACCATCATCAGTTATTTTGCTCCCCAAATAGCAAAACTCCTTTACTACTTTAAGTGTCTTATTTCCTAATCTAATTCCCTCAGCATCACCCGACTTAATTCGACTACATCCCATTATCCTCGTTTTCCTTTTGTTTATGTTCATCTTATACCCTCCTTTCGAGACACTGTCCATTCCGTTCAAATGCTCTTAGAAGTCCTTTTCTGTCTTTGACAGAATTACAATGTCATCAGTAAAGTCTTTTAAATATGTGGGCATAACATTTCAGAGCAGTATGACGTGGAACGAGCATGTGAGAATTGTGACAGGGAAGGCGAGGAAGTGGTTTATTGGTAAAATTTTAGGAATACGGCACACGGATTGAATAACATTGGAGATAGGCTACAATCCTGTCTCACTCCCTTCCCAACCACTGCTTCCCTTTCATGCCTCTCGACTTTTATAACTGTCTTCTGGTTTCCGTACAAATTGTAAATAGCCTTTCGCTCCCTGTATTTTACCCCTGCCAACGTCAGAATTTGAAAGAGACTATTCCAGCCAATATTTCCCAGACTACACTCTTCCGTTATTTTAGAGTAAGAACACTTAGGGACTTCTAACAAACTGTAAACATAATTTCAACCTGTTTTCAACTTTCTCTCACTTACGTGGATAAATCATAAATTTAACACACTAACTCACTGGTAAAGGAATCAGACGATTGAATCTGATTCATATATGAAAGTTCTATTCTTTACGGAATCGCCTTTTACTAATCAATACTGTTTAGTGATGAAGGTACTTTCACTCGTAGCGGCATCTACAACTACATCTACATATACTTTTACATGAGTAATCTGCAATTCGCAATGAAGTGCCTGACACAGCGTTCACCGAATCACCTTCAAGCTATTTGTCTATCACCTTGTGGTGCAGTTATTCTTGTTGTCTCCGTGCTTGCTAAGAAAATGGGATCAGAAATTCCGCTTTATGCAAGACATCTTTTTTCTTTTGTTTCACCCATACATATTTCAGCACTTCTGTGCTATCGTCAGTGGGTTCTATTTTTATTTTTAGCTGTAAATTTGTTGTTAACATATTAACATTTGCGTCGTTTACAACATTATGTAAAAGTTGTATTTATAACTTAATTGGCTAAAAGTGGGTGTAATCATAAGTAACACACCTTACATGATGTTATTGTCCACTTGTTTTGGTAGCTGTTAGCTCAGATTGTCTCCCAAATCGTTTATATAGATAAAGAACAGCAAATGGCCTATAACACTACCTTGGGGAACGCCACAAATCGCTTCTGCTTTACTCGATGACTTTCCGTCAGTTACTACGAACTGTGAGCTCTCTGACATGAAATCACAAATCGAGTCACATAACTGAGACGATATTCCATAAGCACGCAATTTCACTACGAGCCGCTTGTGTGGTACAGTGCCGAAAGCCTTCCGGAAATCCAGAAATAGGGAATCGGTCTGAAATCCCTTGTCAATAGCACTCAACACTTCATGTCAATAAAGAGATAGTTGTGTTTCACTGGAACGATGTTTTCTAAATCCATGTTGACTGTGTGTCAAATCAAATGTGTGCGAAATCTTATGGTACTTAACTGCTAAGGTCATCAGTCCCTTAGCTTACACATTATTTAACCTAAATTATCCTGAGGACAAATACACACACAAATGCCCGAGGGAGGATTCGAACCTCCGCCGAGACCATTCGTACAGTCCATGACTGCAGCGTCTATGGCCGCTCGGCGACTGTGTGTCAATAGACCGTTTCCTTCAAGGCAATTCATAATGTTCGAACACAATACATGTTCTAAAATCCTGCTGCATATCGACGTTAACGATATGGGCCTGTAATTTAATGGATTACTCCCACTACTTTTCTTGAATATTGGTGTGACCTGTGCAACTTTCCTGTCTTTGGGTACGGATCTTTCGTCCAGTCAACGGCTGTATATGATTGTTAAGTATGAAGCTAATGCATCAGCATACTCCGAAAGGTGCCTAACTGGTATACAGTCTGAACCAGAAGACTTGTTTTTATTAAGTGATTTAGGTGATTTAAGTTGCTTCACTGCTCCGAGGATATTTTCGCAGTCGGAGTAGAAAGTTGGTGATTGAAATTTGACGAGAGATCCTCCCGCAACGAAAAACGCCTGTGTTTTAATAATTATTACCCCAGTTTCCGTGTGGTTTCCGTGACACTCTCCCTCCGGTTTCGCTATAATACAAAACGAACTGCACTCCTTGGAACCTTTCCGACGTCCTCCGTCGGTCCACGTGAAGCGGATCCCACGTGGCACAGCAATACCTCAGCAGAGGAGGGACAAGGGTGGCGTGAGTAGTCTTTTTGGTAGACCTGTTACATTTTATAAGTGTTGTCCCAACAAATCGCAGTCTTCGGTTTGCTTTCCCCACAACACTATCTATGTGATCGTTCCAATTTAAGTTATTAGTAATTGGAATACCTAAGTACTTAGTCGAATTAACAGCTTTTGGATTTGTGTGAATTGTCGTATAACCCAAATTTAACGGTTTCATTTTACTTCTCATTTGGACGACTTCACACTTTTCATTATTTAGAATCAATTGCCACTTCTCGCACAAAGCAGATATCTAGTCTAAATAATTCTGCATTTTGTTTCGATCACCTGATTACTTTACACGACGACAAATGACAGCGTCAACTGCAAACAGTCTAAGAGGACTGCCCAGATTGTCTTCTATGATGTTTATGTAGAACAGGAGCAGCAAAGGGCCTATAACACTTCCTTGGGGAATGCCAGTGTGGTACTGTTGATAACACTTATGTGACCCTAAGCTGAGCTTTGCAGTGAACATAGAATGATGTTTACGAGATAAGTATGACCCAATAGAAAATCTTGAAGGTATCCCAGAATCACGATTTATTTAAGAAACCTCTGGAATACAGTGGTGGCTTGTATTAGTCCTACTATACAGTCGCCAATGAATGTTTCAAACTAAAGTAGGACCCAAAACAGAGCCTTGTGATGCAGTCACATTGTTTGTAAGATGCGTGACACTTGACCAGGATTTTGTGGTGTGCTTAGTCCGATTCCAAGCAATAACACAGGAGCCAAGATGCTTCATTCTGGTAGTTAAAGAAAGATTGCTAGCATCAACGAAGGACCTTTAGACAGGACAGAACATATAGTGAAACATATAAACAAAACAATATCCAGGACAGTGCACCAAAATGGCAGTGTGCTTCAAAAATCTGCGGCTCTTAATCACCCAAGTCATCATGGGCACGTCAAAATACCTTAATAAACCACAATCGTGGAAGTAAAACTATTGCAGTTTGCATTTCAACAGTAATGAAATACGGCTCCCCTTCATGCAAATATCCCGTATTCCAGAACCACAAACAGCTTCTAAACGTCTGTCATCATCAGTGATGCATTGCAGGGAAGCATGATAGTGGTGTGTGTGTGTGTGTGTGTGTGTGTTCGGCAAAATGCCAGCGGAGCGGATACGTGAGAAACAGATGCCTAACGCGACCGCTGCAGGGCTACCAACCGCCGAGCATACCGCTAAAGCAAACAAATGAATAGCGATAGGGCGAGCGCGCGCGCGCGCGGCAGTTGTCAGCAGCGAGCGAAACAAACGCCTCTCGCACGGATATGAAATTCAGATGGCGGCTCACATATAGAGGAGAGAGAGCAGTTCGTATAAATGCAGGATTGCCGCGGCTTTCGGTGTCCCTGCTAAATGAGGAACTGACCAGCGCGCACACATGCAGAGTGGCACGTCATCACACGGCGCAACAGCCTTTCATTGCTGTACATAACCTCATCCAGTCAAACATTGACTCACTCCATTCGAGCAAATTTTTAAAAAACGTGTGATTTAATGCTGTTACATCAGTTAACATTTTGTGTGTACATCTGAAAGCAAAATAGCCAATAGCAACATGACTTGATAAACTTTTCAAAGACTACAGTAAAAAAATTAATTTTGTGAATGACATTATTTAACACCATAAACTGCTGTAAAAGTATTATTTAGTGTCTGAACAACATGCAGAAACATCTGTTCGCATCATAACAATATCCTCTCTGTCCCATTCCATCATTCAGCCACTTTCTCGAAGTCCTTCTCCGTTGCAGGAATACAATCTAGAACATTCTCCCACATCATCTTAGAGAACTGAATAACACATCCAGCTATAGAAGACAGTTAATTACATATTACTGAAGCAACAATAGTTATTGTCGTTGACCCTGTATGCACTCTTCACCCTTGTACTTACCTCTCTCCAACCAAATCGTCCTGATTGTGCAGTATTCTTAGCTGGTGTAGTTTCCTTAAGTTTCCTATCCTGAGAACTCGCTATGTCAGAAAACACCCTATTTTCTAAACCCATAAATTCTTTTTTATCTTCCACTATAAGTGCTGTCATTGTTATTATCATTACTATTATTACTATTATTACTATTATTATTATTATTATTATTAGTAGTAGTAGTAGTAGTAGTAGTAGTAGTAGTTGTTGTTGTTGTTGTTGTTGTTGTTGTTGTACAAGTACTGGCTGTGTTAACATTATTAGTTCATAAACAGTATAATTTTCTTGTATTGTCACAGCAGAGACTCAAATCGTTGTACTACCAGTTAGTACACTAAAATTATATTTCATAGGTAACTATTACATAAAAAGGGTACTGCATGGATGAACCCCTGGTCCAATGTAAGAGATATCCTGATAGCCATAATGAGATCAGGTTAAATAAATAAGATATCTACAAACAAATAAATTTTCCAGCATCTGTAGAGCAAACGTCATGTATACAGAGGAAGCAGGTGAAAACATTTAAGAACTGCAGCATAAACAAAAGCAATATCTGCACTTTGAGTTAACAGTAAAAGTTACATTGGAATACAATGTCGCCATATAACAAGCACATCGTCATAAATTTGACTGGAAACTACCCAGGAAACAAGAATCAGCAGTAAGAAGATTTCGTATGGTACAATGGTTTGTTTGATAATTACAAAATTTTAACAAACTATGAAGTATGTAAACATGCTTATATAGCACAAAAAAGTAAAATCTGGCAGTCTAACAGCAGAGCTACTGTTGGCCTATGTTATGGAGTTACATGATGTCATATCTTAAATTTATGAAATCTGTGTAACAAAATCAAGAAAAATGTGCTGTAAATCTGACAATCCTTGCTATACGCAGAGTGTTCACTTCGAACCTGTATATTTAATACCCAACTTGGCAATGTTACATTTTTATGATATTCAACTTTTTTTTGTATGTCTGACGATGGTGTTTGCCAAATACAGCTGCTATAATCATCTTGATGTTGAAGCTCTTTTCTCTATGTTTGCTTTAACAATAACATATGTTTTTGAGTGAGGACCGCCTAGTTTCTATAAAAACGTAATACAGCAGGAAAACTATACGATGTGGTAAGAAGGTATGCATACACAATTTTATATGCTCCTCAAAAAGCTGTCATTACGATTTACAAACTTGTATTTGTATGTATTTAAACAGTCAATAACATTCCTTATGTCTAACAGCCATAACAATAAAAAAAACCACTGATGGTGCTGCAACTGCAGTGAAACATGTCTGGGACAAAAATCAAATTGTGTTTTGCTAAAGACGGACCCCACTCAAAAACATATTTTACAGCTGCTGTAATTCCAGTCATACAGTATGTTTAGTTATTACAGTGTATGTAAGCTGTGAAGCTTAATGTAAGCGAAAACATTTTGCTTTTGGGGCTTTAGATGTGCAACATCGATTTGCTACTGCCTCAGTAGATAACAGCAGGTTCACAACAAATAAATTACATCTACTTCTATATGACTGAGTCTGGCTGAAATTTCATCGACAACACCTTTACGGTATCTCTCTACCGCTCCACTCTTGCAACAGCGTGCGGAGAAAACGAAAACTGAAACATTTTCGTGTGAGCGCTGATTCCTCTTGTGGCTATTTTTATGTTTATCGTTTCTCCCTATGTAGGTGGGCGCCAAAAAAACTTTATCGTTTCCACAAGAGAAAGTTAATGATTGAATTTCGTGAAAAGGCCCTACCGCAGCGAAAAAGGCGTTTGTTTTAATGATTTCCACCCAAATTCGCGTATCACATCCATGACACTGTCTCCCCTATCTTGCGATAATACAAAACGAGCTGCCCTCCTCTGAAATTTTTCGACGTCCTCCGCATGACTTTAATACTCACGGTTTATTTTCATATACCGTAAATTCCTAAAGCTATATGACAAAAACTACAATCGTAAATTGTGTTATCATTTTATAATAATAGTTTGACAGAAAAGTACACTATGTGATCAAAAGTATCCGCACATCTGGCTGGAAATGACTTATAAGTTAGTGGCGCCCTCTGTTCGTAATGGTGGATTTCAATATGGTGTTGGCCCACCCTTTGCCTTGATGACAGCTTCCACTCTCGCAGTCATACGTTCAATCAGGTGCTGGAAGATTTCTTGGGGAATGGCAGCCCATTCTCCACGGAGTGTTGCACTGAGGAGAGACATCGATGTCGGTCGGTAAGGCCTGGCTCCACGTCGGCTTTCCAAAACCTCCCAAAAGTGTTCTGTAAGATTCAGGTCACGACTCTGTGGAGGCCCAGTGCATTACAGGGACGTTACTGTTGTGTAACCACTCCACCACAGGCCGTGCATTACGAACAGGTGCTCGATCGTGTTGAAAGATGCAATTGCCATCCCCGAATTGCTCCTCAACTGTGGGAAGCAATATGGTACTTAAAACATCAATTTCGACCTGCGCTGTGATAGTGTCACGCAAAACAACAAGTGGTGCAAACCCCTTCCTTGAAAAACAAGACTACACTGTAACACCACGGCCTCCAAATTTTATTGTTGGCACCACACACACTGGCAGATGGCGTTCACTGGGCATTCGCCATACCCATATACCCTGCCATCGGATCACCACATTTTGTACCGTGATTCGTCGCTCCACTCAACATTTTTCCACTCTTCAATCGTCCAATGTTTACGCTCCTTGCACTAAACGAGGCGTTCTTTGGCATTTACCGGCGTCATGTGTGGCTTATAAGGAGCCGCTCGGCCATAAAATCCAAGTTTTCTTACCTCCCGCCTAAGCTTCATAGTACTTGCACTGGATCCTGGTGCAGTTTGGAATTCCTGTGTGATTGTCTGGATAAATGCCTGCCTATTACGCACTACGACCCTCTTCAACTGTCGGCGGTCTCTGTCAGTCAACAGGCGAGGTCGGCCTGTACGCTTTTGTGCTGTACATGTCCCTTCACGCCCCCACTTCACTATCACATCGAAAACAGTGGATCTATGGATGTTTAGGACTGCTGAAATTTCGCGTACCGACGTATGACACAAGTGATACCCAACGACCTGACCACGTTCGAAGTCCGTTAGTTCCGCGGAGCGCCCCATTCTGCTGTCTCACGATGTCTGATGAATAATGAGGTCGCTGATATGGAGTACCTGGCAGTAGGTGGAAGCACAATGCACCTAATATGAAAAACGTATGTTTTGGGTGGTGTCCGGATAGTTTTCATCCCATAGTGTGTGTCGATAACTTTTATCAAACTTCGTCTGAATCCGCGTTAGGATCCACACAGTTCAAACATTCCTTAATCAAATGCTTTAAAGTTTTTTCTTAACATTTTCAACACATGACGGCTGTCCCCACAGCTTATAACTTGTCCACTGAATCCTTTCATCAGTTGTTATGGTGTGAGTAAATTCTTTAAGACACATGCCATCCTCATGCTCTTCCTCATCTTCAAGAACCTCTATATGAATGCCTTCTTCCTTACTCCGTCTTACTGAGGAGTTTTATTATTTGATCTAGTTTGACCATGGGCACTTTTTTTAAAAAAATAGGTTTATACACAGAGCATGCATATTTCCGTTTAAACTGTTTTCTTTTCTTTCTGTGGAATCTTGTTCGCATTGCAACGCACAACGCACCTTTCACTGGAGTATCTGACAGTATTGTTGAAGTACTTCATCGTTAGGTTACTTTATTTTTTTCTTGGCTGGCGTTTGTCAAACGGCCAGATGTCTCCAGGCACTGGTCACCGGAAGTGACGTTCAACTTAATAGGCGTTGTTTAGACAGCATAGACTTGTCATTGTGTACTTGGGCAATTCATGGATCAGCTTCAGTAATGAAACCGCAGCCAACAGCATTAGGATCAGGTCCACTTGTAATATATGAAGGCATCGTTGAAAAACAAAAATTTAACAGAAATTTAACAGAAATCAACATCAAAAATCCATACATGCTACCGGTTTTAAATTACTTACATAAAAATTGCATTCGATATGATCTGCACTTTGATTACGAATGTAGCTGATAAATAAAAATATTTATTTACACAAAGAGAGAGCGACAGGTTGTCCGAGATGGACCAGTTAATTGAGCCATTGTGTCCCACGCCATCTAGGAATTAATGTAGTTCAAATACGATAAAGTTTTAAACATTTATCGTTGCAAACAGAATCGAAATAATCCTTAAGCTATGGGCTTTAATCGTTGTTCTTGCTTGTTCAGTAAGACTACGGTCGCACGTTCGAATACTGCATGGATGTGTGTGATGTCCTTAAGTTAGATAGGTTTAAGTAGTTCTAAGTTCTACTTGAAGGATGACCTCAGGTGTAAGTCCCATAGTGCTCAGAGTCATTTGAGCCATAAAATGCTTGCCAATCATCGTTCGGGAATTTAACTGCATCGACGTGTAAATAGACGGAAGACGGTATTGGTGCTACCAACCTCCATGGGCGGTGGAATATTTTGACGGCGGTTGAACGAGATAATATCAAAAAATGGTTCAAATGGCTCTGAGCACTATGGGACTTAACATCTGGACTCGTCAGTCCCCTAGAACTTAGAACTACTTAAACCTAACTAACCTAAGGACATCACACACATCCATGCCCGAGGCAGGATTCGAACCTGCGACCGTAGCGGTAGCGCGGTTCCAGACTGTAGCGCATAGAACCACTCGGCCACTCCGTCCGGCAGATAACTGCCCACTGTGACCCTATGGTCAATGTGCTGCGTCCGCCCTACTTAGCTGAATATACGGCCATTAGATCTGTGTGATTTATGCTGCAACCGAAATTCAGCGAATTCCTTTGTGTACTCATTTGGGTGACTTGACACTTTTCTTCATGTAGGGGCAATAGCCACTTTTCGCATCGCAAAAGTATCTTGCCTATATCATTTTACTATTGGTTTTCATCTCGTGATGAATTTACAAGACGGTAAGAGACAGCAACAGTCTAAGAGGGCTGCTGAGACTGTTTATACAGGGAGTTTACGTAAGAGCGTGCAAAAATATAACGGGACCCAGAGGATGCGCCACTGAACAATTTGAGGTAGGAAATTAACTGCAAATTCCATCATCGACACAATGAACGTACTATTTGTACTGTATCTTACAAAGCGTGGTGAAACTGACGGCCGTGAACCTCAATACAGGCATGACATCGGCGAACAAGACTCTGAGGCACCCTGACAAATACCCCTGGTATGTTCCGAATCACAAAACAGGCAGCTACAATTCTGGCAACTAAGTCCATCTTCGTATCGATTGCACTGGTTGTGTGTATTCCTAAGGGACCTAACTGCTGAGGTCATCGGTCCCTAGACTTACACACTACTTAAACTAACTTATGCTAAGAACAACACACACGCCCATGCCCGAGGGAGGACTCGAATCTCCGGCGGGAGGGGCCGCGCATTTTTTTTACTTAAAAAGGGTAATTTCCAAGAATGATTGCGTATCGAAGTTTCGGTGTCCAAACGATACATATCGAACGTGCGATCGTAAATCTATCATGGCACTATGGTGGCAGACGTTATGAGTTAGTTTACCGTGGTCGCTACAGCAACGACAGAAGAAGAGCGTTAGAAAAATACTTGCAGTTGCAAAGGCGACACCTTATTCGTCGTTGGTATTGTCATCACGTGAAAGTCCATTACGGTGGTCTGGATGGATAGTCTGGAAGAACCATGGGTAATTTCCAAGAATTATGGCCTATCGACGTTGCGGTGTCCAAAGGATAGATATGGAATGTGTGATCGTAAATCGATCATGCGACTCTGGTGGCGGGTGTTGTGATCAATTATTTGTGATCGTCATTTTTATCTATTTTATGTCGTTCCCGTACTTGATCTAAATTAAATACCTCTGTGAATTATTTGTGAGTTGCTAGGGAATCCCAGACAATTTATGTCGTTTGTGAGTGGGATGTCTGCTGTTCTTGAGAATTCTTCGACGGATTCTCTCACATGGGACAAAATCTAATTCCATGTCTATCCAGCGTAGAAAATTGTTCGACTTTTTCTCCCAAATATGGATTACTACCGGATGAGGAAAGAAGCGACTGTGTAGTGTGTGGTGGTGCGAAGCGTGTAAAACTCCGTAAGAACAGTTTCGATGCTGAAATACCGTTCACAGTTTCATTGCGGACAGTGTGGGAAACGAACGAGTATCAGGAAGAACACATGGTTCTTCCAGACTATCCATCCAGACCACTGAATGAACTTCCACATGGTGACAAGACCAACGATGAGTAAGGTAAGTCGTCTCCTTTACAATTACAAGCATTTTTGTAACGTTCTTCTTTTGTCGTTGCTGTAGCGACCACCCTATACTAACCCATATAAGGCCTGCCACCAGAGTCGCATGATCGATTTACGATCGCACGTTCGATATGTATCGTTTGGGCACCGCAACTTCGATAAGCAATCATTCTTGGAAATTACGGGTCTAGTGAAGAAGGGGATACAACACGTCGGCTTTGACCAATGACGTCATACCTTAGTCATAGATAGTAATGTCTTCACTTCGAGGCATAGGTAATAAAACAGTTCTGTGTTCTAATAAGCGCTATCATTAAAATAACTGAATGTGAATGTAAAATCGATCGCTTGGTATTTGTTAAATTATTAATCGTGTGATATAAGTTAATTGTTTGTTTCTTATTCAGACGGTACTTAATATTTTTCGTAATGATATTGAGATAAATTGGAGTATTAGTTTTGTATTGTAGAACAATTTTTAGTGTCTCATTTTCGTTCATAGGAATGGATTTGTCTATCCCAACGAATCTTGACGATTTAAGAGAAGCCATGGGCGAAGACATGTTGACCACAATTTGCTTCTTGCAAATGTGTGGTCTCATTGCTGAATACGCCCGATGTCGTGAGTGCAGCGAACATGTGCGCCTCACCAATGTACCAAGCCGCGGTACTCACGATTTATTTGTACGGAGGTGCAGCAGAGACCGGTTATGGCAATCTGTTAAGAGGGGCACGTGGTTTGAGAAATTTAAGCTCGTCCTGAGACACATAATGAAAATCAAATACTGTTGGTGTTTAAGATATCCTCTATGGCTCTGTGTGCATGAATGTCGTGAGAGTAAGCGTACGGTAGTAGACTGGTACTTGTTTTGTGGGGAATATATGAAATATAGGGTGCCGTTAGGGGGGGGGGGGGTTGTGTTATGGTTGAATTTGACGAATCGGATTTTGGGAAAAGGAAGTACAATAGGGAGAACCTCCGGTGCGATTATGGGTGTGGGTTGCAATAGTTTCAGGTCAGCATTGTGACTGTGTAGTGTTCATAGTAGTAGGAAATAGAAGTAAGGAAGTTTTGGTTAGGTTAATTGAAGATCAGGTTGCAAAGAGTTCTATTGTTATTTCAGACGGGTCTTCTCCATAAAGGGATGTAGGGGATAGGGGTTATCAACATCTAGTAGTAAACCACAACATTGAATTCTCTATCGCCAGGCGCCTGCACTAAGAGCACAGAGGGTACCGGTCAGTGGTAAAATCTCTTATAGGGAAAGAGAAACGTCAGATTTCGACTCTTCAAAGCCACCTAGATTAGTATTCATGGAGACAAAGTTTTCCGCGGACATATTGCCCGTTATTCCTTTTTTTTAACACGTTGGCAAAATGTACCGTTTCAAACATCAGTTAATTTCAGAGGGGAGAGGGGAGGGAAGGGAGGTTGGTGAATGTGTGTGTGTGTGTGTGTGTGAGGGGGGGGGGGGGAGGGAGGATGTGGTAAGTTCACTTTCTCATTTGCGTCTTCCACTGTATTTCACTATTCTGCCATATTTCAGTGTTTTATTGCACCAATACGTGTATTTTCGTGTTGTGAAGTACGTAACAGAAATTTGACAGCGGTCGATCTTGTTTCGTATTCCAGCTCCAGTATCAGTACGACATTTTCGAACGTGTACTTGCGAAACCCCCGACACATTTAAAATTTGTATCCCGTGTTTCATTTAGGGTTTACTGAAGGCGAGGATACATCGTTCAAGTGAAGAACTCAAGAGTAATGCTAGTGAAAATGAAGAAATCGACTTACGATACACCCGTATACTGTACTGTACTTAGGCAACACACTTCAAATGAGCTTTTAATTTGTATCGGGTGTTTCATTTACGGTTTAGTGAAGCAGGGGATACATAGTTCAAGTGAACAACAGGGCAGCAATGCTAGTTTAAACTAAGAAATCGACGTACGCTAAAGTTGTATCCCGTACTGCACTTAAGCAATATAGTTCGAAAGAGTTTAGAGATACAACTGACATATATGTAACGTTATGTATTCTTTGCTAATAATATATTTCATTCATTTCTTTCCGTAGTATTTTGCGGAGAAATACTAAGATATAAATACCCGATATCGTTAACCTGAAAATACTGCTGGCCCATTTATATGTGAAGTACAGTTCTTTCTCTCTCGCATTCCTTTGTTTCTGAATATTCTTCTCAGCTCTTTCATCTTTGTAGTACATACTCTCTGGCGAGTTCTGACGTTATTGGTCAAAGCCGACGGGTTGCATCCCCTGTTAAACTAAGCCCGAAACCACCGCGTCTCCTATCAGTGCGTGCGACAGACCACGCCAACATGAATTACGGGGTAAGTTAGTCGGTGCCACATCTTAAACGTTTCGACAGAATTCTTATACCTAGACAGAGGAGAGAGAACACTTGTTGACTCGCTGCCTCTAGGAACTTACCTTTCTGACTGAAGAGAACGCCTGCAGGGGTTCAGCGACACCAAACAGGCGGCGCGTCACAGCTGCTCAGGCGACACCACTCCTCCGGCGCACCGCTGCTTTCCATGAACCCAAACAGACCGTCCACGTGCGGGATGGAATCTACAACGTCGTCTTTCCACGACGGCACATATCCGCTCCCGTAGGACTGGCGAATCCTGGGGGGACGTGGTCAATGTATCCTGTGCCGTCACCAGGCAACAGCTCCATAGGCGTCGTTGATAAGACATTGTTGATGGGCATCGCTTCGGATCGGAGCCTCCACGCAGCCTCTACACCTCGAGGGCACGCAACACGCATGCAGCGCTGTGCAAGGCGACCGTTCTGGTGTCAAATACCGCGGAACTACAGACTGAGTAATTATCAGTAATAAAAAACACATCTACATCTACATTAATACTTCGCAAGCCACCCAACGGTGTGTGGCGGAGGGCACTTTACGTGCCACTGTCATTACCTCCCTTTCCGGTTCCAGTCGCGTATGGTTCGCGGGAAGAACGACTGCCGCAAAGCCTCCGCGCGCGCACGAATCCCTCTAATTTTACATTCGTGATCTCCTCGGGAGGTAGAAGTATGGGGAAGCAATATATTCGATACCTCATCCAGAAACGCACCATCTCGAAACATGGAGAGCAAGCTACACGGCGATGCACAGCACCTCTCTTGCAGAGTTTGCCACTTGAGATTGCCATACATCTCCGTAACGCCATCACGCTTACCAAATAACCCTGTGACGAAACGCGCCGCTCTTCTTTGGATCTTCTCTATCTCCTCTGTCAACCCGATCTGGTACGGATCCCACACTGACGAGTAATACTCAACTATAGGTCGAACGAGTGTTTTGTAAGCCACCTGCTTTGTTGATGGACTACATTTTCTAAGGACTTTCCCAATGAATCTCAACCTGGTACCCGCCTCACATAAAATTAATTTTATATGATCATTCCACTTCAAATGGTCCCTCACAGTTTTACTCGGCACGTACCTGCCTAAAACGCATTGTACGATTGCCTTGAACTTTTTACATGAACACTCAACATTGTCAATCTCGGAACAGAAATTTTCGTTTTGATCTGTTAGGGAGCCTGCCTCCTATTACTCTTGCTAAACAGACAAACCTTTCTCCCTTTTTTTTATATTCCTACTTACTTCCATATTCAGGGATGCTCCAACGGTCTGATGATCACTGATTCCCTGTTCTGCACTCACAGAGCGCAATACGTTTGTATCACTTCTGTTCGATGTCTTTCCGTCTGTCGGTACGAACTGTAGCCTCTCTGACAGGAAATCATGAATCCAGGCGCAAAACTGAAGCATCACCATACAGTGCACACAAACGTCTATGGATGTTCACCAAGGTTTCTTTTTCTGCACACAAGAATTCAATAACAGTACGGCGCTTGTAACATGAGTCGTATGAAGACATCATTTTGACACCGTACTACGGCTCTGCCATCTGCCAGAACGGTTCGAAGCTTCACCGGCGCACAGAACAAACATCAAATGTGAACCACCGACGAACACGTTTCTTGATAAAGGTCGGATTGTAGCCTACCGCGATTGCGGTTTATCGCATCGCGACATTGCTGCTCGAGTTCTTCGAGATCCAGTGACTGTTTGCAGAATATGGAACCGATGGGTTCAGGAGGGTAATACGGAACGCCGTGCTGGATCCCTACGGCCTCGTATCACTAGCAGTCGAGATGACAGGCATCTTATCCGCATGGTTGTAACGGATCGTGCACCCACGTCTCGATCCCTGAGTCAACAGATGGGGACGTTTGCAAGACGACAAGCATCTGTACGAACAGTTCGACGACGTTTGCAGCAGCATGGACTATTACCCGGCATGATGGTATGGGGTGCCATTGGCGACAAAACTGGGTCACCTCTTGTTCGCATTGACGGCACTTTGAACAGTGGACGTTACATTTCAGATGTGTTACGACCCGTGAATTTACTCTTCATTCGACCCCTGCCAAACCCTACAATTCAACAGGATAATGCACGACAGCATGTTGCAGGTCCTGTACGGGCCTTTCCGGATACAGAAAATGCTCGACTGCTGCCCTGCCAATCACATTCTCCAGATCTCTCACCAATTGAAAACGTCTGGTCAATGGTGGCAGAGCAACTGGCTCGTCACAAAACGCCAGTCACTACTCATGATGAACTGATGAATCGTGTTGAAGCTGCATGGGCAGCTGTACCTATACACGCCATCCAAGCTCTGTTTGACTTATTGCCCAGGCGTATCAAGGCCGTTATTACGGCCAGAGGTGGTGGTTCAGGGTACTGATTTCTCAGGATCTATGCACCCACACTGCGTGAAAATGTAATCAGATGTCAGTTGTAGTATAATAATTTGTCCAGTGAATACCTCTTTATCATCTGCATTTCTTCTTGGTGTAGCAATTTTAATGGCCAGTAGTGTATATTAATGGCTTTTTTCTTTAATGTGGGCCATTACTTATTGAGCGACCCTCGTAGTATACCGCAGTAGACTGGATCAATGGTCCGCTACAAAGTCGCCTGCATACTAGAGTTTTTCAGTGGGACCGCGCCATGTTGAGCGTGTGGAGTCGACATCGCCCTGTGTGGGTGCAGCTAACGCGTGAGTCTGCAGTCCACGTAGTGGACGCGCCCGTGCTGTGCGACGGACAGCGCCGGCGGGCATCGATCGCAGACTCCGGACTGCGAGCGCCTGCAGGTATGCAATTAGGTCGCCCGGCCGGCCCTCAGAGGTGATCAAGGCGAGAGGCTGCGGCGGGTGACGGCGCCACGACTCCGCCGCTGACGATGGGCGCGCACCGCAGAAACGTCTGCCAGTTCGCAGCCACTCGACTCTGCACACAACGCACAACCTCGTCTGCATCCACATCTGCATGACTACTCTGCAACTCACACTCAATTGCTTGGCAGAGGGTTCATATTTACCGTTCCACCCTCGAACAGCCAGCGGGGAAAGGGAACACTTAAATCTTTCCTTACCACCTCTGACGTCTTGCATTTTTATTGCAATATTCATTTCTCTTGATGCAGGTGCATGTCAACAAAATATTTTCGCACTCGGAGCAGATAGTTGTGTCCACAATGAGATTTTCACTCTGCAGCGGAGTGTGCGCTGGTATGAAACTTTCCGGCAGATTAAAACTGTGTGTCGGACCGAGACTCGAACTCGGGACCTTTGCATTTCGCCGGCACGTGCTCTACCAACTGAGCAACCAGAGCATGGCTCACGCTCTGTCCTCACAGCTTTACTTCAGCCAGTACCTCGTTCCTACTTTCCAAACTTTATAGAAGCTCTCCTGCGAACCTTGCAGAACTAGCACTCCTGAAAAAAAGGATATTGCGGAGACATGGCTTAGCCACAGCCTGGGGGGATGTTTCCGGTATGAGATTTTCAATCTGCTGCGCAACGTGGGCTGATATGAAACTTCCTGGCCGATTAAACTTGTGTGCCGGACAGAGACTCGAACTCGGGACCTTTGCCTTTCGAGGGCAAGTGCTCAACCAACTGAGCTACCCAAGCAGATATTTGTATATTGAAATTCCGTGGAAAGACCTCTCCGCAACGACAAACGCACTTGTTTTACTGAGCGTCACACCACCTTGCATATCGTATCCGTGGCACTCTGCGCTATTTCGCGAATACAAAACGAGCTGCCCCTCATCGAACTTTCTCCATGTCCTGCGTCAGTCACAAGTGATGAGGATGTCACACCGTAAAGCAATACTCCAGAAGAGGACGCAGAAGCGTAGTGTTACCATTTCTTTAGTAGAACTGCTATGCTTTCTAAGTGTTCTGCCATTAATCCCCAGCCTTTGGTCACTCCACAGCATTATCTACGTGCTCGTTCCATTTGAAGTTATTCGTGAATGGAATGCCTAAGTCTTTAGTTGAATTGACAGCTTCTAGAATTGCGCAATTTGTCGCCTAACTGAAACTGAGTGGATCCATGTGGATGACTTGACATTTTTCATTATTTAGAGTCAATTGCCACTTGTCACACGGTAAAGATATCTTGTCTAAATCTTTCTGCAATTGGTTTTGAACTTCTGATGACTCTACTAGATAGTAAATGAAACATCATTTGCAAACAATCTAAGAAGACTGCTCAGGTTATCTCATAAATCGTTTATGTAGATTAGGAACAGCGGACGGCCGTTCAACACTCCCGTGGGGAACGCAGTACGAGTGAATCACTTCTGTTCTTTTCGATGTCTTCCCTTCTGTCAGTACGAACTGTGGCATTTCTGACAGGAAATCACGAATCCAGTCGCACAACTAAGACGATATTTCGTAGGAACGCAGATCGAGAAGAACTCGCTCGTGAAGCAATGTATCGAAAGACTTTTTGGAAATCTAGAGACGTGGAATCAGTTGTCGATAGCACTAATTACTTCACGAGAACAAAGCGCTAGTTGCTTTGTACAAGAACGATATTATCTTAATCAATGATGATTGTTTGTCAATAGACCGTTTTCTTCGAGGTAACTGACAATGTTCGAATACAGTTTGTGTTCCAACATCCTACTGCATATCACCGTTAGCGATATGATTCGGTAATTCACAGGATTACTCCTGTCTCCTTTCTTGAGTACTGTTATCACTTGTGCAACTTTCCAGTCTCTAGATACGGATCATTTGTACAGCGAGAGGTTGTATATGATTGCCAAGTTTGGAGCTATTGTATCAGCATACTCTGAAAGGAATCTGAGAGTACACGACCTGGGCCGGAAGACTTGCCTTTATTTAGTGATTTGTGTTTTTGTTGTGGTCTTCAGTCCTGAGACTGGTTTGATGCAGCCCTCCATGCTACTCTATCCTGTGCAAGCTTTTTCATCTCCCAGTACCTACTGCAGCCTACATCGTTCTCAGTCTGCTTAGGGTATTCATCTCTTGGCCTCCCTCTACGATTTTTACCCTCCACGCTGCCATCCAATACTAAATTGGTGATCCCTTGATGCCTCAAAACATGTCCTACCAACCGATCCCTTCTTCTAGTCAAGTTGAGCCACAAGCTCCTCTTCTCCCCAATTCTATTCAATACCTCCTCATTAGTTATGTGACCTACACATCTAATCTTCAGCATTCTTCTGTAGCACCACATTTCGAAAGCTTCTATTCTCTTCTTGTCCAAACTATTTATCGTCCATGTTTCACTTCCATATATGGCTACACTCCATACAAATACTTTCAGAAACGACTTCCTTACATTTAAATCTATACTCGATGTTAACAAATTTTTCTTCTTCAAAAACGCTTTCCTTGCCATTGACAGTCTACATTTTATATCCTCTCTACTTCGACAATCATCAGTTATTTTGCTCCCCAAATAGCAAAACTCCTTTACTACTTTAAGTGTCACATTTCCCAATCTAATTCCCTCAGCATCACCCGACTTAATTGGACTACATTCCATTATCGTCGTTTTGCTTTTGTTGATGTTCATCTTATACCCTCATTCCAAGACACCGTCCATTCCGGTCAACTGCTCTTCCAAGTCCTTTGCTGTCTCTGACAGAATCACAGTGTCATTGGCGAACCTCAAAGTTGTTATTTCTTGTCCATGGATTTATTACCTACTCCGAATTTTTCTTTTGTTTCCTTCACTGCTTGCTCAATATACAGATTGAATAACATCGGGGAGAGGCTACAACCCTGTATCACTCCTTTCCCAACCACTGCTACACTTTCATGCCCTTCGATTCTTATAACTGCCATCTGGTTCCTGTACAAATTGTAAGTAGCCTTTCGCTCCCTGTATTTTACCCTTGAGACCTTCAGAATTTGAAAGAGAGTATTCCAATCAACATTGTCGAAAGCTTTCTCTAAGTCTACAAATGCTAGGAACGTAGGTTTGCCTTTCCTTAATCTAGGATAAGTCGTAGTGTCAGTATTGCCTCACATGTTCCAACATTTCTAAGGAATCCAGACTGATCTTCCCCGAAGTTCTTTTCTACCAGTTTTTCCATTCGTCTGTAAAGAATTCGAGTTAGTATTTTGCAGCTGTGACTTATTAAACTTATAGTTCGGTAATTTTCACATCTGTCAACACCTGCTTTCTTTGGTATTGGTATTATATTCTTCTTGAATTCTGAGGGTATTTCGCCTGTCTCATACATCTTGCTCACCAGATGGTAGAGTTTTGTCAGGACTGGCTCTCCCAAGGCTGTCAGTAGTTCTAATGGAATGTTGTCTACTCCGAGGGCCTTGTTTCGACTCAGATCTTTCAGTGCTGTGTGCAGTATCGTATCTCCCATTTCATCTTCATCTACATTCTCTTCCATTTCCATAATATTGTCCTCAAGTACATAGCCCTTTAGTGATTTAGGCTGCTATTAATGTAGGCTCATTCTTACAAAGAAGAAGACAGCAACGAGCCGCTATTAATAATGCTATTTATTTAAGTAAATAGCGCCGCAATCGGTTTCGAACTGGCAAATTCATCATCAGACGGCTGCTCGTAAGACTCAGTAGATGCACTTTACATAATCGTCAGTTTTCGATTTTTGTTCTCCCACTGTAGTGAAATATTCATGGTGTGTCGGTGCCCTACGGTAGAACACAATGTTAGAAGCGCCCTAACTAAAACACACTAACCTCCAAACGATGTAATGCAGAGTAAACAAATATGTGAGGTTATGTGGTTATGGTACTTGCATCCGGCCTCTCCCGCCGGAGGTTCGAGTCCTCCTTCGGGCATGGGTGTGCGTTTGTTGTTCGTAGCATAACTTAGTTTATGTGAAGTCTAGGGACTGATGACCTCGGCAGTTTGGTCCCATAGGAATTCGCATTCATTTCAACGTTTGAACAGTACTTACATCGAAAATTCCGCGAAATTTTTGCAAAGTAGTTGGATTGTATTTTTGAAATATTGCAAAGTATATGCAGCACTTACATGATTTGTATATCACCATATTGCGCAAAGCAACACACACGCACACACACACACACACACACACACACACACCAAAAAGTACTTGCCACATGTAAAGATTGCGGCTTCACAAATTCAACAGTGCCAGAGATGTTCTCTCTCAGAGATATTACAATATATAGATTAATTGGGAGAGCCAATCACGACAAAACTCTACCAGCTGGTGAGCAAGATGTATGAGACAGGTGAAATACACTCAGACTTCAAGAAGAATATAATAATTCCAATCCCAAAGAAAGCAGGTGCTGACAGATGTAAAAATTACCGAACTATCAATTTAACAAGTCACAGCTGCAAAATACTAACGCGAATTCTTTACAGACGAATGGAAAAACTGGTTGATGCGGACCTCGGGGAGGATCAGTTTGGATTCCGTCGAAATGTCGGAACACGTGAGGCAATACTGACCTTACGACTTATCTTAGAAGAAAGATTAAGAAAAGGCAAACCTACGTTTCTAGCATTTGTAGACTTAGAGAAAGCTTTTGACAATGTTGACTGGAATACTCTCTTTCAAATTCTGAAGGTGGCAGGGGTAAAATACACGGAGAGAAAGGCTATTTACAATTTGTACAGAAACCAGATGGCAGTCATAAGACTCGAGGGGCATGAAAGGGAAGCAGTGGTTGGGAAAGGAGTGAGACAGGGTTGTAGCCTCTCCCCAATGTTATTCAATCTGTATATTGAGCAAGCAGTAAAGGAAACAAAAGAAAAATTTGGAGTAGGTATTAAAATTCATGGAGAAGAAATAAAAACTTTGAGGTTCGCCGATGACATTGTAATTCTGTCAGAGACAGCAAAGGACTTGGAAGAGCAGTGAACGGAATGGACAGTGTCTTGAAAAGAGGATATAAGATGAACACCAAAAAAAGCAAAACGAGGATAATGGAATGTAGTCAAATTAAATCGGGTGATGCTGAGGGAATTAGATTGGGAAATGAGACACTTAAAGTAGTAAAGGGGTGTTGCTATTTAGGAAGTAAAATAACTGATGATTGTCGAAGTAGAGAGGATATAAAATGTAGACTGGCAATGGCAAGGAAAGCGTTTCTGAAGAAGAGAAATTTGTTAACATCGAATATAGATTTATGTGTCAGGAAGTCGTTTATGAAAGTATTTGTTTGGAGTGTAGCCATGTATGGAAGTGAAACATGGACGATAACTAGTTTGGACAAGAAGAGAATAGAAGCTTTCGAAATGTGGTGCTACAGAGGAATGCTGAAGATTAGATGGGTAGATCACGTAACTAATGAGGAGGTATTGAATAGGATTGGGGAGAAGAGAAGTTTGTGGCACAACTTGACTAGAAGAAGGGATCGGTTGGTAGGACATGTTTTGAGGCATCAAGGGATCACAAATTTAGCATTGGAGGGCAGCGTGGAGGGTAAAAATCGTACAGGGAGACCAAGAGATGAATACACTAAGCAGATTCAGAAGGATGTAGGTTGCAGTAGGTACTGGGAGATGAAGCAGCTTGCACAGGATAGAGTAGCATGGAGAGCTGCATCAAACCAGTCTCAGGACTGAAGACAACAACAACATTGATTAATTTGATTTCATACTATGTATGTTTATAAAGAATAAGCGTCACATCATGAACAATTAAAACACAAAGGTAAACCTTACATTATGGGCCTATAATATTACACATGAAGTAGGCAGATGTAGTAACCAGTTTGTGTGAATGCTATTTACATGGTATTATGTAAATACTGTGCTGTATACAGGGAACAAGGAGGTGAGATAAAATGAATAATATGAGAGTGTCAATTATATTAACATAGTATGAGGCACTGAAATTAAGAATCAGCTTTACAGTTGCAGTAATGTGTGACTGAGTGTAAAGCAGTGCCAAAGAAGTTCATGTATTACAATACATACATTGCTTTTATTTGATAGTGGAATTTTTAAAAAGAATCGGGGTAATAGAACCGCTCGGCCACAGTGGCCGGCTGCTTAATGCTAAGTAGTGTCTTAACCCGCTTTTGCTTCATAAAATTAGGCAGTGATTTTTACAAGCAGAAGGAAGACTTATATGAAGCAGTAAATGAGCCCCAAAAAGAAACTCACGAAACTGTGAGAGAAAAACTATCCGAAAGATTTACACTGCAGTGTGTCTAAGTCCGACACCAACAACAGTTCTTTAGACGAATTTTCTTGAGTTATCAGCCGCGTAGAGCTGTTGGTGAGAGGCAGTGCACCGTTACCAATGGGGGTATACGAGACATGGCCCTCCGAATCTTAACTGAGATGAAAACTGCTGATTTCAAATCTTCTTCGATCTTGTGAATTACCGAATCATATCGCTAACGGTGATTTGAAGTAGGATGTTGGAACACAAACTGTATTCGAACATTGTCAGTTACCTCGAAGAAAACGGTCTATTGACAAACAATCATCATTGATTAAGAAAATATCGTTCTTGTACAAAGCAACTAGCTCTTTGTTCTCGGGAAGCAATTAGTAATTAGGATCTCAGATCTATCCCATATTCCTAGATTTCCCGGTGGCTTTTGATACTGTTCCTCACAAGCGACTATTAATCAAATCGTATCAGTTGTGTCACTGGATTCGTGATTTCCTCTCACAGAGGTCACAGTTCGTAGCGATGGACGGTAAACCATCGAGTAGAACAGAAGTCAAATCTGGCGTTTCGCAAGGTAGTGTCATAGGCCCTCTGCTGCTCCTGATTTATATTAACGATCTAGCCGGCCGCAGTGGCCCTGCGGTTCTGGCGCTGCAGTCCGGAACCGAGGAACTGCTACGGTCGCAGGTTCGAATCCTGCCTCGGGCATGGGTGTGTGTGATGTCCTTAGGTTAGTTAGGTTTAAGTAGTTCTAAGTTGTAGGGGACTTATGACCTAAAATGTTGAGTCCCATAGGGCTCAGAACCATTTGAACCATTTATTAACGATCTAGGCGATAATCTGAGCAGCCCCCTTAGATTGTTTGCAGATTACACTGTAATTTACCGTCTACTAAAACCATCGGACGATCAATTCAAATTACGAAATGATCTAGAGAGAATTTCTGTATGGTGCGAAAAGTGGCAATTACCAATAAACAAAGAAAAGCGCGATGTCATCCACATGGGTACTAAAAGAAATCCGATAAATTTAGGGTATACGATAAATCGCACAAATCTAAGGGCTGTCATTTCGACCAAATACCTAGGAATTACATTTAAGAGCAACTTAAATTGGAAATACCACATAGATAATACTGTGGGGAAGGCAAAACAAAGACTGCTCTTTGTTGGCAGAACACGTAGAAGGTGCGACAAACCCACTAAAGAGACAGTCTATATTACACTTGTCCGTCCTCTGCTGGAATACTGCTGCGCAGTTTAGGATCCTTTGCAGGTAGGATTGAAGGAGGACATCGAAAAAGTGCAAACAAGGGCAGCTCGTTTCGTGTTATCGCGCAATAGGGGTGAGAGTGTCACTGATATGATACGCGAGTTGGGGTGGCAGTCACTGAAACAAAGGCGGTTTCCTTTGCGGCGAGATCTATTTACGAAATTTCAATCACCAACTTTCGTCGGTAATTAATTTTCCCCTGTTTTGTAATAATTACATAAGCAAGAGCCTATGAACTGCGTCTTATTCAGAACATTAGGATAAGTGACATCTTTTGTGTACTTTACGTGCTTCGCTTGTATCACACCTGATATTAGCAATACTATGCATTTTTAAGCTTTTTTGTCACTGCCGAACGCACGCTGGGAACGAAGAACTGTACAAACCGCTGTCATAAGCCGTTCTTCGTAAGACAAAAGCTTTAACAATTAAAAAAAAAAGATTTCCAGTGGGTCTTAGCAGCTAAAATTTTTACACTCCATTTTTTCCCTTGTATTCTTCCTGCAGCAAAAAATTTCAGGGTGGGCTTCTACATGTCGGGTCGACCATTTCCTTTTAAGTGTTACTAATATTCAGTGCCTTATACGAGGTATCAGAATCCAAGATTAGTGGCTACAACCAAGAACTTTACTATGATTTTTATACAGCGTGGTTCCGTGATTATGTAAGAAACTTTCAGGGGTGATGAAGAAAGGTGAATGTGTCAATTTAAAGAAACAACACTTGTCCAGAAATGAGAGATTCGAAAGTTATAAGCGAAAATCGTTCTCATACCTATGGCAGTGGAATTATCGGTACTGTTGTCGATAAGACTGTAAGACAGGCAACTTCCAGAGACGGCAGTACGTTCAAAACCAAAAAAGATACGTCTATTAAGCATGAATTCTAAAATGCATACCTTAACAGACTTGAAAGACTCTCTTCTACTAAATACGTAGTCATAGCTCTTAAGGTATACGATTTAGAGACCATGTTTACTAGACTTTTCTTCTATTTTGCTCTATACTACCACCTCTGAAAGATACCTGTACTTCTGTCTTTCCAACTACACTACCAGTGCTTGCATTCCACTGCCAGACGTAACAGAACTTCCCTGGATATGGAAGTAAATAGGAATATAAAAAAAAGGGAGGATAGTTTATCTGTTTAGCAAGAGTAATAGAAGGCAGATTTAAGATTACAGATCAGATCAAAACGAAAATTTCTGTTCCGACACTGACAATGCTGAGTGTTTATGGAAAAAGTTCAAGGCAATCGTAAAATGCGTTTTAGACAGGTACGTGCCGAGTAAAACTGTGAGGGACGGGAAAAATCCCACCGTGGTTCAACAACAAAGTTAGGAAACTACTGCGAAAGCAATGACAGCTTCACTACAAGTTTAAACGCAGCCAAAACCTCTCAGACGAACAGAAGCTAAACGATGTCAAAGTTAGCGTAAGGAGGACTATGGGTGAAGCGTTCAGTGAATTTGAAAGTAAAATTCTATGTACCGACTTGACAGAAAATCGCAGGAAGTTCTGGTCTTAAGTTAAATCAGTAAGTGGCACGAAACAGCATATCCAGACACTCCGGGATGATGATGGCATTGAAACAGAGGATGACCCGCGTAAAACTGAAATACTAAACACCTTTTTCCAAAGCAGTTTCAAAGACGAAGACCGCACTGCAGTTCCTTCTCTAAATCCTCGCACAAACGAAAAAAATGGCTGACATCAAAACATGTGTCCAAGCAATAGAAAAGAAACTGGAATCACTCAATAGAGGAAAATCCACTGGACCTGACGGGATACCAATTCGATTCTACACAGAGTACGCGAAAGAACTTGCCCCCCTTCTAACAGCCGTGTACCACAAGTTTCTAGAGGAAAGGAAGGTTCCAAATGATTGGAAAAGAGCACAGGTAGTCCCAGTCTTCAAGAAGGGTCGTCGAGCAGATGAGCAAAACTATAGACCTATATCTCTGACGTCGATCTGTTGTAGAATTTTAGAACATGTTTTTGCTCGAATCTCATGTCGTTTTTGGAAACCTAGAATCTACTCTGTAGGAATCCACATGGATTCCGGAAACAGCGATCGTGTGAGACCCAACTCGCTTTATTTGTGCGTGAGACCCAGAAAATATTGGATACAGGCTCCCAGGTAGATGCTATTTTTCTTGACTTCCAGAAGGCGTTCGATACAGTTCCGCACTGTCGCCTGATAAATTAAGAGCCTACGGAATATCAGAACAGCTGTGTGGTTGGATTGAAGAGTTTTTAGCCAACAGAACACAGCATGCTGTTTTCAATGGAGAGACGTCTACAGACGTTAAAGTAACCTCTGGCGTGCCACAGGGGACTGTTATGGGCCCATTGCTTTTCACAATATATATAAATGACCTAGTAGATAGTGTCGGAAGTTCCATGCGAGTTTTCGCGGATGATGCTGCAGTATACAGAGAAGTTGCAGGATTAGAAAATTGTAGTAAAATGCAGGAACATCTGCAGCGGATAGGCACTTGGTGCAGGGAGTGGCAACTGACCCTTAACACAGACAAATGTAATGAATTGCGAATACATAGAAAGATCCTTTATTGCATGATTATATGATAGCAGAACAAACATAGGTAACAGTTACTTCTGTAAAATATCTGGGAGTATGCGTGCGGAACGATTTGAAGTGGACTGATCATATAAAATTAATTGTTGGTAAGGCGGGTACCAGGCTGAGATTCATTGGGAAAGTCCTTAGAAAATGAAGTCCATCAACAAAGGAGGTGGCTTACAAAACACCCGTTCGACCTACACTTGAGTATTGCTCATCAATGTGGGATCCGTACCAGATCGGGTTGACGGAGGAGATAGAGAAGATTCAAAGAAGAGCGGCGCGTTTCGTCACAGGGTTATTTGGTAAGCGTGATAGCGTTACGGAGATTTTTAGCAAACTCAAGCGGCAGACTCTGCAAGAGAGGCGCTCTGCATCGAGGTGTAGCTTGCTGTCCTGGTACGAGAGGGTGCGTTTCTGGATGAGGTATCGAATATATTGCTTTCTCCTACTTATACCTCCCAAGGAGATCACGAATTTAAAGTTAGAGCGATTCGAGCGCGCACGGAGGCTTTCCGGCAGTCGTTCTTCCCGCGAACCATACGCAACTGGAACTGGAAAGGAAGGTAATGGCAGTGGCACGTAAAGTGTCCTCCGCCACATACCGTTGGGTGGCTTGCAGAGTATAAATGTAGATGTAGATGTAGAACTATTTTCGCTTGTAACTTTTGGCTCTGTCATTTGTGGACCAGTGTTATTTACCTCAAATTGATACATTTGCCTTTCTCCATCATCCCTGAAGGTTTGTATCATCACAGTATCACCCTGTCTAACTTAGTACTACAAAAGAAACTCCATCATTCACCGTTAAGTACAACTGAACCAGTAAGTATACATGGTGTAAAGAAGCTTACTGATGTGTTACATTTTTGTAGATATATCGTTGTATTTATTGTCAGCTTGTCTACCAATACAACAGATCAGTAGAATACTTGAAAAACGCAGCGAGTGTACAAAATAGATTGCTTACAAAACAATCGTGCGATCCATCCTGGAATATTGCTCAAGCGTGTGCGAACCGCAGCAGGTACGCCTAACAGGGTATACAGGGTGTATACAGAGGAGGGCAGCACGAATGGTCACAGGTTTGTTTGACCCGTGGCAACGTGTCACTAGGATGCTGAAATAAATGAACTGGCAGCCGCTTGGCGATAGAAGCAAACTATTCTGAAAGTCCGTTCACACAACTTAAGGAAACAGTTTTAATAAACCAGGAGTATAGTTATGCGTCTTGTGTATTTGTACTTTACGAGTTGCGAAGATGATATTACACTATTTAATAGGTACATAGAGGCGTTTAAGTGTTTACGTACTCATTCTTCCTATGCGCCAAACACAAACGCAATGGGAAGAAACTGTAAAACGTCATACAGTGGGAAGTACCCTCCCCCATGCACTTCATAGCGTTTCTCAGAGTATGGGTGTACACCAGTGATAATGACATGGCCGGCCGAGGTGGTTGAGCCTTTCTAGGCGCTACAGTCTGGAACCGCGTGACCGCTATGGTCGCAGGTTCGAATCCTGCCTCGGGCGTGGATGTTTGTGATGTCCTTTAGCTTAGTTACGTTTAAGTAGTTCTAAGTTATAGGGGACTGATGACCTCAGCAGTTAAGTCCCTTAGTGCTCAGAGCCATTTGAACCATTTTTGATAATGACATGGGCGTGGCAAGAAGACGTAGTCTAGGTGGATGGATGGCAGAAGATGAAGGAGATTGCTTGCTGGATTGCAAGGGGAGAAAAAGATATAAGACGATAAGGCGTTACGCAGCGTGGGTAACGGGCACTGGAAGACGTGTAAGAGCCGAAGACCGGAATTAATATGGAAGTCTGGTAGGTGGAGGGGGATGAGGGAAGGTGAATATGCATGATTGGATGTCAAATGGAAACTATAATGAAACGTAAACATACTACTGATACTTATCATTGTGGCGATGTTCGTGATAATAATGGTGGTGGTGGTGCTGATGATGATGACGATGATCGTGATAATGGTGATGATGGAACATGATATATGTGATGCAATGCTCTACTGAATATTAGGGTTTATTAAAAATGAGTAAGAGAGAGTTTCAGAGTCATGATTGAACGATCTTCGCCTACATCTACCCTCCGAAAGCCACATTATCGACTGTGACGAAGGGTAATTTGTATCCACTGTCATTTCCACCCGCCTTGCCCCCGCCATTTCTATCCCAGTCTTGACTGGCCCACGGAAAGAGCAATTCTTAGTAAGCCTCTGTGTTAACAAAAATCTCCCTCATCTTACCTTCATAGACTTTTCGCAAGATATACTTAGAAGGAAACAATATTTTGTTTCCCTTTTCAGGAACTACGCTCTCGGAACACTAGCAGTAGACCATACAGAGGTGCAGAATACCTCTCTTGCATAGCACCGTTTTCCACTAAAGCTGGATCAACACCTCAATGATGCTTACTAAATGAACCTAAAAACGAAACGCGCAACTCTTCTTTATATCTTCTCTATTTCCTCTATTACTCCTATATAGCACGGCTCCCACACTGAAAAGCAATTTTCGAGTACTGTTCAACTAACTGTTTTGTAAACTACTTCCTTTGTGAGTGGACTATACTTCGTCTGGAGTCTTTCAACGAATCTCAGTCTCCCAGTTGCTGTAAAAGTGAGTTGTTTTATGTGGTCGTCCTCCCTTTAAATTGCTCCGTGCCCATATTCGTAGGTAATTTATGGGTGCGACTGCCTCCACTGATTTTTCTGTAATCTTGTAGGTGTACACTGGGGCACAAAAGGCATGGTACAGCGATCGCACATATACAGCTGGTGGAATCTCTTGCATGAGGCACACTATGTGATGAAAAGTATCCGGACACCTGCCTGAAAATGACTTACAAGTTCGTGAATCCTCCATCGGTAGTGCTGAAATTCAATATGATGTTGGCCCACCCTTAGCCTTCGTTACAGCTACCACTCTCGCAGGTGTACGTCCAATCAGGTGCTGGAAGGTTTGTTGGGAAATGGCAGAGATTCTTCACGGAGAGAACGTATCGATTTCAGTCGGTGAGGACAGGTAAGATGTCGGCGTTCCAAAACATCCCAACGGTGTTCTATAAGATTCAGGTCCAGGCAGTCCATTACAGGAATATTATTGTCGTGTAACCACTCCGCCACAAGCCGTGCATTATGAAGAGGTGTTCGATCGTCTTGAAAGATGCAATCGCCATCGGCGAATTGCTCTTCAACAGTGTGAACCAAGAAGGTGCTTAAAACATCTATGTGGACCTGTGCTGTGATAGTGCACGGAAGACAACAAGGGGTGCAAGCCCCCGCCATGAAAAACGCGACCCCATCATAACACCACCGCCTCCAAATGTTACTGTTGGCACTACACACGTTGGCAGATGACGTTCACCGGGCATTCGCCATACCCACACCCTGCCATCGGATCGCCACATCGTGTACCATAATTCGTCACTGCACACAACGTTTTTCCACTGTCCCGTCGTCCAATGTTTACAGTCCTTACACCAAGCGAGGCGACGTTTGGCATTTACCGACGTGATGTGTGGCTCATGAGCAGCCGCTCGACCATGAAATCCAAGTTTTCTCACCTCCCGCGTAACTGTCATAGTACTTGCAGTGGATCCTGATGCAGTTTGGAATTCCTGTGTCATGGTCTGGCTAGATGTCTGCGTATTACACATTAAGAGCCTCTTCAACTGTCGGCGGTCTCTGTCAGTCAACAGACGAGATCGGCTTATACGCTTTTGTGCAGTACGTTTTCCTTCACGTTTCCACTTCACTATCACATCGGAAACAGTAGACCTATGGATGTTTACGAGTGGAGCAATCTCGCGTACAAATATATGACACAAGTGACGGCCAATCACCTGCCCACGTTTCAAGTCCGTGAGTTCCGCGGAGAGCCCCATTTCGCTCTCACACGATGTCTAATGACTACTGAGGTCACTGATATGGATTACCTGGCAGTAGGTGGCAGCACAATGGACCTAACATGAAAAACGTATGTTTTTGGTGGTGTCCTAATTCTTTTGATCATTTAAAGCGGGGTGGATTGCCTGTACTGTCCTCTGTACTCAGTTGATTCCTGTGAAAAGATTTTCGACGTGATTAAGAGGCATTGAACGCGGAGTGGTAGTTGGAGGTAGATGCAAGGGATCTTGCAGTTCGGAAATTGTTAGAGAATTCTGTGTTCCAAAACCCACAGTCTCAAGACTGTGCCGAGAATATCAAATTTCAGTCATTGCCTCTCACTACGGACAACGCAGTGGTCGACTGCATCTTTCAATACGATCGAGCACCTGTTCATGATGCACGGTCTGTGGAGGAGTGGTTACATGACAATAACATCCCTGTAACTCACTGGCCTGGCCTTCACAGAGTCCTGACCTGAATCCTATGGAATACCTTCAGGATATTTTGGAACGCCGACTTCGTGCCAGGCCTCACCGACCGACATCTCCTCAGTGCAGCACTCCGTGAAGAATGGGCTGTCATTCCCCAAGAAACCTTGCAGCACCTGACTGAACGTATGCCTGCGAGAGTAGAAGCTGTAATCAAGGCTAAGGGTAGGTCACCGATGGAGGGCGCCACGAACTTGTAGGTCATTTTCAGCCAGGTGTCCGGATACTTCTCAGCACATTGTGTATATTTCTGTAGTCCTGCTATGTGTTTAGAAGCCATAAGACATGACTAACTTACTGTGTTCAAAATGCGTAAAGAAATGTGGTTGAAAGGGGTAATGTGCTCATGACATGCTGTTTTTATAGCATTATGTTCACAATATCCACATTAACTTTTTTCCTTTCTTTCTTTCTTCCTTTTTTTGGTACTTTTACTAAGTTCTAATCAATACTTGATTTCATTTTACATCCCATTACACAAGTTCACACATAACAACAGTTGTACTACGAAAAGCGGAACGTAACACATAGTGCACTAGGTATTCAATAAATGACATGTGAAGTTCAAATGGCACTGAGCTCTATGGGACAACTGCTGCGGTCATCAGTCCCCTAAAACTTATAACTACTTAAACCTAACTAACCTAAGCACATCACACGCATCCATGCCCGAGGCAGGATTCGAACCTGCGACCATAGCGGTCGCGCGGTTCCAGACTGTAGCGGCTAGAACCGCTCGGCCACTCCGGCCGGCCATGTGAAGTTGATCACAATTGAAACGACATTATTCCAGGACTAAAGCCCTTTCGACAATGACGTCGCTAAAACGATGTCGCAAAAATATATTTATGAGGGTTGTCCGGAAAGTAATGTATTGCATTTTTTTCTGCAACAATTCTTTACTGAACATAACGAGAATTACACAAACGAAAGAATGGGTTTTATCTACACACTACATTTTTCCACGTAATCTCCGTCCCGTTCTATCGCCTTTCTCTATCGCGAAACAAAGGCGTATATACCCTGTCGGTACCATCCCTTGTCGTAGTGGTGGAACCAGGACTTTACTGTGTGAATTATATCCTCATCGTCCTGAAAATATCTCCTACAAGTGACAATCTTTAATGCCCCAAACAAGAGGAAGTCCGAGGGGGCTAGGTCAGAGCTGTCAGGTGTGACAGCCGTCGATGGTCTCCCCCACCGCTCCAAATCGTGAGATCCGCCGAACCGCCTTCTGATGACCTCACCCTCCATGCCCAGCGACTAATTGTACTTCTGTCGTTAGACTAGATTAGATTACATTAATACAGCGTGTTTCAAAAATGACAGGTAAATTTAAACGGCAATAAAAACTAAACGAGCAGCGATAGAAATACACCATTTGTTGCAATATGCTTGGGACAACAGTACATTTTCAGGCGGACAAACTTCCTAAATTACAGTAGTTACAATTTTCAACAACAGATGGCGCTGCAAGTGATGTGAAAGATATAGAAAACAATGCAGTCTGTGGGCGCGCCATTCTGTACATCGTCTTTCTGCTGTAAGCGTGTGCTGTTCACAACGTGCAAGTGTGCTGTGGACAACATGGTTTATTCCTTAGAACAGAGGAAAAATTTCAACGGACTGGGAACGTGACAGATGAACATGCTGGAAAGGTAGGGCGACCGCGTACGGCAACCACAGAGGGCAACGCGCAGCTAGTGCAGCAGGTGATCCAACAGCGGCCTCGGGTTTCCGTTTGCCGTGTTGCAGCTGCGGTCCAAATGACGCCAACGTCCATGTATCGTCTCATGCGCCAGAGTTTACACCTCTATCCATACAAAATTCAAACGCGGCAACCTGTCAGCGGCGCTACGATTGCTGCACGAGAGACATTCGCTAACGATATAGTGCACAGGATTGCTGACGGCGATATGCATGTGGACAGCATTTGGTTTACTGACGAAGCTTATTTTTACCTGGACGGCTTCGTCAATAAACATAACTGGCGCATATGGGGAACCAAAAAGCCCCATGTTGCAGTCCCATCGTCCCTGCATCCTCAAAAAGTACTGGTCTGGGCCGCCATTTCTTCCAAAGGTATCATTGGCCCATTTTTCAGATCCGAAACGATTACTGTATCACGCTATCTGGACATTCTTCGTGAATTTGTGGCGGTACAAACTGCCTTAGACGACACTGCGAACACCTCGTGGTTTATGCAAGATGGTGCCCGGACACATCGCACGGCCGACGTCTTTAATTTCCTGAATGAATATTTCGATGATCAAAAATGGTTCAAATGGCTCTGAGCACTATGGGACTCAACTGCTGTGGTTATCAGTCCCCTAGAACTTAGAACTACTTAAACCTAACTAACCTAAGGACATCACACACATCCATGCCCGAGGCAGGATTCGAACCTGCGGCCGTAGCAGTCACACGGTTCCGGACTGCGCGCCTAGAACCGTGAGACCACCGCGGCCGGCTTTCGATGATCGTATGATTGCTTTGGGCTATCCGAAACATACAGGAGGCGGCGTGGATTGGCCTCCCTATTCGCCAGACATGAACCCCTGTGACTTCTTTCTGTGGGGACACTTGAAAGACCAGGTGTACCGCCAGAATCCAGAAACAATTGAACAGCTGAAGCAGTACATCTCGTCTGCATGTGAAGCCATTCCGCCAGACACGTTGTCAAAGGTTTCGGGTAATTTCATTCAGAGACTACGCCATATTATTGCTACGCATGGTGGATATGTGGAAAATATCGTACTATAGAGTTTCCCAGACCGCAGCGCCATCTGTTGTTGACAATTATAACTACTGTAATTTCGAAAGTTTGTCTGCCTGAAAATGTACTGTTGTCCCAAGCATATTGCAACAAACGGTGTATTTCTATCACTGCTCGTTTAGTTTGTATTGCCGTTTCAAATATACCGGTCATTTTTGAAACACCCTGTACTTGTTCCATAGATCATGAATACGACACTTCGTAATGATGTGGAATGTGTCAGATTAATAAAAGATGTCTGTACAAGATATTACATTACACAAAATATTGCATGACACTAATGTTTAAGTTGTTGTTGTTGTTGTTGTTCCTCCCCCCCCCCACTTAATTTATATCTAAAAATTCAAGCAATGATTAGAAGGTGTTGGCATCTAGACATTCTTTCAATTTATTTTTAAAAAGTTAGTTGGCTCTCTGTCAGGCTTTTGATGCTGTTTGGTAGGTGACCAAAGACTTTTGTGGCAGCATAATTTACCCCTTTCTGTGCCAAAGTCAGATTTAACGCTGCATAGTGAAGATCATCCTTTCTCCTGGTGTTATAGCTATGCACACTGCTATTACTTTTGAACTGGATTATTAATAACAAATTTCATAAGTGCATATATATACTGTGAGGTTACTGTGAGGATCCCTAGATCCTTAAATAGATGTCTGCAAGATGACCGTGGGTGGGCTCCAGCAATTATTTTGATTACACGTTTTTGAGCAATGAATACTTTACTACACAACGATGAATTACCCCAGAATATGATGCCATACGAAAGCAGTGAATGAACGTAGGCATAGTAAGCTAATTTACTAAGATTCGTATCACCAAAATTCGCAATAACCCTAATAGCATACGTAGCTGAACTCAGACGTTCCAGCAGACCATCAATGTGTTGCTTCCAGTTTAACCTCTCATTAATGGACACACCTAAAAATTTTGAAAATTCTACCTTAGCTACAGACTTCTGTTCAAAGTCTTCATTTATTAATGGAGTTGTGACATTTACTGTACGGAACTGTATACTGTGTTTTATCAAAATTTAAAGACAGTCCCTTTGCTGAGAAACTCTTAATAATTTTGTGGAAATCATCATTTACAATTACATCACTTAGTTCTTGGTTTTTGTATGTTATTACTATACTTGTATCATCAACAAAAAGAATGTCAGCAGATGTCCCATAGACTTTGCACAAGCGTTTGTGAATATTCCCCACAGTTTCTTTCTCTGCAGCGAGAAATTCAACGACGGCACGTTTCTGTGTAACGTACACCACCTACAGACGCCACTTTGAAACTGTCCTGCAACTACTCTATCTGTTGGAAGTGACGCAAACTTTGCAAGCTCACTCAGGAGACATACGTAACGTTTCGCATTCGTAGCATTGTTTTCGGATGAGAAAAAAAAGGTGGTGCATTACTTTCTGAGTAAGCCTCTTAGAGTATCTGGAATAAAGCCGTCTCTATGCAAAAAGATGTGACTAGGTGTGTAGAATCTGGACTGTTCTTAACTCATTTTCTGAGGCACTTTTAAAAATGATTGTATCACTCTATTTTTAATCCTTCAAAAATTTCATTTTGCACATAGGCTGGTAACCACCATACAGAGCAGCCGGCAGGCTCTCAAAGTGTTCTACATCTACATCTACATCTACATTTATACTCCGCAAGCCACCCAACGGTGTGTGGCGGAGAGGACTTTAAGTGCCACTGCCATTACCTCCATTTCCAGTTCCAGTCGCGTATGGTTCGCGGGAAGAACGACTGCCGGAAAGCCTCCTTGCGCGCTCAGATCTATCTAATTTTACGTTCGTGATCTCCTCGGGAGGTATAATTAGGGGAAAGCAATATATTCGATACCTCACCCAGAAACGCACCATCTCGAAACCTGGACAGCAATCTACACTGCGATCCAGAGCGCCTCTCTTACAGAGTCTGCCACCTGAGTTTGCTAAACATCTCCGTAACGCTACCACGCTTGCCAAATAACCCTGTGACGAAACGCGCCGCTCTTCTTTGGATCTTCTCTATCTCCTCCGTCAAGCCGACCTGGTAGGGATCCCACACTGACGAACAATACTCAAGTATAGGTCGACAAATGTTTTGTAAGCCACCTCCTTTGTTGATGGACTACATTTTCTAAGGACTCTCCCAATGAATCTCAACCTGGTACCCCCCTCACCAACATTTAATTTTATATGATCAATCCACTTCAAATCGTTCCGCACGCATACTCCTAGATATTTTACAGAAGTAACTGCTACCAGTGTTTGTTCTGCTATCGTATAATAATACAATAAAGGATCCTTCTTTCTATGTCTTCGCAATACATTACATTTGTCTATGTTAAGGGTCAGTTGCCACTCCCTGCACCAAGTGCCTATCCACTGCAGATCTTCCTGCATTTCGCTACAATTCTCTAATCCTGCAACTTCTCTGTGTACTACAGTATCATCCGCGAAAAGCCGCATGGAGCTTCCGACGCTATCTACTAGGTCATTATATATATATATATATATATATATATATATATATATATATATATATATATATATATTGTGAAAAGCAATGGTCCCATAACACTCCCCTGTGGCACAAGAGACGTCTCTCCATTGAGAACAACATGCTGTGTTCTGTTTGCTAAAAGGGTGACAATGTGTCGCCTTCTGCTGTTAAGTACCAGACGTGTCCCTCGGAATCTCAGCCGCACAAGTACCCCACCGCATTTCTGAGCATCACTCTGGCAAAGGCCTCCCCCACCCCCACCCCACCCCACCCCCACCCTTCCCCGTGTCTCTCCTCGTAAACGAGGGGTTGGAGCTCCGAGAAATAATAAGGGGGGTGAAGGTCGGCGGGCGACGTTGTACCAGGCAAGGGGTGAGGCGTTGATGGAATCGGGGTGTTGCGTCGCACGGCGGCGCATGCGCAGAGGACGAGCGGCGATGGGTTGGTGGTGGGGTGTAGAGGGAGCAGAGGGGAAGGAGCCGGCCCTGCGATTGTGCGAGAGAAGGGGGTTGGCAGGGAGGGTGGACGGAGGCAGGAGGGCAGAAGGGGGTTGCAGCGTGCTCATTAAATTAACATCAGGCGCACCAGCCGCTATTTCGCCGCGAAACTCTGCGAGGGCTGTGTTGGTCACCACCAAGCGGACTACACACACACACACACACACACACACACACACACACAAACACGCACGCACACACGAAATGGCTTCTGTGAACCAGCTGTCGACGGTGGCAGCAGCGGACTCAGTGCAGACAACATTTTCCCGCGAAAATTTATGTCCAGATGGAAAGCGTCAAAAGAGTAGTTTGTTTAATGCTACAAGAAATGGCGAACATTACACTTGTCAACCCTTTATGTACCTTTTAGTTGCAAACACGTATTTTTCACAGTGTCGCTGAACGTGTCCTGTGCATTGCTAATTCTCTTAACTGGAATCCAAAGAATACGCCTTCTTGTTCTTCATATTCTCCTTATTGTTCCAGAATGGGATTTTCACTCTGCAGCGGAGTGTGCACTGATATGAACCTCCCTGCAAGATTAAAACTGTGTGCCGGACCGAGACTCGAACTCGGGACCTTTGCCTTTCGCGGGCAAGTGCTCAACCAACTGAGCTACCCAAGCACGACTCACGCCCCGTCCTCACAGCTTTACTTCTTCCAGTACCTCGTCTCCTACCTTCCAAACTTAACAAAAGTTCTCCTGCGAACCTTGCAGAAATAGCACTCCTAAAAGAAAGGATATTGCGGAGAGATGGCTTAGCCACAGCCTGGGGGGATGTTTCCAGAATGATATTTTCACTCTGCAGCGGAGTGTGCACTGATATGAACCTCCCTGGCAGACTAAAACTGTGTGCCGGATAGAGACTCGAACTCGGGACCTTTGTCTTTCGCAGGCTAGTGTTCTACCAACTGAGCTACCCAAGAACGACTCACGCCCCGTCCTCACAGCTTTACTTCTGCCAGTGCCTTATTGTCCCTTGTCCCACATCGGCTTTATTTATTTAGTCGTGTCAGAAGCATCGTGCATAAAATCAAGATGATTATCACATACACATCAAGTATATGACAAATACAAAAAGAGTATAAAAGTATACAGATATATAAGCAGGGTCAAGTAGATTTTTTATTTTTTATTTTTTATTTTATGAAGTCTTGGACCAGAACCTGGGCACGTCCAGCGCTTCCTTGGTGGCGTTCATCAAATCCTTCACGGTGCAGGTGCTTGGACACAGCACACAGTGCGTGAGGTGGGTGGTGGTTTGAGTGTGTCCAGAGTCACACAGCGCCGGTTCATCTGAGAGGCACCATTTGCGCATATTCTCTTTGGATCGTGTGACACCACAGCGCAGCCTATTAAGAGATTTCCATGTCGTCCATCCTTCCATATGGCCGGGAGGGAGTTCTTCGTTTGGGACTAACCATTTCCCAAGGTGCGCGTTTTCTTCTCGCCACATTGCCAGCCTCACTTGCTGCGGTGTCCCGACGATGTTTTCTGTCGTGTGCAGGAAGCGTTTTCTAGATTTTACTCGACGGCGGGCTGGCTGGTGTTAGTACAGCGGGTGGGCAGATGAGGTCAAGGCCTTTGTCTTTTCCTTCCTGGCCGCTACTTTCCTTCTAATATCTGGTGGGGCCACGCCTGCCAGGCAGTACAGTTTATCAGTGGGGGTTGGTCTCAGACAGCCTGTGAAGATGCGGCAGGATTCATTGAGCGCTATGTCCACTTGCTTGGCGTGGCTAGAATTATACCACACTGGTCACGCGTTCTCCGCTGTTGAACAGCACAAAGCAAGAGCTGTGCTTCTCACTATTCCAGGCTGTGCCCCCCCCCCCCCCCATGTGGTGCCCGTTAGTTTGCACACAATGTTGTTTCTCGCGGCTTCTTTGTGTTTAGTGTTCATGCAGTGCTTTTTATAGGTGAGTGCTCTGTCCAAGGTGACGCCTAAATATTTTGGTGTTTCGCAGTGGGCACTACTTCCCAGTTAAGTTGTATGTAGTCTTCTTGCAGATTGTCTTGTTTTTAGGTGGAAGGCGCACGTTTGGGTTTTCTCAGGGTTGGGTTTGAGATGGTTCCCCTTATAGTAGGTGGCAAGCTGTTCGAGGGCTTCTGTAAAATTGTGTTCAACAGTTTCAAAGCTGTCTGCTTGAGCGATAATAGCGCAATCATCTGCATATATGAAGCTTTCGGTGCCTTGGGGGAGGGGCTGGTCATTAGTGTATATATATATATATATATATATATATATATATATATATATATATATATATATATATATATATATATCTCAAAAAGTGTTGGGGCCAGTACGCTTCCTTGGGGGAGGCCATTTTTCTGTATCCTCCACCGGCTTCTCTGTCCCTGAAAATCCACGAAGAATCTTCGATTCTGTAGAAAGGTTTCCAATCAGTAAGGTTAGTCTGTAGTCCCTACTCATTGCGTATATTTCCTCCAGGAGCAGTCGGTGGTTCACTATGTCGTAGGCTAGGAAGACAGCCTCGGTGATCTTCCTGTTCTCGAACCCATCCTCTGTGTGTTGCGGTGAAGGATCAGCATGCTTATTAACGAATTTGACACGGTTACTGTATAGGGATGACCCAATGCCCTTCCCCTCGCCACCCCATTACTCCCTGGGGCGGAATATGTGTACCACAAATGCCTGCGAGTGGTAAACGCGGTTGTTCTTGTTATTACAAAAACAGTGGCGGCTGCTGTGTAAGAGCACAAGAACACCCTAACTTTTGACACCTTGTGGATTTATTGGTTATTTTCCTTTCAATGCTGTGAAACGTAACGTAGATGTCGTAATCTGAAATACAAGGCACCAAGTGCACCGCCCACCGCACTGTGCTACGTATTGCTCTTCCAGACTCTGTGAGCCTTAGCATCACACGTTCACTTGTGCACTTTTTAACGTGTTTCTGTGCATGCGCAACTCGCGCGACGACATTGTTTTACGATCCAGGTACAAACGGATTTGATAGACAATGTGCACGGTTCACAGCTAGCCCTAAGCACTCAACTACTAGTTAACGTCAATACCACCAGGTGGTAGCACACTGCAGCAGACTTTTATCCATGTTCACTTGGCATAAATCCCCCTAGGCAGTAGCACACTCCACATATACGAGAATTTACTATGTAGTCCATTTAGATCGGACGTCACTATATTTTATAGTTATACTGATTTTTAAAAAACCTATTTCGTGGGGTTCTAAATAAGATAAAGTACAATAAGTTTTGGATTTTATCATAGAGCAATTCACTTAAGGCACTGAAGACCATAAAGCATATCATCGTCGATTGTGATAATGTAGCATTTATTTGTGCTTCCGACATTTGTTGATCTTATGGTTTATCTGTACCGTAGGTCCACATTGTACACATATGTCTGAACATTCACGAAAAGCTGTCTCACTGAATTCTCGATGTTCACTTAAATATGACGAGGGGAGGGGGGGGGGGGGTGGAGGGCTCGAAGAGTGTGTCCTTTTGGCCCTTACGGTGATCAGCACCTGATCTGTGCTATAGTAAAGCGCTCTTGTTGGTAGACAGTACTGCTTGAATTTAATTACTTACGCAAACGGCAATTTGTGCTTTGAGTTCGTTGTCTACTGTGCAGGAATCGGCTTTCCTGTGGAGTTCAACATGAACTCTATTTAACATGTATTAATCACTAACAGAAAAGAAGATTACCAGAAAAAGTTAACCACAAAGGAACCATGGCATTCCAGACCAGATTCTTTGTCTGAGAAAGTGACGAAATCAAGTAAGCGCGACATTTAATAAAGAATCATAAGCGTAAGTTGTTGAGTGGGTGCAACGTAAAAAGGCCTCATTTTCAGCCCAGAACTTAATTCGTTACCTAGTACATATACGTGCGTTTGTCCGGAAAAATAAAAGGAAAGGACGAAAACTCCCACTTACACAAAAGTGAGAACGGAGAGTAGCAATAGCTTAAACATTATTTCATTCTTGCCATAAACTGTACTTAATTATACAGGGTGAAAAGTATTTAAACCGACAAACTCTGGGAGGTTCTGGGGACATCAAAACAAATATTTTTCCCTGATGTCATTTTTTTTCTTATGAGGCTTGTTTAAACCGGTGAAGGCCGTATTACGCTCTTCAACTGTTAGAGGTCGTACTACGATCTTCAGTTGTTAAAGGGCGTATTACGCTCTTCAGTTGTAGGCAACTGCTGTCCAGCAGTGTAGTAGTGCATTGACTCTGTTTAGTAATGGAGCGATACACCTGGAGTGAGTACACTGATGTGGTTGGTGCGTACGACATAGCGCACCACAACGGACGAGCTGCACAGCGGGTTCATCAACACCAATACCCTAATCGCCGTATCCCGCATCATACGACCTTTGCTGCTGTGTACCAACGTCTGCGTGAGGCGGGTCATTTAGCAGATTACCTGGGCAGGGACGCCGTCGCACGGTAAGAACGCTGCAGTTTGAGGAAGCTGTCTTGCAGCATGTGGAGCCGGATCATTCAGTCAGCAATCGTGCAACTGCAAGTAGCATGGGGACGAGTCAGACGAATGTAAGAACAGTCCTCCGAGAGCAATTGTTACGTCCATTTCACTCACAGCGTGTCCACTACCTGGAACCAGTTGATTATCCACCCAGAGCACAGTTTTCGCAGTGGTACCTGGAACAGTGCATCCTACATTTCCATCCTCTGTGTTGTTTACCGATGAAGCAACCTTCGGGCGTGATGGAGTCTTCAACATGCACAATTCGCATGTTTGGAGTGAGGCTAACCCACATGCCACAGTTACTAGCGCTCATCAAGTGCGGTTCTTCGTTAATGTGTGGGTCGGTGTTGTTGGCGACTGTTTAATTGGGCCGTATCTGCTACCTAGGCCATTAAATGGCAGGCACTATTGCAATATTCTCGCCAGTGCACTGCCAGAATTTCTGGAAGACGTCCCTCTCCCTACAAGACAACGCATGTGGTTCCAACATGACGGGGCGCCGGCACATTTCAGTCGTCGTGTGCGTCGATTTCTGGACCGACGGTTCCCAGAAACGTGGATTGGCAGAGGTGGTCCTGTACCGTGGCCTGCTTATCCCCAGATGTATCTCCCTCTGGAGTTTTTGTGTGGGAAGAGTTACGCAACCTTGTTTACGCAACATCTGTTGCATCAGAAGAGGATCTGATTACCGGGATAGTAGCAGCAGCAGGAACAATTCAGGATACTCCTGGGGTTTTTCCCCGTGTCAGACAGAACATGATCCAAAGGTGTAAGCTTTGTTTAAGTGTCAATGGAGGCATTTTTGAAAATCTACTGTAATTGAATCTTGGATGTGTTAATGTGTTGTGTTTTGGTCACAAAAATGGAAAAGTGTTTGTTGGTTTAATTAATTTGCCGCCAGAGAAATCTTCGTCTACCGGTTTAAATACTCCTCATAGGAAAAAATGATATTAGGGACAAATATTTGTTTTGCTGTCCCCTACAACTTCCCAGAGTTTGTCGGTTTAAATACTTTTCACCCTGTATACAAAACAACAAAAATACACAAACAATTCTTCCTACTTTCAGTTAAGTTACGTACTATTATTATTATTATTTATTTCCTTTCTCTGGTTAAAAATGGAAAGTGACACGGACCTTGATCAAGGGTGACTTCCTTTTAACTGTGCAGTATATGTTACATTGCATTGAGGAACTTTCGGGTAACTGAACATGTATCAATAATTACAGATTTCTGTAGTTGTATATATACATTTGAATGTAGCTGTATTGCGTTGATGTACTGGTATATATTTTGTGGTATGACTCCTGTCGTTGATAGTATAATTGGTACAATATCAACATTATCCTGATGCCACATGTCCTTGACTTCCTCAGCCAGTTGGATGTATTTTTCAATTTTTTCTCCTGTTTTCTCCTGTATATTTGTTGTATTGGGTATGGATATTTCGATTAGTTGTGTTAATTTCTTCTTTTTATTGATGAGTATGATGTCAGGTTTGTTATGCAGTGTTGTTTTTTCTGTTATAATGGTTCTGTTCCAGTATAATTTGTATTCATCATTCTCCAGTACATTTTGTGGTGCATACTTGTATGTGAGAATGTGTTGTTTTATTAGTTTATGTTGTATGGCCAGTTATTGATGTATTATTTTTGCTACATTGTCGTGTCTTCTGGGGTATTCTGTATATGCTAGTATTGTACATCAGCTTGTGATGTGATCTACTGTTTCTATTTGTTGTTTGCAAAGTCTGCATTTATCTGTTGTGGTATTAGAACCTTTAATAATATGCTTGCTGTAATATCTGGTGTTTATTGTTTGATACTGTATTGCAATCATGAATCCTTCCGTCTCACTGCATATATTGCCTTTTCTTAGCCATGTTTGGATGCGTATTGATCGATGTGTGGCTGTGTTAGATGATACAGCTGCTTTCCATGTAGAGTTTTCTTTTTACAGTTTACTTTCTTTGTATCTGTTGATGTTGCGTGATCTAAAGGGTGGTAGAAGTGGTTATGAAATTGCAGTGGTGTAGCCGATGTATTCACATGAGTGATTGCTTTGTGTATTTTGCTAGTTTCCGCTCGTTCTATACAGAATTTTCTTGAATTATCTACCAGTCCATAATGTAGGTTTTTTATGTCTATAAATCCCCTTCCTCCTTCCTTTCTGCTTAATGTGAATCTTTCTGTTGCTGAATGTATGTGATGTATTCTGTATTTGTGGCATTGTGATCGTGTAAGTGTATTGAGTCCTTCAAATTCACTACTCAAAATGAGTAGGTCAATATTGGTATAGCATATGTATTTATAGCTGTTGTCTTGTTTCTTGCTTTTTCTATTTTCAGTATTGTTGTTAGTCTTTATCTATATTTTTCTTTTAGTTCCTCTTTAATATTTGTATTATCTATTCCTATTTTTTGTCTGTATCCTACATATTTATAGGCATCTGTTTTTTCCGTCGCTTCTATGCAGTCACTGTGGTTATCCAATACGTAATCTTCTTGTTTAGTGTGTTTTCCCTTGACTATGCTATTTTTCTTAGATTTGTCTGTTCCAGAAGCCATGTTTATATCGTTGCTGAATGCTTCTGCTATCTTTAGTAATTGGTTGAGTTGTTGATTTGCTGCTGCCAGTAGTTTTAGATCATCCATGTATAGCAAATGTGTGATTTTGTGTTGGTATGTTCCAGTAATAGTGTATCCATAATTTGTATTACTTAGCATGTTGGATAGTGGGTTCAGAGCAAGGCAGAACCAGAAAGGACTTAATGAATCTCCTTGGTATATTCCACGCTTAATCTGTATTGGCTGTGATGTGATATTATTTGAATTTGTTTGGCTATTAAGTGTGGTTTTCCAATTTTTCATTACTATGTTTAGGAACTGTATCAATTTAGGATCTACTTTGTATATTTCCAATATTTGTAGTAACCATGAGTAGGGTACACTATCAAAAGCTTTTTGGTAATCAATGTATGCGTAGTGTAGTGACCTTTGTTTAGTTTTAACTTGATATGTCACCTCTGCATCTATTATCAGTTGCTCTTTACATCCCCATCCTCCTTTGCAACATCCTTTTTGTTCTTCATTTATAATTTTGTTCGGTGTTGTATGTGTCATTAATTTTTGTGTAATGACTGAGGTTAATATTTTGTATATTGTTGGTAGGAATGTTATGGGGCGATATTTTGCTGGGTTTGCTGTGTTTGCTTGATCTTTAGGTTTTAGATAAGTTATTCCATGTGTAAGTGTATCAGGGAATGTGTATGGGTCTGCAATGTAACTACTAAATAATTTAGTTAGATGTGAATGTGTTGAGGTGAACTTCTTTAGCCAGAAATTTGCTATTTTATCATTTCCAGGGGCTTTCCAATTTTGCGTCGAATTAATTGCGGGTGACTTCATGTTGCAAAATTATTTCAGGCATTTGTGGTATCATCTTGTATGAGTCTGTTTCTGCTTGTATCCACCGTCCATGTCTGTTATGTCGTACCGGGTTTGACCATATGTTGCTCCAGAAGTGTTCCATGTCTGTTATGTTTCGTGGATTGTCTATTTTAATGTGTGTGTTATCTATTGTCTGGTAAAATTTCTTTTGGTTTGTGTTGAAAGTTTGGTTTTGTTTCCTTCTATTTTCACTTTTTTTGTATCTTTAAGTCGTTTGGCCAATGCTTGTAATTTCTGCTTCTTTTCATTGCTCCATCGCTTCTTGTTGTGAGATGTTACCTAACTTTTTTCGTTTCTTGTCTGATATTTTATTTCTTATAAATTGTGTTAGCTGTCCAATGTCTTTTCTCAGTTTTTCTATTCTGATCTGTTGCCCATGTTGCCATTCTGGTTTCGTGGGCTAGTTCTGTGTGTTTGTTGGTTCTGATCTCTGCCTAGTGTGTATATTTAGTGTAGTGAGTGCTCCTATATAAATCAGTAGTTGTAACTCTTCCATGGTTGTATTTTCATTTATTTTGTTGTATATGATTGCGTTGATAGTTTTTATTGTTGTTTCGACTTGGGGGTTATTTGGTGGTCTATGAAAGAATGGCCTTATGTCTGTATTTGTGTCTTTGTATTCTATATATGTCAGTGGAAATTTTTCTTCTATATCTGACATGTGTGTCACTTCATGTTCTATTTGTGCTAGCTCTGGTGGCTGTCTTAAGATTTCGTTTTCCTCTGATTGTTTAATTGATGCGTGTTGTTCTTTGTTTGTTTGCTCAGGGATGTTTGAGTCCATTACTGTATTTTCTTCTTCTTCTGATTGCACATTATTTTGTTCCAGTATTTGTTGTACTTGTTGTTTGATGTTTTCTAATTCTGACTGGGGTATCCTGTTATTTTTTATTATTACACGGATCTGATCAGCTAGTCGTTGTTCTGTTAAAAATTTTAATTCTGGGTATCTGGTAATAAATGTTGTGTATACTTGTGATCTGTATCCAGTTGTGTTGGTTCCTAGGTTTGTTGCTTCATCCGACCATCTCATCCTCTGTCTTTGTTTTCCTTCTAGAGTGGTTGCAGGAAGCATATCCTGCAAAACACCTCTATTAGGATTTAAATCATTTTCCGTGTGGCTAGTAGTGTCATTACCATTATGGACGGGCATAGGGTTCAAGCGTCGTCCCCGACCGTGACAGCGCTTGTCCGAGGCTTCATTAGTTCTGTCCTGGACCAAATAATCACATTAAAAGGGGGGTTAGCCCTATTAGTGGTTTGTTCTTTTCGTCGCCTTTTACGACTGGCAGAACATACGGGAGGCCTATTCTTTTCCCGGGCTTCCACGGGGTTTATTATTATTATTATTATTATTATTATTACTATTTTTATTGACAGCGGCTGAAGTTATATAGATATGTTGATAAGGATTACTGATATACAGCAAATGCTAATAATATCGGACTCTCAGATTTATCTGAATTTGAAAACTTGTTAACACCCAGAATGTATACCTACAAGTCGCCACTGTACAAAAGTTTATTCGCCAGGATCGCACAAAAGTACAAAATAGTTATCAGTCTGAGCAAAATTAAATCACCATTTTCAGGTTATGTGAAGGTGATCGGAAGATAGCAATTTCATTTCGCTGAAACTAATAACCATTATGCATTATTTGCCGATCTAGGCGAATAAACTTATGTGATAAGATCGCCTCCAATACAGCTGGCAATGTCAGTTAATCATCTGCGTGTAGTGTTATCCATGTGAAAGTAAGCGAAGGTTTTCTAAATGCTTACAAATAGTGTGACTGAGGCATGACTTCGGAACCAGCCCGGCATTCCCCTAGTGGGATGTGGGAAACCTCCTAAAAACCACATCCAGGCTGGTCCTCACACCGACCTTCGTCGTTAACCCGCCGGGCACATTCGATCAGGGGTCGGAGCAGCTCCCTGTCCCGGAAGCGGCGGTTTAACGCATACGGCCACCCTGGACGATAATGAAGTTCTACGTGTTTGGGAGGATGCGAACAATATATTACACCACTGTATACTGTGTTACAGTTTGTTTCAGCATGTCAATACACCCTGCCATAAAGCAGTATCTTGAGGCAATGAAATGTTGTGGCCTGAACACAGTGGAAGGCCTTTGGGATATCAGAACATCGACTTTGCTCCAGACCCCTATAGCCAATATTAATCCCTTCTCTCGTTTCAAATCTGGAGGAAGAATGGGTTTTCATTCCTCTAAAGACATTCAGACACCTCATTGTTCCCGGCAGAGATCAAGCTATCATGAAAGCTAAGAGTGGACAAACCTCATATTAATGTCCACTAACAGGTGTCCTGATGCATTTGGTTAGGCAGAATACATCTACATACATACTCTGCAAACCACTGTGGCAGAATGTACTGCGCACAGTACCACACGCTAGTGTCTTTGATTTTTTTTTCATTCGCTTATGGAGAGCGATAAAACTGCGTACTTAAACGCCTCTGAGAGCGTTCTAATGGTGTCGTGGGGTTTCCGACAGTGAGGTTTCCTACGAGCAGTGGCACACTAAACCTCTCAGAGGCCCGGGCCGGCAAAACAAATCGAGGCTCCCCTTGCTGCCCCCTCCCACCCTCCTCACCACACACGATTTCTCCGATAGTTTCAAACCCAAACGGAAGTAAGTCCCACATTGCTTATCATCTTCATTTTGTGTCGTGATAATTTACAAGGTATAACGTTATTTTACATAACACTGAAAGTGACTGCTCTCGTAATCTCATTCCTTTTATTTAATAGCTATGTTGCCCCTTGTTCGTATCTATTATTTATGTTTCACAACTAAGTCGGCATAGAGTAAGCGGGGTGAATAAAAATGAATTCCTATTTCCCCAACCAAGAGGAATGTCACTGCCTACATAAAACTTCGTTCAGTACATGGTGGAGGATTGCTCCGATCTTGATGAAATTTTGTACATTTGATCTTCAAATCTAGGGGAACCTCACTGTCTACGTGAAATTTCATACGGTGTATGGCGGAGGGTGCCTTACAACAGAATTACACACCATTTGACTGATCAGCTTGGGAGTTGGCTCAAGTATGTATGTTTTCGTGGTGAAGGCATTTATACAAGCCAACGTAGGCTGGATGGCCGATGGTTGGCCTGCCTTTAAATAAATTCAACATCGCCTCGTCAATCAGCATGGAAGTTGGCAGATATACGTATTTTTTCATAGATGGGGAAAGAGGAGATGGCATGACGGAGGCGGAGAGATATATATTGATATACGGAGAGAGGAGAAGGTGATGGGGGCGGGGAGGGGGGAGGAGGTACATACAGAGAAGTGAAAGAAGCAGATTAAAAGAGAGAGGGAGCAGCAGGTAAACAGAGTAAGGGGGAAGGTGATGAACGACTAATGGATCACTGTAATAAATACATAAATTAGGGGTGTTATTGTGAATTTGATGTACTATTAGAAAAAGCGGAGGAGGAGGCGCACAGAGACGGGAAGATGGATGGAGAAGAAGAGGGGGATGGAGAGGAGGAGGAAGTGTTGTGAGAGAGGGGGGCAGATGGATGAGATGGAAAGAGAGACGGAAGGAGGAGGTGGATAGATAGACGAGATAGGACTAAATGGACAAGAGAGATGAGGGAAGAGGGAATGAACTGACAAAACTGGGATGAATAAGTATCCGGGAAACGCCGGGTTTACAGTTAGTAATTAGATAAAGATTTACGCGACAATGGGCGTGTTCATCTGAAAGAAATTGCAGATTATTTCCCTATGCTTAGATGCGGCGTATAAAGTTCGATAACTAGAGCGTTTTTCTTATTGTCTACACATGATAAAATTCGTTGCTTAAATATATGACTCCACAAAAGTTCATCTAATTGGAATTTCACCTTTATAAAATGAACTACAACACCTCAAAAATGCTCCTGTTGGAGTACAATAAAGGCAAATATGATCGCGTTTAAAAGTCTCTGACTGAAAAGTGGGCAACCAGCTGTCTGAGTCCTCATTCCACCTTCTTCACATAAATACTGGAATCTTCACGGGACGAGTGACCATGTTATGTAAGAAATTAACAAGTAAAATTTCAGTTTTGTTGCGATAAAAATTCAATAAATAGCAGATTGTGTATTAGAACTTTAGAAATACCGTTTAAAAGCGTACTTTTATGAGTGAGATCCACCAAATACAAATAATTAGTTTTGTATGACATCCAGAATCGTCAAGTTAACTTTGCGAAATTATTGATGCTGAACGACGACGACTGTCTGAGAAACGGGGACCACACCTGCACTGAGGGTGAGCGACTGGGGTAGGCAAGCAGTGCGGGAGGCTCAGTTCGCAAACACCTCGTTAGGGAACCGGTTGCTGTGGACAGATTCGCTACCTGCTGCACACTTGTAGGAAACCCCACGTAGCCGTTGCAATTAGTAGCGTTAAACCTACCTAACTCCGCGACGTACTTTACTTCGTGACAGCAGACACAGTCTTTGTCCTTAACTAGGCTACCCGTTCTACACATGGTTCCAACTGTCCTCAACAAATGGTAGGAACGCCACGACAAGGGAGAGACATTCTGGGAGGGAACAAACGCTGTGTGCGGATCATGTACTTCATTGTTTGTTGTGTGAAGGGAAATACACCGCTTCTTGCGCTGATTCAAATGGTTTCAAATGGCTCCGAGCACTATGGGACTTAACTTCTATGGCCATCTGTCCCCTAGAACAGAGGACTACTTAAACCTAACTAACCTAAGGACATCACACACATTTCCATGCCCGAGGCAGGATTCGAACCTGCGACAGTAGCGGTAGCGCGGTTCCAGACTGCAGCGCCTAGAACCGCTCGGCCACTCCGGCAGGCTGTTGCGCTGATCCTGCAATACAAGTTCACTGAGGTAAATTATTCAAGTAAACAGACACTTACATACAGTTGTATCAGCAGTGGAACATACATACAACCTTCGTCACCATACACTGAAGCTCCAACTGGTGTGGATGCACACGCGTTGCACGAACTCTTACGGGACTCGCGAGTAATTAGTGTAATGGGCAGGGACACTACGAATGTAGTGTGTGGACAACAAGTTGGGAATGTGGGTCTCACGGGGAGCGTGCAGGGGATAAGTCCCCGCAGTCGCACTATCCTCTGTGCCCTGGGTGCTGCAGATGGATAGAGTGTCTGCCATGTAAGCAAGAGATCCCGAGTTCGAGTTCCGGTCAGAGCACATGTTATCAACTGTCCCCGTTGATGTATATCAACGCCTGTCGACAGCTTAGGGTCTTGATTTAATAAGCATTTCATTCGAAGAGAGCTGCAGGGTCACCAGTAACATAAAACGTAAACATACAACAATGCAGTGTACAAAGTATCATGCCTCAGCTGTCCGGCTTACTATGCAGGCAGAAACTTCGAAACCCGTTTTCAAGAACACGTAAATGATCTCAGGCTCAGGACTTCGAAAAATCAGTCATTGGACAACATATGTTACAAATGAAACGATCTAGAAAACAATTTGATAGTACTACATAATGAAGCCTATGGTAAGACACTAAATCTGTTAGAACAACTGGATATATACCTCCACAAAATCAAAAAATCTGGATCTACGTTAAATCAACAAACAGATTTCGCAAGCCACAGATATTTCAGTAATTTTAAAGATATATTCTTAAGTTGTTTCGTGCGCATGTCAATTGTTTAATAATTATATTTTTAGTACTACGAATAAATTCATCTTTGATCACATCATGTGCAAAAGCGCCTGTAAAGTGTTTATAAATACCTGTATGCGAATGTGCCTCTTGAATGAAGTAATGTGTACGAAAACGATGGAGAAAAGAATGTATGCTGGTGCTAAAACGTTAAAAACGCTTTTCTTGGATTATGTGGTGACTTTACACTTTTCATCTTTCCCACTATTTCTCACATATTTTCCGCCTTTTACTTACCAAATTCGTAACCTAACACCAAACCTTTTCATGACAGGAATATGCATTTCATATCTTTCAATAGAAAAAAATATTAAGACAAATTACACCTGATGATTGACCCACAGAGTCCGAAATGCATCGTGTACTTAATAAAACACTGACTGAAGACGTTTGTTAATTCATACTTCCACTGTAATAACGTCCTCATCTGTATTTCTATGAGAGACGTTCTGTAAGTAATGAACACCTTTTCTCTGAACCCAGGTTGGTTTTATTCAGGATTCCAGTGCATCATGTTATTCCCTACTGTTTCGGCTATGAAACCTTATTTTTGAAAACAATCTCGGTTGAATACGATGACTTTACGCCACCCTACTGGCAAGGCTCGTACTGCCACATGGTTCCACCGCACTGGTCGATGTAGGAGCCAGCGTCTCGCTGCCTCAGCAACCTCCCCATCATCCACGTACTGCTTCCCGCCAAACGAATTCTACATTGGGACAAAGAGATAGTAGTCTGAAGGTGCGAGACCCAGACTGTAGAGTGAACGAGCAAAAACAGCCCAATGAAGTTCTTTGAGCTCCTCTCGATTGTACACACCTGACCGTGGCCTTGCGTTGTCATAGAGGAGGAAGAGTTCGTAGATTCTGTGGCTGAACTGTTTTGTGGCTGGAGAACTTGGTTGCTGCCTGTCTGCCATGCATTTAGTTGATTTTATGTTTATTTACACGCTACAACACCCAATTGAACACTGTTGCCGATAATTTAACGCAGTCTAATTATACCTGAAATCGTTGTACATGATAAAGACGGCTGAAATCATGATAGTAATAGCAGTACAAGATAAAGAAGTTGTACCGTCAAATGGTGAAGATATCATTCAATTATGTATTGACAGTGAAGCTTCGACCACCTTGAATGCGTCAGTGCGGTTGTGTGCGGCCGGTCGGCACGCGAGAGATCGGACAGGTTTGGGCGACATTGTTGCGATTGTGACAGACGTCTTTCCCAACGACTCTCCTTGCTTTTGTTCACTGCCAGGTCTCCGTAGACATCCTCCAAGCGGGTATGAATAACTGCACTGCTCTGGTTTCCCACCAAAAGAAACTCAATGACAGCTCTCTGCTTGGAATGCATCACCGTTACAGAGGCCAGTTTGAACGCCACGTGCATCGCCGAAACTTCATGAAACTAGAGGGTCTAAAGCGAGAGTATTCCACGACGTCCCACGACAAATTCTTCATTTTTACAATCGAAATCGTCTGATAAAAAAAGTGTGTTGCATTACTTATTGAACGCCCCCCACCTTAAACGTAACTGTGCATTATTGAACGCCCCCCCCCCCCCCCACGTTAAACGTAACTGTGGACAGTATCATTACAGTGAATTTCGCATCATCACCACGTCCTGTAATCCAAACACATATCATATCGTCAGTACGTAATTTACAACGACGCCTATAGCGAAAACACAAAGCTTTATCAGTAGCAACAGATACAGTAGCTGCCGCAGAATTAGACGAATCAGTCTCAGACAGAATTAAAGTACATTAAGTGATCCACAACATTTGGAGGGGCAAAGTTTTTCAAAGCAATAATTTCTGCACCATTATTCTTGTCAACATGAACACCCTTTTTTTCCACCATGAACAACAATTGATGTTAAGGCAAAGTCAAAGGCAACTCCATGAAGAAGTGAAGGACCGTCAAACTGTTGATACTGTAACTCGGAAACTTCTCTGGCAGACAAGAGGTGTGGAGAACGCACAACTGCAATATTGCCCAGTCTGCAGAGAAAGAAGCAGTTGCTACTTAAAATTAATTTACGTTATCGATCACAGACTCGGATTGCTTGTGAAATTACGTATATAACGATATAAGTCAGGGGTTGATCAAGTTACTGATCCGAATGCCGAGGGTACTTTTATTTCAGTGTCATAAGCAGATTCAGGCTACCATGACCATTTTCAGTTGGTTAACATTTGCAGTTACGTAGATGTTTTGATCAACTACTTGTCGTCTTGTGTACGCAATGCTAACGCAATATGTATATGTGCGTGTCGTTATCACACAGCTTTTGCCGTCTCAGTGCATTAATTGTACAATTACAACTGCGGTTCATAATAAGTGCCATATAGTAATTACAAATTTATTTATTGTATTTGCAGGTTTACAATGTTTCCAGATTCTGATATTCTTATATTACAATCTCATATCAGTCGTTAATACTTGTATTTTTTTCTCGTGTTTATTGTTCAGTAAGTTTGGTATATTCCCTTGAATGGTACAGATCGTACAAATATTCGAAACATAAAAGTTCAGAACACTACAAGCATCGCGCGAAGGTAGGGTTCCGGTATAGACGTTTCTTCCTGCATATGTCACTCGGGAAAGAAACGTAGTTAACAATCGTGAAGATTAAATGCGATGACGATAATTTCCCGGCAAACCAGGCTTAACAGATCACTTTTCCAAAAACTGGCGCCTGCAGTTGACGACGAGGCCACACACACTACAGGAATTTCACCGAAAATAATTTCAAACAATTTTCCATTCAAATTTGTGGTTTTTTTCTTTCTTTCTCATAATTCATTCACCAGACATACAATTAGTAGACGAATGAGGACAATGTTATTTCACTCCACAGTGGAAAACGTTCTTGTAGTAATCTTCTACGGGTATGGATAGATAAATGAGAAACGGAAATGAAAACAATAAAGTATTTAGTCGGTCTAGGGTAAGTACTGAAGAAACAACTGCTGGAGTTAGGTTTGGTTTTAAAACCCGAGCACAAAACTTACCTTTTTATTTCGATGCAGCAACAGTATCAGTGAGAACTGATGGAGTGAAAGTTTACATTTCCGTTTTATTACCAGTATCAGAGAAAGAAGCACGTTTCGAGTGCTACATATTTCACGCACATCCTGCCAAGTGTGGGATACTGAAGGAAGGTATGTAGAAATGAAGGTAGCGAAGTTACGAAAATGCTGCCGATGATAATGGGAATGAAAGAGAGGTAGGATTCCTGCGCATTTAAATTGCTAATGGGACAACAGGAGCTAAGAGAGTGCAATAAGGAAATGATCGAGCTGGAACTGTACTTTCTGCAGGTCGAGGCACACAGGTTGTACTCTGCCTTTGACGCCGTGGTGATAGGCGCTAGTTGTTTCGCTAAGAGGAAACTTAAGTCAGCGAAAAGGCTAGAATTAAATGGGAGTGGTTTGTTATTAAATGTAACAGCGGGCCAGGTAATGGAGCCTGCTTTTATCTGCCCGCCGCTATTTCAGGGATAACTCACCTGCGTTTTTCGCAGTCTGTTTTGTATTGGCCAGGGGAGTCCATGGAAGAGCTAGGTGCCGCAAATCTAACCACCTTAAATCAAATCCCAGGTTTCGAATTAATGCAGTCGAAAACACGCTTCTGTGCCAGCAGGAGGGGCGAATCTCCCTGGAAAGCTCAGTGCAGACGTAAATTTATATCGGAAAAATCAGTACCAGAAAGAGACAGCACTGACAATTGTCATGCCAACCACAACAGCAACACGTGTTATGTTGAGCGTAGTCCTGGTAATAGGACGTAGAAGGAGAAGCACAACACTGACTTCAGGGCTGGGTGTTGTTGTTGTGGTCTTCAGTCCTGAGACTGGTTTGACGCAGCTCTCCATGCTACTCTATCCCGTGCAAGCTTCTTCATCTCCCAGTACTTACTGCAACCTACATCCTTCTGAATCTGCTTAGTCTATTCATCTCTTGGACTCCTTCTACGATGTTTACCCTCGACGCCGCCTTCCAAAGATACATTTGTGATCCCTTGATACCTCAGACCATATCCTATCCATCAGCGATGTCTCTGGCTGTGACGGCAGCACAGCTGATGATTTTGAGGAGGCGGCCGTGACCTCTCTCCAGCGAGTGGGCAGCTCCCTGATCTCGTGGCAGTTGCCACGGGGGGGGGGGGGGGGGGGGGGGGCGTGCAGCCCCGTCCCGTGGTCGAACAGCGGACCCCGTACTGCATTCCGAGATGTCCCTCTGCGTGTCAAAGGTTCGTGGCGTAGGGTATGATACTGACACGGGAACATTTTAGTACACGAATGGCTGTGTACTATGAGGTGACACGAAACAAACTGTTTACCTTGTACTCCAATTAAAGTAACCATTTGAAATGATACTAGCTAGGCAGATGACTGAACGTTACGTATGGAAGGCGGTGAGTGGTACACAGTAGGAAGGCGAAAGTGAAGTAGTCTGACCACAGAAAACGTCTCTATTTTCCTAGAAGCATCATTACATAGGTACACCCCAGGTGCAGCGGTATGTAATGAGCGTTAAGACACAAATGTGTCAATACGGAATATTTGTTGTGAACGAGCCTTAATTTTCTTTTGTTTGGTTGGTATGACATCTGTAAAAGATATTAAGTATACATCAAGTCATGGAACAAACAACATCATATGCTTTCGTCGTGTTAACAATGGCCGGCCGGGGAGACCGAGCGGTTCTAGGCGCTACAGTCTGGAACCGCGCGACCGCTACGGTCGCAGGTTCGAATCCTGCCACGGGTATGGATGTGTGTGATGTCCTTAGGTTGGTTAGGTATAACTAGTTCTAAGTTCTAGGGGACTGATGACCTCAGAAGTTAAGTCCCATAAAGCGCAGAGCCATTTAAATCATTTTGTTAACAATTTTGTACCAGAAAGTGATGATTTGCGGAAAACATTAAACTTTTGTTTCCATTTGAAAAAATGTGCTGAACAGTCGCATCGAATACTTGTCGAGGCGTATGGTGATCATGTTCTATCAGAAGCAACGTGCAAAAGATGGTTTCAACGGTTCAAAAATAATGATTTTGATGTAAGAAATGAAGAACGTGGAAGACCACCAAAAAAGTTCGAAGATAACGAATTGCAAGCAATATTGGATGAAGTTGATACTTTGAGTCAGAAGCAAATGGCAGCAGTTCTAAATGTTGCACGACAAACAATTTGTGACCGTTTGAAAGCTATGGGAAAGATCCGAAAGTGTGGCAAATGATTGCCACATGAATTGAATGAAAGACAGATGGAAAACGGAAAAACCTCCTGGCAGATTAAAACTTTGTGCCCGACCGAGACTCGAACTCGGGACCTTTGCCTTTCGCGGGCAAGTGCTCTACCATCTGAGCTACCGAAGCACGACTCACGCCCGGTACTCACAGCTTTACTTCTGCCAGTATCCGTCTCCTACCTTCCAAACTTTACAGAAGCTCTCCTGCGAACCAAGCAGAACTAGCACTCCTGAAAGAAAGGATATTGCGGAGACATGGCTTAGCCACAGCCTGGGGGATGTTTCCAGAATGAGATTTTCACTCTGCAGCGGAGTGTGCGCTGATATGAAACTTCCTGGCAGATTAAAACTGTGTGCCCGACCGAGACTCGAACTCGGGACCTTTGTCTTTCGCGGGCAAGTGCTCTACCATCTGAGCTACCGAAGCACGACTCACGCGTGACTGCAAAACCAGATCAATTCGGCAAGAAGACAATGCTCTGTGTTTGGTGGGATCAGAAAGGAATGGTGTATCATGAGCTTCTAAAACCCGGTGAAACTGTGAATACCAATCACTACAGACAACAAATGATCAACCTGAACTATGCATTGCTCGAAAAAAGACCAGAATGGGCCAGAAGACATGGCAAAGTAATTTTTTTACACGACAATGCACCTGCACACAAAGCGAAACTGGTTCAGGATACAATCAAAACACTTGGCTGGGAGATGCTACCCCACCCGCCGTATTCACCAAAATTGGCCCCTTCCGACTACCATTTGTTTTCATCAATGAGACACACATTGGCTGAGGAACACTTCGATTCCTACGAAGAACTGGGTGTCTGATTGGTTTGCTTCAAAAGACGAACATCTCTATTGGCGTGGTGTCCACAAATTGCCAGAAAGGTGGTGAAAATGTATAGATAGCAATGGTCAGTACTTTGAATAAAATGTTTTTATTTTTCAATTCAAAATTAGTGTTTTATTTTCACAAAACACGCTCATTTCATACCGGTACACCTTAGAACTATTTATTTTAATTTTGATATAAAGAAGCAAATACCAGACAATATCTAATGGGCCAGATTCCTCTGTTTCAGTCTGTATGTTTTCATTTATATTCGAAGGCCCGTACACCTGCTGTGTGACTCACGAGCACAGAAGCACAAGTCCGGTGGAGGGGGCACCAGCTGAGGCCTCGGCGAGCTCGGTAGACTAAGTCGCTAGCGGGCTGCGTCAGAAGCCGGTGACGTAATCGAGCACTTGGCAAAAGTGTTCATTTCTCACGTGATATACCACTTCGGAGTACAGACACTGCTCGCAAACAGCCTCTGACTAGCAACAGGTTATTCCGCATATACCCTACTGGCCATGAAAATTGCTACACCAAGAAGAAATGCACATGATAAACGGGTATTTACTGGACAAATATATTATACTAGAACTGACATGTGATTACATTTTCACGCATTTTGGGTTTCATAGATCCTGAGAAATCAGTACCCAGAACAACCACCTCTGGCCGTAATAACGGCCTTGTTACACCTGCGCACTGATTCAAACAAAGCTTGGATGGCGTGTACAGGTACAGCTGTCCATGCAGCTTCAACACGATACCACAGTTCATCAAGTGTAGTGACTGTCGTATTGTGACGAGCCAGTTGCTCGGCCACCATTGACCACACGTTTTCAGTTGGTGAGAGATCTGGAGAATGTGCTGGCCAGAAAGTGCTGTATCCAGAAAGGCCCGTAGAGGACTTGCAACATGCGGTCGTGCATTTTCCTCATGAAATAAAGGGTTTCGCAGGGATAGAATGAAGGGTAGAACCACGGGTCGTAACACATCTGAAATGTAACGTCCACTGTTTAAAGTGCCGTCAATGCGAACAAGAGGTAACCGAGATGTGTAACCAATGACACACCATACCATCACGCCTGGTGATACGCCAGTACGGCGATGACGAATACACGCTTCCAATGTGCGTTCACCGCAATGTCGCCAATCACTGATGCGACCATCATTATGTTGTAAAGAGAACTTGCATTCATCCGAAAAAATGACGTTTTGCCATTCGTGCACCCAGGTTCGTCGTCGAGTACATCATCGCAGGCGCTCCTGTCTGTGATGCAGCGTCAAGGGTAACCGCAGCCATGGTCTCCGAGCTGATAGTCCATGCTGCTGCAAACGTCGTCGAACTGTTCGTACAGATGGTTGTTGTCTTGAAAACGTCCCCATCTGTTGACTCAGGGATCGAGACGTGGCTACACGATCCGTTATAGCCGTTCTGATAAGATGCCTGTCATCCCGGCTGCTGGTGATACGAGGCCTTTGGGATCCAGCACGGCGTTCCGTATTACCCTCCTGAACCCACGGATTCCATATTGTGCTAACAGTCATTGGATCTCGACTAACGCAACCAGCAATGTCGCGATACGATAAACCGCAATCGGATAGACTACAATCCGACCTTTATCAAAGTTGGAAACGTGATGGTACGCATTTCTCCTCCTTACACGAGGCATCACAACAACGTTTCACCAGGCAACGCCGGTCAACTGCTGTTTGTGTATGAAGAATCGGTTGGAAACTTTCCTAATGTCAGCACATTGTAGGTGTCGTCACCGGCGCCAACCTTGTGTGAATGCTCTGTAAAGCTAATCATTTGCATATCACAGCATCTTCTTCCTTTCGGTTAAATTTCGCGTCAGTAGCACGTCATCTTCGTGGTGTAGCAGTTTTAATGTCCAGTAGTGTATTACAAGCAGTAACGTCTATGAGTTGGCAGCCAAATTGATTTTGTATGCAAGCATAATATCCCTCTGTGGCGATTATTAAAACAACGGTAGGACCGCGTTCTCAAATCACTATGCTGTCTCAACAGAGATTTCTGATGGTTGTATCTTAAAGACTTAACCACGTAGGTGGCCGTGTGGTCGCGTGATCCTAGTGTTGAATGTCGACCGTTCATTTCGTTTATTATGCGCAGATGAGAAAGATTTTAGTTTAGAATAATTATTGAAAGACACGCGGGCAGTGTAAAATTGATTAATTTAAGTGAAAGTTTGTTTACATATAATTTCTATTTGTTATAACTATGTTAAACTACAAAGTGCTTGAGACAGAAGTGGAATTCTATAAATGGCTAATGTGAGTGGAGATCCTCATCGCAGTGACAGCCCGATTTGTGAGGAGAATCATGTTGTATAACGTGACTGATGGAAGTATCATTGAAGGCACGTAATGGAAGATGTTCCCCTGATGCCACTGTCTTTCGTGCGTCCTCGTCTTGAAAAACAGGTGCCAAACACAACTGTTAACTACCAATCCCTTGCTACTGTAACTGCTTTTTTATGAGCGGACAAAGCAGCTATCAATTAATTGTGAAGGTTACTGCAGTTCTGACATTTTTATTCGTGGTTAACCATCCCCCTCAATATTATCATGATCTGGATAGTTACAGTGTGGCCGGCCGCTGTAGCCGAGCGGTTATATGGCGCTTCAGTCCGGAACCGTGCGACTGCTACGGTCGCAGGTTCGAATCCTTCCTCGGGCATGTGTGTGTGATGTCCTTAGGTTAGTTAGGTTTAAGTAGTTCTAAGTTCTAGGGGACTGATGACCACAGATGTTAAATCCCATAGTGCTCAGAGCAATTTGAACCTTTTTTTTTTTTTTTTTTTTTTTTTTTTGAGGTGGCGAAATATCGACTTTTGTGGGGCTCGCGGCGTTTCACAAATACGGCGTGGGATGCCCTTTGTCATGCTGCTCGCACTGGTAAATGGAAGCAGTGGCGTCTTTGCACTCAAATAACTCGTCACAGTCATCCAACCGACACGATTCAAACGCATTTAAGTTTAGGTTTTGAAATTAAAACAAGCATACTCCGAGTTACAAACTCGGTCAGGTGGGTGTTACTAACGTCTTTTATAATACTCCGTAGGGTGGCTGCTAATTTCCAAACGCATGGTTTCACAAAAGTCTGCGCACCCGAGAGGTGCTCTCATGACTTCATTGGACTGTTCTACCTCATGCACTCTACAGCCCAGATCCCGCACCTTTCGATATCCATCTGTCTGGCCCAAAAAAGGGCGCACTCCACAGGACGCGGTACGTAGGTGACGGGGATGTTACTCACGCAGCAAGATGTTGGCCAGTGGGGTGGTACCGTGCGGGCATACAGGCCGTACCAGTAGGGTGGCTTAAGGCCGTCACACTGAACGGAGATTTCGTTGAAAAGTAAGGTTTTGTAATCAAAACAGTAGGGAATAATATGGCGTATTGGAGCCCTCAATGAATCCAACGTGCTTCCAGAAAAAGATGTCTTGCATTAGTTATTCAGCGCCTGCCATAACATTAGCAAACCTCAATGTCTTTATTTCTGTTTTTCAATTTAATATTCTCTTGGATTTACATATTTGCTTTCACTATACTTAGACTGAATGAGATGAGGAATAGAATGAAGGGGTCCTGGATTCGATTACAGGCCAGATTGGGGATTTCCCCTGCCCGGGGACTGCGTGTTTGTGTTGTCCTTATCATTTCATCATATTCATCATCGTTCTTGGCAGAGGCTAGATCGGACTGCGAAAAAATTTGGACTGTATCAAAATTAGGACTTTGTACAGGTGCTGATGACCGCGCGGTTAAGCGCCCCACGTGTCAAACATCATCATCATCATTATGACACATACTCTTAGTCTCGTAATTACAACCTTATCTCTGTACAACTTGTACACATTCTTTCACCTTGTATATTTTATACCTACAATTTCAGAAATCGTGGACTACACATCATGCTATTCCTATACAATACAGGCCAGTACTCGGAAGACGTGGAGCTGGTGCCAGATAGCATCTCAGGTGCGTTCTGTCGGGTTCAGTTCAGGAGAATTTGGTGAACAACACACCCATATCAATCATGCATGCCAGGGTGGTTCCTTTGACAAGGCATGGCAGATTTCCTTCCTCATCCTTCCCTAATCCGATGGGACCGATGGCCCCGCAGTTTTGTCCCCTCCCCCAGACCAACCAACCAACACCATCATGCTCCTAAAAGCACCACAGAACGATTCTGGCCTCGAGAGAGAGAGAGAGACATTTACCCTACTGGAAGACTGGGAGATTCAACCGCCGTCAGAGAAGACTTAAAACATGCTGGTGGTCCACTATAAGGTCATGTGGTCCCAAGCTGTTATGGTGGCTTCCACTGCTGCCACAGGGGCCGTGAGGTGAATGTCTCCCAAAGCAAAATACTGCCTCGCCACCATACCCATTGGACGGTGTCCGTGGCTAAGTGAATATTTTGAATAACTGGTCACCTGGATCAGGGCATACGGGTACATGCTCATTAACCTGCTGTAACAAGAAATGTGATTAATCCGACCAGGCGATACATTACCATGGATCCACAGTCCAATGTCAATGATCCTGTGCTTACTGTGTAAACGGCGCTGTGTGGAAACGCATAGGAAGCCCCTTGTTCAACAATGAACTATAAACTGTGTAGTCGGAATACTTGTAGCAGCATTGTACTTTGTTGTCAGATCTGTTCCAGGTCACGATCCATACTGCTCTACTGAGTGGCCAAGCCTCCAAACAACACTCTCTGTGATGGGGTGTGAACGCCCAGCAACTTGTCATCTGCTCCTAGTTTCACCAGCCTTCAACCACAGAAGTACCATGCGAGCAGCCAACCAGCTTCTCTGTTTCCTAGATGCATGCTCTCAGGTACCAGGCCATAACAACCTGCCCTTCGTGAAAGTCGCCTACGTGAGTGGCTTTTTCCCATTTGTGACCCATACCGTAACTACAGTGATTCCCCATTCGCCTCAGCTCCGATTATATACTGTTCACGCGATCACAATGCCATCAGGTGCAATTCAGCTTCGCAGTGAGCATGCTCATAAGATTTTGGCTCTCTCTTCGATTCATCATCATGTTCTTTAATATAGACACTCTCAGACAAAAAAAATTAATAGAAAAAAAACGGCGCAGACCGAAGGAATTATCCGAATGGGACAGTAATCACTATTGCTCGTCAGTGTGGGATCCGTACCAGGTCGTGTTGACACAGGATATAGAGAAGATCCAAAGAAGAGCGCTGCGTTTCGTCACAGCGTTATTTGGTAAGCGTGACAGCGTTACGGAGATGTTTAGCAAACTCAGGTGGCAGACTCTGCAAGAAAGGCGCTCTGCGTCGCGGTGTAGATTGCTGTCCAGGTTTCGAGAGGGTGCGTTTCTGGATGAGGTATCGAATATACCGCTTCCCCCTTCCCGAGGAGATCACGAATGTAGAGATTCTAGCGCGCACGGAGGCTTTCCGGTAGTCGTTCTTCCCGCGAACCATACGCGACTGGAACAGGAAAGGGAGGTAATGACAGTGGCACGTTACGTGCCGTCCGCCACACACCGTTGGGTGGCTTGTAGAGTATAAATGTAGATTTAGATGTAGATGTAGATATGTGATGTACGTGTACAGACAAGCAAATTATTACAGTTACAAAAAAGTTGAATGACATGTTGAAGAGAAAGACCATCATGAGCTCAGCCATTCCATAACAGTGAGCGTCCAGCCTTTCTGCAAGCAGTCATTCGGCGTCGCATTTACTGATGGAGTTGTTGGTTATCCTTCAGAGGGCTATTGTACCAAATTCTGTCCAATTGGCACGTTAGATCGTCTAAATCCCGAGCTCGTTGTGGGGCCTTAAATGCTCCAGGCGTCCTCAATTAATGAGAGACATCCAGCGACCTTTCTGGCCAAAGAAGGGCCTGGCAAGCACGAAAACAAAAAGTAGAAACCCTTGTCATGTGCTTGTTGAAATGTCAGAACTGGACGGCTTACCATTAAGGGCAACAAAACGGGGTGAAGAACCTCTGTGCTGTAAGGGTGCAGGAGATGATAACCAAAGGGGTGCCGGTGTGGAAAGAAATGGCGCTCCAGACCATCACCCTTTGTCGTCAGACCATATGGCGGGCGATAGTCAGGTGGTGTGTCTACAGGCACATCTTTGATCTAGAACCTGATTGACTGCAGTAGAATTATCTTCAGAAGTGATTCCCACTTCCAACTGAGCCTCGTGTCTGTAGACGCCCTGGACAGCGGTGGTGTCGCTCTGGACAGCTGTGGGATACTACCCGCTCTTGAGCGGCCAGCATTTCTACTACTTGTCTTCATGCTTGTCAGATCCCACCTTGACCAGAAGGATCACCGGACTTCTCCCCAAGTGTGAATGTTTCGAGCATTATGGACAAGATCCTCCAACGAGGTTGAGGTTGTGCCAATTTAACATGCCAGTTGCACAGAAGCTGCACATTATCGCTCAGATGGACGTCCAAAAACTTCATCAAACAGTGCCAAGCCAAACAGCTGCTTGCGTAAGATCTAGAGGTGGAGCAACAAGTTACAGGCTTTCTTAATTTGTGAAGCTCTCTCTCTCTCTCTCTCTCTCTCTCTCTCTCTCTCTCTCTCTCTCTCTCTCTCTCGAATAGAACATCAAATTTTTTTGAAATTGTTATCATTTCTTGTCTTTGCATGTACATCACATCTATCGATTTCCGTCCCATTCAGATAATTCATTCATGGTGAGGTTTTTTTCTCTTGGAGTGTATTTCCCCCCCCTTGACTTACTGAAGTATCTCTTCATTCCTTACTCCATCAATTCACCTGCCCTTCTGCAGTCACCAGTAACATCAAATGTCAGAGGCTTCCAGTCGTTTCATTTCCATCTTCAAAATCGTCCATGTACCACACTGAGCCATGCACCAGATATGATCGACAGCAAAACACCATTCATCTCTATGGCGGCTTTTATTGGGGTGACGCACCGTAGCCCACATATTCACCTTTCCCAGTAACCCGAATGAAACGGTCAGAGCTCCAAATAAATTAAGAGGACCAATTACTGTTCTCGGTACCCTCTGGCGCCAGCGAGGCCCAATTTCTGTGTAACGACGCCAGCTGCGCGAGAGAGGCGGTAGCACTTTAAACCCCCAATGAAGCGGTGAAGAGGATGCTCCGATTTGTAACTGTGGAAGACGCTGGAAATATCATCACTGCAATCAGCTGGTCGGCTGCCCGTCTCTCTCTCTCTCTCTCTCTCTCTCTCTCTCTCTCTCTCTCTCTCTCTCTCCGTCTCTCTTTCTTGTTCTCTACCGTTCTGCTTCCATTCCCCTGTTCTTACGCGTGGTTACCGCTATCGACTGCCACGGTGGACAGTGTGGCGGTACGGCGGGGGGGGGGGGGGGGAGGAGTGGAGAGGGGGAGCGGGAGTTGGAGGGGCGGGATCGATACCTCCCCCCACCGCCCACCACATTCACCCCTTCCCCCGCGCGTCGACTGCCGGCAGGTTGGCTGCACTGCGGACAACCCGTCACGTGCTGGCTGTCTGGCGAGTCTAGCGGGGAGGCGGCGTGCTGCTGGCATGACTGTCAGCGAGTGCGGTGCGCCTCTGTTCGAGTCTGGCTCTGCCCGGCGGGGGCGCAGTGAGGGGGAGGGGGCGAAGTGGAGGAGGAAGAGGGGTAGGCGTCGGGGAAGGGGGGGGGATGAAGCGAGAGTGTTTTGTTACTCGTCACTCCGGCGCGATAAAGCGGGTCGCTAGTTACAGACTCGGGCGGTCGGTCAGACGGGTAATCGCGCGTCATAAATATTGGTCCGTTGTTGGCAGGGCGTTCGGCGCTTCTTGACTGACTGACTGACTGACTGACTGACTCTCCCCGTGACGGCGGCCGCGGCGGAGGCGGCGTTTACCGAGGCAGCTGGCGTAACATTAGTCAAACAGTTTGCGGCTAATCTGTTAGCACAGTCGGGTACACTCGGCGCTCAGTTTCTGCGGCGCGCCAAGACAAGTTAGGCGCCGGTGGAATCCACTTGGCGGAAGATCAACAGCGCCCGGCGCGTCTCCACTCCACCGGCGCCATCGCCGCACTGGCTTTTGTTTTCGCGACAGTGATAGCGGGGAAACGAGTTACTAAAAGGAACTAAGGAAGTTTGATGAGAAACTTCATCAGTTTGTTACTGTGGTGATGAGTCTGAAGACGGTCTTGATGCCCTCCTCCAGCCTACTCTATCCTGTGCAAACCTCTTAATCACTGCCTAACTACGCAAAATTCATCCACTTGAACCTGCACACTGCAGTCAAACCCAGGTACCCGTCTACAGTTGTAACCCCCCTCCCCCCCATCGCAACACACACACACAAATATCCACTCTTCCCTCCATTAGAGACTGACATTTCCTTATACCCTCAGGACATGTTCTTTTATTAGTCAAGTTGTGTCACTAATTTCGATTCACTGTGAGGAACACCAAAACTTAAAAAGAAAGGCTAATGCAATCTAGGTGAATTAGATCAATTAGTGTTGACAGAATTAGATTAGGTTTTTGTTGTAAGATTCTATGGGTTCAAAATGGTTCAAATGGCTCTGAGCACTATGAGACTTAACATCTGAGGTCATCAGTCCCCTAGGACTTAGAACTACTTAAACCTAACTAACCGAAGGACATCACACACATCCATGCCCGAGGCAGCATTCGAACCTGCGACCGTAGCGGTCGCGCGGTTCCAGACTGAACCGCCTAGAACCGCTCGGCCACCACGGCAGGCTAAGGTTTTATGGGTACCAAACTGCTGAGGTCATCGGTCCCTAAGGTTACAAAATAATTTAAGTAACTTAAAGTAAGTTACGCTAGGGACAACACACCCACCGATGGCCGAGGCAGGACTCGAACCTCCGACACGGGTGAGCCACGCCGACCGCACGGCTGCCCCGCGCGGCGAATTAGATCAGAAAATGAAACTTCAAAAGTAATATCGTTGACACTGTTAACCAGGAGACAGGCGCTCTGCAGTACCATTTCCACTTGGGTTACGGACTGACATCTCATAAAGTCCGTCCGCAGCTCTTGGTCGTGCGGTAGCGTCCTCGCTTCCCGCGCCCGGGTTCCCGGGTTCGATTCCCGGCGGGGTCAGTGATTTTCTCTACTGACTGGGTGTTGTGTGATGTCCTTAGCTTAGTTAGGTTTAAGTAGTTCTAAGTTCTAGGGGACTGATCACCGTAGATGTTAAGTCCCATAGTGCTCAGAACCATTTTCTCAAAGTCCAGACCGCGCCGGCAATCCTGTCATAAAATGATTCAAATGGCTCTAACATCTGAGGTCATCAGTCCCCTAGACTTAGGACTACATAAACATAATTAACCTACGGACATCATAAACATCCATGCCCGAGGCAAGATTCGAACCTGCGACCGTAGCAGAAGCGCGGGTCCGGACTAAAACGCCTAGAACCGCTAGGCCACAGCGGCCGGCGCTATCTTCTTTACTTAGATGTAATGGTACTTTTGACCAACAATCTAGTCTTCTTCAGATCTAAGGTATAAAACGGTTTTTCTCATGCTCGCAATATACACTCCTGGAAATGGAAAAAAGAACACATTGACACCGGTGTGTCAGACCCACCATACTTGCTCCGGACACTGCGAGAGGGCTGTACAAGCAATGATCACACGCACGGCACAGCGGACACACCAGGAACCGCGGTGTTGGCCGTCGAATGGCGCTAGCTGCGCAGCATTTGTGCACCGCCGCCGTCAGTGTCAGCCAGTTTGCCGTGGCATACGGAGCTCCATCGCAGTCTTTAACACTGGTAGCATGCCGCGACAGCGTGGACGTGAACCGTATGCGCAGTTGACGGACTTTGAGCGAGGGCGTATAGTGGGCATGCGGGAGGCCGGGTGGACGTACCGCCGAATTGCTCAACACGTGGGGCGTGAGGTCTCCACAGTGCATCGATGTTGTCGCCAGTGGTCGGCGGAAGGTGCACGTGCCCGTCGACCTGGGACCGGACCGCAGCGACGCACGGATGCACGCAAAGACCGTAGGATCCTACGCAGTGCCGTAGGGGACCGCACCGCAATTTCCCAGCAAATTAGGGACACTGTTGCTCCTGGGGTATCGGCGAGGACCATTCGCAATCGTCTCCACGAAGCTGGGCTACGGTCCCGCACACCGTTAGGCCGTCTTCCGCTCACGCCCCAACATCGTGCAGCCCGCCTCCAGTGGTGTCGCGACAGGCGTGAATGGAGGGACGAATGGAGACGTGTCGTCTTCAGCGATGAGAGTCGCTTCTGCCTTGGTGCCAATGATGGTCGTATGCGTGTTTGGCGCCGTGCAGGTGAGCGCCACAATCAGGACTGCATACGACCCAGGCACACAGGGCCAACACCCGGCGTCATGGTGTGGGGAGCGATCTCCTACACTGGCCGTACACCTCTGCTGATCGTCGAGTGGACACTGAATAGTGCACGGTACATCCAAACCGTCATCGAACCCATTGTTCTACCATTCCTAGACCGGCAAGGGAACTTGCTGTTCCAACAGGACAATGCACGTCCGCATGTATCCCGTGCCACCCAACGTGCTCTACAAGGTGTAAGTCAACTACCCTGGCCAGCAAGATCTCCGGATCTGTCCCCCATTGAGCATGTTTGGGACTGGATGAAGCGTCGTCTCACGCGGTCTGCACGTCCAGCACGAACGCTGGTCCAACTGAGGCACCAGGTGGAAATGGCATGGCAAGCCGTTCCACAGGACTACATCCAGCATCTCTACGATCGTCTCCATGGGAGAATAGCAGCCTGCGTTGCTGCGAAAGGTGGATATACACTGTACTAGTGCCGACATTGTGCATGCTCTGTTGCCTGTGTCTATGTGCCTGTGGTTCTGTCAGTGTGATCATGTGATGTATCTGACCCCAGGACTGTGCCAATAAAGTTTCCCCTTCCTGGGACAATGAATTCACGGTGTTCTTATTTCAATTTCCAGGAGTGTATAATGGCTTACAGATCTGCAAATACTCGTAATATAGTAGCAGCGCTCGAGAGTGTACACTCGAATTACTTCCACAATATGTATTATAAGACATTCCTGATTTTTGTTTGAGCCATTACAGCTTCAAATATCGTTAGAATCTCTTTTAAAATTATAACATTTATAGATGACATACATAAAAACAGGTTTGCATCATTCGTGGCCAGTATAATTGACCGATCATCTCAAAACTGAAAGTATGCATTAATATCGAGAAGAGGCAGTGAAAATGAAAGAAAAATATTTGCATAAAAAACTATAGATCAAAATTGCTAAACGTAAAAGGTGACGTCTTACGAAACGTGTTACGCCGTTAACCCTTAGCAGGTGACACAGTCAGTATTTACATCATCTTGTAGCACAGGTTATCTACATTGGAGCGGCCAAGAAACTGGCATAGTCAGCGTTTTCACATACAGAGATATGAAAATATAGAGAAAATAGTCGGCACACAAGCGATGGAACACAGCATCTCCGAGGTAGCGATGAAGTGCTGATTTCCCCGTGAATAGGAGCAATCCGGTAAAACATCAAATCTCCGACATCGCTGCGGTCGGAAAAAGATCCTGCAAGAACGGGACCAACGACGACTGAAGAGAGTCGTTCAACGTGACAGAAGTGAGACCCTTCCGCAAATTGCTGCAAATTTCAATTCTGGCCTATTAACAAGTGTCAGCATGCGAACCATTCAACGAAACATCATCGATATGGGCTTTCGGAACCGAAGGCCCACTCGTGTACCCTTGATGACTGCACGACACAAAGCTTTATGCCTCGTCTGGGCCCCTTCAACACCTATATTTGACTGTTGATGACTGGAAACATGTTGCCTAGTCGGAAGGGTCTCGTTTCAAATTGTGCGGAGTGGATGGACGTGTACGGGTATGGAGAGATCATCATGAATCCATGGACCCTGCATGCTGGTGGAGGCTCTAAAATGGTGTGGGATGTGTGCAGGCGGAGTGATATGGGATCCCTGATACGTCTCGATACGACTCTGACAGGTGACACATACGTAAGCATCCTGTTTGATCACCTGCATCCAATCATGTCCATTGTGCATTCCGACGCACTTGCGACACCCCATTCATGGTGTATTGCTGCACAGTGGCTCCAGGAACACTCTTCTGATTTTAAATACTTCCGCTCTGCATCAAACTCCCAGAGATGAACATTACTGAGCATATCTGCGATGCCTTGCAACGTGCTGTTCAGAAGAGAGCTCCACTCCTTCGTACTCTTACCGACTTATGGACAGCCCTGCAGGATTCACGAAGTCAGTTCCCCCCAGGACTAGTTCAGACATTCATCTAGTCCATGCCACGTCGGTCCCGGCGGAGGTTCGAGTCCTCACTTGGGCATGGGTGTGTGTGTTTGTCTTTAGGATAAGTTAGGTTAAGTACTGTGTAAGCCCGGGGTCTAATGACCTTACCAGTTATGTCCCATAAGATTTCAGACAAATTTGAACATTTTTGAACAAGTCACGTCGTGTTGCGGCATTTTCGCGTGCCGGCGGGGGCCCTACACGATATTAGGCAGGTGTACCAGTTTCTTTGGCTGGTCAGTGTGAATAGAAATCAGTAAGCAAATCGGGAGGTCACACTCGCGGCATCAAATAGGTTACAACGACTGCAAGAAAACCTCTTCTTCCGAACTCCACATACAAGTTCACCAACGAAATAAACACTATACGTAAGATAACTCCTGTACTAAGCCTTGCACTATTGCAAGCCCAAAATCCAAATTGCACACGGCGAGAACATTCCAGAAAGCCAACTGCTGATACACTCTCCTTCCAAAACCCAGAAATCGGCCACAATGGATGCTATCGTACACACGGCTTCGAATTCACCAAGAGACGCCAACAGCCACTACCACAACTTACTCGCTCCTCAGTCGATTACCTGGTACCGCTTCGCACCAACACCAATTCGCCAACCCTGGCTCATGTCCCGCCCTTTCCGCGCGAGCAAACAGAGATAAACCGAATCTGTGCGGCCCTCTCGCCTCCTACCGGGATCCCAGCCAATCAGAGGATCCAAAGATAGCACAACGCCGCCACGACTTAAATGATGCTACTTAAACCATGGTTTGTGAAGAAGACATGTAGGACAACATGTCAAAAATACCGTTCCTTTGTCACGTACATTGTCACATATTTTATACGCTTCTCACTTTAAAACCTGCACAACCTTGTTTTTAGCTACTATCGTCACAATTGCGGGAGACTGTGTGTCGGTAGTTCGACCTTAATTGTGGCCTATAGTGTTGAGGGTTGACGATGTGCCGTTCGCTGTGTAGACATGTGTCAAAAATAAAAATATTTTGAGACTGTGGCTAAGAGCGTCAATTCATTGTTATGTATCAATACGATAGAGTATTACATTAAATTATGTTGTTGTTGATGTTGTGGACTTCAGTCCTGAGACTGGTTTGATGCACCTCTCCATGCTACTCTATCCTGTGCAAGCTTCTTCATCTTCCAGTACCTACTGCAACGTACGCCCTTCTGAATCTGCTTAGTGTACTCATCTCTTGGTCTCTCTCTACGATTTTTACCCTCCACGCTGCGCTCCAGTACTAAATTGGTGTTCCCTTGATGCCTCAGAACATGTTCCTCCAACCGATCGCTTCTTCTGGTCAAGTTGTGCCACAAACTTCTCTTCTCCCCATCATTTAATTACATTACATTATATCACTCGGTTTATACTGCTCCTATCATACTAGTTGCTATCGTTAAGGTCCTGTTGCTTCATCTATAAGACAAGCTGTATTGAGGTCAACTATTTAATTTTAGGTACATTTGTACCTTGTTCCTTTAAATGGTATTATAAGATGTAGATTTTATGAAACAATATTATGTAAAGGATAGTTGCTACTCATCATATAGCGCAGATGCTGAATCGCAGATAGGCACAACCAAAAGACTGTTACAAAATGAGCTTTCGGCCAACAAGGCCTTTGTCGAAAATAAACACACACACACACACACACACACACACACACACACACACACACAGTCACAGCCTGGCGTCAGCTAACAAAGACTATCGTCAGGTGTGTGTGAGTTGCGCTTCTGTGTGTGTGTGTGTGTGTGTGTGTGTGTGTGTGTGTGTGTGTGTGTGCGCGCGCGCGCTCCTGTGTGTGTGTGTGTGTGTGTGTGTGTGTGTGTGTGTGTGTGTGTGTGTGTGTGGTGTCATCAGTCCCGTAGAACGTAGAGCTACACTACTGGCCATTAAAATTGCTACACCAAGAAGAAATGCAGGTGATAAATGGGTATTCATTGGACAAGTATATTATACTAGAACTGACATGTGATTACATTTTCACGCAATTTGGAAGCATAGATCCTGAGAAAATAGTACCCAGAACAACCACCTCTGGCAGTAATAACGGCCTTGATACGCCTGGGCATTGAGTCAAACAGAGCTCGGATGGCGTGTACAGGTACAGCTGCCCATATATAACATAATATTGTTACATTCCATTCTGGATTTTCCATTGTTAGATTTTACGTAAGTTATGTAGCCAGCTGCTAACGCTATCTAGCGGTCTTCGATTCAGACAACGTGTCAAAACCTAGTGACCGTCTGTCCCTGTTTCCCTACGATACCGGCCACATATGTGCATACGACGTACATGCCAAATATTAGGTTTCTCGTACGTTGTAATGGGCATCAGTGCGATACTATTTACAAGCACCATGTTACAGCAACATAAATATCATAATCTCTCTTACGAGATGATGGAGATACTGACTGTGTGAGTTACTAAGTTTTAACGGCGTAAACGCCTTTGGTGAGACGATAACTGTACATTCAGTCATTTCAGTGGATTGTTCCTTATGCAAATGTCTTTCTTTTATTTTCACTACTTCTTCTCTACATTAGCGTATATTTTCAGTTTTCGGTCATAATTCAATTACGCTGGTCATGTACGGTGAAAAGCTGTTTTTAACTGTGTCACGCATGGATTTTAACGGTATGTGAAGCCGTCATGGAATCAACATGAGTCAAGAATGTTTTTATGACATGTATTCTGTAATTAATTCTGGACGTGCCCTTGAAAACCATGTCGGCTGGCGGGTTCAAGGTCAGCACCATCATCGCAGCGCAACACCACCTACCAGTAAAAATGTACCTGCGCTACTCGTTGTCGCTGTAAACCTAAGGTAATAGACCGGTGTGACTTGAGCAGACGTGCAGGATGCCTCGCAGAAATATACGCAAACCGTACCGTCAAATCAGTTTGCTTGAACGAGGGTGCATTAAGGACATGCGAGGATGTGATTCATCCATCCGGGAAATTTCTGCTTGTGTAAAACGAAGTGTTTCGGCAGTGGAACGGTTGTCTGCAGAATGGTTCACTGAAGGCCTTAGAACACGACGAGATGGGTCAGGTCGCACCACCCAGACCACCCTCTCAGATGGTCGACATTTGATCTCCTCGGCTCTGGCGCAACAATGGAACGGTGGGACAGATCTTGTACACTTTTAGGAGTAACAGTCGTTTATTACGGCGTGGTTTACGTCCGAGTCGTCAACTTCTCCCCCTGCGCCGGCCGCTGTGGCCGAGCGGTTCTAGGCGCGTCAGTCCGGAACCACGTGGCTGCTACAGTCGCAGGTTCGAATCCTGCCTCGAGAATGGATGTGTTTGATGTCCTTAGGTTAGTTAAGTTTAAGTAGCTCTAAGTTCTAGGGGACTGATGACCTCACATGTTAAATCCCATAGTGCTCAGAGCCATTTGAACCTTTTTCTCCCCGTACCGTTGACGAATGTGCAGAAAAACGCTAGACGCCAATGGTGTATAGAACGACGTCACCGTGGACAGGAATGGCATCAGATGATGTTTTCGGACGAATCCAAATTCCGTTTGTTTGAAAATGATGGCCGCATTTTGGTTCGCCGCAAACAGAGGGAGCGGCATCACAGTAACTGCATTCACAAAAGACATTGTTGTTGTTGTTGTTGTTGTTGTGTCTTCAGTCCTGACAGTGGTTTGATGCAGCTCTCCATCCTGTGCAAGCTACTTCATCTCCCAGTACATACTGCAACCTACATTCTTCTGAATCTGCTTAGTGTATTCATCTCTTGGTCTCCCTCTACGATTTTTACCCTCCACACTGCCCTCCAATACTAAATTGGTGATCCCTTGATACCTCAGAACATGTCCTACGAACCGATCCCTTCTTCTAGTCAAGTTGTGTCACAAGGTCCTCCTTTGCCCAATTCTATTCAATACCTCCTCATTAGTTATGTGATCTACCCATCTAATCTTCAGCATTCTTCTGTAGCACCACATTTCGAAAGCTTCTATTCTCTTCTTGTCTAAACTATTTATCGTCCACGTTTCACTTCCATACATGGCTACACTCCATACAAATACTTTCAGAAACAACTTCCTTACACTTAAATCTATACTCGATGTTAACAAATTTCTCTTCTTCAGAAACGCTTTACTTGCCATTGCCAGTCTACATTTCATATCATCTCTGCTTCGACCATCATCAGTTATTTTGCTCCCCTAATAGCAAATCTCCTTTACTACTTTAAGTGTCTCATTTCCTAAACTAGTTCCCTCAGCATCACCCGACTTAATTCGACTACATTCCATTATCCTCGTGTTGCTTTTGTTGATGTTAATCTTATATCCTCCTTTCAAGACACTGTCCATTCCATTCAACTGCTCTTCCAAGTCCGTTGCTGTCTCTGACAGAAATACAATGTCATCGGCAAACGTCAAAATTTGTATTTATTCTCCATAGATTTTAATACCTATTCCGAACTTTTCTTTTGTTTCCTTTACTGCTTTCCCTATATACAGATTGAATAACATCGAGGATAGGCTACAACCCTGTCTCACTCCCTTCCCAACCACTGCTTCCCTTTCATGTCCCTCGACTCTTTCTATACAAATTGTAAGTAGTCTTTCGCTCCTTGTATTTTACCCCTGCCAGCACCAGAATTTGAAAGAGAATATTCCAGTATGTTGCTAACATTTAGTATAGTGTAAGATGTGTTGACAACATATAACATTACGCTGTCTGCGTTTCGACAATGGCGACGGGCTGATTTACGAAATTGAATGTTTCCCGAAAAGCGAAATTGCTGGTTCCTAGAACCAAGATCTCTGAAACGTCATCCATCATTGGGAAAAAGGTATTACATTGAATGGGGAACATGTGAACAAGGAATGGCACCCTCTCCAAGTTTCATGGTCGCAGCTTGAATTTTTCGAGGCGATGTCTCAAATTTTAGGCCTATGTCTTGTACATACAGATTGTTTCGTTTTTATGTGCCAACTTACTGCTAAAATATAGCTTGGGAGAAACAAACGTGGATAACAGATATTGGGCACCACTCTGTAATTGGAAAGCCACCACAGGATGTTAGGAAAGACATACCCGCCAGTACAAAAAGGCAGAGGAATAGATTGTCAGTGGAGAAGCAGTAAGAGCAGAAGCGGTAGCTAAGGTGAGCTCAGTCACTTCGAATGTGGAACTAGTCACTGAGTGTTACATGAGTAAGACACCCATCAGGGATGTATCAGACATTCCAGAGCTTCCCAAATCGACTGTTGTTCATGTGATTGTTAGGAGGAAACGCGAAGGAAGAATCACAGTTAAAGCAAGACCGGGCGGAGATCATGTGTTGACCATCAGTGACCGTCGAGCAGTGCCGATTGTGGTTGTAAGAAACCATATCAAATCAGCGGGAGGAATCATTCGCGAGTTCCAGAGTGCTGAGAAGTATGGGGTTCAGTGGTGGAACAGCTCCTCATGAGACACCCATTTCCGTAGTCATTGGTAGGCAACGCTCGAGGTGGTGTAAAGAATGTCGCCACTGGACAGTGGATTATTGTAGGCGAGCGACTTGTACTGATGAACCACATTCTACCCTGCGGCGATTCCATGGAGGAGTTTGGGTTTGGCGAGTGCCTGGAGAACGTTGCCTGCCATCATTTGGAGTGCCTGCAGTGGAGTGTGGAGTGGTGGTTCTACAGTATGGGGGTATTTTTCGTGGTTACGGTGTGGTCCCCTTCCGCCGTTTAATGAAACACCAAAACCAGAAGGATATGGACCCAGAGAACAGCGTTGTGTATAGCAGAGAAACAGTTCGGAGACGACGGCTGTAGCAGCACGAGTAGGTACCTTGTCGCAAAGCAGCGTCTATGAAGCAGTCGTTTGTTAACAGTAACATTCCAGAATGAGATTTTCACTCTGCAGTGGAGTGTGCGGTGATATGAAACTTCCTCGCAGATTAAAACTGTGTGCCGGACCGAGACTCGAACTCGGGACCTTTGTCTTTCGCGGGAAAGTGCTCTACCATCTGAGCTTGTTCTGCAAGGTTCGCAGAAGAGCTTCTGTGAAGTTTGTAAGGTATCAGACGAGTTATTGGCGGAATTGAAGCTATGAGGACGGGGCGTGAGTCGTGCTTGGGTAGCTCAGATACTAGAACACTTTCCCACGAAAGGCAAAGTTCCCGAGTACGAGTCGCGGTCCGGCACACAGTTTAAATCTGCCAGGAAGTTTAACAGTAATATTCCTGAAATGGGCTGGCCCGCTCAGAATCCCAACCTGAACCCAGTGTAACGTCTTTGGGATGATTCAGGCGACGACCTCGCCCCAGACCCGAGTGGCCAACGTAACTATCTTCTTTGGTTTCCGGTCCTGAGGAGAAATGTGCTACCATGCCTCCACTGTCATTCGATCACCTCACTGAACGTGCGTCTAGCAGAGTTCAGGTCGCTATAAACGTGAATGGTGGGGTAAGGGTTTTCTTTTATATAGAAAATTGTAATTTTGGTAATATTTTGGGTGTCAAGTGGAAAAGTAAAGTTTCAACACATCTGAGTAATAGTAGGCAACATCTCTGGCTATAAGGTTATGCTGCGAGAGACTGGTAACGGAAATTTTGCTTGTGAGTGGAGTGGAGTCTTGGAGGGGGAGGGAGAGTGGGAGCAAGAGGGGAAGGGGGAGGGGGAGGATGGAGATGATGATGGAGATGATGAAGATGGAGATGATAGAGGAGATGGAGGTGGAGGAGATGGAGATGATGGAGGAGATGGAGATGATGGAGGAGATGGAGATGATGGAGGAGATGATGGAGGTGATGGAGGAGATGGAGATGATGGAGGAGATGGAGATGATGGAGGTTATGGAGATGATGGAGGAGATGGAGATGATGGAGATGATGGAGGAGATGATGGAGGTGATGGAGGTGATGGAGACGATGGAGATGGGCGAGGGAGAGGGAGAGGGCGAGGGCGACAAACAATGACAACATTACACAGAAAAGAAGCAGATGATACACTATGTCTTATTCATATAAATTAACACAGCAAACATGCTAAAGAAACATGGCTTTCAAACAACATATAAAGCTGTTCAAATCCTCAAATCAGACATAAGTCAACCAACCAGAAATCAGGAATATACAAATCTGAACATCAAAGTCGTGATGCAGTATACATCGGCATGACGCATAAGAATTTTAAAACATGATACATTAGGTGTTGGAAGTACGAAACAAACCATTCAACATTTGCAGAACACTCAAAACACTATAACGGCTTCCCTAGAAACATGGAACAAGAAATGAAAATAATGAGAATAAACAAACATGAGAAATACCCTATAAAAATGCAAGAAAACCCACATCCGGAAAGCCATTGGTAAAAACAAACTTGTGATAAATGGGCAAACTCACATCAGTACAAACTCCCTCCTACACTTAATAAAATAAATGATCAGATAAAAATTCTTTCCCTTGCAGATGCAGTGACATTAAAACAAATACATATATCCCCCACCCTCTCTCTCTCCCACCTTCTGGTCACCTACACACACACACACACACACACACACACACACACACACACACACACACAGTCGGCGACGCAAACTGAAACAAAGCGTCAAAACAAGTGTTTAGTTTCTAGTTCTGTGAAGTGCGGAAAACAAAACCCCAAACGGCAATTATAAGATGAAGAACAGCGCCAAAAGCGGAACTCAAACATAACCTGTAGGAAATCATCAGCGGAACATGGAAGTAGAATTTAAAATATTACTACACCATAGAAAAACCAACCACCAGAACTCCATGTAACCTACATATGCATTGACCCACAATGTAAATCAAATAGTAAAAATACGTACATATTCCAGGCCACTGAAGATTCCTTGTGGAGAATAAAGACAAAACGCGTATCCGCACGAAAATTGTGTTTCATTCAGTTGTAGTTAGACAGTCAGCAAGTAATAATTAACAATGTACCGTAACATTACACGCAACTGAAGAAGACAGAACTATAAAAGTTGAAGACGTTTGATCAGCATAACCCGATTTAATTCGACTACCTTCCATTATCCTTGTTTTAATTTTGTTGATGTTCATCGTGAACCCTCCATTCAAGACATTGTCCATTCCGTTCAGCTGCTCTTCCCATAAAGTTTTTATTTCTTCTCCCTGGACTTTATTTCCTACTCCAGATTTTTCTTTTGTTTCTTTTGTGTACATAGTTCCGCGTAGTCAGCGCGTACACAATTTTCCGACTCTAGTGCGCCCCGCTAAGCACAACAGCGAAGGCTCATCACTCGTCTGTCTCCACACTACGAGATGGCGCTGCCTTAGAGACGGACCAAATTCTGCTTCCACCAATTCGCGTATTAACATGTAACGCAGTCAGTGAGATTGCTGCTAACGTATTACCTTTTCTCCTCACGGATCACACTCGCGTAGTAAAACCTGACTGCTCGAAGTATTATAACGAGTGTACAGACCTCTGATTAGTCAGTCTGCATTTGTCTGTACCAGTCTGTAGCCAAGTTTCAGTTGCGTCTAATAAGATTATAATATTCCTGTACATAGCCATGAAGAGAAATGTATAGACACTTTCTCAAGTATCAGAGATATGTGAGAATAATCGTAACATACCAAGACAAAAGGAACTTCAGATTGTCAATTGTAAACAGCATACAGAATCAAGTTACGTAATATCTATGATTTTTATTATTTTAATAAATGTATGTGAAAATTAATCAAGTTCTGTTTAAAGTTGGTCACCATCAATCTGCTACTCTAAGCGTGCAAGTGGCATTTCTATCGTCTGTCCTAACGGCAGAAGATAAACACGCCACGATAAGACCACGAGACATATTGCTGACACTCGCCTACTTCGTTAGAGCGACAAGTCTAATAATCTGATGGTGTGTGTACCAAAGGTCTTACAGTACGCACCCCACAATTTCCTTTATTGCCTGCTCAATATACAATTTAAATAACATCAGTGATAGGCTACACCCTGTGCCACTCCATTGTCAACCACTCGTACATAGCTTTTCGATCCCTGTGTTTTACCCGCACCATGTTTAGAATTTGAAAGAAAGTATTCCACTCAACATTGTCACAGGCTTTTCCTAAGCCTACAAATGCTACGAAAGCGGTTCGTCTTTCCTGAACCTGTCTTCCATGAGAAGTCATAGGGTCAGTATTGCCTCGCATATTCCTACATTTCTCTAGAATCCAACCGTATATTCACTGAGGTCAGCTTCTATGAGTTTTTCCATTCTTCTGCAAGGAACTGGTTTCACTGTTTTGCAGTCTTGACTTATTGAACACATAGTTGGGTAATTTTCATACCTGTCAGCATCTGGGAGGGTATGCAATGTTATTACAGTGATTAGTAAGAAAAGTTCGCAAAGAACTTGTTAGTACGAACGCAGTGATCAGTGTGTGGTCCCACCCCCTGTGACCCAGATGGATTGACTGGTTTGGTTGGGAAGAGTGTCATGAAGCCTTTGGGGTCCTCTCCTGAGGCAAGCCGGCCCACAGCTGCTTTCACTGGCACTTTGCGTCCTGGATACTGCCTCTGGAACCAGCTTGTCCCACACGCGCTCTGTCGGGGAGAGTTTCCTGCTCGCCACCAGAGTGCCTGAATCCCGACAGTTCATAGAGACACGTGCCATGCGTGGTTGAGCACTGCCCCTTTGAAATATGGCACCGCGATCCTGTTGCGTGAGAGGTGACATATGAGGAGACAGAACGTACTGTTGTTCCAGCAGAGCTCCCGCAATCAGTACCAGCCATAACCTGAAGTCATAACCGTGGTGTTCCCACACCATGAAGCCACGACAAACACCATTGTGGCTTTAGAAAGTATTGGAAGGATGGGACCAATCTCCAGGTGGCTACCATAGTCCCCAGCGGTGGTCATCCGCTGTAGTGCAGAACGGTGATTCATCGTCAAAGTCCGCAGCTCGTGGTCTAGAGGTTAGCACTGCTGCCTCTGGATCATAGGGCTCCGGGGTCGATTCCAAGCCGGGTTGCGGAAGTCCGAGGACTGGTTGCTTGTTTTGTCCTCACCACTTCGTCGTTATTCGGGAAATGGCGGGAGCGGAAAGTGGCAAGACTGGGAATTTGTTGGTTGGTTGTTTGGGGAAGGAGACCAGACAGCGTGGTCATCGGTCTCATCGGATTAGGGAAGGATGGGGAAGGAAGTCGGCCGTGCCCTTTCAGAGGAACCATCCCGGCATTTGCCTGGAGTGATTTAGGGAAATCATGGAAAACCTACATCAGGATGGCTGGACGCGGGATTGAACCGTCGTCCTCCCGAATGCGAGTCCAGTGTCTAACCACTGCGCCACCTCGCTCGGTGGGAATTTGTATGGGCGCTGATAACCACGCCGTTGAGTTCCCCACAAACCAAAATGATCATCATCGTCATCATCATTGTCGTGTAATCGCCGAACACAACGCGACGCCATTCCTCAGCAGTCCATGTTCGCTCATGGCATCGCTCCAAACGCAGCGAAGCTCTAAAGGCAGCATACAGTACACATGGGATGGTAATTTCTTAGTCTGGCAGATGCTAGTCTACAACCACGAGATCATACAGAATGTTACAGAGAGAGTACATTAAATGTTCTAGGGTGGCAAGTGCAGATGTGAAGGGACTGCTGTGTGCACAGTATGGTGATGCTCCCTTGTCGTGATCAGCTGTGGTCAACAGAAAGCTTGACGACGAATACGCCAGGCCTAAGGTTCCCATGCAGTTCATCACTGGGCCACTGCCACATCCGATAGCCCCAGAAATGTGGATATTGCACGATTCGGCCGGCCAGCCAAATGGAGACACACAATGAGTCCCCTTCCAAATTCTGCCAGGCGCTGATACTGCTCTCACACGAGTAGTTCACAGTCATCACTCAGTACCTGATGCTGTTTACGGCCCTTACGTGCTCTACCAGGCCTGGTTACAACAGTAAACACTAGCGTATCTAATAAACCTTGATGGCCATTCTGCCAGTCACAGAGAATTGACTATTTACGTACTCGCCGATGGGGTGTACGAGGCCAAAGCTACATTAACATCTGAGTGTTTTTCTGGATGCTAAACTTTTTTTCCCAGTCACTCATTTACTTCGAGAAAGAGCTGAACATAAGCTTGAAACAGTATACGTCAACACAAGGTCTGTTCAAAAAATTCCGTGACTGTGTTAAATTTTTTTTCTACGCTTGCCTTTTACTTATTGTGTATGGTCTCCTTTGAAATACTCTCCTCCAAAATTGATACGTTGCTTCCAAAGCCTTTTCCACTTCTGGAAATACTCTTGGTATGCCCCTTGCTCGATCGCTCGAAGCGCCCTCCACGAATTGTCTTTTATTTCGTCTATTGTTGCAAATCTTCTCCCTTTCAAATGAGTTTTCAACTTTGGATATGAAAATAGTCCTTAGGGGCCAGGCCTGGAGAGTACAACAGATATCGTCAAGGTTTTTAATCTAAGTGAAGTCCTTTTATTTTAGTTACCTGAATAGTATTTTTTGGTAACATCAGTATGTACTTCCGTAATAATTTTTTCCGTTTTTTAATTTTTGTGTTTCGTCATGATTTTTATTCATTGAAATAATGCAACAGAGGCGACTGCTTTGGGGTTTTTATGAATAACTGCGCTTTTGTAACAAGTACTTACTGTGACTTTCTGAAATAAACTTGCACCAGTGACTTGAAGAGGTGTACTTGAGTAAGTTTTTCTTCTAATATAAACCCCTCAGCAAGTGCTCACGGAAGTTATTTCCTAATGGGATCAAGCTTTTTGTAACACTTCGCATCTAGTGGCAGCTTGACATCGGCAGCTCTCTGACATATGAATATGTTTCAGGTAGTACCAGTCATCTCCGCTTCTGGCAGCACTAGCGAAACTGTCAGGTTATCGTGGTCAAACAGTAAGTGGTTCTACAGGTGTTGCGCTATAAATGGATGGGTAAATGGATCCCCAATTGATACGCTGTATATTAGATTTTTTAAAAAACAGAGCTCGGGTTTATGGGAAACTCGAAATATCAAGTCTCTACTGTATTTGTCTATACACCCCCATATCGTAATTATTAGATGACATAGAGTATATTAAATGAACCCAGTGCCTACGCAATGTGTTTTTACATAGCATGAATGTACTTAAAATCTGACAGCCATACAGGCTGTGTCAGCTATCCTGGCCAACAGGATAACACCTCTTTCATTTTCTCACATTTTTTTTAATTTCCCACCAGAGAACTACTATTCCGAAATCAAATAACTGTGATAACCATTTTTGGGAAATAAATTATAGTGGAATAACTACGTAACAACTAGTACAAGAGTTCCCAAAATGTATTTTTTTTTTTAGTTTCTCACCATTCTTATCCGAGGCTAAATCTTGTCAGTCATTTTTGGGTGTTAAATCACAGAAGGGTAATAAATAATGCTAATGAAACATCAGGCAATAACCCACAGTAATTGAGTAACATAAATACACTGAATGGACAATAATTTATAGCACTTGCATGACACGGCATTAATAAAAGCAATGAGAGATAAAAAGGTAGACTAAGTGGTTGGTTTATTTACACATGATGAATCTGCGGTTGCGTTATCGTTATGCAAGACCTCTGAATTTCTCGCTACATTTCAGGTCGTTTCCTTCTCACAATTTCTCGTGTCACAACACGCCCCAATAGTAGCATCGATTAACAGTTTGTCCCTATGGTACCAATTCATGACATTACATCTGACCTTTCGAGTTTTCTTTTTTTTTTTTTTTTATTTGGACAACCTTTCCCGACCCATTGCAATGATTGAACCTTGGTCTTAACATTATAACCGTAGACCCAAGTCACATAACCAGTTATGATTCTCTTAAGAAACATCACGTTCCGATTTGCGCGATCCAAAAGCTCGTCACAGATTCTGAGGTGAAAGTCGTTCTGGTCTTGACACATGAGCTTGGGGACCAACTTGGCGGCAACATGATACATCCCAGGATGCTGAGTAAGGATTTCCTTCGTTGGTAGACGTCGAAGGTTGTCCTGAACGAAGGTAATCTTTAACTTCCATCCGGCCATTTTTAAACGGGTGAACCATTCATAACACCGGCTACGGCTTAAGCACTCATCAACGTAAGTTTCCTGCATGATCTCCTGTGTTTCTCTAAAGCTTTTCTTAAATTTCTCATAAAGTTTAATGCAGACCCGTTGCTCCTCTGACTCTGTCATCTCGAAATTCACAAACTGCGCGATACAATGTTCTATTCCATAGAACGCTGAACTATAACTGACAGACATACAACGATGAAACTTCCGGCAGTTGGACATCACAAACAGGCGCGTGCAAAGATGCCATCCGCAGTTCGCTACGACACACCATCGGCGCGAAATTAGGAATATTCCGGAACTTTTTGGGCAGACCTCGTACATGCAGTTCTTACACTGAGTCTTATTTCACAGAACTGAACTTTCTTACATGTCGCACACTCTATTCTTCCGTTGTTCTTCATGGAAGGGCAATAGATGACATTCAGTGACGTGGTTTGAATATAGTGGAATGGAGATCCTCGTAGCAAATATCGGATTAACGAAATGCCTGTGGCTTTTGATACTGGACCACGTTAGTGTGGATACAGCACAAAAGAGCCGGCCGCTGTGGCCGAGCGGTTGTAGGCGCTTCAGTCCGGAACCGCGCTGGTGCTACGGTCGCAGGTTCGGATTCTGCCTCGGGCATGGATGTGTGTGACGTCCTTTGGTTAGTTAGGTTTAAGTAGTTCTAAGTTCTAGGGGACTGACGACCTCAGGTGTTGAGGCCCACAGTGCTCAGAGGCACGTCCACTCGTGATGCTCATGTGAAGTTGCGATCTACCTGTCTTTCGTCGTTCAGTTTAGAGAAAGCGAGCTGCAGCCAGCACATTCTCACCTCCATGATTACCTTGTGTGTCACTGACTCGTATTGTGACTCGTTGGTCGTCCAGGTTCACAGGTACATGTATACAATGGCGCGATGGCATCTACCAGCAGGACAATGCAACCTTCACACATCTGACAGCGGTCGTGCGAAGTCTGAAGAGCACCAGAATAAGTTTACCTACTACGCTGGTCACAAAGAGCCCCGGATTTAAATCCAATCTATGATTAGTGGATCACTCCGACCGCGCTATCCGCCCCACCGATCCTCAACCGCCGACCCTGGCGCCCTGGAGTCGTCGTGGCTGCACGTCGCTGTCGCTGGCTCAAAGAAACTCGACGACGCCCTTCCCGCACCTCAACACTGCAGAAGATGGTTATTCAGGTTCCTGACCGTTGTCACATTAATGTGACTCGACAGGGTAAATTTTTATATATCAAATGGTTCAAATGGCTCTGAGTACTATGGGACTTAACATCTGATGTCATCAGTCCCCTAGACTTAGAAATACTTAAACCGAAGGACATCACACACACCCATGACCGAGGCAGGATTCGAACCTGCGACCGTAGCGGTCGCTCGATTCCAGACAGAAGCTCCGAGAACCCTTCGGCCACAACGGCCGGCTTTTAGCTATCTCTGCCTATGTTGAAATCTAGTGTTCTATAGTACACGTTCAGGATCTTGTTCAGAGACTTTGCCATTTTTTTCTATTAGAACGATATTTGAAGTAAGTGATCGTTCGACATGAAAATTAGGCTACTTTGCTTACTTTCATTCGCTGATGTAAGATGATGTTATATTTGGAGGTAACTCTTCCCATTCTCGAAGGATAGGTGCTTTGACATATCCTGTCACATGGAACTGGGCTTCGTCTGTCCACAAAATCTTCCACGACCAACCATCGTCCACTTCTATACGTGCAAGAAATTCTAACAAGGGATCCTCCCCATCGCACCCCCCTCAGATTTAGTTATAAGTTGGCACAGTGGATAGGCCTTGAAAAACTGAACACAGATCATTCGAGAAAACAGGAAGAAGTTGTGTGGAACTATAAAAAAAATAAGCAAAATATATAAACTGAGTAGCCCATGTGCAAGGTAGGCAACATCAAGTATAGTGTGAGCTCAGGAGCGCCGTGGTCCCGTGGTTAGCGTGAGCAGTTGCAGAACGAGAGGTCCTTGGTTCAAGTCTTCCTTCGAGTGAAAAGTTTATTTTCGCAAAGTTATGATCTGTCCGTTCGTTCATTGACGTCTCTGTTCACTGTAATAAGCTTAGTGTCTGTGTTTTGCGACCGCACCGCAAAATCGTGCGATTAGTAGACGAAAGGACGTGCCTCTCCAATGGGAACCGAAAACATTTGACCGCAAAGTCATAGGTCAACCGATTGCTCCACAGGAAAACACGTCTGATATACTCTATACGACACTGGTGACGGCATGTGCGTCACATGACAGGAATATGTTGTCGACCCACCTAACTTCTACACTTGGCGAATGGGTAAAAAGATTCTTCTACCTTGCCCGATTCAGGTTGATGATGAAAACATTGAGTTTGTCACATAAACTGCAACAAATGAATGCAACAGTTTCACAGTTGCACAGTTTTCCCTGTGCTCTGTCTCTGTAGTCGACTGACGTCGTGTGTTTCGATGTTTGTTTAGGTGTAGCGTCCCTATACTACAGAGCAGTTACCCCGCATCGGACGGACGGACGGACAGATAATAATTGTCTGAAAATAAAAATTAAACTTCTCACTCGAGGGAAGACTTGAAACAAGGACCTCTCGGTCCGCAGCTGCTCACGTTAACCGCAAGACCATGGCACTCCTGAGCTCACACTATCCTTGATGATGCCTATCTTCCGCATGGGCTACTCCGTTTGTGTGTTTTGCTTATTTTTTTCATAGTTCCACATAACTTCTTCCTGTTTTCTCGACTGATCTGTGTTCAGTTTTTCAAGGCCTATCCACTGTACCAACTTATAACTAAATCTGAGGGGGGTGCGATGGGGAGGTTCCCTTGTAAGGTAAAGGTCTCTCTTGCTGGCAGGTCAACAGGAAGCAACCCGTGCACATGAGTAATTTTCGAATGGATAGCAACGAGAGATGTTTCGCAGTATTTTGCGCTCCGTCGCCACGGGTACGTCCAATGTTCGGCCAACTATCCGTGCAGTAAACGTCTGCACACCACCACTCGTCTCCTCCTGCATTGCTGTGTCCACTGCTGCCACTGACGTCGAATCACTTCGTTTCCTCCCTCTACCAGGCTGCACACCAGCAGGACCCGTCTTGTAGAATTTCCGACTCATATAGCCTACTGCCGTTTCTTGTTAACAACATCGGCCTATTCTCAAGAATCATCAGCTTTCACTCATTTAACACTAGGCAGAAATCCAATCTGCCTTTGGATTGCAGTTCCTTAACTCTTGTGCAGCAAGGTGTGCAGTACACTGCGCCATCCATTTTCAGTAAGCTACCACAACATCAACGATCTCAGCTGTGAGTTTCCTCATGGATCACACCTTCTCCGGAGTTACTTGAAAAATTAAGCTGACTCCTATGTTATATTGTTGACTGCGTTTTCTTAAACTCATGTCTTGACTTTTTAAGCAATTATTGGCGCTGTTTGCGACATATTTTCTGTGCTCTTTTTTTCTGTTGCCGCCTTTTTACTTAGCGAACATCATGTCATCTGCAATCATGTGAGCTGCTGTTTACTAACTGTTTACTAACAGCAGCTCACATGATTGCAGATGACATGATGTTCGTAAGTAAAAAGGCGGCAACAGAAAATAAGAGCACAGAAAATATGTCGCAAACAGCGCCAATAATTGCTTAAAACATGCTGTAACATACAATAAATAAGGTAGTATCAAAGTGTCAATAGAAAACTATATTTCAAAAGACGAATTGTAAATATGCAATAATGTTTTAATGTGTTTGTACAACCATGCCATTTTCTGTATATTTCAGATTAAAAAACCCCACAGATGATGGTGATTTTTTTCGCTGAAACTAGTTTGGGATAATAAAGAAATAAACGAATAACAAGGTGTTTTGCATCAAGTCGGACACAATTTCTGATATTACTGTTTTTCTATGCAAACAAGGACCAATTGGAAGAGTTCCAAGATAATATTATTCTTAAATTTAGTGACTTGGTTTCCCTGTATTTCAGGAACCACTGTAGCCATTGACATGAAACTTTTACAGGACATTAAACTCTATGTTTTGAGTCTACTGAACTACCATAATTGCATTTCAGTTACTGCTTTCGGAAATACAATTTTGTAATTACACGGTTAAAATTTTGTGTACTTTTTTGTACGTAGTCCTAGATAATTTTAATTAGGCATAACATTATGTTTTTCCTTTAGTCCAGTACATTTAGGATATGTCTGTTATTACTCCCTGAAGATTTGAATACTCTACTCAAAGCGGTTTCTGAGATTTAGCGAAAAACGCAACATAAAATATAAATTTTCGGGAACGGCCTCTAAGGTTTCAAAAAACTTTAACTCACTTAATATATGCTTAATTTTTTATTTTTAGACACTCAGAAGCGCCCTGCAACATGCTGTATGTCATCCTCTTGAGCTTTTACCAAGTTTTTTCTTCTTTTCTTCTTTCTGGCCAACTGTGAAGCATATTCGGCAATATCAATAAGAACCTTGTCCATCCCTTCACGTTCTCTGATACAGTTTGCTGCAGGAATAAAGCCCATATGCTGTAACACTTTCAACATACCAATGTTGTCATCATTAAAAGCAGTAATAGCATGACAAATCCCCACTTTAGTGCCTCCATTCCAACAAAACCGTTTTTGGTAAGCGATTCCACATAAGATTATTGAACGACTGATTGGGATTTTGAGCCTGACGATGCAGGCACTTCTTCAGTAATTCAGGATTTGCCAGGTCTCTGTAAATAGGTTTTATGATATCCATGACTTCTGCTGGATGGAACGTTCATGGCTGTATGAACTGTTTGAGTGCTGGGCATTGCGGTAATTGCACCATGAATCACATCCAGGAGGGCAAAGGTGGTGTACTGGTTTTTCATCAGATGACACTCTGTGGAAGAAGCTAGCCCATACTACCTGCTTAATTTTCAACAGATCCTCAGTATTATTTCTAATGGCCATCCCATAATACTGCTGTAGTTCATCAATCATTTTGTCTGTCGGCCTGCCTCTTATGGTTTTACCATCAGAAAGTTTCTTTCTCTCTCAAACCTTGTTAGCGCGTTTATACTAGGAAACGATACGATACTGTTTTTGACAGTGCTACCAATACAAACACGTAATTTAACCTTTATAAGACAGCAATCCACAGCCTTCTATACAAAAATTACCAATTTTAGTAGATCATGAAGTAGTCCACGTAAAAATTTTAACGTTTTCAACCGGTGTAGCTTTTTTTTTTAATATAATAAAATACTTCCCATGTGAGTTTATAAGTGATATATATCATTTTATTTGTAAAATGGTAAATTTTATAATGAGATAAAAATCCTAAAATGTGGAAAAGAAATTCCGTTCAAACTCCCCTTAATGAACGGTTTATGACAGTATTTTAAAATTTTAAAGTGTAAAAATAATATGAACTTTTGAAAATGGCATTTTGGTTCCTCCTTGGTTCCCCCCGTTAGATAGGCAACGTGCATGTTTTATCGTGCACCCTTTAACGTTTTATTCACCCCTGTAGGTACTTCACATGTATATTGTCCCAAGGAAATTATGATGTTTTTGAGATATAAAACGTCATTTGTGATTCTCTTCAGGTTTCTAGCTGTAACTGTCTGTTACAAAGTATTGCTTCTTCAGTGACGCTTTCGGAAAACATGCCAGTTGTAGATTTCGAACCCTGCAGTCCCACAAATAGGCATCTGCTGCCTTCAGGACTGTGTCAGCCCGTCGCGTCAAACAGCGGGTACCGACCACTGCACTGGACAGTAGCTTTGAGACCTTCAGTTTTCCCTCCACGTTGGGACGCATGTAACTGGACACTGTGACAGACGGTGCTGCAGGAAGCTGAACCGGAAGTACTCAGTACAGGCTCCTTACGGTACAATAGCAGCGCCGACACGGCTAAGGAAGGCAGCGTTCCCGCCTAATTACTCTGTAGCAGCTACAGCATCTCAGGCAATAATAACTCGGGAGGTCCTCGCCGAAGAACTCCGCCTTATAAGCGGACCGGGGAGGACTTTGCAGCGAGGCGCAGGTATTAAGTCGACAACCTCTCCCCGACAGGAGCTACTCCCTCCCCCTTCTCTCCCTCTACCACTGCTTCTTTCACCCCCCTCCCCCCAGCCGCCACTGGCACGAAGAGGGAAGCAGTTGTAGAGGGGGGTGGGGGGTGGGGCAGGAGTCTGACGGGGACGCATTTACAGATGCCGCTGCTTCGCGTGCGGCGAAGGGTGAGGGGGAAGGGGGGGGGGGGTGCCTCGTATTAGAAGAAAATTAGGGGAAGTGGAGGTGAGCGCAGGGACAGGGCGTGGTGGTAGGGCCGGGCTTGTTGCTAGAGGAGCGCATTTGCATTCCGGACGCGTCGGTAAGTCGGGGAGGAAATGAAGCGCTGTTAGCGGCACAGCGAAAGCCTTCTCAGGGTGCGAGAATCTCTGGCTAGAGGAGGGGAGGGGAGTGGGAGAAGAAAAGAGAGAGAGAGATAGAACCAGGGATGAAGATAAGCAAGTGTAGGAGAGACACAGTAGAGTAGGGGGCTCCGCCTATAGGGCGTCAAAATTACGGACTTCAATTGGTAGTAAGGCTGCAGCCTAATGATTCGGATTCGGCAGTTTCTGGTTTAAGTATAAAAAATAAAACAAATAAATAAGAGAAGAACCATTCGAGAATCTGGTGTTGAAGGAAAATTACCAAAACATGTGTTTTTGGATGGGGTCCGCCTTTAGCAAAACACAATTTTTTTTTCTCCCAGACATGTTTCACTGCAGTTGCAGCACCATCAGTGGGTTTTTATTTTCTGGCTGTCAAACATAAAGAATGTTCTTTACTGTTGTAAACACATAAATATTAGTTTTTAAAATCTTAATTACAATTTTTTTGAGGAACACAAAAAGTCATGTATTCATACCTTTTTACCATATGGTGTCTTTTTCCTGGGTTAATTATGTTTTTATAGTGCCTGTTTTTTTCCACAATTTGTCATCTGTAACCAGGTACAACTAAATGTAGACAAAAATAAAATTAAAATAAATAATTTAATAAATTAATAGTGTCAATTATAGATTTCAACAAAGCATTTGACTGTATAGACAGAGAAACGATGGATAAGGTCAATAGAGAATTTGGTGTTAAACCAAATCTATCAAATGTAATTCGTGAAACACTAACAGGTACAGTATCTAAAGTCAAATTTATGGGAGAAGAATCTCAGCCTTTTGAAATAAAAACTGCTGTTAGACAAGCTGACGATTTATCACCTTTAATGTTTAACTGTGTTCTAGAAAAAGTTGTAAGGATCTGGAATTCAGAGCTAAAAATCACAAAATTGAACCAATAACTCTGGGAAGGAAAACAAATGGAATTAAGGTAAACTGCTTGGCTTTTGCGGATGATTTCGCAATACTTTCAGAAAACCTGACAGAAGTAGTTACTCAAATAAACATTCTGGAAAAATTAGCAAACAGAACTGGTCTCAAAATTTTAGCTGGAAAAACAAAATTCATGACAAATATAAAATATTCACCAAAATACATAGAAACACAAATAGGTAAAATAGAGCGAGTAAATAAATTTAAATATTTTGGAGAAACTATACAACAGAATGGACTAGAAAAATCTGCAATAGTGTAAGAATTAACAAAATGGAAAGAGCATATGGTTTGACCAAAAATATTTACAATAAGAAATGTACATCTAGAAAAAACAAAACTAAAACACTACACCACAGTGGTACGACCAGAATGTTTATATGGATCTGAATGCCTAACGATGAACTATAAGATGGACAAACTAGAGGTACTGGAAAGAAGGATTATTAGAAAAATAATGGGTGCAATGAAAACTGCAGACAGGTGGAAAATAAAAAGTAATGAGGAGATCTACAAAAATATAGAGAAAATATCTGAAGTAATGGCCAAACGAAGATAACCTTTTTTGGACATCTCTATCGAATGGATGGAAATAGACTAACAAAACAAATACGCCTATATTTCTGGAAGAAGAAATCGACAATAGCATGGATTATAGAAGTAAGAAAAGATCTTGAATGAAACAACTTCATGGGGAGAAAATGAGGGAATACTGGAAAAATAGGAAACAACAACAAAGGAAGAAGAGGAACTGAAGTTGTTAACGTGATCCTAGTTGGTCAATACGATTGTAAAAAAAATTTAATAAATAATAATATAATGAAAAATACTCAAACCGTCTCTCTCTCTCTCTCTCTCTCTCTCTCTCTCTCTCTCTCTCTCTCTCTCTCTCTCTCTCTCACACACACACACACACACACACAAACTGAAAGATTCAAAACAACTGCCAGGAACACCTTCAACTGTTACACTGTCGGCCATCTTGTTTTTACAGCTGGTAAACAGTGACAGTGACAGCTGAATATACACAACTTCACAGTGAATACGATGAGAAAAAAAATGAAAAATTGTTCAAATGGCTCTGGCACTATGGGACTTAACTTATATGGTCATCACTCTCCTAGAACTTAGAACTACTTAAACCTAACTAACCTAAGGACATCACACAACACCCAGACATCAGGAAAAAATAAAACGTAAGTGAAACATCAGGAAAAAATAAAACGTAAGTGAAACAAAATTTAAATAACACACACACACACACACACACACACACACACACACACACACACACACACAACCTTCCGCATCGAATTAATTAATTTCAGGCATAGCCAAAACAGTTTCGAATATGTAATTTTTGCTTAAATAATTTATCTACATTAAGTTGTATACGGTTGCAGATGACAAACTATGAAAGAAAACATGCACTATAAAAACATCATACCTCAGGAAAACCACATCATGTGGTAAAAAGGTATGAATACATATGTGTTCTTAAAAAAATTGTAATTACGATTTTAAAAACTAATATTTACATGTGTACAAACAGCAAAGAACATTCTTTATGGTTGACAGCCATAAAATAAAAGCCCACAGATTATGCTGCAACTGCAGTGAAACATGTTTGGGATATAAAACAAAATTGTGTTTTGCTAAAGACGGACCCCATCCAAAAAAGTATGTATTGTTAAAGCAAATAGGGACAAAAGAGCTTCAACATCAAGATGAAAATTAGCAAACATAGTATGCGATATTCGAACTAACACGATATCTGAAGTTAAATTTGTGGCAGAAGTATCTGAGCCATTCGACACAAAAACTGGCGTTAAGCAAGGAGACGGCTTATCACTTTTGATGCTTCACTGCGTTTTAAAAACCAGATCTAGAATTTGGAACTAAAAATATCAGAAATTGAACAAATAATTCTGAGAAAGAAGGCAGATGGAAGTAATGTAAAGTATCTACCTTTTACAGACGATTGTATAAAGCTCTCAGAAAATTTGGTGGAATCAGCTGCTCATAAAAAAATCTTCTGAAAAAGTAGGTAGTAGATCTGGCTTCAGATTCATTACAAATTCAAAAAATGAACCAAAATACACAGAAAAATAAACAGGTGAACCAGAGGAAATCAGCAGAACCGACTAGAAAAATTTCCATTCTATGTAAGAATTAAAGATGGGAAGACCATGTAGTTTGAGAAAAGATATCTACAACAAAAAATGCTAATCTCGACAACATGACTGAAACACTGTACCACAGTGTAACGTAACAATGTTTATACACATATGAATGCTTAACGAAGAAGTGTAAGTTGGACAGCGAAGACAAACTTCAAAGACGGATTATTAACAAAATAATGGGTACGAACTAAACATTGTTGGAAAAATAGATGTTTTACCTTAATCTATGAAAATATAGGGAAAATATGAGAACTAATAGCAAATCGGAGAATAATCTTCTTTGGACGCTTCTACCGAATGGATGATGACAGGCTAAGGAAATAAATATTTCTGCGTTCCGGCATTTGGGAAAATAAGTCAACAATAGCATGGATTACAGACATAATAAAAGAACTAGGAAGAAACAGGAACTCAAAATCAGAAAAAAATAGAAAGAAATTTTTTAAGAATAAAAGACGAAATTTACAAGGCTTTCAAGTACAGAAGAAATAATAAACCGGAGAAAATACGGACAGAAGAGAGTAGATAACGTAGGGTGAAGATGAAGGATTACTCGAAAAATTGTAAACAGAAAGAAGAGGAACTGTAGGTGTTAGGTGATTCTGGTTTTTCACTACAAAAAAAAAGGAGAAGAGAAACCTGAACAGGGTTATAAAAAATAGATATGCCCAATTCTGTAAGTGTGAGATTACGAACGAAAAGTACGACGTTCAAACCTTCCTTAAGCATAAGAACGAAAGAAACAATTGGATTAGGCCACAAATTTCAGCAAAGACAGATTTACGACCTTCATCCAGAAACTAAGTTTCCTCATAAAAAATGAAAACAGAGTTACATGAAAAACTTCGTTGGCAACAGAAGGAGCACTGTTTGCGCTAGTTTCCGACACTATCACCATCACTTCTTGTGTCAGGGGTTCAGCTTTTGCATTCCTGTACCGCAGAAATCCGTCGCCTGCGAGTAGAACCAGACTGTGACTTCACACCGAACCCTTCGTCGTTTTGAAAATGCCGACCGTAGGACAGGTGTTAGAAAAGGGGAAATCAGTGATCGGGACTGTACGGTGAGCGATCCAACAGTCCCCTGCCTCAGCAGATTCATATGACCGTTGTTAATGAAGGACGGTCGCTCGCGGCCCTCCTCAATGCAGACACTCTAATGATCTTCGGAGTATTGTCCTCACAAGCTAAGCACAGCTTGTTTGCTCGCGAACTTTGCGAGTGACGGGGAAAACCGACCCGTTAAAACGGATTCCGGTATTTTAGCTCTGAATAATCGGTATTTTTCGGTATTTCTTTGGTCTTGATTATAAGTGTTTTTTATTCTTTACTAGTACACGAGTAAAAAATGAAATAGCAATTAGGTGTAGCAGCAGCACTAAAATTTTTCGTCTTTAAATAAACCCTATTTTTTTTAAAAAAAATCGAGTAACTTGCAGTTGTTTCAAGGAAAATGCCTTTTTGCAAACTGCACATAGAAATTTTTATTTTTATTTGTGCACCCAGACGTGTTTCGCCTTTTTTTACATGGCATCTTCAGTCTGTATCCTGAAATATTACATGATATGTCAATTTTTACACATAAGTTATGGATTCACATCTGGGTTATAGATTTAAAAACAATTCCTCAACTTTTTTTATGGAATGGAAAGGTACTTACTGGAAACTTCTAATTCACTGTATATAAGCAAACTGTTTTTTCTCATCTGGCAACCAGGTGGACATCCTACAGTTCACTTTCAAGTTCACTGTTAACGTTACACATCACTGTAACTGCCATCTTTTTAATACAGAGATTAATATGTTTTTCTAAGTGTTAGCAAACATTCTCAGTTTTCTACATTCAACTGTTTTGTGTGTGTGTGTGTGTGTGTGTGTGTGTGTGTGTGTGTGTGTGTGTGTGTGTGTTAGAGAGGGAGAGAGATTTCTTATTTTTTTAAATAAAATAAAAATTATTTATTTAATTTTTATTACTATTTTTAATTCATGTATTTATTCTTAAAAATAATAATAATTTTTATTATTATCATTATATTTTCCTGTATATACTTATGACGGGGATCAGATCTGTAATAATTTATTGGGATTTCTCTCTATTATACGATCAATCAGTGTAAACAGTCAGTTGTCAGTCATATTTACTTTGTCATTTAGTTGTTGTTGGTCGTGTTGTTGTGGTGGTCTTCAGTCCTGAGACTGGTTTGATGCAGCTCTCCATACTACTCTATCCTGTGTAAGCTTCTTCATCTCCCATTACCTACTGCAACCTGCATCCTTCTGAATCTGCTTAGAATATTCATCTCTTGGTCTCTCTCCACGCTCCCTCCAGTACTAAATTGGTGATCGCTTGATGCCTCAGAACATGTCCTACCAACCGATTCCTTCTTATAGTCAAGTTGTGCCTCAAACTCCTCCCCAGTTCTATTCAATATCCCATCATTAGTTATGTGATCTAGCCATCTAATATTCAGCATTCTTCTGTAGCACCACATTTCAAAAGCTTCTATTCTCTTCTTGTCTAAACTATTTATCGTCCACGTTTTACTTCCATACATGGCTACACTCCATACAAATACTTTCAGAAACGACTGCCTGACACTTAAATCAATACTCGATGTTAACAAATTTCTCTTCTTCAGAAACGCTTCTTTGCCATTGCCAGTCTACATTTTATATCTTCTCTACTTCGACCATCATCAGTTATTTTGCTGCCCAAATAGCAAGACTCCTTTACTACTTTAAGTGTCTCATTTCCTAATCTAATTCCCTCAGCATCACCCGACTTAATTCGACTACATTCCATTATCCTCGTTTTGCTTTTGTTGAGGTTCATCTTATACCCTCCTTTCAAGACACTGTCCATTCCGTCGATACAGTAAAGCTGCCTGCCCTCGGGAAAAATTACGGATGTAGTTTCCCCTTGCTTTCAGCCATTCACAGTACCACAACAGCAAGGCCGTTTTTGTTAGTGTTACAGGGGCAAATCAGTCAGTCATCCAGGCTGTTGCCCCTGCAACTACTGAAAAGGCTGCTGCCCCTCTTCAGGAACCATACGTTTGTCTGGCCTCTCAACAGATACCCCTCTGTTGTGGTTGCACCTACGGTATGGCTATCTGTATCGTTGAGGCACGCAAGCCTCTCCACCAACGGCAAGGTCCATGGTTCATGGGGGGGGGGCGGTCATTTAGGGGCCTTTGTTCTGTATATATGATAATTTCCCTGTAATGTTAGGAGATGTCTTTCATTATTAATCATAATTTTGATGAAGGCTGGAATTTGCACACTAATACCGTAACTGGACGTCCACCGAGCGTGTGACACGTGACGCTTTGAGACGAGTCACGTTTTATGCTCCATCAGACAGACGGCCGTTGGTGCTCATGGCATGAAACATCTATAAGCGACAACCGTAGGAAGGGTCCAGACTGGAGGAGGGTTGGTTTTGGTCTGGGGAACGTTTGCGTGGCATACCATGGACGATCTCGTTATTGTGGAAGGCACAGTGAATGGAGACCAGTTTGCATCTCTCCTTGGAGACCGTGTTCACTCCTCGTGCAGACTGTTTTTTTCTCGGCACTATGGCAGCTACTAGGAGGACAGTGCAGTTTGCCACACAGCTCGCAGTGCACCTGTGTGGTTCGAACAGCACCAGCATCAGCTTACAGTATTCCTCTGGTAAGCAGACTCCCCTGATTTAAATCCAACCGGGAATCGGTGGGACCACCTCGGTCCGGCTGTTCTCGCCACGAATCCTCAACCGACAGCTCACCACGTTGCTAGTGTCGGATGATCGAAAGAAAGTTCTTAAGCTCGCCACACATACACAGTGCTATAAGACTGCTGTTTGGCTGTATGCTGGTTCTTTCTATATTTTTAATTTATATTGAACCTGTGTGACCATCTCCCCGCCTTACCTTAGAGAATTGTACCCGACTTTGCGTCCTGGCTGCTAATATACCAGGATCATAAGAAATGGTGTCTATATTGTGACCCTTATTTGATTGATAAACAAATTAATTATTTTTGAAATATGCACAATGGAAACTGGTGCAAGTTTCTCTAAGATAACACGTGGTTGAAATCAAAGCCGTCCTATAGGAGCTGGTAGCCTATCTAAATTCACATTTCAGATTATTTCTGTCTTTCATTTCATGTGTCAGGTGACTGGGGGACTATTTCTTAACTGAAATGCTGACTCTTATTTAATAGATTTATTTTCTACTTTGATGAAAACTTTAGAAGCCGACACATTACAATTTTTCTTTAGTTACAAAGCTTCAGCGTTACCTCTGATGGATAGGACAATGACAAAACGAAAACGCTACACGAATAATTTCATATATGACACATAACTTCATAATAACACAAAAAGTATATGACACATAATTTCATAATAACACAAAAAATACATTAGTGGGCCACACCGTCTTTAGCGGAAAAATCGTCATTCATTCTTTAAGACTCACGTATCGTCATGCATGAATTACACCACTGGAGATTTAAGGTAGGCCACTGCTGAAGGTAGATAACCTCTATCAGAGAAAAGATTCCGGGCAAAAAATGATATACTATTGGCGCCAAAATGATGTGCGAACTGAACTCACAAAGAAAGTACCAAAAATAATTAAATTTCACGACCGATATATCTGATCTACCATCCGATACGCAATCTGCATTTGTTGAGCTAAAAGTGAAGCTTATAACTCGGGAAATAGCTACATGAACTGATGGTTCCTGTTGCATGCTCACTAGCACAAAGCAAAATTTCACAAACACGTTTCAGAGAAAACCATTGCAAATAAACTAAAACCGTAACCTGTACCGATGAAGGTATGTTCAATGCGTGCTATGAGCATAGCCTGCCGTGAATTTTTAGCCTTATTACCTCATTTGTATCTCACCAAATCTGCGAGCTGCTGTGCTCCCGCGTCCGGTCCGTCTCCTGGCTGGCCCCACAGAGCTCTCCACGCGCCAAAATCCGACCAACGTTCCTATTCAAACGCGGTGGTGGGTAGACTCACCGCATCCCCGCACCTACCCTCGTGCCTGTTTTCATCTTCGCTTGCTGCTCTGGCCTACCTGCCGTTATTCTCGTAATGTTGGCAACGACTGCTATTCCCTTAAACTGTTCCCTTTGGTCCATGCTCCCGCTACATTTGACTTCCATTCATACCCATGCACACTCATACAGGATGGAACAAGGAGTACACATATAAACGGCGTGTGACCTCTTTGTGAAATGATGAAAAGAAATAAACAAATGCGTCAAATATTCCTTTCACCCAGCGAAGTATTGAAGCTGCTAGCTCAAAGAAAAACTTATATCTCGATATGGAAAACATAATTACTTCTTACTGTAACCTGAGGCAAAACGAAAGTAAGGCCGCAACAGATATTTCGTACCAGTCCTCCTTGACACTAGTAATAAATTTAACACTGTTCACTAAGTTAAATGTACAGCTCACATTTCTCAATCGTGCGTGTAACCGTCGCGGTGCGTTTGATTGTTGATGTGCGGGAACGCGATGACCGAAGACACGTCCTCATGCTCGCTAGAAGACACTGGCACTTAAACGCTCTCTTTTGTGATAAACAGTATCACTGATTCACATCAGTGCATTCTGGGAGACCAAACACGGCGCGGATGATTGATAAACGGTGCGACACACAACGAGAGGATACATAAATACGTTATCAGAGGCACTGCTCATTTTCAAATACATCTGTTGTGTAGTCAGTGTGTACACAACTTTTCCCACTAGAGCGCGCCCCGCTAAGCACAATAGCGCAGGCGCTGCGCTCGTCTGTCTCCGCACTACGAGATGGCGCTGCCATAGAGACGGACCAATTTCTGCTACTGCCCATCCGTGTATTAGTATGTAACACAGTCAATCAGATTGCTGCTAACGTAGAACATTTTCTCCTCGCGGATCACACTCGTGCAGTGATACCTGAACATGTGAGGTTTTATAACGAGTGTACAGACCTCCGATTAGTCAGTCTGCATTTGTCTGCACCAGTCTGTACCAGTCTGCATTAGACTGTATTAGTCTATTGTCAAGTTTCAGTCTGTGTCTAATAAGATTATCATATACCTGTACATAGCCATGAAGAGAAATGTATAGAGACTGTCAAGTATCAGAGATATGTGAGAATAAGATTAACGTACCAAGACCAAAGGAACTTCAGATTGTCAATTGTAAATAGCATCCAGAACCACATTAAGTAATTTTTATGCTTGTTATTATTTTAATAAATATGTGTGAAAATTAATCAGGTTCTGTTTAAAGATGGTCACCGTCAATCTGCTACTCTAAGCATGCAAGTGGCATTTCTATCGTCTGACCTAATGGCAGAATTGTAAAATATTCAATACTGAAGTCTGGAAAGTCATAGTTTTGTTAACAATCAGAATCAGCGTTTTTGTGTAGAGAATTTTAGAAACAATGCCTGTTGGAGTGGATGATGGATACATCTTGTTTCAATACATAAATAGCATTCCTTAACGCTAATTGCTAGCAGTACTCACATTAGACCTCACTACACTTCCCTGCATGCTACGTCCATCAGCATACCGGATTTCTCACAAGTGTCGCCACATTCGAGTTTCTCACAAGTGTCGCTTCTCACAAGGTTCATCTCGATTATTTCCTATGGGGATATCTAAAATCACTTCTATACGAGACACCAGTGGATGCGGAGATGGGATTAGTTGCCAGACTTGTAGCTTCAATTGATGTGATTCTAAACGCACCAGGGGTATTTGTCAGGGTGCGTCAGAATCTTGTTCGCCGATGTTACACTAGCATTGATGTTGATGGCCGTCAGTTTCTTCACATTTTGTAAGATACCGTACAAATGGTACGTTCATTGTGTCAATGACGGCATTTGCAGTTAACTAATGCAAATAAGAAAGTACACGGTAAGGTGATTTTATTCCTATTACGTCCTTAAGCTGGCTTCTCCGACCCTAGGTTGTATATCTCAAATAGTTCAGTGGAGCATCCTCTATGTACAGTCAAATTTTTGCACGCTCTTACGGAAACACCCTGCATGCATCTTTTCGGCAAGATGAAAGAGCGCCTAGAGGAAAGAGATTTTCCAACTGTGAATACATTTAGACAGTGGTGCTCGAACGACTCCGTGATGAAAAAGTGGATTTCTGTCGTCAGGGAACTATTGATAGGACGTTGTGACTGTTGTTTGCTGAGACCCGGTAACTATGTTGAAAAATAGTTTGATGTATATGTGTCACTTTGACATGTAGTGCAACATCCAACAAAAAGTTACTTGGCCTGACGTAATAGTGACTGACTTTCTACCTGAAATTCCCTCGCAGATATCTGTCAGTTAATTCCCATCAGCGCTGATTGTGTGTGTGTGTGTGTGTGTGTGTGTGTGTGTGTGTGTGTGTGTGTGTGTGTGTGTGTGTGTGTGTGTGTGTGTGGAGGGAGGGGGGTGAGAGGGAAGGGGGGGGGGAGTGAATGAGAGGGAGGAAGTGTTATTTTGTTCATTTTGTCAAAAGCGTTATTTATGTACACGTCAAGTTCCGTAGGACCAAATAGAGCAAATCTCCAAGGTCATGGAACGTGTCAGTACAGGAATTTACAACATAAAAGTAATAACAGGTAAAAATAAATGTTCATGAACCTGAAAAAAAGTCAGTCCATAAGTTTAAGTAAACGCTATCAGCAATACAATAAGAATCAGGAACTCCTCGACAGAAGGAGTGACCCATGAGGAAACTCTTCAGTTTCGATTTGGAAGCGCGTGGACTACTGTTAAGATTTTGGAATTCGAGTGGCAGCTTATTGAACTGGATGCGGCAGTATACTGCACACCTTTTTGCACTAGAGTTAAGGAAGTCCGATCCAAATGGAGCTTTGATTTCTGCTGAGTGTTAACGGAGTTAAAGCTGCTTATTCTTGGGAATAAACTAATATTGGTAACAAGAAACGACAATAAGGAATATACATATTGAGAGGCCAATGTCAAAATAGTCAGACTCGTGAACAGATGTCGACAAGAGATTCGTGAACTCACACCACTTATTGCCCGAACCGCCCGATTCTGAGCCAAATATATCGCTGTAGAATGGGAAGAGTTACCCCAAAACATAATACCATTGACATAAGTGAATGAAAATAAGCAACGTAGACTAATTTACGTGTCGAATTATCACTCACTTTTGATACCGTTCGAATAGTAAAAATGGCAGTATTAAGTCTTTGAACAAGATCCTGAACTTGGGCTTTCCACGACTGCTTACTATCTACCTGAACACCTAGAAATTTGAACTGTTCAGTTTCACTAATCGTATGCACGTTCTGTGAGATTAAAACGTCAGTTTTTGTTGAATTGTGTGTTAGAAACTGTAAAAAGTGAGTCTTACTGTGATTTAACGTTAGTTTACTTCAGCAATCAGAAATATTTTAGTTACCCATAATACTAGAGGGCATATCATTTATATAAATAAGGAACAGGAGCGGCCCCAACACTGATCCTTGGGGCAACCCTCACTTGACAGTACCCCACTCAGATCCCACATCACAGACGTTATCAACATTGTGAATAATGACCTTTTTCTGCCTGTTGCTAAAGTAAGAGGTGAACCAATTGTGAGCTACTCCCCTTATTCCGTAATGGTCCTACTTCTGGAGCAATATTGTGAGATCAACACAGTCAAATGCCTTAGTTAAATCAAAGAATACGCCAAGCGTTCTAAACTTTTTGTTTAGCACATCCAGTACCTCACAGAGAAAAGAGAATATAGCATTTTCAGTTGTTAAACGACTTCTAAAGCCGAACTGTACATTTGATAGCAAATCGTGTGATATAAAATGATCAAATTAATCTTACACACACAGCCTTTTCGATAACATTTGCAAACACCGATGGCATATGAATAGGTCTAAAATTATCTACATTATCCCTTTCTCCCTTTTTGTAAAGCGGCTTTACTACTTGGTACTTTAATCGCTCAGGAAACTGACCATTCCTAGAGGAAAAATTACAAATATGGCTAAATACAGGACTAACATGTGCAGCACATTACTTTAATATTCTGGTAGACACTCCATCATAACCACTACATGATTACTCTACACTTTACAATTAAAAGTGCCTGGCAGACGGTTCATCTAACCAACTTCAAGTTCTTTCTCTATCGTTCCACTTTCAATCGGGGTTCGGAAAAACAAACACTTAAATCCTTCCGTGCGAGCTCGGATTTCTCTTCTTTTATTATGATGGTCATTTCTCCCTACGTAGGGGGCATCAATAAAAAATTTTCACTCTCTGAGTAGGAAGTTGGTGGTCCAAATTTCATGAGAAAATCCTGCTACAACGAAAAACGTCTTTGTTTTAATGACTGCCACCCCGATCTGCCTATCATATACGTGGCACTCTCTCACCTATTTGGCAATAATAGAAAACGAGCTGCCATTCTTTGCACTTTTTCCGTGTCCTCCGTCCATCTTAACTGCTGTAGATCCCAGACCGCACAGCAGTACTCCAGAAGAGGGTGGAATAACGTGATGTAAGCAGCCTCTCTAGTATACCTGTTGCACTTGCTAAGTTCTCTGCCAATAAATCATAGTCTTTGGTTTGCTTTCCCCATTGCATTATCCATGACCTCATTACAATTTATTCGCAATTGTAGTCCCTAAGCATTTAATTGATTTGTCAGTCTTTAGATTTGTACGATTTATCGTGTAACTTAAATTTAGCAGATTTCTTTTAGTACGCATGTAAATGACTACACTTTCCATTATTTAGAGTCAATTGACACTTTTTACACCATACAGATATCTTGTCTAACTCATTTTGTAGTTGGTTTTAATCATCTGATGGCCTTACAAGACGGTAAACTACGCCAGCATCTGAAAACAATCTAAGAGGGCTGATCACATTGTCTCCTAAATCATTTTTGTATATAAGTAACAACAGAGGGAGTATAATACGTCCTTCGAGAGCGGCAGATATTACTTTTGTTTTCCTCGATGACTCTGCGTCAGTTATTAGGAACTGTGGCCTTTCTGTCAAGAAATGGCGAATCCAGCCACACAACTGAGACGATACTCCATAGGCACGCAATCTAATTAGAAGTCCGCTTCCCGCGCCCGTGTTCCCGGATTCGATTCCCGGCGGGGTCAGGGATTTTCTCTGCCTCGTGATGACTGGGTGTTGTGTGTTGTCCTTAGGTTAGTTAGGTTTAAGTAATTCTAAGTTCTAGGGGACTGATGACCATAGATGTTAAATCCCATAGTGCTCAGAGCCATTTGAATCATTTTTTTCTCTTCTGGGAAACGGCGTCAAAAGGCTTCTGGGAATCTAAAAATATGGAATCCATTTTACATTCTCTGTCAATAGCAATCGTTATTTCGTGAGAACATAGAGCTAGTTGTGTTTCACAAGAACGATATTTACCGAATCCTTGTTGAATGTATGTCAATGAATCGTTTTCTTAGAGGTAATTCATAATATTCGACCACTGTAAATGTTCCAAAACCCTACTGCAAATTGGTGTTACCGGTATTGGTATGTAATTCAGCGGACTGCTACTATTTCCTTTCTCGGCTATTGGTGTGACTCCTGCTACTTTGGAGTCTTTGGGTACGGATCCTTCGGTGAGAGAGCGGCTGTGTATGATTGCTAAGCATGCAGCTATCGTATCAGCATTCTATGAATCGATACTGACCGGAGGACTTGCCTTTGTTAAGTGATTTAACCTGCTTCGCTACACCGTGGGTATCTACTGCACTTGTAAGTTACTTCTTCAGTTTTTCATGATGCGAATTCTGGAGTACTTACTTCGTCGTCTTTCGTGGTAGAATTTCGGGGGAACTGTGTTTACTAACTCTGCTTTAGTGGTACTGTCATTAGTAACAGAACAATTGTTATTGTGTAGGGAAGGTAGTGATTGTGTTTTGACGCTGGTGTACTTTACATACGACCACAATCACTTAGCATTTTCTGCCAGATTACGAGATACAGTTTTGCTGTGGAAACCATTAAAAGTACATTCCAGAAAAGTTCGCGCTAAATTCTCAGCTTCTGTAAAACTTCGCCAGTCTTCGGGGGTTTTGCGTCCTTTCAAATTTGGCATGCTTTTTTCGATGCTCCTGCAACAGTGTTCTGACCGATTTTGTGTGCCACTGGGGTACCATTTCTCAGCAGTTTATCTGACATATATCTCCCAATTTCCGAGGAAACTATTTCCTTGAATTTAATCTGCTTCCACCCTTACATAGACACTAAAGAATGGAAGTCATCAAATGAATCTCTCTCTCTCTCTCTCTCTCTCTCTCTCTCTCTCTCTCTTGGGGGGGGGGGGGGGGGATGTTGCAGTATTTATTCTCGCTACAACATCCTTGTGGTCACTAGTCCCTGTACCCTTCATGCTGAAGCCGTTAATACACTGAAGCACCTCACAGCCTGAGTGGAAAATGATGAAACTGTGCGTGTTGGCGGTTGGGGAGCAGAGAGAACGAAAGGAAACGTCTTTGACAGTGGTAGATATATTATGGGAGAAAGGAGGAGAGTGGAGGGGGTGGTGGGGAGGGGGGGGGGTAGTAGCCACTGGAGCAAGTGTTACCAGAGAGAGGGAATGGCGTCCCTCCAGGATAACGTAGGAGTATGGACGTCTGCGTTGCAGGCGGAGACGGAACGCAGGTCGACAAAGGAGCGACGGAGGATGCAGGAGGGATCGGCGGGGAACCCCCGGTGATATAGAGAGGAGGACGGGGGGGGGGGGGGGGGGGGTGACAGGTTTCCTGGAAGAATCTTCCGGCGGCTGCCGGTTCTTTGTGGACCACCCGTTGCGAGGCAACGCGCGGCGGTGGCTGTAATAAACCACTGTGATCCGTCACCGGAGCGGCGAATCACTTTCAAACAAGCTGCAAAGTTCAGCACTCCTCTTTCGATACAATTTTTTACAAAAGTCGGTTCTGAAAACTAGACTCGCAGACTGTCTTTAATAACTACAGGCATTTCTTGCGGATTTCGCCGATGAAATGTTAAGAAACAAAATACTTCAGAAAACGGTACAGGGTATTTCAAAGAGATTCATGCGATTTCGCAATGCTCTACTACCTGATCGGAAATATCTGTGCAACTGGCACTGGCCATTAGCGTGGAGCGTGGCCTTGTTGCAGTAGTAACACCAGTTTCCATCATATCACCAAAGTTAAGCATAGTCGGGCTCGGTTAGCACTGGGCTGAGTTGTTGTCATGGGCTGCCAAGTACTCTCAGCAAGTGCAGTGCACTCAGCCCTTGTGAGGCTAATTGAGGAGCTACTGGAATGAGTATAAAGCAAAGTCACAAAAACTGCCAACAGCTGGGTGAACAGTATGCTGACTGAATGGCCCTACGTACCTGCAACCGGTGACACCTAATTTTGTGGATGACATGGCGGCCGGTCGGTGCCGTTGCACCTTCAAGGTCTACTCGGATGGTATTTGTATTTGTTTGTAATATATTGTGTTACCTCCCCTCCCCCTCCCCATTCGCGTTTATGATGGCTGGAACACTGCTGGGGACACTTTTAATGAGGTTTCTGAATGAAACTTCCTGACAGAATAAAACTGTGTGCTGGACCGAGACTCGAACTCGGGACCTTTGCCTTTCGCGGGCAAGAGCTCTACCACTGAGCGACCCAAACGCCCCGTCCTCACAGCTTTACTTCTGCCAGTACATCGTCTCCTACCTTCCAAACTTAACAGAAGCTCTCCTGCGAACCTTGCAGAACTAGCAGAACTAGCAAGGTTCGCAGCAGAGCTACTGTTAAGTTTGGAAGGTAGGAGACGAGGTACTGGCAGAAGTAAATCTGTGAGGTCGGGGCGCTTGGGTCGCTCAGTGGTAGAGCACTTGCCCGCGAAAGGCAAAGGTCCCGAGTTCGAGTCTCGGTCTGGCACACAGTTTTAATCTGCCAGGAAGTTTCATATCAGCGCACACTCCGCTGCAGAGTGAAAATCTCATTCAGGTTTCTGAATGTCAATGAAGAGATTCTTCCTCAGGAGACCAAATCAAGGAAGGTACTGATGTTGGATGCTGGGGACAGGAGCGAAGTCGACGTTCTGAATCATCACAGAGGTACTCCACTGGGTTTGACTTGGGACTCTGGCTAGACCTGTCCATTTCAGTCCACAAACCGTTATTTCAATGATTTTGGTTCAGAGTGTATGTCATGCAGATACAGTCATCACCTCCGAACTGTTCCTCCAATGCACGCAGTACACAATGCCGTAATATTTGTTCCTATCCTTCCGCACTTAGGGATTCGTTAAATTCAATAAGGAGAGCACACCCTAACCAAGAAATCCACCACCAGCCTGTAAAACCACCTCTCTGCACTTCACTGTTGGCCCTACACGTCATGGAAAACAACGATCTCCAGGCATTCTCCAACCGCAAACCCTTCCATCGGACTGCCACACGGCGCAGCCTAATTCGTCGCACCAAATCACTCGCCTCCATCTATCCACTGTCAGGTGGCGCTGCCCTTTCACCACCTCAAGCGTTCACCCGATGGAATGGCGCTATTTCCACTGCCTACAGAAGAAGAAATTCAAAGCAACTGCTTCCGCCAATAAGGTCATGAACACTGTGTTTTGGGACTGCGAAGGTTTGATTCTCAATGACGTGATGCCAAGAGGCGGTACCATTAATTCAGAAACATATGTCAACACACTAACAAAACTCAAGACGGCGACTTCGGCGCCACACAACCCAGGAGACGTTTTGCTGCAACACCATACCGCTCGGTATGAGTCTGGCGACTGCAGAATCCATGGAAAAACAGGGTTAGACCGTGTTACACCACCCACCCTACAGCCCAGACCTAGCCCCCTCGGGCTTTCACTTGTTTGGGCCATTAAAGAACGCCATTAGTGGAGGACATTTTGAGGACGATGAGGAGGTGATTCACACAGTGAAGCACTGACTTCTCCACCAGGACAAGAGCTGGTACCGACAGGCCATACAAGCCCTTGTTTCACGCTGGAAAGGCCATAGAACGGGATGGGCACTACGTCGAAAGATAGGGTATGTACATAAAACACCATTCTACCAGCAGCCTCACAATACACATCCTTTCTCATGTTTTTTTGTGAAATATGAGATATAGTATCAAAATAATGGCAAGTATTCTGATATATAACACCAGTTCCCACTCTTGGTCACAGCCTTACAATTATTGAACTACGTTCCTTGTACACTGAAGGTGTTGGCAGGCAATGGAAAATTTTAACAAAAGAATTGAAATCATTCCTACGTACTTCACAGCTTAGGATTTTCATCTTTGGGTTACACTCATCAGTTTTTACTGTAGATGAAATTTGTAAAATAAAACTGCACTTTTTAAAAATGCATAACCATGGAAGCCACATTTTCAGAACGAAAACGTACAAATAGTAAACCATTCAACTCATTCCATGTAATGATGAGTTATCGCGAATTTTATCTGTAGAACATGCAAACGTGCTAAACCAACTACGAAATGTATTGAGTACTTAAGTGTTAGGCACTTCCTGCCTCTTTTCTCAGCAACATTCGCCACCATGCTACAACTACAGTAGTAATTATCTTCTGCCTGCCCTACATGGGAGAAAAACATGGTGTGATAAAGTCAAAATGCGAGCTGCCAGGAAAATAAGGTCACTGAATCGCACGTCAGTGAATGAACCACATCAATGAGTTCATCCATTACTTCTTCGTAGAGCGCTTTTACACTCAACGTTTAAAAGCAAACTGCATTTCGTTCTGCTAACATTTGATTATTATGCTTTGTGTTTTTGGTAAAAAGGCCATTCAGAAAAACAGTAGTGTACATGAAATCAAACATTGGAAACCAAACATTTTTCCAGTCTACGTAATGTATGGTTATCTCATGACAAGTTGGAAATTACCAGACTGAGTGCTCATTACTACTTTTGCGTATCAAATATGCTACAGCAGTGGCTTAGAGCCGTAAAACAGCATCAGAACTGGGTTGACAGCGGATAAAATTGCAGCGTTATTAGTTGTCAGTGTACGAGAGAGGCATTTCAGTATAAATATAACTTTGTCTCTAATTGATAATATTACATGCAACTGACAATGGTTGACAGGTTTACTACAAAAGATTCATTCGTTTTCAGAGCTCTATATTTTCCAAATTATTACGTGTACAAATACGATTTATGCATGAATAGAAACGTAATCTCAGCAAGTTTGCATTTTGCACACTACAAATGTTTTACCAGAGCCCCTCTGGTCATTCGACACACGTGCAAGCGGTAGCCAAGTTCGTTCCACGCTTTATGAACCAATCAATGGCCACCACAGAAGCATTGCTGCGAGCACCTTTTCTTTTTGCTGTTCCAGTGTTCCATGTCGTGGGGTACATAAACGTTGTCCATAGCGTACCACCAGAGGAGAAAGTCCTTTGTCGACCTGGGGATCCAAGGGAACAGGACAAAGCCATCTTCATCAAGTTTGCGATTTGAAGAGTTCCTAGATAACAGAACGCAGCATGTCATTCTCAATCGAGAGAAGTCTTCCGAAGTAAGAGTGATTTCAGGTGTGCCGCATGGGAGTGTCGTAGGACCGTTGCTATTCACAATATACATAAATGACCTTGTGGATAACATCGGAAGTTCACTGAGGCTTTTTGCGGATGATGCCGTGGTATATCGAGAGGTTGCAACAATGGAAAATTGTACGGAAATGCAGGAGGATCTCCAAAGAATTGACGCATGGTGCAGGGAATGGCAATTGAATCTCAATGTAGACAAGTTTAATGTGCTGCGAATACATAGAAAGAAAGATCGTTTATCATTTAGCTACAATATAGCAGATCAGCAACTGGAAGCAGTTAATTCTGTGAATTATCTGGGAGTACGTGTTAGGAGTGATTTAAAATGGAATGATCATATAAAGTTGATCGGTAAAGCGGATGCCAGACTGAGATTCATTGGAAGAATGCTAAGGAAATGCAATCCGAAAACAAAGGAGGTAGGTTACAGTACACCCTTTCGCCCACTGCTTGAATACTGCTAGCCAGTGTGGGATCCGTACCATATAGGGTTGATAGAAGATACAGAGAAGCGTTACGGAGACTCTGCAGGAGAGACGCTCAGTAGCTCGGTACTGGCTTTTGTTGAAGTTTCGAGAACATACCTTTACCGAGGAGTCAAGCAGTATATTGCTCCCTCCTATGTACATCTCGCGAAGAGGCTAAGAGAATAAAATCAGAGAGATTACAGCCCACACAAAGGCATACCGACAATCTTTCTTTCCGCGAACAATACGAGACTGGAATAGAAGGGAGAACCGATAGAGGTACTCAAAGTACCCTCCGCCACACACTGTCAGGTGGCTTGCGGAGTATGGATGTACATGTAGAATGCACAGAAAAATTAACCTCTGGACAATCTCGCTCATGCACCACAATTTCATGATATATTCAGTGCCCCACGCTCTGACGTTTTGGCAATTAACCTTTCCAGATAAATTTTAATCAATAAACATCTCGCCGTTTTGTCAAGACACTGTACAACTCACGGGCAGAATGCAAAGTCGGTGAGTTTACAGTTGTATTCGAGCACGGTATTTGTTCTTGCGCAACCACAAGCGCCGGATCGAAGATGAAGAAGCATGAGAAGAGAAGGTGGTGGAGCGACGTCGGCCAGTAGCCGAAGTGAATACAGGAGCCATTCCTGCCAGCCTCGGCCGGTCATTAGTGGACAGTATTAGCATGGCCTAGCAAAGTGATCCATATAAATCGCTTGTTGGGACTTTGTCCTTAACGAAGAACATTACTGTTTGCATGGCGCCCATCGCTTGCGACACTTGTTCTAAATACAAAGTTAATATTGTCAATCTGCTTTGTTGAAATAAAACTAATAATAATGTTATTTCCTTGAATTGTTATATAGCATTCCGACAACGCAGCATCCTTTAGGCACCCTATCCGAGACGAGTGGGCGACGAGAACTCAACAATATTTGTACATGTAATACTTTGGTCATTACACAACTTTGAGAACGAATTAATCATTTATAGTAGCCCTATATTGTGTAGGTTCAAGGTAACATACTGACAGTGTAAGTGGAAAAGAGTGTCGAGTTACAGTTTACAGAATGAACTCAACAAAAACAGTATAGAATGATCACATGTTATGTTAAAGAAAACAGGTGTCGAGACTGTAATACAGGAAAGAGAACAAGAGGCATAAATTGTGTTGCAAAGAATATATGAATCACTGAACAAGATCACTGGACACAAAATTACAGTAGGTCTAAAGAGAATGTACAAACATTCAGTTCTAGAAAAACTAGTCCTATAGGGAAAGGGTGCAATAGAGACAAAATCGTAAAAGGACTGTACATCTACGTCTACATGGATACTCTGCAAATCAGATTCAAGTGCCTGGCAGAGGGTTCATCGAACCACCTTCACAATTCTCCATTATTCCAATCTCGTATAGCGCGCGGAAAGAATGAACACCTGTATCTTTCCGTACGAGCCTTGATTTCCCTTATTTTATCGTGCTGATCGTTCCTCCCTACGTAGGTCGGTGTCAACAAAATATTATCGCATTCGGAGGAGAAAGTTGGTGATTGGAATATCGTGAGAAGATTCCATGGCAACGAGAAACGCCTTTCTTTTAATGACTTCCAGCCCAAATCCTGTATCATTTTTGTGACACTCTCTCCCATATTTCGCGATAATACAAAATGTGCTGCCTTTCTTTGAACTTTTTCGATGTACTCCGTTAGTCCTATCTGGTAAGGATCCCACACAGTATTTTAAAAGAGGACGGACAAGGGTAATGTAGGTCTGTTACAATTGCCAATAAAATGCAGTCTTCGGTTAGCCTTCCCCACAACATTTTCTATATGTTCTCTCCTATTTAATTTGTTCGTAATTGTAATACGTAGCTATTTGGTTGAATTTACGGATTTTAGATTAGACTGATTTATCGTGTAACCGAAGTATAACGAGTTTCTCACACTTTTCGTCATTAAGGGTCAACTGCCACTTTTCGCAACATTCACACACCTTTTCTAAATCGTTTTTCAGTTTGTTTTGATCTTCTGATGACTTTATTAGTAGATAAACGACAACGTCATCTGCAAAAAACCGAATATGGCTGCTCAGCTTGTCTCCAAAATCGTTTATATAGATAAGGAACAGCAAAGGGCCTAAAACACTACCTTGGGGGAACGCCAGAAATCACTTCTGTTCTACTCGATGACTTTCCGTCAATTACTACGAACTGTGACCTCTCTGACAGGAAATCACAAATGCAGTCATAACTGAGACGATATTCCACAAGGACGCAATTTCACAACGAGACGCTTGTGTGGTAGAGTGTCAAAAGCCTTTCGGAAAACCAGAAATACGGAATCGATCTACAATCCCTTGTCAATAGTACTCAACACTTCATGTGAATAAAGAGATAGTTGTGTTTCACTGGAACGATGTTTACTGAAACCCATGTTGGCTTTGTGTCAATAGACCGTTTTTTTCGAAGTGATTCCTAATGTTCGAACACAATATATATTCTAAAATCCAGCTGCACATCGACGTTAACTACATGGGCCTGTAATTTAGTGGGTTATTCCTACTACCTTTCTTGAATATTGTTGTGACTTGTGCAACTTTGCAATCTTTGGGTACGGATCTTTTGTCGATCGAACGGTTGTATATGATTGTTAAGTATGGAGCTAATGCATCAGCATACTGCGAAATCGGAGTAAGATGTAAGTATTCTGCAGTACAAATGGGTGGTATGTGCACATGAATGATCATTGCAGTTGAGGTAGTATCATTGCAGTTGAGGTAGTATTGTGTGTGTGTGTGTGTGTGTGTGTGTGTGTGTGTGTGTGTGTGTGTGTGTGTGTGTGTGTTTGATAGTATCATGTGAAACTTAATAGTGGGGATGTGCTTGGACGTTACTGATGACTTCGAACCAGAAGATGAGGTTAAATTATGGAAAGGATCCAGAAGATACTGCAAGGGATGACCTACTATCGGGGGCACATATTTATTTATAAATACACAATAAATTATTAATTCACAAGAAATAAATGGTTAAGACTTGAATACCGGTTAGTATGCTACACGATACTGTTAGATCCCAGCGTCCTATTTTGAGAACGGTCATTAGATCGGCATGTATAAATATTCTTTGGCTATTTTTGTACTTATTGTGGTCCATACACTATGTACATTATAATTAAGGAATAAAAAATTCAATTAAAAAGAAATAATTTGTGACTTAATAGGTTAACCACCACACTACAAGTGAACGGCCATTCACAACTCTCATTTCCACCCCCGTCCAACCAGCTGCAGCCCCAACGTGACCTCCCTGTAACTGCCGGCACCCTATCAGTCAGGCAGGCAGACACAGCTCTGCCAGAGTTGCGGCTTTCCCATGCTCCCAACACCCGCCCCTATCTCTCAAATCCTTCCCCCTCCCTCCCTCTCTGTCCCTCCCTCCTTCGCCCTCCCTCCCTCTCCCTCTCTCTGTCTGTTTCAGGCGGGATGTTCTCACTTCCTACATCTCGCATCGGCGGGCTTCATTCCTTACAGATTATCCAGGATAATAACTCCAATAAAATCTGCTTAGCCGCGCCGACGGCGGCCAAGTGGTTGGTACGTGAGGGGTGGAGGAGATGTGGGAGATGATAATGCAGAAGGCACCCAAGTGGCAGAGGCAGTCGCCGCGGTGGATTCTCTGGTCCATCAGCACCTGAAGGCAAAGAGGAGGAGGAGGAGGAAGAGGAGGAAGGGGAACGTAAGAAGCAGCAGGGAGAGGTAATCGGTTAGGGGAGCGCCGGCCACCGGGTGTGGCAGACCCCTTGATGCCTGCAACCTGCGACGCAGAGCAGCGTACAGTGGGACGGGCCCCACACCTAAGGTGGATATTGGAATTTCGGAATACTGTGTTGCACTGCTGTGGCGGGGCGTGGGGTGAACTGAGTCGGAACAAGGCGACCCGCCCTCTCCCCCCACCACCCCAGCCTCCTTACCCCAGCACGGCTATCTAAACTGTGTAATTACTCCAGGGGGTTGCGAAGGCAGTCACAGTTTACCGCTATCACACCACACTTGACAACGTGCAACCACATCCTCAGTAAATACCGTTACAGTACTCCATACTTCATTTTTCGTTATGATCTGGTGGGAACCATACTTAAATTTCAATTCCTCCAAATTTGCTGTTTTCGTTTCTTTAAATACTCTTTCGTGTATCCTCATATTATACATGATGAGTTGCATTTGGCATATCTCTAATTTTATTTCCTGAACAGTCCAGTAGTTTTTGGGAAAATGATAGTATGTAGAACGAGTGACACCTCAGAATAAGTTTCCACAACTGTAATTACATACTATGCTTCCTAGTAATGTAGTGTTAGATATAATTAATATAGCGTAATGTTAATTAATGATGCAACGGCCTTGCCACAGTGGATACACTGGTTCCTGTGAGATCACCGAAGTTAAGCACTGTCGGGCATGGCTGGCCATTGGATGGGTGACCATACAGACCGCCATGCGCTGTTGCCACTTTTCGGGGTGCACTCAGCCTCGTGATGCCACTTGAGGAGCTACTCGATCGAATAGTAGCTGCTCCGGTCACAGAAAACCATCACAACGACAGGGAGAGCGGTGTGCTGACCACACGTCCCTCCTGTTCGTATCCTGAACTGAGGATGACACGGGGGTCGGATAGTCCAGATGGGCCACTTGTGGCCTGCAGTCGGAGTGCTTTTTTTAATGTTAATTAATGGTACCTTATATGTGACAAAAATATATTCTTGTTCATTTTGTTCCAAAATAACTTCTTGCTGCTGTAGTAATAGCAGTAGTTATTGAGGTCTTCAACCTGAAGAATTGTTTCGTACTGCTCTCCCTTTACAACTGCCCCCCCCCCAGCCCACCTCCCCCCCCCCCTCCACACACATACACACATTTTACTACATTACCCAACTGACCGTTTCTTGATGCCTCTGGATACCAGATATTTCCCATCAATCCATCCCCTTTCTAGCCAAATTATGCCACAAATTTCTTCTTCAAATTGTTCAATACCTCCTCACTACTTACTAATCAACTCATCAAATCCTTCTGTAACACCACGTTTAGAAAGCCTCTATTTTCTTCTTGTCTGAATTGCTTATCGCTCACATTTCGCTTGCATGCAAAGGAAAATTCTAGACAAATATCATTAGAAAAGACTTCATAAAACAAAATTTATATTCGATGCTAACCAGTTCCTGATTTTTCAGAAAATCTTTCCATGCTACATTTTATATTCTCTCTGCTTCGACCAATGCACATTTATTTTTCTGTCCAAATACCAAAATTCATCTAACACTATCATAATCACATTTCTGAATATAATTGCCTCAACATAACCTGATTTAATTCGGCTGCATTCCATTATATTTGTTCTACTCCTCTTTTCAAGATTCTGTCTGTTCAAAAGTTTTGCTAATCCTGTGTAGTCTCTCACAGAATTACCATGTCACTGGCAAACTTCAACGTTCTTATTTCTTCTCCCTCAGATTTAACTGCCATTCCAAATTTCTCCTTGGTTTCCTTTACTACTTTCTCAATGCAAATCGACGATGGACTACAATCATCACTTCTCTCTCAAACACTACTCCCCTTTCATGTCCTTCGACTTTTATAACTGACATTTGGTTTCTGTACAAGTTGTAAATGTCCTTTCGCTTCCTGTATGAATGCATGCTACCTACAGAACTACAAGATGTGTATTCTAGTTAACATTGTCCAAATCGTTTTGTAAATCTAGAAATGTTACAAACGTAGATCTCTCTTTCTTGAACCTATCACGGAAGATAAGTTGTAGGGTCAGCATCACCTATTGTGTTGCTACATTTCTATAGATCTCAAACTCATCTCCCAAGAAATCGGTTTCTACCACTTTTTTCCATACTTCTCGAAATAACTCGTGTTAGTATTTTGCAACCAGGACTCACTAAAGTGGTAATTCGCTGCCATCCACACTTGTGTGTATTTCACATCTTGTTACGTTATTCTTGAAGTCTGAGGTTATTTCCCCTGTCTCAGACATCTTGCAAACCAGGTACAATAGTGTTGGTTTTTCAAATGTTGTCAGTAACTGTGAACGAATGTCGTCTAATCCAGGAGTCTTCTTTCTATTAGGTCTCTCGGTGTTCTGACAAATTCTTCTAGCAGCATCATATCGTCCATCTCAGCTTCATTTACTTCCTCTTCCCTATGTAAATCGTAAGGGCCCGGGTTCGATCCCCGGCTAGTTCGGAAGTTTTCTGCGCTCAGGAACTAAGTGTTGTGTTGTCCTAATCATCATGATTTCGTCCCTATCGACGCGCAAGTCGCATAAGTGGCGTCAAATCGAAAGACTTGCACCCGACGAACGGTCTGCCCGACGGGAGGCCCTAGTCACAAGACATTTACATTTTATTTTTTATAATATTGCCTTCACGTTCATTTCCCTTGCATAGCCCTTCTGCATTTTTCAAGTTTCGCTTCTTTGCTTAGTACTACCCTGCCACCCGAAATATCGATAGATATCGATAGAAGTGCTCTGAATTTGAGTTCTAGGCATCGGTGATTGGCTACTGTGCAGTTACTACCAGACTCGTTTTATAGACGTCTGCTGAGCTATTTGACGTATAAACTTGTAAACCTGTGATGGGGGTGTTAGCTTCGTGTGGATGAGTATGTTGGTCGTGACAATGTGTTCATTATACTGTTCGTAGCAGCTGATCTGATTTCCGATTTTCTTATGCACTCCCGCATTACCCTTATTTGACTTTATATTTGTAGCCCTATATTGACCTAACCACTTCGTGTGCATGAGGATGTTGGTCGTGACAATGTGTTCATTATACTGTTCGTAGCAGCTGATCTGATTTCCGATTTTCTTATGCACTCCCGCATTACCCTTATTTGACTTTATATTTGTAGCCCTATATTGACCTAACCACAAATCGTATCCTCCGCCTCTGCACTTCACTAATTCCCATTACATCTCATTTGAACCTATCCATATCCCTTTCTAAATTCTCTAAGCTATCTACTCGATTAAGGCATCTAACATTCTACGCTCTGCCCCATAGAATGCCGGTTTTATTTTTTCTGACGACGAGACCCTTCGGAGTACTCTCCTCTCACAATACCAAACTGGGGAACTGTTTTACCTCCTAAATATTTCGCCCAAGGAGGATACTATCACCATTTAACCACACGGAAAGGCAGCACGATCTTGGGAAAAATTACGGTTGTAATTTCCCCTTGATTTTAGCTGTTCGCGGTACCAAGGCAGCAAGACCATGTTGGCTGATGTTACAGGGCCAGAATGGTGTCTCTACAACTACTGAAAATGCTATTTCCCCTAATCGGAAACAAAAAATATTTGTCTTCACCACATATTCCCCTCCAATGTGGTTGAATCTACGTCATGGCTACCTGCGCCGTAGAGGCACGCAAAGCACCCCAAATCGACAGGCCCATAGTTCATAGTTACGCCTTGTGGGATTTAAATATGGAAGCTGTGAGTACCACGCCCCCGTCAGATGTGTGCCCGTACCGAGACAGTGTCATCTGCAAGCGGCCAGTGGGAACGACAGTCAAGTGCTATCAACTCCGAAAATAAATTCACGTCAGATGGAAAGGCCGCCTTTTGCAGGCAACCAAAGCGTTACCAACTCAAATTAAGTATGATGCGCTATATTCAGTCCTCGGATTCGCATGTCAGAGCTACCAGCTAACACCTAAATCTATCTGACTGAGATTAGTCTTGTAATTCCGTCAGACGCCAGGAATGTGCTGCTGGAGCGGTCTAAGATTAAATTCTCGAAAATCCTGCCGAACATGTATTCAAAATTCGATCTGTCTACTACGAATGCCTAAACCAACAAAAGCAAATTACGTTCTTATTGGTTGAAACCCACTGTAGGATTAAAGGAAATGTGAAAACACACGACTTGTTCAAGTAAGCTATACACAATAGGAAACCTATAAATATAAGGCTTCCTTCTATGGAATATCGACAAATTATACGCAAAAGAACGGTCGATACCAGCCAATTCGAATAGTCTCAAAGTGCAGAGATCAAAGAAAAAAATGAATGAATGAAAATGCTCAAATATAACTTCAGCGTCTGAGCATACCTTGGTTTTAGGTCAGTAACGAATCCCGACAAGTTACCCGTACGATAACCAGAGTAAGATTAAACCATGGATCATTCCAAGACCACCTGTTTTGACTACATATACTCCATTCGCCTTCCTGCGACTATGGTGGTTTAATGTATGGAGAAACAAATCACATTTCAGTCGCATGCCCAAAATGCAAGGAGCCAGGAACAGATTCCTAAACTCCATTACCAATACAAAGGGGTATTCAATAAGTAACACAACACGATTTTTTCTGAAAGCAGGTTGGTTTTATTTACTATTTCCATATGCCATATTATTACGAACTATTTGGGCTACAAGAAAATGGTTCAAATGGCTCTGAACACTATGGGACTTAACTTCTAAGGTCATCAGTCCCCTTGAACTTAGAACTACCTGAACCTAAGTAACCTAAGGACATCACACACATCTATACCCGAGGTAGAACTCGAACCTGCGACCGTAGCTGTCGCGCGGTTCCAGAATGGAGCGCCTAGAACCGCTCGGCGGGCTGCAAAACCCTGTTTTTTTAACATGATCTCCGTTCAATGCGACTGCCTTACATGACCTTACTGGGGGTGCTCTCCGTGCCCGTATGATACCACTGTACCGGTCAACATCGGAGCCAACAGACTGCTGCATCAATAACATCCCAATCCCCTGTGTACATCTTCCCGCGGACTGCATCCTCCACTGGGCCGAACAGACAAAAATCGGAAGGTGTGAGATAAGGGATGTAGGTTCGACGAGTGTGGTGGTTCTTTATATACTGGCTTTTATATACTATAAAAAGTTATGTTATTGAGCCTGCTTCACCACTGGAAAATTATTTACGTCAGTGACTGAGTTGTGGTGCTTTTCTCTGTTAATTTACCCGACACGGTGTTTTTATACTGAAAGACACCACCAACAAACAAAATTCTAGAAATATGGCTGTATTTATTATTAAAATTGATTTTTGTTAATTTTTTTTTTACTTTTGTGAAAACGCAAGGCTAAGGAGATTCTCGCCATTTCGTTAAGAGAGAACTAAAAGCAGCTACTGAACCCAGTTTACTAAAATATGGTTCAGTATTGGAAATATTGATTACTTTCATTGTTTAAAAGGAAGAACCGCTAATCAGGAGCAATCTCCTACATTTACATTTATTTTTATTCGTCAAAATTAGAATTTATTAAAATATTTGTTACGACTCTGAGCCATTATCTTTTAGAACAATGGCGCTGACCTCGGCACCAACGTTCCCCTATAAAATTTGCATAAAGAAATTAATTTTACCACTTCATGAATATAGGAGTTGGTACAGCTGAACACTAACAACACTTTAATGTGATATTTGATTATATCTAGGCTAAATATAGCATGAAACTTACACATTTTCGTGCCTCGTCACAAAATGTCTTCTTACACTATGAAGAAACAAAGGGAAGAGAGCGATCTTTTTGCAAAAAGAAACAGAAATTGCAATTACATTCGCAGGTCATATTAATTGATTACAGAGTCTTCGTTTTTTCTTCTGAGATAATATTTATATTTAGTTATGACGTCACGTTTGGTATATTTGCGAAGTTATTTCATATTTTTATCACGTTATGTGGCGTACCGCCACACGAGGAAGAACAGTCCAGTGATGTTTCCAGAGTTCTTCTCGCCTGCGCATATGTGTGTGAAGCCTGCTTTGTCATGGAGAAGTTCGTTTGCATATCTGTGGCGACGAACACGCTGAAGTCCGGTACTGCAGGAGTCAAACCTTTGTATGTGCGCATGGTGCCACCTGTTACGTTATATACATAAAAAATTATATATATTTTATTTTTAATTCTTGATTCATTCTCTCAGGGATATTATCTTTTCTTATCACATTTACTTATGTGCATAAGTAAATATGAAACGGGTTCTTGGAAGGCCGCTGTTATTCATGTACCAACTTTAGACTTTTAACGTGGTGACTAAAATACAGTCGCAGGTAACTGAATCGGATGTAACTTTGTTAACTCCTGTTTACTGACTGCAGAGCGAGGCTCGAGAGAATATCGATTGTTGCCGTGGAGCGGCCAAGATGAAACTTAGTGAACTCATGGAGTCTGTATAATTCAAAAAATGAACTTTAACGTTAAATTAGTTATCTGCTTCAATTTGGAAAGGTTCTTACAACGAAATCTCTCCCATTTACAGCTACTGTTAACATTTTGAAAAATAAATTAATGCTTAGGCGCGCAATGACCGACCAGAGCCTGCATCGGAAGATGAGCTTCCCGCAGCGCAAATTACTGAAAAAAATTATTAAAAACTATTAGCCGCTGCTACCATGTGAGGTGACAACTTCTACAGAGAAATTCATTTTTTGATAACAATAATTAGTTTATTTTAGCAGAATTCAGAATAACTTACATAAAATATGTGTAGACGCTCAATGGCTGCCTTCCGTATTGCCAAACAAAACAGTGTGTATACCACAAAGTACGTCCTTCCTCCTCGGCCGTGCAACCGCGTCTCCTTCACGATCCCTTTTTATTTTCATAGACATGTTTTAAATAAAGACGCTACTTTTAAATTATCGCTGCATATCAGATTTTTTCTCAAGAACATTAACTGTATAGTTTACACTAATTATGTTCATAAAATGCGTTAGTGTTTACAAATTGTTTTTAGTTCGCCCTTAACACTTCACAATATTGTTCACTGCTAACAACCGATAAAAATGTCAATACTTATGTGACGTACCGTCACACACCCTACTGGTCGACGTCGAGGCCAACCTCTTTCTGCATCAGTAACGCCTCTGTCATCCACATACTGCTTTCTGCGGAGTGTGTCCTCCATTGCGATCCGTCGGTCACCTCGAGTGAGAATGTCCGCACGTTCAAACACTGCAGCAGCCACAACTGTGAGCGGCCAGCCCGCGATCGGACAGGTTTGCGCCTCTTCGCGATGATGACAGACGTCTCACCCAACGATCCACCGTGCTTTTGTTCACTAAAAAGTCTGCAAACGCCTGAGAATATCTGCTATGCTCTGGTTTTCCGCCGAAAGAAGCTCAGTGACAACTATGTGCTTGGACCGCACCTCCGTTACTGACACTGCTTTGAAGGCAATACAATAGCACCGCAACCAGTCGGAACTTCACGAACCTACACGCGCTGTAACGTGAATATTGCAAGATGCCCCATAACGAGTTCGCATTTTTTTCTTCCTCGTGTGGCGGTACGCCAAATGACGTGATAAAAATATGAAATAACTTCGCAAATATACCAAACGTGACGTCATAACTAAATATAAATATTATCTCAGAAAAAAAACGAAGACTGTAATCAATTAATATGATCTGCGAATGTAGTTGCAATTTCTTTTTATCCATCAAGTTTAGTTCTAATAGAACCCAGTATGTTTTCCTCGCCGGCGAGTGTTCATCAGAGACGAGGGTACCGCGGGAGGCCCCCGTGAAGTGTGGCTGGACCACTGTCACCTCCTACACACATGAATCATCTGGAGGGCAGAGTGGACTTCAGTGATACCTATTACAGTCTCCACAACGAAACTTTTGTCACAGAACCTCGCAGAAAATCCAAAGTGATTGTGGTCGTATGAGATGTATGTTAGCGGCAAGAAACAATCAGTGCCTTCTCTGCGCGATGGCAGTGGAGATACTATCGAAGACAGTGCTGCCAAAGCAGAGTTGCTAAACACAGGCTTCCGAAATGCCATCACAAAAGAAGACGAAGTAAATATTGCAGAATTCCAATCGAGAACAGCTATCAACATAAGTAACGTAGAAGTAAATATCCTCGGAGTTGTGAAGCAACTCAAATCACTTAACAAAAGCAAATCTTCTGGTCCAGCCTGTATACCAATTAGGTTCCTTTCGGAGTATGCAGATGCATTAGCTCCACACTTAACGATCACATACATCTGTTCACTCGACGAAAGATTCGTACCCAATGTCTGGAAAGTTGCTCAGGTCACACCAATATTCAAGAAAGGTGGTAGGGTTAATCCAGGCGCATATCGCAAACGTCGATATGCAGCACGATTTTAGGATATATATTGTGTTCGAACATTATGAATTACCTCGAAGAAAAAGGTCTATTGACACACAGCCAACATGGGTTTTAGAAAACGTCGTCCCATTGAAACACAACTAGCTCTTTATTCACATGAAGTGTTGAGTGCTATTTAAAAGGGATTTCAGATCGATTCCGTATTCCTGGATTTCCGGAAGACTTTTGACACTGTACCACACAAGCCGCTTGTAGTGAAACTGCGTGCTAATGGAGGATCGTCTCAGTTATGTGACTGGAATTGTAATTTCCTGTCAGAGAGGTCACAGTTTTCAGTAACTGACGGAAAGTCATCGAGTAAAACAGAAGTGATGTCTGGCGTTCCCTAACGTAGTGTTATAGGCCCTTTGCTGTTTCTTATCTATATAAACGATTTGGGAGACAATCTGAGCAGCCGTCTTCGGTTGTCTGCAGATGACGCTGTCGTTTATCGACTAATAAAGTCATGACAAGTTCAAAAGAAATGCAAAACGATTTAGAAAAAATATCTGAATGGTGCGAAAAGTGGCGGTTGACCCTGAATAGCGAAATGTCTGAGGTCATCGACATGAGTGGTAAAAGGAACTCGTTATACTTCGGTTACACGATAAATCAGTCTCATCTAAAAGCCGTAAATTCAACTATATACCTAGGTATTACAATTACGAACAACTTAAATTGGAAGGAACACACATAAATGGTTGTGGGAAAGGCTAACCATAGACTGCGTTTTATTGGCAGGACACTTAGAAAATGTGACAGACCTACTAACGAGACTGACTACACTACGCTTGTCCGTCCTCTTTTAGAATACTGCTGCACGGTGGGGGATCCTTACCAGATAGGACTGAGGGAGTATATTGAAAAAGTTCAAAGAAGGGCACCACGTTTTGTATTTTCTCGAAATATGGGAGAGAGTGTCACAGAAATGATACAGGATTGGGCTGGAAATCATTAAAAGAAAGGCGTTCTTCGTTACGACGGAATCTTCCCACGAAGTACCAATCACCAACTTTCTCCTCTGAATGTGAAAATATTTTGTTGACACCGACCTACATAGGGAGGAACGATCACCAAGATAAAATAAGGGAATTAGAGCTCGTACGGATAGATATAGGTGTTCATTCTTTCCGCGCGGTATACGAGATTGGAATAATAGAGAATTGTGAAGGTGGTTCGATGAACCCTCTGCCAGGCACTTGAACCTGGTTTGCAGAGTATTGATGTAGACGTAGATGTAGATGAGCAGTACTTTGTGGCTGTTTGCTGACGATGCTGTAGTGTACGGTAAGGTGTCGAAGTTGAGTGGCTATAGAAGCACTCAAGATGACGTAGACATAATTTCTAATTTGTGCGCTGAATAGCAGCTTGCTTTAAATTCAGAAAAATATAAGTCAATACGGATGAGTGGGAAAAACAAACCCGTAATGTTTTGGATACAGTGTAAGTAGTGTCCTGTTTGATACAGCCATGTCTTTTAGATATCTGGGCGTAACGTCGCAAAGGGATTTGAAACTGAACGAGCACGTGAGGATTGTTATAGGAAAGCCGAACGGTCGACTTCGGTTTATCGGGAGACTTTTAGGAAATTGTGGTTCATCTGTAAAGCAGAACGCTAGCACGACCTATTCTTGAGTACTGCTCGAGTGTTTGGGATCTGTATCAGGTCAGAATAAAGGGAGACATCAAAGCAATTCAGAGGCGGACAGCTAAATTCGTTATTGCCAGGTTCGAATAACTTTCAAGTGCTACGGACATGCTTCAAGAATCGAATTGGCAACCCTTGGAGAGAAGACAGCATTCTTTTCGACGGGATTCGAAGGTAACTGCCAAATGCTTCTACTGCTGTCAGTATATTTTTCATCTAAGGACGAGAGGAATTAGGGCTAGGGCTCATTCTTTTCTCCTCGCTCTATTTGCATGTGGCACAGGGCAGCCCCCACCACACACCGCATGGTGTCTTGCGGAGTGTTTATGAAGATTTTGATTGCCGATGCTATCCTGTAACGAACATGAAGTGTTAACTGTGAGTAAAAGTGCTGATGTTATACTTTTAACTTGCCCATTACCACACTGAAATTATTAAAGGGTGCGTACCCGAAATAAAAGAAATCCTTCGGAGGCTGTTCAGCAACAGTTATCAACCACTGTAATTAGATTTGACGTCATAATATCTAAAAGATAAACAGATCGTAGTTCATTGCCCGTTCGGAGCGGCGTCATTTGAGGCGGAAATGGAGGATGAATACTGTAGGAAACCTATCTAAATCGGTCGTACAGTTAAGTGCGAACCTGAAGGGTACGCCAGTGCTGTTCGCGGCAGTCGAGAGCCAGTCAGAGCCGAGCTACAACTGACAAATAGAAGTTAGTCTCAAACATACACTTCGTTAAGTTGGCAACAAATAGGTAAACGTACAAAAGAAGATGAAACACGTAATGGAGTCGCAATATTTACGTTGTGAAAAACAGTGTACGACGAAATAGTTGTATCGAGTGACAAAAGAACAATAGTTCAGCATAAAATAGAGTGAGAAACATGGTGGACAGTGTGTGGAAGGCGAGAAGCCAAAGATGTGACTATATGGCAGTGATAAAAGTGGTAGTGCGACCTCCAGGCCAGATGTGAGGAAATTGGATCAACAAATCGTAAATAAATCCTTTTATTACAAAAAAAATCGTGAAGTGAACAGTTAAATAATCTTAAACTAACGAACCTGTATCGTTACAGATCCCACAGATGATACCTCAGAACATGAGAAGGCGAAACGCGAATGGGATAAATAAAGTAACTAGCATCAGGAAAAGGCGGTTTTATATACAAAACAAGTGTTTATATTCTTGCTGCGGAGGATGGCCACACAAACAAACTTGTTGACAAATTCATTTTTGAAAGGTCCCTACTCCAAAACCTTAAGTTTTCATGAACGAAGAAAAACATGGGTATCGAAGGTAACAGGATGGGCTTTGCAATATTTAACGAACACCATGAAATGGATATCTTCCAATTATTGCAGTTGCTAAGTTTTGTAATCTCTTTGAAAAACAAATAAGTTTAAAATCTTGAAATTAGGTCCTTTTCTTGAGGAAGCAATTCATGCGTATGATCAAATTACGGGTTCACTAATGTTTGGAGTTGTACATTTCTTTACTCATACATTGTCACAGTATTGATTGTAACACCAATCCAAGTACATTCAACATGGCGTCATTGATCATCAACAGCAGCAGTGTTACGTACAGGTCATTTCATCAAATCATCATAGAAATACCTGTATTCATGCATTTTCTTCCAGTTAATAGCCACTGATTCAGCGTAAGAATTCTCAAAATTAAAAACAATAGACACACCCGGAAATAAAAGATCAAATGTACGCTTAAAAAAAGGCTCTGAGCACTATGGGACTCATCATCTGAGGTCATCACTCCCCTAGAACTACTTAAACCTAACTAACAAAAGGGGTTCCAGACTGAAGCGCCTAGAACCGCTCGGCCACAACGACGGGCCAAATGTACGCTTCTGTAATTCTTCTATGTATTCAGAAGCCGCAACACCTGACTAACTCGATAGGTTCAAAGTGCATAAACGAACGTGGTTGAAACCTGACTTCGCCGGCCACGGTGGCCGTGCGGTTCTGGCGCTGCAGTCCGGAACCGCGGGACTGCTACGGTCGCAGGTCCGAATCCTGCCTCGGGCATAGGTGTATGTGATGTCCTTAGGTTAGTAAGGTTTAAGTAGTTCTAAGTTCTAGGGGACTTATGACATAAGATGTTGAGTTCCATAGTGCTCAGAGCCATTTGAACCATTTGAAACCTGACTTCATGCCTTTTTGGAACAAATCTACCTTATGATTCGTTCGACAGTCCCCCTTTCCTGGAATATGATTTCGATCACTCACAGAAGTTCTAGATATCTACAGTTTCTATCACGATTTTTTGCGAACATATGGTTTTTGGAAGTATTGGCAATCATTTTCACAGTACTCTTTCACCATATACGCTATCACCTCTTCTGGTTACACGTTTCACATGAAAAATTTCCTGTCACAGACATTATACGAATGTCCACAAATCGGAAAAAAACTGTTCCACTTTATCGAAAGGCTTATCCACCAAAGATGCACACATTCGGAGCATACAGTGATTCTTATTTTGCCCAACGCAACCGTCGGAAAACAAACGTAGCTCTTTGACCTTTTCTGGTACGTATTCTTTTATGTAACCAAATAGAAAGGCGCACACTTCATTTGCTCCTTTCTTCGCAATGCCTCCACGGTATACATGCATTACAGACTCATTACTCTTCATTTCATGGATATAAAACACATTTATCCATGGCTGCCGAAGGTAAAAACATCCTGTCAGGCAGTTTTGGCAGTGACAAGCTTTGCATGAAGCCAAAACAAATATCAGTAAGTGAATCACTATGTTTGCATTCTTCGTCAATAATTCTCATGACCTTGGAGAACTTATCAGCTCGGCGGTTATGTACAAGGTCCTCAGCAGCTACTCTGTTAGTAATGTCGTTCAACACAGAACTTTTGATTTTTGATTTGAGTTCTCCGCATTTCGTGCATGTGTCAACACTGGTGGAGAGAATGACAGACTGAAATATTTCGCCAGCCTGGGTGGAGGAGCGGTTCTAGGCGCTACAGTCTGGAACCGCGCGACCGCAACGGTCGGAGGTTCGAATCCTGCCTCGGGCATGGGTGTGTGTGATGTCCTTAGGTTAGTTAGGTTCAAGTAGTTCTAAGTTCTAGGGGACTGATGACCTCAGAAGTTAAGTCCCATAGAGTTCAGAGCCATTTGAACCATTTTAAATATTTCCTGAAATATTTGGCGTAGTTCTTGTACGTAATACAAGAATTGGGGTGTTTTGTTTGAAACACTTAGTTCATAGCGTGAACGGTGAGCCGGGTGTCCAAATACTATATCTAAATTCGCGTGAAAAGTACTGTGACTCTCGTACATGAAATGGCTAAGTGATCATGAATGAGTTTCAGACGAGCCGGTGCCACAGTATGGTTCTTATTGCCAGTTCTCTAAGTATCTCGTGGTACCATTAATGAATGATGTCTCGTAACTCTTTTCACTTTTATACCAAAGAGAGAAACGAAAGCCGTACGGCACGCTTTATGCTGTTCAGTCTTTACTGGCACTAAGAAATCACAGAAGAAATCTGCGGCCATTTTCCAGTAGGCTCGCCCCCCTTGGCCGTCCTCCTGCTTATTGCAAAAATAAAACCGATTAATTATGCGTCCTGTTCACTTTTTGTATTAAACTCGTTCAAGAGCCGCAGTCTATCAGTACAGTCATTTCCTGTGAGCTTTTCAGTACACTTGTCATGGCAACTAGAAAGAATGAACCATTATTTACTCACCCTATTTTCAGACGCAATATGCAGCATTAAATGCAATGAAATCCATTCTTCACCGACTTTTCTTTCTGCAACACGTTTTCTTTTACCCGTGGTGTGCTTTCTCATTTTCTGTTTTTATAACATTCTATTTGTAATTTCCAACATTACGTTCTCCTTTCTTTCGTTTCTTCACGCTCTCACTATGCTCAGACTCAGTACTTGACGCCACTTTGCAGCTTACAACACATGTGCAGAAATAACAACAGTTCAACTACGGAAAGCAAAACGTAGAGAGTAGTTCACTAGGTATTCGATAGACGGCATGCGAAGTTGTTCACCAATGAAAGAGCATGTCCGCCACTGGTAGATGAGTGGTCAGCGCGACGGAATGCCCGGAGTAAAGCCATTTCAAAACTAACGTCGCTGTAACGACGTCGAAAACACACGTTCACAATGTGTGGAATAACGCCGGATTCAAGCAGAAAGATGTATCTATGTGTATAGATTCTAGTACCGTTCTTAACACATTCTGTCCAGATTTTGAATAAAGTCCTTTCAAAAATGACTATATCAGTTGTTGGTGTAATGATTGATTATCAGTTTTTAAATGAATTTAACGTTAATCCTCTACCGTGGAATTAGACTGGGCGGATTTGGAACGACACGAGGACTGTTTCGCTATATTAATCCCCAAGATAGTTTCGCTGCAATCATTTAGAGGCAATAACAGTGACTTCTTTTCTCAGAGTTGAGCATTAAGGTAAATTTCATAATCTGTACAGTAAGAAGGTATATGTGGCGATTTACTTTATCTGTTGTCAAGTCTCAAGCTAACGAGATAGGTTTTGAGCCAAATTTTGTCACTAAAAGTCCAATTGCTGCATCCTTCTTGGCAAAAAAACTATGGAATGGTTTATAATACACAAAGCGAAAAATTTAGATTACGTTATGTCGTTTGTAGTGTCTCTATCTAAAACAGCATACGCAAGCAGAAACTTATGTGGTGCTAAAGCGTTTGGAATAGAAGCTTATGAAAGTGAGTAAAGTATTAGAATCATATTTAAGGTAGTCATATCTTGTGCACCTGAAACAAAAAGGAAATCTAAAATTTACAGAGTAATAATATCTGTGAAATAAGCGCTTGATGAGAAAACAATGGGAATTCAACTGATCTTAAATAAATAACGGAAGAAATACTGAATGGTGAAATTGGATTAGGGTTGGGTTGTTTGGGGGAAGAGACCAAACAGCGAGGTCATCGGTCTCATCGGATTAGGGAAGGACGGGGAAGGAAGTCGGCCGCGGCCTTTCAAAGGAACCATCCCAGCCTTTGCCTGGAGCGATTTAGGGAAATCACGAAAAACCTAAATCAGGATGGCTGGACGCGGGATTGAACCGTCGTCCTCCCGAATGTGAGTCCAGTATGCTAACCAATGCGCCACCTCGCTCGGTGAGAATGGTGAAATATTGAGACTTCAGAACAGTAGTTCTTGCTATAAGAAATTCAAGCGTGAGTAATCTGAAAGTAACACGTGACTCTTCACGATTGTAACGAATCGGCAATTACGCCGGTTACGCACCGACCACCCAAAAAGTTCGCGACGTGTAAGCGAAGGCAGCGCAGTAACTACGGTGGCACCTGGAACTAACAACTGCAAACAACAGACGTGCATTCGACGAGTCTGTTGTGAGCAGACATTGTTAATTAGTGGCTGCGGCAATTGTGTCACAAATCGCAATGGAGCAACATTTCTCAATCAAGGAAGGCATTCCAGATGTGGAGGGGTCCTTGCCTGTAGCTGTGCGCAGGACTTGCGCCTGCCGATCCTGCAACCCAAACTACATCGCAGTTACGCAGGCAGCCTGTAACCTTGCAGAAGGTAATCGGGGGCTGCCGCGTCACACACGACCTGCGGACGGTGTCCGAAGTGCCAGCAGAGGTCTCTGGCGCCACGGACTTCTTTCTTACGTCAGCCACGTGACAGGAGGAAGGACTGAATGTATCCCAGCGCTGAGGGATGGATTTAGGGCATCGCGCGAGCCCTGGGCAGCGATTCCCCGCCGAGGGAGCTTCCTGGCCCAGGCGCCAGATGTTTATACGGCATTTACACCATCAGGAGCTCAAAGCAACGCGATCACCATCCGAGCCAACCTCACCGTTCTGGATCCTGCAGCGTAGCCTCGCTACAGAAGACAGAGCCCCGACAGGAAGACCGACTCTTTATTTCGTAACATTCCTAAGGTTGCCTCTTGTTCGGCCTCGCCAGAAGAAGAACATCCTTCTCTGATACATAAACTCTTACTCTTCCCTATCTGATTATATTATCAAGTTTATAATTCCTGTCGGACTTTGCCACCATACTAAATGGGTTCTGAATTTGCGAAACCATTAGCTATTTTCCTAAGTGACTGAAGAATTTCAGTCCGACAGGGTTCATCTGTGTTCTGTTAAAAACTTACGATCAGAGATTAATTCTTATATTTTAGAGCCAACGCTTAGTACAGCACTTTGTTTTCCTCATTACCAGACAGCGGGACTATTTTTGCACTGATCAACCAGAGCGTTAAGACCACCGTCCTACTAGCGATGCCGTCCGGAGAGGTCGTCCGGTTCTAGGTGCTACAGTCTGCAGCCGAGCGACCTCTACGGTCGCAGGTTCGAATCCTGCCTCGGGCATGGATCTGTGTCCTGTCCTTAGGTTACTTTCTTCCAGGAGTGCTAGTTCTGGAAGGTTCGCAGGAGAGCTTCTGTGAAGTTTGGATGGTAGGAGACGAGGTACTGGCGGAATTAAAGCTGTGAGGATGGGGCGTGAGTCGTGCTTGGGTAGCTCAGTGGTAAAGCACTTGCCCGCGAAAGGCAAAGGTCCCGAGTTCGAGTCTCGGTCCGGCGCACAGTTTTAATCTGCCAGGAAGTGTCTTTAGGTTAGTTAGCTTTAATTAGTTCTAAGTTCTAGGCGACTGGTGACCTCAGAAGTTAAGTCGCATAGTGCTCAGAGCCATTAGCCAGCCCTACTAGCGATATGGGCTGGCGATATTCAGTTTGGATTCAGTAAAAATGTTGGAAGACGTGAGGCAATACTAAACTTACGACTTATCTTAGAAGATAGATTAAGAAAAGGCAAACCTACGTTTGTAGCATTTCTACACTTAGAGAAAGCTTTTGACAATGTTAACTGGAATACTCTCTTTCAAATTCTGAAGGTGGCAGGGGTAAAATACAGGGAGCGAAAGGCTATTTACAATTTGTACAGAAATCACATGGCAGTCATACGAGTCGAGGGACATGAAAGGGAAGCAGTTGTTGGGAAGAGAGTGAGACAGAGTTGTAGCCTATTCCTGAAGTTACTCAATCTGTATATTGAGCAAGCAGTAAAGGAAACAAAAGAAAAGTTCGGAGTAGGTATTAAAAGCCATGGAGAAGAAATAAAAACTTTGAGGTTCGCCGATGACATTGTAATTCTGTCAGAGACGGCAAAGGACTTGGAAGAGCAGTTGAAAGGAATGGACAGTGCCTTGAAAGGAGGATATAAGATGAACATCAACAAAAGCAAAACGAGGATAATGGAATGTAGTCGAATTAAGTCGGGTGATTCTGAGGCAATTAGATTAGGAAATGAGACACTTAAAGTAGTAAAGGAGTTTTGCTATTTGAGGAGTAAAATAACTGATGATGGTCGAAGTAGAGAGGATATAAAATGTAGACTGGCAATGGCAAGGAAAGCGTTACTGAAGAAGAGAAATTTGTTAACATCGAGTATAGATTTAAGTGTCAGGAAGTTGTTTCTGAAAGTATTTGTATGGAGTGTAGCCATGTATGGAAGCGAACATGGACGATAAATAGTTAAGACAAGAATAGAAGCTTTCGAAATGTGGTGCTACAGAAGAATGCTGAAGATTACATGGGCAGATCACATAACTAATGAGGAGGTATTGAATAGAACTGGGGAGAAGAGAAGCGTTTGGCACAATTTGAGTAGAAGAAGGGATCGGTTGGTAGGACATGTTTTGAGGCATCAAGGGATCGAAAATTTAGCATTGCAGGGCAGCGTGGAGGGTCAAAAACGTAGAGGGAGATCAAGAGATGACTACACTAATCAGATTCAGAAGGATGTAGGCTGCAGTGTACGTACTGGGAGATGAAGAAGCTTGTACAGGATAGAGTAGCATGGAGAGCTGCATCACACCAGTCTCAGGACTTAAGACCACAACAACAACAAGCGATATAAAATAGGGCACGCAATAGCAGCGTCGCCTGGCGAGGAATGACTACTCGGTGCTTGCATTATCAGTGAGCGTGCTGTTCACCAGAGACAAGGCTTTCGTCAGGACTGCCGCAGGGAAGTCTGACAGAACCGCTGTTGTTCTCTATACACGTAAATGATTTGGTGAACAGGGTGGACAGAGCAATCTGCCGTTGTTTGCCGACCGTGTCATGGTGTACGGCAAGGTGTCGTAGTGCAGTGACTGCAGACGGCTTAGACAAAATTTCCAGCTTGTGTGATGAATGGCAGCTGGCCCTAAATGTGAAAAAAATTTATGTTAACGCGGACGAGTAAGAAAATCAGACCTGTAACGTTCGGGTGCAGTACTATTAGTGTCCGGTCAAGTCGTTCAAATTTCTGAGAGTAGAGCCGTCGGCACACGGACCGTGCTGCCGAACGTTAACGTTGAGCGTGCCAAGTTCAGCGTGCTGCTGAACGCTCAGGAACGATGCGACTCGTGCACACGGTGCGTGGGCCCCAACGTGGCATACGCGATCGCAACGCACTCCAGCGGCAGTTGAGGGATGTTTCTAGTTCGTAAATCACACTGTTTACTTAACGAGCGCATGAAAAATTCCCACGCTAGCTCTAATAAAATGCACATTTCCTCCACCGTCCACGTAAAGGAAAGTACCATGTCCAATCAATAAGGACACAGGCTTATAAAAGTTCCTTTACAAACAGTGCGTTAGAAATTTGCAATATTTCTCCGCATAAGATAAACATTATTTCATCATTCTCGCATTTTAGTAAAACCCCAAGGTCAGTCTTAGTTGATCACTGTTCCTACTCAGTAGCAGAATCTTTGCAACATGTGAAATACGAAGCGTAAAAGAAAAAGGAGCAAAATATCTTTATTCAAGTAGCGCAAGCTGTCCGGTAGATTAATCCAATCGAACAAAGTCACCCCTCAAGAAAAGGTGAATTTATATTTACATAACATCAAATATTACAGCATATACTTATAGTAAACTAATAATAAAGTATCAGAACCTAATAAAAACGCGAAAGTTAGAAAATAAATTTGGCAGTGCCAAGACACGAGCCACCGCCCCCAACTGGCCACCCTTTACAGGACAGTGACGGTACTCATTATGCTCATCCAACATCGCACATCTTATTTCTAAATATAGTACTTTACCCCGTGCTGGAAACCTTAATCGTAACCGAGCGAGGTGGTGCAGTGGTTAGCACACTGGACTCACATTCGGGAGGACGACGGCTCAATCCCGTCTCCGGCCATCCTGATTTAGGTTTTCCGTGATATCCCTAAATCGCTTCAGGCAAACGCCGGGATGGTTCCTTTGAAATGGCACGGCCGCCTTCCTTCCACATCCTCCTCTCATCCGAGCTTGCGCTCCGTCTCTAATGACCTCGTTGTCGACGGGACGTTAAACACTAATCTCCTCCTCCTTAATCGTAGATATGTTACTAATTCTAATTTAATTGTAACAAATTGTACCAAGAACAATGCGTTTTGAGTGGATCTTCAGTGTGTCGCTGGATTCAAATTGCCTACTCTCATTATACGCAAGTTACAATAATTCTTTTTCCACGAATATGATGTTTCTCATTATTTTATTGGAACGAATCACACAGTTAACAACGGGTTTTGCAGCGATTTTCAATTTGCTGGTGCTCAGAAACGGCATATATATATATATATATATATATATATATATATATATATAGGCTTGAAATGAATGCCAACATGGCGCCTCACAACTCTGTACTGAAGGGAGACGGCGTGCTTGTGACGTAGGTGGCGTTGCGCCATCTCATTGGTCAACACTCAGAATATCTGACACCAGATATTGCTCTCCACGTTCGAAAAGACTCCCGAGCGTGCTATTCCACGCTGTGACGTCAGAAACTCGGCACGCTCAACGCTCAACGTTCGGATGCACGGTCCGTGTGCCGACGGCTTAACGATGCAAAGCGATATGAGGTGGAACAAGCATGTGAGCACTGTGGTAGGGAAGGGTAATGGTCGACTTAGGTCTATTGGCAGAATTTTAGGAGAGAGTGGTTCGTCTGTAAAGAAGACCGCACAAAGGACGCTGGTGTGTTTGGTACCCGCACCAGAGGTCGGATTGCAGGAAGACATCAAATCGATTCAGCGACGGGCTGCTACATTTGTCACCGGTAGGTTCGAACAACACGTAAGTGGTACAGAGATGATTCGAGAAGTCAAATGGGAATCACTGGATGGCACGAGACGTTCTTTTAGAGAAATACTATTGAGTAAAATTTAGAGAACCAGCATTTGAGTGACTGTCGAACGATTCTACTGACGCCAAAATAAATTGCGCTTAAGGATCACGAAGATAAGAGTAAAAGTGAAGTGATATCAGGTGCTCCCCAGGGAAGCGTCCTGGGACCTCTGCTGTTCCTGATCTATATAAATGCCCTGGGTGACAATCTGAGCAGTTCTCTTAGGTTGTTCGCAGACGATGCTGTAATTTACCGTCTAGTAAGGTCATCCGAAGACCAGTATCAGTTGCAAAGCGATTTAGAAAAGATTGCTGAGTGGTGTGGCAGGTGGCAGTTGACGCTAAATAACGAAAAGTGTGAGGTGATCCACATGAGTTCCAAAATAAATCCGTTGAAATTCGATTACTCGATAAATAGTACAATTCTCAAGGCTGTCAAATCAGCTAAGTACCTGGGTGTTAAAATTACGAACAACTTCAGTTGGAAAGACCACATAGATAACATTGTGGGGAAGGCGAGCCAAAGGTTAAGTTATTAATTGGCAGGACACTTAGAAGATGCAACAAGTCCGCTAAAGAGACAGCTTACACTACACTCGTTCGTCCTCTGTTAGAATATTGCTGCGCGGTGTGGGATCCTTACCAGGTGGGATTGACGGAGGACATCGAAAGGGTGCAAAAAAGGGCAGCTCGTTTTGTATTATCACGTTATAGGGGAGAGAGTGTGGCAGATATGATACGCGAGTTGGGATGGAAGTCATTAAAGCAAAGACGTTTTTCGTCGCGGCGATATCTATTTACGAAACTTCAGTCACCAACTTTCTCTTCCGAATGCGAAAATATTTTGTTGAGCCCAACCTACATAGGTAGGAATGATCATCAAAATAAAACAAAAGAAATCAGAGCTCGAACAAAAAGGTTTAGGTGTTCGTTTTTCCCGCGTGCTGTTCGGGAGTGGAATGGTAGAGAGGTAGTATGATTGTGGTTCGGTCAACCCTCTGCCAAGCACTTAAATGTGAATTGCAGAGTTATCATGTAGGTGTAGATACTAAAAATTAGGGCTTATACGGAGGCACATAGGCAGTTGATTTTCCCTCTGATTGCAAGTGGAACAGGAAAGCACCATATGGGGGCTTGCTGAATATCGATATTGAGGTAGATATGTACCGGGTGATCAAAAAGTCAGTATAAATTTGAAAACTGAATAAATCACGGAATAATGTAGATAGACAGGTACAAATTGACACACATGCTTGGAATGACATGGGGTGTTATTAGAACCAAAAAAAATACAAACGCTCAAATATTGTCCGACAGATGCCGCTTCATCTGATTAGAACAGCAATAACTAGGATAACAAAGTAAGACAAAGCAAAGATGTTCTTCACAGGGAATGCTCAATGCGTCCACCATCATTCCTCAACAATAGCTGTAGTCGAGGAATAATGTTGTAAACAGTACTGTAAAGCATGTCCGGAGTAACAGTGAGGCATTGGCGTCGTATGTTGTCTTTCAGCATCCCTAGAGGTGTCGGTCGACCACGATACACTTGCGACTTCAAGTAACCTCAAAGCCAATAGTCGCACGGACTGAGGTCTGTGGACCTGGGAGGCCAAGCATGACGAAAGTGGCGGCTGAGCACACGATCGTCACCAAACGACGCGCGCAAGACATATTTCACGCGTCCAGCAATATGGGCTGTTTTTTTTCGGTTCTAATAAAACCCAAGTCATTCCAAGCATGTGTGCCAATTTGTACCTCTCTGTCTACATTATTCCGTGGTTTATTAAGTTTTCAAATTTATACTGACTTTTTGATCACCCAGTATATAGAATGGGGTCTATCTTAGCCTGACTGAGGCAAACTGCGATGGCCCGGAGGCTCTACACGAGCATTTCGGAGACTGCACCTCTTATCGGGTGTTCGAAGATTGCTGTGGTTAGTGTCTTCAACACGTGGCTAAACCAAGGTGGAACCACGTCCAGACGTCATAGGTTTGGATGGCCACCCTCATCACAGATGTCAGACGTCGTAGGCTGGGCAGACGGGTAAGATGGGACAGGCGACGAAGTGTGGCGGGACTAACATCAGGCTTTAATGCTGGGCAAAGTACAAGTGTGTCTCAACACACAGTGCACCGAACACTCCCAAGGATGAGCCTCCGCAGCCGACGACCCACGCATGCGCCAGTGTTGACACCACGACATCGGCAACTACGACGTAAATGGCACGTGACCACCGGCACTGCACGTTGGCGCAGTGCCAAAGCGTTGCACAGTCTAATCAATCCCGATACCTTCTTCATCATGGCGATGGGAGGGCGTGGATCTGTCGTCTTGCAGGGGAACAGCTCCTTGACACCTGTACTGCGGGACAGAGACAAGCCGGCGGTGGCTCCATTAAGCTCTGGGGAGCATTCAGGTGGTCATCCAAGGGTCCAATAGAGCTCGTGCAAGGCACCGTGACGGCCAAGGAGTACCCTACGCTGGTTGCAGACCACGTCCACCGTTTCATGACGATCGTGTTTCCCGATTGCAGTGCAATTTTTCAACAAGGTAATGCGCCATGTTACAAGGCCAGCAGTCTTATAGAATAGTTCGAGGAAACCAGTGGTAAGTTCCAATCGATGTGCTGGTCCCGAAACTCGCCAGACCGGAATCTGATCGAACACATCTGGGATGTGATTGAACGTAGCATCAGAGCTCACCGTCACCCTCCCCGGAATTTGCGAGAACTAGGTTGCAGACGTTCTGCCAACTCCCTCCAGCAACCTACCAAGGCCCCATTGCTTCCATGCCACGAAGCGTCGCTGCTTTTATCTCAACCAAAGGTGGAACTTCCGGCTATTGAGTAGGTGGTCACGATGTTCTGGCTGGTCACTGTGTGTTCTACGCTGAAGACATCATTTAGGCTTTTCTTTACTAAGAAGGAAGTCGTTTCTGAAATTATCTGCATGGAGTGTAGCCATGTGTGGAAGTGAAACATGGACGAAAAATAGTTTGGACAAGAAGAGAATATAAGCTTTCGAAATGTGGTGCTACAGAAGAATGCTGAAGATTAGATGGGTAGATCACATAACTAATGAGGAAGTGTTGAATAGGATTGGGGAGAAGAGGAGGTTGTGGCACAACTTGACTTGAAGAATGGACTGGTTAGTAGAACATGTTCTGAGGCATCAAGGGATCACAAATTTAGCAATGGAGGGCAGTGTGGAGTGCAAAAATCGTAGAGGGAGACCAAGAGATGAATACACTAAGCAGACTCAGAAGGATGTAGGTTGCAGTAGGTACTGGGAGATGAAGAAGCTTGCACAGGATAGTGGTAGCATGGAGAGCTGTATCAAACCAGTCTCAGGATTGAAGACACAAACAACAACAACAACAACAACAAGATACTTCACAACTGTAAAATTTTTTCTCTTTCCGAGGACTGAAAGACAGTTTGTGTTTAATCGAACGAGCTTAGTTTGTTTAATTAGCCCCAAGATTTGTCATTATCAAGTTTAATTCTGTTCCTCTCTATTCTAATACACTATGTTCGTTTGTTTGTACCTGGGTTGTTCAGCCGGCCGGGGTGGACAAGCGGTTCTAGGCGCCTGAGTCAGGAACCGCGCGACTGCTACGGTCGCAGGTTCGAATCCTGCCTCGGGCATGGATATGTGTGATGTCCTTAGGTTAGTTAGGTTTAAGTAGTTCTAGGAGACTGATGACCTCTGAAGTTAAATCCCATGGTGCTCAGAGCCATTTGAACCTTTTTTCGGTTGTTCCCTTGTGTACCGCCTACAGCCGACTCTTCACAGAGAACAACGCGTTGTTCGTACTTGCTTTGCTATCAACAAGCCCACTTCCTGAGCTGTAGTAACTGTGTGCCTGTAAGACCCTGCACGACCCCATCCTCTCGGGCGCTAGTCGAACGGTGCCGCTGAGTTCTCCGTATCATTGACTATGACCCTCTTGAAGCCATGACAGTCGTGGGATCCAGGGCTGTTTCTATCATTAGGCAAGATCAGGCGGCCGCCTAGGGCGAAAAAAATTGTAGGGGCGGGGAAGGGCGGAAAAAAATAGTTTCACATCAAACAGCGAAGAAATTGAGCAAATGAGAAGAAAAATGGGAATAAGGGGGAAAATTAAATCACATAAATGTTCTCAAAAGCATGAGGAACAGTTAATTAACAAGTCTTTGCTTACTTTGACGAAAGTGAACGCTGAAAAAGATGAGATTCATTCCTCTAAGCACTATGGGACTTAACATCTGAGGTCATCAGTCCCCTAGACTTATAACTACGTAAACCTAGCTAACCTGAAGACATCACATACATCCATGCCCGAGGCATGGATGTATGCGAACCTTAGCAGCCGCGTGGTTCCGGACTGAAGCGCTCAGAACAGCTCGGCCACAGCGGCCGGCCTCACTCCAAAAATATTTCAATTACAATAGTAACGAAATAACGCCAGAATTATCTAGATGACCTTGTTATGTGTACGCATATCTCCCAACAATATAGCATAATTTGTAATTTCATAACTAAAGGAAAAAGTCAGTCGCACCAGAAAATAAATAGCAATTAAATAAGTTATTCGTGTCAGATTTGGTTCTAGTGGTATATTCAGTTGAGTTCTACAATGTTCAGCACATTTGTTCTATTTCAGTTATTTTGGGAAATTTCAAAAATTCTGCATAAAATATAAGAAACTGAGGGCATTTGTTGTCCTAAACCAACTATAAAGAAATTGAGCACAAAGCATGAAAACTGATGACTATTCCCAGAAAATCAAGAAATCCGGTTACCTTAGTTTAATGATTAAAAGTATAATAGGAATTTGCATTGTTTTGCAGTTCGACGTTGTTGGTTGTGGTGGTGATGGTGATGGTAGTGGTCGAGGAGGAGGAGGGGGATACCGGGAGACCGATGGTAGTAAAAAAAGAGGGGAGGTCAGTTTCGAGTTATAGCCTATGGCAGCAAAACCCCTAGCAACGGCCCTGGCGGGACCTCTGTAACGTGGCAAATTATTCCGAGTCTTTCCACCCTGCAATTGAAGTAAGCGATCCCGAAATCTGTCAACTTAGCACAGTTGTCGCTGGCCGCTGGAGAAAGGAGCTTGCTGTACGCATGCGTATACATCCGATATGCACACTCCTTATGAATCTAAAAGAAGCACTATTTATCTTTGGTCGATACTTTTCATATTCTATATACAGATTTGTATTAATAATACAGCTATACTGTAAAAATCTCAGTTCAGTATCTCCAATACATTTCGAGATATAAGCTTTTACCTAAATTCCGTAATAACTTTGCTGGTGTAAATAAACTGGGCTAGGCACGCTCAAGTATTCTCCTATAGCATCAGTTGAAAATATAACTAACAGAATTAGTACATACAAGTTGCTTTTCTAGATTTTTCTTTGCTTTCACTTCAATAGCTGCAGATGTTATATTAATCACCTTCAGAAATTATTATTTAATTATGTTTTGCTCTGCGAAGATCGTAGAGAGAGTGCGGAAGTCTATGAAAGACGTAGGTAAAGTGTGTACGTTTTATTTTATTAAAACTATATAAAATGAAAGCGTGGAAAAGCACATGTACAATCGTGAATCATATGAGGTATGCCCTGGTGTGCATGCTTTTGTATAAGAACAGCCAGAACAAAAGTTAGGTGCTACATCATTTGCTATTCCATTTATGAGGATAAACTGTTTTTTATTTAAATTAAGTACGGTTTCGTAAATACAGAATTTCTTTTACAAATGGCCTTCTGTGATTCTGCTGGCTGACTTAGAAATTACTGCGAGTATTTGAGGACTGGAGCCATTCTGACTGGCTTCTTAAATCGTCAGCCAATATGACTTAATCACCTACCGCGCTTTGTTTGATGCTTTTTACTACACTTCTGTGACTCTGGGAGTCGCTCGTCAACCGTCTCATTGTATAGATCAAGGTTAAACTGCGCTACGCAAATTTGTTCTACGATGCAGCAAATCTTGCATTTTGTCTGTTCTTGTTTCGTAAGTATAAATTGACTCTAGTTTTGTACGATTTGGTGAAAGCTTGCACATTTTAAGTGAAGTTTAACTTTCTTGCTGTACTTCAAATATCTTCATGGCGTGCTTCGTTAACATCACGAGACATGCGGCGAGCGCTTTTTTGTAACAAGCCCACTGAACGACTCGGTGTGGTAACTCGCGAATAGCTGTGGCTCAATGATTGTATGGAACGTTAAAATCATTTAGGTAAGACAAACTTCTGCTTCCTTTAGTGCGGGGAAATTGTAAGTAACAGCAGTGCGTAACTTGTATCAACATTAGGTGGACCATAGCGTCTAGAAGAGTAGTGTGGGCAATCGACAAGTTTCCCCTGGCCAACCGCTAGACGGCTCTACAGTCGCCTAGCGCTGGGCGAATAACGTTTCAATAGATGTACTAGCTGGATCTTACACAATTTTCAGACGGTGTATTTGACAATATTAAGACAAGATGAGTTAACTATGACACCTGCACTGAAACATAAAACTTTGACTCCTGTAAGGCAATTGTGAAACATCAGCGCATCAACACCGACATTGGACGGTTGATGACTGGAAACGTGTTGCCTGGTCGGACGAGTCTCGTTTCAAATTGTATCGAGCAGTTGGACGTGTTCGGGTTTGGAGACAACCTCATAAATTCATAGACCCTACATGTCAGCAGGCGACTGTTCTAGCTGGTTGAGGCTCTGTAATGGTGTGGGGCGTGTGCAGTTGGAGTGATATGGGACCGTTGATACGTCTAGATACGACTCTGGCAGGTAACACGTACGTAAGTATCCTGTCTGATAACCTGCGTCCATTCATGGCCACTGTGCATTCCGACGGACTTGGGTAATTCCAGCAGGACAATGTGACACCCCAAACGTCAGAATTGATACAGAGTGGCTCCCGGAACACTCTTCTGACTTTAAACACTTGCGCTGGCCACCAAACTCCCCAGACATGAACATTATTAAGCATATCTGGGTTGTCTTACAACGTGATGTTCATAAGAGGTCTCCACCCTCTCGTACTCTTACGGATTTATGGACAGTCCTGCAGGAGGATTCATTGTGTGAATTCCCTCCAGCACTACTTGAGACATTGGTCGAGTCAATGCCGCGTCGTGTTGCGGCACTTCTGCGTGCTCTCTGCGGCCCTACACGTTACTAGGCAGGTGTACCAGTTTCTTTGGCTCATCAGTGTATAATGACGAAAATCATCTATAGAGGCACATACCAATCAATAATACAGACTAAAGCGTAGGAGATAAAAGATAATTCTAACTCACCCATATAATCTGTATCTGTTAGCTGTCGTAAAGTTTCCAAAGTTTGCGCGGTTACTTCGCAGTCTTCGCCGACAAGAGCTCTTTGCTGACTTCTTGTGCGTTGAAGAAAAAGCAACACTTCATGAAGTGGAAAATTAATTTACCGCCAACATCAAGTTTATTTTCGAACATAAGCCTAAATCACATGCTCCAACAACAATTTCGCCAGTACTGTCTAAACACTCATAAAATACATCATTCCATAGATTTGATATGGAAGGCTGTTTCTTTTCAAGAACTACTTCGACCTGTAAATGAAAGTTGAAAACGCTTTCAGACGGGTAAGTCAAATAAGAAATGCCATAAACAGAGCCGAAGTCCTTTATGGCGTTGAAGGTTGCAACATTTCATTCACAAGAGTTTGAGAGCACTCCACATAGCTGTTTAATACGCTTTTTGAAAGTGTAACCTGCTGTGTGACAAACTAAACAGTGTTTTGGAATGTTGGCTTTATACAGAATACGAAGATCATTCTCGCAGTCCGCTATAACCATATTGTCGTTAATTTGGTCCTCAGCGCATAAGTTAATACTTTTGTTTCGTACCTCCACTTCTTCAGCACATGAACGCATCTGAATTCGGTTCAGAATTAACGGATGCAGGTACGCCCGTCTTAACGGGGACTTAACACGCACCGTAACATATGTAACTGCAGAAAATCTACAGCAGGTGGATGGTGGTCACACCTCAAAATTCCAAAATGACGTTCCAGAGAGTCTTGATTGAATTTGACTGTTATGACTTACTTAAAACCTTTGGACCATGAATACTGAGAAACTCTTTAGCGTGACGAACATTCCATTGTTCTGTTTGAGAAAATGTGTTGTTTGCTGAGTAAATGCGTTCGTACAAGTCAATTAATATCTTGTATGAAGGGGAATCTTAGTAGGGTGAGTTATTCGGTATTCCAGAGTGGAGCGCATCTGATACATTACATATCCGTATCTCTCGTAAATAGTTCCCTCTTTTCACTGCCACTAAAATTTTTGGCATTAGTTTTGCGATAACTACAAACATATACGAAAATATTACTCCACGATTACTTTTGATAAAAAATCCTTCATCATTACGCAACACAACAACAATTCTAAATGCGTCTTACGAGCCGAACAGTTATAAATATACTTCAGCCAGTCACAAGCGACCGCTATGCAGTCTGTCGGCAGGCGCAGCAACTACCGTTACAAAAGAGATCACGAGAACAGAAGTAACAGCACTTCTCCTTTCTAGGTGCCACGGTTGGACAGTAAATACGGAACTGATAGCCATATTTTGGACGCAATGAAACCTAATTAGTTGAACATTAAAAAATTTGCAAAAAGATCTTTACATTAATGAACGCCCGAAATTTTACGAACTTACAGATGCTGCTTCAGATCTTGAGTTATGCGAACTTTGCTTGGTTGGTAAATAGTATTTCGTCAGCGCTGCTCGTTATCGGCTGAACCAGTAACTACCAACGCGAAGTGATGTAAACTGACATCAAGCAGCTTGCGCAGGTAGCTGGACCGAAAGTAAGGGATGGGAAGTTATAACCACCTCCAAAGCAACGAGCAGAAATACCAACTAATTTAGGCACATATGGCCACGTGTTCATGTACTACCTGTTGATTTCCATGTTGGGATCTTTGGCTTACATTTGTTTAACGATTTTCCTGACGTTTTGGCAGCACTACCTCTGATGATCTAAGAGATGCTCTGATCGTATCGGTCGGCTTGTAAATAGTCCTTACGCCGTGTTTGTCTACATAGAGCAGACTCTGTCAGTCACTCTGCAGGTATGATGTAGAAAGGCCACACCTGACATTTGCTCTTCTTAGTACCACTTTACTGAGTGCTATGTTCCGCGACATTTCTTATGCGGCTGGTGAAGTACCCTTACTCCAAACAACCAGTTCTACACTACTGGCCATTAAAATTGCTACACCACGACGAAGACGTGCTACAGGCGCGAAATTTAACCGACAGGAAGAAGATGCTGTGATATTCAAATGATTAGCTTTTCAGAGCATTCACACAAGGTTCGCGCCGGTGGCAACACCTACAACGTGCTGCCATGAGGAAAGTTTCCAACCGATTTCTCATACACAAACAGCAGTTGACCGGCGTTGTCTGGTGAAACGTTGTTGTGATGCCTCGTGTAAGGAGGAGAAATGCGTACCACCACGTTTCAGACTTGAATAAAGGTCGGATTGTAGCCTATCCGATTGCGGTTTATCGTATCGCTGCTCGCTTTGGTCTAGATCCAATGACTGTTAGCAGAATATGTAAGCTGTGGGTTCAGGAGGGTAATACCGAACGCCGTGCTGGATCCCTACAGCCTCGTGTCACTAGCAGTCGAGATGACAGGCATCTTATCCGCATGGCTGTAAGGGATCGTACAGCCACGTCTCGATCCCTGAGCCAACAGATGGGGACGTTTGCAAGACAACAACCACCTGCACAAACAGTTCGACAACGTTTGCAGCAGCATGGGCTATCAGCTCGGAGACCATGGCTTCGGTTACCCTCGACACTGCACCACAGACAGCAGCGCCTGCGATGGTCTACTCAAAGACGAACCTGGGTGCACGAATGGCAAAACGCCATTTTTTTCGGATTAATCGAGGTTCTGTTTACAGCATCATGATGCTCGCATCCATGTTTGGCGACATCGCGGTGAACGCACATTGGAAGCGTGTATTCGTCATCGCTATTCTGGCCTATCACCCTGCGTCATGGTAGGGGGTCATCTCTTGTTCGCATTGACGGCACTTTGAACAGTGAACGCTACATTTCAGATGTGTTACGACCTGTGGCTCTACCATTCATTCGATTCCTGTGAAACCCTGTATTTCTGCAGGATAATGCACGATCGCATGTTGCATGTCCTGTACGGGCCTTTCTGGATACAGAAAATTCTCCTGATCTCTCACCAATTGAAAACGTCTGGTCAATGGTGGCCGAGCAAATGCCTCGTCACAATACGCCATCACTACTCTTGATGAACTGTGTATCGTGTTGATGATGCATGGGCAGCTGTACCTGTACACGTCATCCAAGCTCTGTTGACTCAAGGCCCAGACGTATCCAGTTCGTTATTAAGGCCAGAGGCGGTTGTTCTTGGTACTGATTTCTCAGAATCTATGCACCCAAATTGCGTGAAAATGTAATCACATGTCAATTCTAGTACAATATATTTGTCCAATGAATAACCGTTTATCATCTGCATTTCCTCTTGGTGTAGCAATGTTAATGGCCAGTGGTGTATTTGTCTAGGCCAGAGGTGAAATGTATAATTATAAGACATTATGAAGTGTTATGGTTGGCTGAGGTACGAGGGCTGTCCAGAAAGTAAGTTACAATTGATCGCGAAAGGGAAACCACAGTGAAAATCAGAAACGTTTTATTTGCAACAGTTAGCTACACCTTCCAGCTACTTCTCTACGTAGTAGCCGTTCTGACTTAGACGTTTGTCGTAGAGTTGTACCGACTTTCCAATACCCTCATCATAGAAAACTGCCGCCAGTGTTTTCCTCCAATTCTCTACGCTGGCCTACAGCTCCTTGTCTGTTCCAAAATGTTGTCTTCATAACCAGCGGTTCATGTGAGCAGAGATAAAACTCAGAGAGAGACAATTACGGGCTGTATTGTGGGTAATCAAACATTTCCAATTGAAAACTATGCAGGAGCATCTTCATTGCCCCTGCAGAATACGGCTGAGATTTGTCTTGAAGAAGGAACCGCACGACAATTACGTAATGTTGGCTGCACAGCTTCGGACGAAATTTCTCACTGGGTCCTCGTAATTGGCGGGAGACAATATTTTCTAGACATCTTTACGCGCTCACTGTGAGCTCACAAATGAGAGGAGCGAAGTGATACTATCTAGAGTCATACTAGAGACACTATCCAACACATTTGTGCTAAACGTTATGGAATTTTCATAGTCGTTTCCATTTCGCGATCAATCGTAATTTACTTTCTGGACAGCCCTCGTATTACGCCCGTTCTCGTATCAGGTCTACGTTATGCCTGGCATAATAATGATGACGCCCACCTCATGACAGAATAAAGGAAGGTCATTAGAGACACAGCACAGTCTTGGGCAGTTACGAAACGGGAGTGATAATGATGGTGATACAGGCAACAGTAGTAGTGATACGATTAAACAGCGGCGTTATTGTTAGTGGTGATAGAATGAAACAGGGGTGACAGTAGTGGCTATAGTATAAATTACAGGTGATGATAATGGTGATAATACTAAATAGGGGTAAAGAAAGTGGTCATAACAATAGCGGTAATGCTAGTGGTGATAAAACTAAATATGGGTAACAATAGTGGTGACAAGACTAAATAAGGCTGACACTAATGGTGATAAGGTAGAGTCTCAGAGGATTCCAAATGTGATATGAACGTCAGCGGATGCTCCTGCAGTAGCTCAATCGTAGCTTCTCCGCAACTGACGACTCTACAGCATGTGTCATGGCTCGGGGCATAATTCCAGTGGCCTCCAGTCACGCAAATTGAACTTTTCAGGACGAGCGCGCTCGCACACTGCAGCTGAGCCCTTGCAGATAGCCCTGATTCAAGTTCCAACGCCAAGCACCACACACACACACACACACACACACACACACACACACACACACACACACACACCACCGCCGCCGCCGCCGCCGTCTCTATCTCAGCCGCCATCCCGCCTGCGCCCTGAATGAACGCCCACCACCACACCGTACCACGGCAGGGCCCTTTTCCTTGCCCTCAGGCAACGGCAAGCGCTCTCTCTCTCTCTCTCTCTCTCTCTCTCTCTCTCTCTCTGTCCCAGCTCCCATTCTCCCAGACTCGCCACCCTCCCCTCATCCATCATGCCATCCCTTCTCCCCCCCCATCCCTGCTCCCCCTCTGTCCCCGTCTACACCTTCCCCCTCAATCCCTTCGCCCTGCACTATCGACCACATCTCTTTCTCTCCTCTCTCTCACTGCTGTGCTCCCCTTATCTTCCAACACTCGGCCCTCCACAACACGTAAGATCACTCACGCAGAACACCCCTCCAACTCCACCACTCAGCTATACTTTTTTTCTTTAAAAAATTATAAATACGTATCCTCACTTCTCTCTTTCATGCGCAATTCATACAGACAAATTTCTCCGCCCCTTAACTTCATACCCACCACCCCTGACGAAGCTCACAAGCACAACCATTATTCACACGCCCTCCTCACATTTTCGCACCTCTACACACTCACCAGAATCGAGACATCCATCCTTTAATTAAAATGACTAGCACAGAAAGATTACAACCACTTTAAGCTCCTGCTCATCAAAGAATACTAGACACATAAGATTACCTGACGCTCTATCGCCTTTGACTGTCACTTCCACCATGAGGCATACACACAAACTCTGACTTCATTTGCTGCTGAACCTCACAGTCTTGAATGTACACAAATAGTTTGCCTCAACTGTAGGGCACTTTATCAGAGATTTTCCCTTTTTTGAAACAATACAACTATGACGCCTCATAGTCTAACATAACCACATTCACTACAATATTTTAGGATGCTGTTTATCAACGTTTGTGCACGTTATCAATCTGATTGTACATCATCAACCTTAGAGGGGGAATGGAGAGCGGTAGAAGGGTGTAAGACAACCAGTCTGCGTCAGTAACATCTGTGTTCTTTGAAAACGTAGTTTTACGTGGTGATGTTCTTGGATTAATGTTTATCGGTTTTCTAGCCGTGCCAGATTCCTTTGTCTACTCAAGCTTTGAATGACTTTCTCTGCCATCATCTTCAAGAGTAAACCACCGTTGGGCATTGTGATCTAAACAGCCATACATCAACACGATATCGACCTTTTCCGCAGTTGGTAAACGGTCCATCTTAACACGGGTAATGTATCACGAATCAAATACCGTCGGCACTGTCGGAATGTTACGTGATACCACGTACACGTTTCACTGTTACAGCGCCATCTACCACAAAGCGAAAAAAGTGGTCGAACTAAAACATTCTTATTTCATTGCGTACTACACGAACATGTAATAAAAAATGGGGTTTCCTATTTTTTAAAAACGCCGTTGATATCCGTTTGAACTATGGCAGCGGCAGCTAGCGGGCCAACCATAGCGACATCTGCCTCCACTCTTCAAGCTAGACTAGTTTCGTTCTTTGTAGTTTTTTCGTTTGACGCTTATTTCCTGAGATATCTGGCCCTGTCACGATCAATGGACCATCCTGTGTATATCAGTTGCCAGATCAACAGCAGCCTGAAGATGGCGCATTGTAGCGTTGAAACAGGTTGCAAAAAAATAAAATAAACTCGTAAGGACGGCTGTAGGTGTTTTATTTTGTCACAATAGTAAACGGCTGTTGTCCCAAAGACGTCGACGAGACATAGTGCTTCAATCCTGTTGCAGATGTAGCTCACGGCGAAATGATTCTGCTGTCTGTGTTGCCCGCTATTATACTGAGCGCATGACTTTGATTACATAAGAGCGCTGATAACGGACTTAGCCGCCGCGAGGGTCGGCGCAGGAGCGTTATCCCGTACACGTGCTGTAGCCTCAAATGTAACCGCACAAAGTGCTATATTGAATGGACCGATTTTTTCCGTGGATGTCGAGTTAATTTCAGTCTTGACGTTGCCACAGGGAGTACAAGAAGTGGATGGTTCACTCTCGCTATCGTCCGATGTCAGAATGCCTCTACTTGGATTGGAATCATTTGCCGACAGAGATGTCATCGCTTATAAGACTTGCCATTGTGGAACAGATGCTAAAACCCTATCTAGACCTAGTTATGTACATAGTAATATGCCTTTTACATTGTATACCCGCTACTGTCGTAAAGTTAGTAATGATGAAAAAATACTTGTATGGATGAAAGGACTTGGTGTACTTGATGAGAATGTAACTGTAAGTGGTGATGTAACGCTCTACTATAATTATTAATAAAGTTTAATCTGTAGCGTCAGACACTAATCGCTGGACGTTCATCTGGTAAACGCGAACTCAAGGACGCAACAATTTGAAAAAGATCGAAAATCTAGTGCCAGGAGTTAACTGCTGTACTACGAGTAGTTGGCTGCAAGGTACTTTCGTGTGAAGTTCCCCCGAGTTACGTCATCGACTGGCAACAAGGTGACGGAGCTTCCGTGTGCTGCCAGAGATTATGTCAGTGTCTGCGGCGCAGGAACGATGGTAGCTGTGCCGAATCCGACAGGTGATAAGAAAGTCGCTTCAGATCTCTGCAGCCATCCAGCCTCGAGCATTCGTATCCATACACCACTGAGGGTAGAGCCCCGTCCCCATAAAAACTTTTCCTTCACATTGTGATCTCAAACGCTTCTTTGGTTGCATGTACACTGGCGCGCCAAAGCAACTGCTATAGCCGTGCGTATTCGAATACGGACATATGTAAACATGGCAGAATACGGAGCTGCGGTCGGCAACGCCTATATAAGACAACAAGTGTCTGGCGCAGTTTTTAGATAAGTTACTGATGTTACAATGGCCACTCATAACGGTTTAAGTGAGGCTGAACGTGGCGTTATCGTCAGCGCACGAGCGATGGTACACAGCATCTCCGAGGTAGCGATGAAGTGTGGCTTTCCCGTACGACCATTTCACTAGTGTACCATGAATATCAGCAATACGGTAAAACATCATATCTCAGACATTGCTGCGGTCAGAAAGAGAGCCTGCGAGAGCGGGACGAACGACAAGTGAAGAGAATCGTTCAACGTGACAGAAGTGCATTCCTTATCCAAATTGCTGCAGATTTCAATTGTGGCTCACCAACAAGTGTTAGCGTGCGATATATTGAACGAAACATCATCGATATGGTATTTACGAGTCGAAGGCTGGCCCGTGTACCCTATATGACTGCACGACAAACAGCTTTACGCCTCCCCCGGGCCCGTCGACACCGACACTGAACTGTTGATGACTGGAATGTTCACTAGTCGGACGACTCTCGTTTCAAATTGTATCGAGCAGATGGATGTGTACGGGTACGGAGAGAACCTCATGAATCCGTGGACCCTGCATGTCAGCAGGGGACTGTTCAAGCTGGTGGAGGCTCTGTAATGGTGTGGGGCGTGTGGAGTTGGACTGATATTTGGCCCCTGATAAGTCTAGATATGACTCTGACAGGTGACACGTACGTAAGCATCCTGTCTGATCAGCTGTATCCATTCGTGTCCATTGTGCATTCCGACGGACAATTCCAGCAGGACAATGCGACACACCACACGTCCACAATTGCTACGGAGTGGCTCCAAGAACACTCTTCTGAGTTGAAACACTACACAGATATGAACATTATTCAGCATATCTGGGATCCCTTGCAACGTGCTGTTGAGAAGAGGTCTCCAGACCAGATACATGTACGGTCACGAGAGGGCGTTTCTATGCTAGTACAGGCGCGGCCTGCAGAGTCCGTTGCTATTCATGCCGTCGAAGTGTTGAGCTAGCTACAGGTATCGCGAAATGGTTGGGCCAGGTGCAATGAACGACAAGCTGTACGGTCGTATCTTGCGAAATACTCCGATAGGAAGGTGCTGTGTCACACCTTATTCGCCGTCCTGCATCACCAATTGTGCGAAACCGGTTCGATTCATGGGCACAAGACGTAAGCTGGTCGCCAGCGATTGGTTGGAAACTTTCCTCATGTCAGCACGTTGTAGGTGTCGCCACCGGCGCCAACCTTGTGTGAATGCTCTGAAAAGCTAATCATTTGCATATCACAGCATCTTCTTCTTGTAGGTTAAATTTCGCGTCTATAGCACGTCATCTTCGTGGTGTATCAATTTTAATGGCCAGTAGTGTACTTTCGTGTTGTTCGAACTTGGCTGCAACAAATCTAGGAGCCCGTCTCCGAACCGCTTCGATGTCTTCCTTTATTCCGACTGGCAGCGATATGAAACACCGGAGGAGCACTCGAGAATAGGTCACAATAGCGTCCCATATGCGGTCTCCTTTACAAATGAACCAAGCTTTCGCAATATTCTCCCAATAAACCATAGTCGACCGTTCGTCTGCCCTACGACAATCCCAGGATGTTCATTCCATTTCATAACGATTTGGAACGTTACGCGCACATACAGAGTCCACCAAAAAAATGTATACACATTTCAAACCACGGAAAGTATTACTTTGCAGCTATCAGAATTCTTCGCACACTTGTACTGCTAATCCCCACTTCATGTTCACATTCTGTGGCAGATTTCTGTGGAGAACTGACAAACGCTTCCAACGAGAGAGCCGACGAAGCAGGACTTGTAACTATGCGCTGTCTTCAGACTTGTAAACGATTCGTTTAATTGTAAGGCGGGCTGGCGGTTCTGTTTCAAACTCCAGTCCTCCACTGACGTTGCGATTCATCGGCATTATCAAACATGAAAAACCACTTCACAACACATTTTCGTTGCTCGAATGTCAAGCGTGCTCCAGCCATCTTGTTTTCTCAATACGTGGACGAAAGTACTAACATCTGTTGAGCCAAAGACCATACTACAACAGACTCGTAGCTCAAATGGAACGACAATATCGATATGTCGCCGAGACTCACAAAGGGTGTACACATTCTTCTGGCGGACACTCTATTTTAACGACGTGATCGTGGCAAGCAGTACATTATTAATGTTGTAACCGAGCATTACTGGTTTCTTTTGCTGCTCGTCCACATTAACTTACACTTTTCTACATTTAGAGTTAGCTGCCATTCATCGCATCAATTAAAAAATTTTCTTTAACTCATCTTGAACCCTCTTACAGCCCATCAGTTTCGACGCCTTACCGTCCACCACAGCGCCATCAGTGAAGAACCGCAGATTTCTGCCGACCCGGTACGCCAGATCATTTACGTATATTGAAGGCAATAGCGGTCCTAACACACTTCCCTTGTCTCTGATAAGTACTCGCTGTCGACGACAACATACTGGGTTCCATTACTGAAGAAATCCTCGTGCCACTCACATATCTGAGAACCTGTTCCATATGCTCGTACCATCGTTAACAGTCTGTAAGGGGGAACCGAGTTTAATGTTTTCCGTAAATCTAGAAATACAGAATCAGTCTCTTGCCCTCCATCCATGGTTCGCAAGACATCATATAAGCGAACGTCGAGCTGAATTTCGCACGAGCGAGGGTTTCTATACTCTGACTGAGAACTTGGTCAAGTATTCTGCAGCAAACCGATGTTAACGATATTTTTCTGAATATTTGCTGGTCCGTTCGTTTACAGTTCTTATACACAGGAGTCACTTGCGCGCTTTTCCAGTCGCTCCGGAAGTTGAGCGGGGCGAGTGATTCGTTATAAATGCAAGCTAAGAGAAGGGCCAGTAAATCCGAACTAGAATTAGACGAGGGATTACTGTGTCCTGGGTCTCATGTCAGGTCTGTTTTGCAGTTATTTTACGTACTGAAAGTACAGGAACTTTGATATGGAGTTCGGCGCACCATCGATTTCTTTCCATGCTGTTTCATCTCTAATTTCGTTATTTAAGTTCTCGTACGTGTGTTTTAGTCGTCTGGCCTGTTTGAGTAGGGTACAGTATGTTACGACGTCCTCTGGCTAAGCTAGATCCCTTGCCCATTACATATGCTGCCATAACAACTGTAGCACATTTTTACCGTCTGCAGTCCTCGAAAGACAGCATCTCAGAGAAACTTGCCTCCAGAATAAATTTAAAGTCTGCAGGGAGTGGGCGCCGGTGTGAAACTTCCTAAAACTAACCCAAACTCCATCCGAACAGGCCATGAAGCCCCAACGGCAATGACCGGCCGCCGTGTCATCCTCAGCCTGGACGAGACTACAGAGAGGCATGTGGTCAGCACCGCCTCTCCCGGCCGTATGCTAGTTTACGAGACCGTAGCCGTTACTTCTCAGTCAAGTACCTCCTCAGTTTGTCTCACAAGGGCTGAGTGCACCCCGCTTGCCAAAAGCGCTCTGGATGGTCACCCATCCAAGTGCTAGCCCAACCCGACAACTCAACGGTGATCTGACGGGAATCGGTCTTACCACTGCGGCAAGGCCATTGGCATATGAAACTTCCTGACAGAATGAGATTTTCACTCTGCAGCGGAGTATGCGCTGATATGAAACTTCCTGGCAGATTATAACGGTGTGCCGGACCGAGACTCGAACTCGGGACCTTTGCCTTTCGTGGGCAAGTGCTCTACAATTCTGGAGACATCCCCGAGGTTGTGGCTAAGCCATGTCTCCGCAATACCCTTTCTTTCAGGAGTGCTAGTTCTGCAAGTTTGGCAGGAGAGCTTCTGTAAAGTTTGGAAGGTAGGAGACGAGGTACTGGCAGAAGTCAAGCTGCGAGGAAGGGGCGTGAGCCGTGCTCCGGTAGCTCAGATGGTACAGCACTTGCTCGCGAAAGGCAAAGGTCCCGAGTTCGAATCTCGGTCCGACACACAGTTTCAATCTGCCAGGAAGTTTCACCTTCCTGACAGATTAAAATCATGTGTCTTATCAGGACTTTAACTTGAGAACTTTGTCTGTGGCACGTGTGCGGTCGACCGCGCATGGCTCACGATCCACCCTCACACACTTACGTGCTCCAGTACCTCTCCTCCTACCTTCCAAACTTCACAGCTGTTGCCAATAAGTAAGATTCAGATCAACGCACACTCCGATGCAGAGACAACATTCATTCCGAAAAAGAGTCCCCCATGGCGTGGCCAGACAATGTCTCCACCACATCCTACCTTCCAGGAGATCTAGTCCTGCAAGTTCCGCGCGAGAATTTCCGTGTTGTTTTGGAGGTAGGAGGTGAGGTGCTGGAAGAAGCAAAGCTCTGAGGTCTGAAAGTGAGTCATGCTTGGATAGTTCTCTCGGCAGAGCACTTGCTGGCGAAACGAACAGCTCTCAGTTTCGTCTCCCGATGTGGCAGCAAGTTTCAGACCCGCGCACACTCCGCTACAGAGTGAACCGTTCCCTTAGAAAAATCAATGATTGACTGTGCTGATAAACCTCTTACGTTATTTGCTTTTCAAACAGCTGAGCAATACTGAACGTACTCAGACATTACTGTCTATACTTATTCTGACCAACACTAAACTGACACACAATATTTTTAGCGCAACGCAATCTGACTTTCAATAATCCCTACAAAAGAATGGCCCTGACTAGCAATAACCTATACCTTTCATGAATCACTTACCTCACACAAACCTTCGTTACTCGAACTACTGCAATAGAGCGAGCGCCAATACTGCCAACTAAATAAAAGATTCAAACTACTGAAGGCACTAACTACTGGTAGGCATAGTTAGCAAATGAAACACTTTGATAGAGAACAAACAATGTAATTATCTTAATAATGTTCCAAAGTCATCATATATATATCAGTTCACGATATCGGTTGTTGTTGTGGTCTTCAGTCCTGAGACTGGTTTGATGCAGCTCCCCATGCTACTCTATCCTGTGCAAGCGTCTTCATCTCCCAGTACTTACTGCAACCTACAGCCTTCTGATTCTCTTTAGTGCATTCATCTCTTGGTCTCCCTCTACGATTTTTACCCTCCACGCTGCCCTCCAATACTAAATTGGTAATCCCTTGATGCCTCTGAACATGTCCTACCAACCGATCCCTTCTTCTAGTCAAGTTGTGCCACAAGCTTTTCTTCTCCCCAATCCTACTCAACACCTCCTCATTAGTTATGTGATCTACCCATCTAATCTTCAGCATTCTTCTGTAGCACCACATTTCGAAAGCTTCTATTCTCTTCTTGTCTAAACTATTTATCGTCCATGTTTCACTTCCATACATGGCTACACTCCGTACAAATACTTTCAGAAACGACTTCCTGACACTTAAATCTATACTCGATGTTAACAAATTTCTCTTCTTCAGAAACGCTTTCCTTGCCATTGCCAGTCTACATTTGATATCCTCTCTACTTCGACCACCATCAGTTATTTTGCTCCCCAAGTAGCAAAACTCCTTTACTACTTTAAGTGTCTCATTTCCTAATCTAATATCCTCAACATCAACCGACTTAGTTCGACTACATTCCATTATCCTCGTTTCGCTTTTGTTGATGTTCATCTTATATCCTCCTTTCAAGACACTATCCATTCCGTTCAACTGCTCTTCACGATATCCAATATTATAAATTTACTCTTTCTGATGGACACACGTCCAGATCGTCCGCTCTCAAAATTCTGCCATTTCTCTCCCCACATCCACCAATACTACCAGCTCACCTCCAACTGCGCAACGCTACGCACTGTTAACAGCCAACTGCCCAACACTACAATAGAGAATATATCAGCAATGCCAACCAGCCACAGACTGCGCACAGCACAGTCAGTGATTTTCATACAGAGCGCTACGTGGCGTTACCAACATAAAAACCTAAACAGCCTACTTACAAGAGTGAAAGTCAGTCTGGAAGTAAATCTATGTTTGTTTGTGATACTGTGTTTGAGAACAGCAGATTGATAAAAATCTGGGACATTTAATATTGCAGCGTGAACACGGAGCCGAGATTTTGCCTTGTGCTTGCAGCAATCCTGAGTTACCGGAAAGACCAGTGCAGCAGTCTACAAAGCATGTCAGTGTGTGCAGCGAAATTTCTCTTAGCACAAAACAGTCCAAGAACCTGTTAAACGCGAACTGGGATCCCGGCTGCTGAGGGAAATACCCGTGTCACTTTGTAAGGACGTGTCACTCGCCAGAAACGAAACACGGTTACAGAATTTTTATTTCCATGACGGCTGTTTCAGTAGTAGTGTACACAGAGAATAGTGTATGTCTTCATTTTGCGATGAAACGTTTTTATGTGTTTACGAAATGCAGTAAGGGTGTGCCAAGCAACTGAACGTAACAGTACAAGTTAACAGTGGTTCACATGTTGTTTTTGCTGTATTACCTACCATTCCAGCCACTATGGATCCCGCAGATACCTGTACTGTAAAACTCACCTCGCTTTTTTATGATATTATACAGTATGTAACGTGTACAAGCGCAGATATTTCTATAAGTGGTACCTTGAATGTACACGCATGAGTGTGTTGGTTTTTTGTTCTCTATGTCTCACATTCTTCCCAGAAACACGTCACAAACGTCTTTGACAACGCTTGTCAGTACAGACTCACTCTTTTGCGCCACACATCCACCCTTCAAAATGGTTCAAATGGCTCTGAGTACTATGGGACTTAACTTCTGAGGTCATCAGTGCCCTAGAACTTAGAACTACTTAAACCTAACTAACCTAAGGACATCACAAACATCCATGCCCGAGGCAAGATTCGAACCTGCGACCGTATTGGTCGTGCGGTTCCAGACTGTAGCGCCTAGAACCGCTCGGCCACCCCGGCCGGCCACCCACACTTCAACAGCTCACCTGCTGCCCAGAGTAAAATAAAGCATTAATTGCCACGTGTACTTGGAGGTACTACAATTCTGAACATACGACTTGTGTAGCTATAATTATTAGTCCACAAATTACGTAAATGCTGATCTAAAGTTGTTCAGTATACGGTGCTCGTCGCCAAAAGGAATATCTGCAGTTATGAAAGTTACACTCCGTATATCCTGACAGCCATGGATCAAAGAAGTTAGGTAGATGTAAAATGCATTTGGCTTAATACCCTGGCAACGATTACTGACGAAAGTACAATGATCTGGGTTACCGAGCGCTATTTGTGATTGAATTTCTTAGTAGCGAGGAGGCAGTTTGTTCTCTTGTGTAGAGAGTAATCAACAGTTGAAGCAACTTTGGGCGTACCCCATGAACGTGTGTTCGGACTCTTGCTGTTCATGTTGCATGTTAAGTACCTCGCAGACAATATTAAAAGTAGCCTCAGATTTTCCGCAGACAATGCAGTTATCTACAGGATGTTTACGTAAGAGCGCGAAAAAATTTAACAGGACATAGAGGATGGTCCACTGAACAATTTGAGGTAGGGAACCTGGGGTCGGAGAAACCAGCTTAAAGAGACAACAGGAATAAAATCCCACTACTGTGCGCTTTTTTATTTACGTTAGTCAACTTCAAACACCATGATTGACACAATGAGCGTACCATTTGTGCTGTATCTAACAAAATGTGTTGAAATGGACACTTAAATTTCTTCTGTCTACGCAGAAGAAGTAGGGCCGCAGTCATCGGCCAACAAGATTCCGACGCACCCTGACAAATATTCTTGGTATGTTTCGAATTACGAGGATAATCCCAAAAGTAAGGTCTCCTATTTTTTTAATAAGTACATAAACCTGTTTATTTCTACAATGGTTAACATCAGTTTACAGCTTGAACATTTAACTATTTTTCCACATAATCACCATTTCTGCCGATGCATTTTTGTAGACGCTATGGCAGTTTTTGTATGACCATATCATACCAGCTCGCCGCCATGCAGTTCAGAAACTTAAGAACCTCTTCTTTCACCTCGTCGTCGGAGCCGAATCGCCTTCAGGCCAAATGTTCTTTTAACCTAGGGAACAGGTGACAGTCACTGGGCGCCAAGTCAGGACTATAGGGTGGGTGGGTGATTACGTTCCACTGAAACTGTTGCAGGAGAGTAACGGTTTGCCGAGCGATGTGTGGGCGAGTGTTGTCATGGAGAATGTGTACGCCCTTGCTCAACATTCCTATTCTCCGAGTCTGATTTGCCCGTTTGAGTTTCTTCAGAGTCTCACAGGACCTGTGAGCGTTAACTGTGGTCCCAGTGGGCATAAAGTCGACCAACAATACCCCTTTCCGATCCCAAAAAACGGTTGTCATGACTTTACCGGGAGACTGTGTTTGTTGCTTGGTCTCAGGTGTAAAGTGGTATGCCCAGGTTTCGTCACCCGTGACAATTGAGTCCAGAAAGTTGTCCTGATCGGCTACAAGGCGGTGAAGAAATGCGGGGGAAGCATCAACTCGTTGCCGCAAGTGGTTCTCAGTCAGCATGCGAGGCACCCATCTAGCGCAAACCTTCCGGCAGTTCAATGTTTCCGTTAAAATTCAGTGAGCGGTGCTTCCGGAAACCTCAGGAGCCAACGTGCAGAGATCATTCAAGGTGACCCTCCGATCTTCGCGCATGCTTTGCTCAACCTTCAACACTGTCTCCTCAGAAATTGACGGACTCCCGCTCCTTTGTCCGTCGTGAATTTCAGTCCGACCACCTGCAGACTCTCTACACCGCTTACGAACATTTTTAACATCCTTGCAGGACGCACCATACATTTCCGTCAATTGGTGTCTCAGCGCCCTCTGCGTTCGAAAAGCGAATAACTGCGCTCAGTTTGCACTTGGCGGTAACATACAACGGGAGCTCCATTCTCAACGGCTGCCAAGCCAAGACTGAGCACCTCAGCGCGGCGTGCGCATGTTTACACACAGCGCGTGAAGCACTCTTCATAACAGTGTGATCAACTGTTACACAAACAGAGTTCTGCACTTATAACAAAATAGGGGACCTTACTTTTGGTATTACCCTCGTACAGCACACTCCAGTACAATTCTGACAACTAATTCCCTCTCCGTATCCACTGGGGTCACATACACAAGCGACTTTAGATATCCCAATAGGAAATAATCGAGGGCATTCACGTCAGGTGACATCGCAGACCATGGAAGAGGACCTCCGTTTCCAATCCAGCGACCGGGAAATACAGCACGAAAAAGCCGAGGTGACAATGTAATTACGATAAAAGACAGCCAGTTTGTGGACTAGCAAAGTAAAAAACTTGAATTGTTGGTGCATTAAGTTGTTCTGAAAGCGGTGCTGATATTCATGGCAATAAAAGCGGGTTAAAAGCTATGAGCTATCTGGGGAAGTTAACCTTGCACTACTGAGCAACTGTTTCTCCAGGTATCCAGTCTAGCTTATCAAATTCCCAACCAGACTAACATTAATTACAATCTTTTAATAGTCATCTTACGACAACCGGTGATTATATATATATATATATATATATATATATATATATATATATATATATATAGAGAGAGAGAGAGAGAGAGAGAGAGAGAGAGAGAGAGAGAGAGAGAGAGACACAGAGAGACAGAGAGAGAGAGAGAGAGAGAGAGAGAGAGAGAGAGAGAGAGAGAGAGAGAGAGAGAGAGAGAGAATTTTAATAAAAAAGTCAGTTCATATTTGGACATTCATTTTAACATTGATTATTGTTCCGTTAAAATTTCAGCATATTAAACTTGATTCACATCTAAAGTGGTGCCTTATTTAGGACACATCAAATATTGAGCCAAGATTGGGAGACTGCATACAACACTGCATTCGTAAAATAACACACGAAGAACGTTGAAACATATGTAGGAGGAAATTAACCACAACCAATCGATTCAATTTTCACCCAAAGAAGTTACGTTCGTAGCGCAATCCTGTCCGTCATGAAATTACTACACACTGGTATACTAAATTCATACTAAATCTGTGTGAAATCTTGCCGAAAAGAATAGCTGAGGGCTACTTTGATGATTACACCACATGCTTCACGTGGTCAACTTGGTTTACACAAAGAGTGTAACTCCACAATAATTTTGATAATTAAAATGAATTACATCGAAACGCAATTAACAAAATAAAAACCTCCAACTGGTTACTATCGTCTCACTATTAACCTGATGGGTCAAACAACTGTATAAGCACGTGATACTCGTCTCACAAAGCTTAGCAGAGACGCGCTTAGCCGGAGATCTTACCACTTCAGACGCTCGCTACGGACAGACTGCCGTGGGCTCCTACCGAGGGTGCTTCGCAGATACAAACGGAAGTGACCAGAGAGGCAGCTTCCTGTACCAACATGACAAGGGACGGACAGGACCATACTAAGAATAGAAACCTCTTCGCTTTTAGAAAGTGTAGCTACCTGTTCCGACGTTGGTCCTACTGTTCTCTGGCAGACAGGCTTGTCTGCTACCATCAAGCATGCAACTAGAAATACATTTGCTCATTCATTCTTTCACGCAGAAGGGAAGGTGGATGACAGTATCTTATCATATAGAGTATATAAAAGAAAACGGATGTAGGTTCTGTATGAGACTGTGTGACATGAATTACATATAAACTGTGTTTTACAGTGTAGTAGTGCGACAGATAGTTCTTGCTTATGTGTAAAAGTAACACGTTCCATTGCTCAGTCTCCTCCCAGATAGTCAGAAACACCACAGAAAATTTAGAAGTGGAATGTATGCTGTAAATGACAACAGTTTTAAGAAATTAACATGAAAGGAATCGAACAGAGACCTTTCAACCTGCATCGTAACTTCCTGGTAATTAGGCTCGTCGTCATCTTTTCCTTGTGGGAAATAAAGAATGTATTTGTAAATAAACAGCACAGAACGTGTACACCAGTACGCATGTTAGTTGTAAATAAGCTAGAAAACAGTAATGCTAGACAAAGCGGTAGACAAGTTTACTTCCGTATCTCCTTAAGCTGGTTTCTCCGATCCCAGGTTCCCTATCTCAGATTGTTCAGTGGAGCATTCTCTATGTCCTGTTACATTTTTGCACGCTCTTACGGAAACATCGTGTATAATGAAGCGGTGTCTGACAAAAAAAACCTACAGAAATATTTAATCAGATCTTGATAAGGTTTCGAAGTGGTGGATATTCATAGATGTAAAATTTTGGATTTCAAAAGCGGAAAGAAATGTATCCCAATGTCGCAAAGTCAGTGACTCTCAAGTTTCTCTGGCCATACAAATACTTGTTTTCATGCTGCTAGTTACTTTATTTATCCCATACGCGTTTTGCCTTCTCCCGTTCTAAGGCATCATCAGTGCGATCTATAGCGATACACTTTCGTTAGTTACAGATTATCAAACAGTTCGTAAGTAATTACTTTTTTACAGAAAATCGCAAAATTAACTGTTCGTAAGTAGTTACTTTTCTTTTTAAAGAAAATCGGAAAGTGAACTGTTTGGCAATCTATAACTAACAAAACTGCATCGTTATATATCCCGCTGACGATGCCTTAGAACAGGAGAAGGCGAAGCGCGTATTGCAAGTAACTAGCAGTTGGAAAAGGTAGTTTTATTTACAAGACAAGTATCAGTGACTCACTACTGTATTCCTTCAACGGCTACAAATACCTGGGCGTAATATTTTCTAGAAGTATCAAACGCAGTTATTACACAGGCGCCGTCGTCGCTAAAGCACGCAGCAGGCTTCAGTTTATTGGTCGGGTACTGACAACATGCAGTCACGCTACACAGAAGAATGCTCACAAAACACGCGTGTCACCCATTCCAGAATACTTCTCACTTGTGTGGGACACACAGGTCAGTGAATCTGTCCAAAGAAGGGCAGCACTAATGGTCACAGGTTTTTATTGAAAAATGGTTCAAACGGCTCTGAGCACTATGGGACTTAACATCTGAGGCCATCAGTCCCCTAGACTTAGAACTACTTAAACATAAGTAACCTAAGGACATCATACACATCCATGCCCGAGGCAGGATTCGAACCTGCGACAGTAGCAGCCGCGCGGTTCCGGACTGAAGCGCCTAGAATCGCTCGGCCACAGCAACCGGGGGTTTGTATTCGAGCGACGGAAGAATGTCAGGAAGATGACGACGAACGAGCAGTGGCGACCGCTTGCAAAGTAGACATCAGTTATCCTGCAAACCGTGTCAGTGATGTTGGATATACGACAACTAAGAGAGTAACCTAGGAATACAGCCCAGTACCTTCCTCGTCGTACACGTTGCACTAACCGAGACCCTTCCAGAGACAGTCACGCCACGCTGCATTCGTGGATGCGATGTCTCATGCTCCGTTTACTTCAAGCATTTTAAGGTAATGTAATACATCTGCAAAAGAAGCAGTCGCAAGGTATTCCATGGTGAGGCGTTGGATATTATTCATCACATCGGGAACGTTCTCAGGGTGGATTAATACACCACTGACCATTAAAATTTGCTACACCAAGAAGAAATGCAGATGATAAAAGGGTATTATACTAAAACACATGTGATTACATTTTCACGCACTTTGGGTGCATAGATCCTGAGAAATCATTACCCAGAACAACCACCTCTGGCCGTAATAACGGCCTTGATACGCCTAGGCACTGAGTCAATCAGGGCTTGCATGGCGTGTACAGGTACAGCTGCCCATGCACCTTCAACATGATACCACAGTTCATCAAGAGTAGTGACTGGCGTATTGTGACGAGCCAGTTACTCGGCCACCATTGACCATACGTTTGCAATTGGTGAGAGATCTGGAGAATGTGCTGGCCAGGGCAGCAGTCGAACATTTTCTGTATCCAAAAAGGCCCGTACAGGACCTGCAACATGCGGTCGTGCATTATCCTGCAGAAATACAGGGTTTCACAAGAATCGAATGAATGGTAGAGCCACAGGTCGTAACACATCTGAAATGTAACGTCCACTGTTCAAAGTGCCGTCAATGCGAACAAGAGATGACCCCCAACCATGACGCAGGGTGATACGCCAGAATAGCGATGACGAATACACGCTTCCAATGTGCGTTCACCGCGATGTCGCCAAACACGGATGCGAGCATCATGATGCTGTAAACAGAACCTCGATCCATCCGAAAAAATCGCGTTTTGCCATTCGTGCAGCCAGGTTCGTCGTTGAGTACACCATCGCAGGCGCTGCTGTCTGTGGTGCAGGGTCGAGGGTAACCGAAACCATGGTCTCCGAGCTGATAGCCCATGCTGCTGCAAACGTTGTTCAAATGGCTCTGAGCACTATGGGACTCAACTGCTGTGGTTATTAGTCCCCTAGAACTTAGAACTACTTAAACCTAACTAACCTAAGGACATCACACACATCCATGCCCGAGGCAGGATTCGAACCTGCGACCGTAGCAGTCGCACGGTTCCGGTCTGCGCGCGTAGAACTGCGAGACCACCGTGGCGGGCGCAAACGTTGTCGAACTGTTTGTGAAGGTGGTTGTTGTCTTGCAAACGTCCCCATCTCTTGGCTCAGGGATCGAGATGTGGCTGCACGATCCCTTACAGCCATCCGAATAAGATGCCTGTCATCTCGACTCCTAGTGATACGAGGCTGTTGGGATCCAGCACGGCGTTCCGTATTACCCTCCTGAACCCACAGATTCCATATTCTGCTAACTGTCATTGGATCTCGACCAACGCGAGCAACATTGTCGCGATACGATAAACCGCAATTGCGATAGGCTACAATCCGACGTTTATCAAAGTCTGAGACGTGATGGTACGCATTTCTCCTCCTTACACGAGGCATCACAACAACGTTTCACCAGGCAACGCTGGTCAACTGCTGTTTGTGTATGAGAAATCGTTTGGAAAGTTTCCTCATGTCAGCACGTTGTCAGTGTCGCCACCGGGGCCAACCTTGTGTGAATGCTCTGAAAATCTAATCATTTGCATATCAGAGCATCTTCTTCCTGTCGGTTAAATTTCGCGTCTGGAGCACGTCACCTTCATGGGGTAGCAATTTTAATCGCCTGTAGTGTAGAGTGTAGGGTCTCGTCACGGGTTCGTTTATAGTTACCGTGAGAGCGTTACAGAGACGTTGAACAAACTCCAGTGGGAAACGCTGCAAATGGTTCAAATGGCTCTGAGACAGTACGGGATGTAACAGCTGAGGTCATCAGCCCACAATACTTTTTTTTTTTTGTCTACTGACTGGTTTGATGCGGACCGCCACGAATTCCTTTCCTGTGCTAACCTCTTCATCTCAGAGTAGCACTTGCAACCTACGTCCTCAATTATTTGCTTGACGTATTCCAATCTCTGTTTTCCTCTACAGTTTTTGCCCTCTACAGCTCCCTCTAATACCATGGAAGTCATTCCCTCATGTCTTAGCATATGTCCTATCATCCTGTCCCTTCTCCTTATCAGTGTTTTCCACATATTCCTTTCCTCTCCGATTCTGCGTAGAACCTCCTCATTCCTTACCTTATCAGTCCACCTAATTTTCAACATTCGTCTATAGCACCACATCTCAAATGCTTCGATTCTCTTCTGTTCCGGTTTTCCCACAGTCCATGTTTCACTACCATACAATGCTGTACTCCAGACGTACATCCTCAGAAATTTCTTCCTCTAATTAAGGCCGGTATTTGATATTAGTATACTTCTCTTGGACAGAAATGCCTTTTTTGCCATAGCGAGTCTGCTTTTGATGTCTTCCTTGCTCCATCCGTCAATGGTTATTTTACTGCCTAGGTAGCAGAATTCCTTAACTTCATTGACTTCGTGACCATCAATCCTGATGTTAAGTTTCTCGCTGTTCTCATTTCTACTACTTCTCATTACATTCGTCTTTCTCCGATTTACTCTCAAACCATACTGTGTACTCATTAGACTGTTCATCCCGTTCAGCAAATTATTTAATTCTTCTTCACTTTCACTCAGGATAGCAATGTCATCAGCGAATCGTATCATTGATATCCTTTCACCTTGTATTTTAATTCCACTCCTGAACTTTTCTTTTATTTCCATCATTGCTTCCTCAATGTACAGACTGAAGAGTAGGGGTGGAAGGCTAAGCCTTGTCTTACTCCCTTCTTAATACGAGCACTTCGTTCTTGATCGTCCACTCTTATTATTCCCTCTTGGTTGTTGTACGTATTGTATTTGACCCGTCTGTCCCTATAGCTTACCCCTACTTTTTTCAGAATCTTGAACAGCTTGCACCATTTTATATTGTCAAACGCTTTTTCCAGGTCGACAAATCCTATGAACGTGTCTTGATTTTTCTTGAGCCTTGCTTCCATTATTAGCCGTAACGTCAGAATTGCCTCTCTCGTGCCTTTACTTTTCCTAAAGTCAAACTGATCGTCACCTAGCGCATTCTCAATTTTCTTTTCCATTCTTCTGCATATTATTCTTGTAAGCAGCTTCGATGCATAAGCTGTTAAGCTGATTGTGCGATAATTCTCGCACTTGTCAGCTCTTGCCGTCTTCGGAATTGTGTGATGATGCTTTTCCGAAAGTCAGATGGTATGTCGCCAGACTCATATATTCTACACACCAACGTGAATAGTCGTTTTGTTGCCACTTCCCCTAATGATTTTAGAAATTCTGATGGAATGTTATCTATCCCTTCTCCCTTATTTGACCATTAGTCCTCCAAAGCTCTTTGAAATTCCGATTCTAATACTGGATCCCCTATCTCTTCTAAATCGACTCTTGTTTCTTCTTCTATCACATCAGAAAAATCTTCACCCTCATAGAGGCTTTCAATGTATTCTTTCCACCTATCTGCTCTCTCCTCTGCATTTAACAGTGGAATTCCCGTTGCACTCTTAATGTTACCACCGTTGCTTTTAATGTCAGCTAAGGTTGTTTTGACTTTCCTGTATGCTGAGTCTGTCCTTCCGACAATCTTATCTTTTTCGATGTCTTCACATTTTTCCACTAGACTTAGCACAACTTAAACCTAACTAAACTAAGGACATCACACACATCCATGCCCGAGGCAAGATTCGACCCTGCGACCGTAGCAGCTGCGCGGTTGCGGACTGAGGCGCCGAGAACCTCTCGGCCACAGTGGCTGGGGAAACGCTACATGAGAGGCGTTGTGCATCAGGGAGAGATTTGCTGTCCCCTGAGCATAGAGACGGCCAGCGCACTGCTTCCTCAAATACACTGCTCGACGAGATAATTCGAGAAACTAGAGTTCGTACGGAAGTTTGTCGACGCTCGTTCTTCCCAAGCACCTTTCGCGAATAGCAGAGGGGAGGGAGGGGCGTGGGTAGGAGGGAGAAATGAAAGCCGTACATTAGATATTAGATGCAGCCTAGGCCACATACCGTAAAGAAGAGTGCGGAGTATAGGTCTAGATGAAAAAGTAATCGTGCGCATACGACAGACGACAGAATAGTCGCATTAATACCAGCTTAAAGAAAGTCCCGTGAATATATGACACACAGTAACGCAGAACAGTCCTTCACAAAATTTTAAAAAAAAAAAGAGGAACCAGGAATGTGCGCGTAGGACTGACGCTACGAGGGATCCGTGCAAAAGTAATCTATTCTACTATGTACAGGCAAGATGTAGTGTTTAATGCTGTCACCAAAAATCTCGAAACGTTTTTGACCGGTAATTATATGGAACACTAAAAATCAAATTTTTGTGGCCCCTCGAAGCTTATTGATAGGCAGCTAATGGAATGAGCATGTCAGAACTGTGGTAGGGAAGGCTAATAACCGACTTGAGTTTAAGGGGACATTTCTAGAAACAGACGTTCGCCTGTAAAGGAGACCGCATATAGGACGCTGGTGCGACCTATTCTTGAGTACTTGATAATTAATTGAAACCGTCAGCTGGCGACAGATGTTGTTGACATACCTCGATGTCGACAGCTAAAAATGTGTGCCCCGACCGGGACACGAACCCGGGATCTCCTGCTTACATGGCAGTCGATTCCCGTAAGAGTTCGGGCAACCTCTTACGGGAATCGTCACCTTCGTGTGCGCGAGTAATGAGTGGGTGGGCAAATGTCTATAAGGTATAATACATATGTAGATTGTGGACAGTTGGTAACGTGGGTCTCACCGGAGGCGTGCAAGGGTAAGTCACATAAGCTTCAACAATCTGTGTCCTCGGTGGCTCAGATGGATAGAGCATCTGCCATGTAAGCAGGAGTTCCCGGGTTCAAGTCCCGGTCGAGGCAAACATTTTCAGCTGTTCCCATCGAGGTGTGTCAACAACACCTGTCAGCGGCTGAGGGTTTCAATTAATTATAATTTATTCTAAAGAAGCTGCACTGTCATCAATGGTATCAGCTCATTCGAGAACAGTTACTACCTTCGTATCTTGAGTACTGCTCTAGTGTTTGGGATCCATACCAGGTCGGATTGAAGAGACACATCGAAGCAGTTCAGAGATGGGCAGCTAGGTTTCTTACCGGTAGGTTCGAACAACACGTAAGTGTCACAGAGATGCTTCGGGAACACAAGTGGGAATTCCTGGAGGGAAGTCGACGTTGTTTTCGAGAACATTTAGAGTCGGTATCTGAAGCTGACTGCCGAACCATTCTACTGCCACCAACATATACTGCTCGTGGGGACCACGAACATAAGATACGATAAATTAGGGTTCACGCAGAGGCACACAGACGTTTCTGTTTGCGAGAGGAACAGGAAAGGAAATGACAGGTAGTGGTACACGGTACCCTCCGCCACACACCGTACGGAGGCTTCCAGAGTATCTGCGTAGATGTAGATTTGGTTCTGGCCGCTTAATGATATAGTTCTTCACCAGTAAACCTCACACTACCGATTCTTAAAAAAAAACGAAATCTCATGTATAAAACAGCTTCTAACGTCTGATAACAAGTGAGTTAGAGCGTCAATATTTGACTTTAAACTGAACCGAGAAAAAGTTTACGGAAGGTCGAATTTATGTTTAAAGTTTACTGGAAGTGCTAAGTGTTCACATCATTAAAGCCTGGTTGAGTAAAGTCTGGATATTACTTGCGCTCAGTTTTCGGGGAAAGTTAGTTTTTCATGCATCTCACAAGGGAAACTCCCCATTGCACCACCCTCGGATTTAGTGGTAAGAGGGTCCAGTGGTACAGCCTGCCAAAAACTGAACTCAGATCAAGCGTGAAAACAGGAAGAAGCTGCACTGAACTGTGAAAAAAAAAAGCAAAATAGGAACAGTGAGTGGTCCTAGACCGATAAGAGGCACATTGAGCAAGGGAGGGAAGCGACGGCGGTGTGGTTTAGTGGTGCCGTCGTGGTAGCTCAGCGTGTTCGGTCAGAGGGTTAGCTGCCCTCTGCAATAAAAGAAGCTGAGCTAGTGGATGACCGATGAACTGGAACAAGCGTCATCGGACGTCCGTCCCAACCAAATACAGCGACCATTAACGTGCAAAATGAGACGAACCAACAAAAGAAGAAAAAAGTGGTCATGGTGTCTGACTGCAAAGCGAGGGAGTTGTGTTCGAAGCACGCTCTTATTTTTATTTTTTTTTTTCTTCGCTGTTCTCTGTACTCAAATTTGTGTCTGTGTCGTGGTGTAACGTCCGTTTGTAACAGCGAGGTGTAAGGAAGGGAACTATAATGAAAGTTGATCGTGCACAACTACCCTGTTAGCAGACTAAAGGAAGTGGGTTTCAATTGGGAACCGCAAACGTTTGATGATAAGACTACAAGTCAACAGAATCCTCCACCGGGAAACACGTCTGCTGTGTCACACACGGCAGCAGCTAATTTGTACGGCTGATGAGTGAGATAAGCCTCCTTGCCCGATTTAGGTGTTCGTGTGATCGTGAGTTTGATCACTCCCACGGAAATGATGAAAACGTAATAGTTTGTCACATAAACTGCAACAAATGAAAGCAAAAGTTTCACACTCATACAGTATCTCTGTGCTCTGTCAGAACATATGATTAAACGTTTTTGAAGTTGCGTTCCGTTTTGGAAGTTTTAAATTCCTTTGTTGTAACATAGTTCACACCCGTTTCCTTGTTGTTTTCATTTTTGTGAGACGTCTCTGTGGTATCTCACCTGCTCTCACTATTCAACACGTTTACTCGCGACGGAAACGTGTTCTTACCACATGACTTACGTTCTATAACCAGTGTGTAGTAATACAACTGCCAGGACTACAGCAAGAGAACAAACATCTCAATGTGCAGACGAACAATTCATAAAGTTGTGAAAAAAATGGCAGGATGGGATTTTTGCAACTGGCTTGCCCACTTGTTAGTCCAACACCGCAGCCGCTTGTCGACGACGCCATGGTCTGATGTTCTCAATGTCGCAGTCGTCAAGCTTGCACCGTTTATTGTTTCTGTTTTGTTCTTTCTTTCACAGTTCAGTACACCTTCTTCCTGTTTTCACGCTTGACCTGTGTTGTGTTTTTGACGGGCTGTTCCCCGAACCATCTTACTACTAAACCTGAGGCGCGTGCGATGGGGAGGTTCTCTTGCCAGTGTTTATGAGGTCACGTCTCCTGAATATCAACTACTAGTATAATGCTGCAGGTAGAGCCAGTGTTCTGTGTCGATATCTACAAAATGTTCTGAGAAAATAGGACGTAATAAATTAAAAGTCATGTCTGTTACTCGTTGCAACCCCTGTCCACAGTACGAGTAGCCCTTACCGGCTCGCCATCTCACAAGTGTTCATTACGTCGCCTTTCCGGCTGAAATCTTTTTTAATGTGTGACTTTGAAGTACTGCATCTTTTCGAGTCAGTACAAACTTTAATTTTATTAATGTACTATATACCTAATATTTTAGTACAGTTAGTCTAATTCTGAAGACGTCGCTCATAGTAGCGTCGAAACCAGGTCAATTTTGACTTAATATTTGTGACCGAGGGCTTATTTGTTACAATGTAATATTTGACTTGAGATTATAACGCTTAATGAGTAGACTGTGCCAGCATTTTATAAGTTTTGAATTCGGTCAATTACTGTATGTAATATTGAAAACCGAATTTTTGTTGCTCCTGAGAGGAGTTAGATAGGCAACTTGCAACTACGGGGTATTGGCACCGGATTAGGGACGGGAAAAAGCCACCGGTTAAAACCAAAACCGGTATTTTAGATTTCTGAAAAGCCCGTATTTTTCCGCATTTGTTTGGTCTGTGTTATAACACGCGATATTTATTTTGTACTAACAGCTTATATGAAAAAACGAATTATCCATTTTCCTTAGCAGTGCTGCTAAATTTCTTTGTTTTTAGATAAAATATGTTTGGTCGGAAGTTCTGTGACTGCTGAAAGATTATTGTTGTCTCGGAACGATAGAGATTCTGATAAAAGGAGTCAACTTACAGATCAACACATTATAGAATGAATATTCGTGAACAGATTGCACAATAAATATTGGCCAACATATTAATTCATTTTTGAAATTTCAAAGGTTGTCATGCAATTGGTCCTAGTAAACGTAACGTTTTGCCTCGTACCTAAATCGTTCATTTGAATTTTTTGGTGAGAGCATTTGTGGTTTTGTCAGTAAAAAATAAAATAAAATAACTGCAGAAATAGAACGCTAGAAATTTTACACATAAGCTTATTATCTGTCTGTCATTTCTATTAAATAACAAAAGAGAAAGAAAGTTATCGAAACAGTATTACATTATAAATTTAACAATTCATTCATAATTGACAACAAAAATAAAAAGTAACTAATTTTGTAGTCTATGTCTACATAATGTCTCTATCTGCTTGTAGCACTTGAAAACGGACGATTAACACGAAAAACAGTTCTTAAACTTCAGTTTTCACTCCTCAGCACAGACTATTCGTAATGCTCAAATAGTGCCATGATCCTCACAACAACATGATTTTTGAGCAGAGTTTCAAAATAAAAGATTAGAATCAATAGGAGAATACTGGATATATTTTGTAGCAATGAACCAGTAATCAATTTTCGAGGTGGACGCACTAAGTTTTCTTTTATTCGTCTGCTAGATTTAATATTTTATTTTAGGAATCATGAAACAGACAGAAGCAAAATTTTTCGAATTTGTTAAATTTCTACGTTGTTTACAGGAAATAATAAAAACAAAAACCCAAAAATCTGTTATTTCAGAAACCGGTTACTTCTGGCGATTTTAACAGTCACATTAAACTGGCGTGGAAAAAAAGTTGTAACTGAAAACCGGTTGTTTCAGCGATAACCGCCATCCTTACACGGGGCTAGAGGCTTAGTAATACAGCTTTGCAAGCAACTAGATTTCCGTTTTCCGGCCACGGATTTAACGCTACATCAAACTTAAGCAAAGGTCCCTGTAATTTCAGTGGCCGTCTGTGTCACATACACGCGCGACCATTTTCACACACATTTTCCACCAATGACTAAGTGCAAACATTGACAGTCAGTAGCAATATCACGTATAATGTCTAGTCAAAGTCGTACTGCTATCTGACCTGTGCGTAAAAACTATTCTTAATTTACTTGAAGCCTAGCAAGAGCGTACCCAAGATGTGAGCTGGAGAGGAAGGTGTAAGGGGGAGGGGGGAGGGGAGGAGGGAGGTTGGACGTGGGAAGCTCATATTAGTTTCACGCAAAATGGTGAAACAATTTTGTGATTTCACAACAAACCGTTCTAGATGCGCTTGTTACTAGTCAGTACCCATTACACGTTCACCCGTCCTCCCAACTGATACTGATTTGATACGTCTTTTGTGGGACAGGAGTAGGGTTCGATTATGAAGAATATTTTTTGTCCCACCCCCCTTCCCCGTCATCTTGACCATTACAAAACTGCTAATTTCTTACTTTCATATATCGATATGCACATGTCAGAGAGCAAGCAATGTTGATCCGCGATCTTTGGTTGTATTGTTACACCATCTCTGCCTGACAGCGCTCACGTAGAGATTATTATTATTAGTCGTGGTGTATTGGGAAGCAGACAAGGAACGGCATCGTCACGAAATTTTTATCTGGGATTCAGCTGATAAATGTTGAATACAGATTTACTGGAAATGATTGAATAAAATGGTGGTGATGAGAGTGTGCATAGATTTTGGAAAGAGTTTTAAGAAGAACTGTGAATTAAATCCGCAGCTTTCCATGATTGGGCGTAAAATTAATTGTCGTACCAAGATTTGGTTGAAACAAGGAGGGGGGGGGGAGAGGGGGTGAAGGAGGGAGAGATGCCTTTCGGTACGTTAATCTTTCATAGAAATTAAATTTTTGAATTATCAATCGGTTAGAATTATTTCTAAAACAAGTCATTTTTAAATAAAGTCAATAGTATTCACGATCTTGAACGTGAAATGATAAAGTAACTGTTTCCTACGAACATCAGCACCCAAAATCATTCGCATACATCAGGAAATTCTATGTTGCTTATGTCCGTATTGCACGTGGTGGCACACACGCTTCTGAACATCATTCTTAGTTAACGATTTCAGTTTGGCTTCGCAGTGGCACTGCTTTGCTGGTTTTTTTACTGTGCCGAAGTAAGTGCAGGAATAGACCAGGGCCATAGTTACACAAGTACTCGGCACTTACAGAAAAATGTCATTACACAGTTAATAGTGATTAGGTCAGACAGTTTACACTGAGTTTGGAAGGTATTTTCTTGTTATACAAGGTACAGTTCGGTGACCAGTGTGATATATGCGTGTGTGAAACATTTTTCGTGTTCTGCGTCTCATTTCGCAAGTTAGCTGCACAAATCAGCAATGAACTGTTATTAAAGTAATTTGGATAGTCTATTCCGAAAAAATTTTGTGGTTCATTTGACATGTAATTTTTAATGGTTTTATTCTGGCTCAGTTTTGAGTGGTTGGAAACTGTCCACTGTTACTTCACGCGACACATTTTTTTTAAAACGACTGTGCAATGCAGAGCTTAAGTAATCACATTCTTTAGTGATTAGTGTCGTACACTCTACAGTACACACACGAGAATATAAAATAGGGAAGTTACAACTTGATGCTCGCTTGATAGAAAGTTGGTGTTTGAAAAGAAATATCCATTACAACAGCCTTCGCCGAACCCACGGTGGCTTCGCGGGAAAATATTAAACCCGTACAGTACTGTCCACAGAAAAAATGCAGTGTTTTGTACAAAACAACTACGGAAATGGATATAGTACCTTTGCTTCATTAACATAAAATTAATTTCTGCATTGGTGCCGGTGAGACATAAAATCTCGCACTATACAGGGTGTGTGCGGTACCTTTTTACATTGTATCACACTAGCGTAGCAGAAATCGAGACGAATAATTCGATGCAAGACACTTGTGGCCTATGAAGCCGAGAAACAGCCTCAAATTGTCCTACAAAAGCCACCTAACCTACAAGGCGTGCGCGCCGTGCGAAATTTTTAATACCTTATGGCGCTTTTACGCTACCGGCATAGTTGGCCTTAATCCTTTGAAACTCATTTCCTTTTCACGCTAAAATCATCCTTGAATGTTAAACACATCTCTCTGTTACACTTTCAAAGCGTAAAATTGACGTTTGTGTAAATTTATGTCCAAATTTTGTCAGTTACAATAGCGTAAAGCTAACAACTATACCGCTCATGTTTCTCTGGCCTTCCTAGAATAAGAGACAACCGTCCTTTTAAGATTTAAGTCTAGATCGAATTGCAGTCGTAATTAGTTTTTGCATAGCGTTTGCAAAAGTATTTTTCCTTTCATTGATGTCACGGGAAAGTTTAATTTACTAATATTAATGAAATAAAAAAAATTCAAAAATCAGTCTCACTAAGCCGGTGATTCAGTAGAGCAGGTATTTTGTAGGCCAATTTTAGGCGATTATCCTGCATGATGGGCCACAAGCGATTTATATCATACAGCCTGCCTTAATTTCGCCTTCACCAGTGACACAGTTACCGCAGAGACCCTGCACATGTAAGGAAGCTTTACAGATGGGCCATGCGAGAATCGAGAGCTTCATAGGCGCTGTTGGCTGTGTGGTTTATGCATACAGTGCAACACAGTTCTCTATTCTGGGACGTTTATTCAATTCCTATTTGTCCCAGAGAAAATAGTCCCCGATTTGTTGAAGTTCTCCGTTCTCCCCATCACTACTCTACAGGTCGCATATCTGATATCGCACTGAAGCCTTCCTCCCGGTTTACATTGAGTCTGCTCTTGCTTCCTCTAACACTCTGTGTCACTGCCAACGCGCGCGCGCGCACGCACACACACACACACACACACACACACACACACACACACACACACACACACAATATGCCAGTAACACTTCGACATTCGCGCACCACACTTCAAATTAACACACGACGATACAAATGAACAGCAAACTTCTAACAACATACAAGGCGACAACTGTAACTTCCTATTTCGTGAGAAGCTAAATAGAAATGTATGTGGAGCATCAAAACTTCCATTAACGAAGGAAATAGGTGCATTAACACATCTAACATAGCGGGAAACAAAGCTAGAGGATCAAGACTCGTAAGTAGCGTGCAAAATAACGGTCTGAAATGGACGAAAAACGAAAAATAGAAACCGTTCTCTTTGTTTACAGACGACTGGCTCTAATAATTTGAAGTAATTGTGAAGTTGTCAGCATAAAAATAACTTGTTACAATCACGTAAGGTATCTGCAAAACTATATAAATATTTGTTTTCCGCACTAGTTTTCCAAGTAAAATTTTTCGAAACATGCAATGACTCGTGCGGAAAATAGGAAACACGTATCATTAACTACACATGGAAACAATCCCACAATCTGAAGCCTAATTATTACTCCTTTCAAACTTATGACCACTGGAAATACCAAAGAAAGAGCTAAAACATGTTTGGTGAAGAAAATCAAACAAACGGTGTCTTGAATAACGCGGAACATACGTCTAGCTTTTCTCAGCAAGCACAGAATTAAGACCGTCTTCGTCCAAACAGAAGATTAAACATTTCAGCATGTCGTATCAACAGATACCCGTTGCACTACCACATACGGAGTGGAGACTTCTGCCTGCCATTAATATTTCACCTTTAAAAGTGTTTCAGGGTTTCATAAATCGCCAGTTCATTGCATTCATAGCTCCAGATTCGGTGGTTTCTGGACACTTTCATCCTGTCGCATTTAGAAAGCCATTTCCCAACCCCACTGCAGCATAGCGTATTAAAACAAAGATTCGACAGTGCGATAAAGAGGTGCTAAAATCTACAAAAATAGCGGTATCACATCTCCCTTTCTGTATAAAAAGAAAAAGAAGCCATTTCAGCTGTGACACTTGTCGCAAGGAAGTGAAATCACTTTGCATGTATGTCTGCAAACCTTGACGGCTTCCTGGCAGACAATCTCCACTCCTTACGAATTGAGAATGTATGTGTGGACCAGAGGTGGCCTGAATTGAAAGAAATAGTATCGAAAATAATTGAGAGATTTATATCCCTTGGTACTCAGAACAGGTCATAACACTCTTTAAGAAACAACGAAAGAAGCATGCCAAATTTAAACACGCAAAATCTCCAAGATTGTAGATCTCTTATAGAAGCTCGAAATTTAGCTCTGACTCCATCCTTATATTAGCTTCCACAACAAAACTTTGTCTCAATCTAGCAGAAAATCCAGAGATTCTGGTCGCATGTAAAGTAAGCTAGCGGCAAGGTAGCAGGAGTAATCCACCAAATTACAGGCCCATCTCGTTAATGTCAATATGCAGCAGGATTTTGGAACAAATATTGTGTTCGAACATTGTGAGTTACCTCGAAGGGAACGGCGTATTGATACACAGACAACACGGATGTAGAAAACATCGTTCCTTTGAAACAGAACTAGCTCTTTACTCACACGAAGTGTTGAGTGCTATTGACAATGTATTTCAAATTGATTCCGTGTTTCTAGATTCCCGTAAGACTTTTGGCACTGTCCCAGAGAAGCGGCATCTAGTGAAATTGCATGCTTATGGAACATCGTCTCAGTTATATGACTGGATTCGTGTTTTCTTGTCAGAGAGGTAACAGTTCGTAGTAACTGACGGGAAGGTCATCGGGTAGAACAGAAGTTATTTGCCATCTGTTGTTCGTTGCCTATATAAACGATATAGGAGACAATGTGAGCAGCTGCAGGTTGTTTGCAGATCGAAAGGTCAAAACCAATTGCAAAACGATTTGGCGAAGTATCTGTATGGTGCGAAAATTGGCAGTCGACCCAAATAACTAAAAGCGTGAGGTCATCCCATAAGTCCAAAATGGAATTCCTTATACTTCGGTTAACACAACAAATCAGTCAAATCTAAAAGCCTTAAATTTAATTACAATTACGAATAACTTAAATTGGAAAGATCACATATAAAATACTGGGGGGGGGGGGGGGGCGGGAGTTAAACCAGCAGAACACTTAGATAATCTAACAGATCTGCTAAAGAGACTGCCGACACCACACTTGTCCATCCTCTTTTGGAGTACTACAGCGCGTTCTGGGTCTTTACATGATTAACGTGTTACATCGAGAATGTTTTGTATTATCGAGAAGTGAGGGAGGGAGTGTTATTGACATGATACAGTAATTGGGATGAAGATCATTGCAACAAAGGCGTTTTTCGTTGCTGCGGAATCTTCATACAAAATTGCAATCACTAACTTTCTCTTCCGAATGAAAAATATTTTGTTGATGCCGACCTACAAAGCGAGAGCATCATATTAAATTAAGGGAAGTAAGAGCTCACACGGTGTGATACTTAAAAATGACTTGCAGAGTATCCGTGTATATGTAAAAGCTTTAAGTAAAGTCAATTCAAGATATTGAAAGTTGTTATGATGCCTATGCAGTGCATGTACAAACTACATTATGTGTTTGAACGGGATCTGTTTGTACTAGCAGTGTAATTACATTCAAAATGTGCAGAGTGCTTACAGACAAACTTTAGGCAGTATCACAGTTACGAGATTTCACAAGCTGAATGCTCACACCGTAGGTTTCCCTGACCTACGGCTGTAACAACTATCAACTGTTGCCGCGGCAGGAGCTCGGCTGCCTTCGGAAGAATTCGGTGGTGTTCGGTAGGTGCTGCGTTGCTGACGGCCCATCAGGTGGTGGATTACATCGCGCTGCGTTTGCCGCCATACATGTTTATATCACAGCGGACAGCTGAACGGCGATTCGTCGGTCAGCGCGCCCCATTCGAACAACCCGCGCAAATTTCGGGGACGTTCGGAAATAAACGGCAAACGCTCGGAGTGCTAGGCGCCTACGGAGAACCGACTGTCGTTCAAGCTACAGCGGGAAAGCAACTGAAACTTTCTATAGGCTGGACTTGATTGAGTAATAGATGCGGAGGTTGTACGTCTACAGGCAATGTAATTAGTGTTCGTATCAATTCAAAAATGAGACAGTCCATGTGCTACAAGGGCCATCTTAGCGTAGTTAGCAAAATTAGAAAAAAATATTAAGAAGGAATAATGCAGCAGATAAGGCAAAATTACGAACGATCGTTGGTTGAGACGCCACAGTTATTCAAAGCGACCACACTGCTCAGTTTCTTTAGAAAATTATTACTTGGGATCATCTAAATTCTAAATCATTTCGTAAACTCGAAAATGTATTGACGAGTGATAAAACGAAATTGACGCCCACAAATTAATGTGCCGCATGAAGTAATTAATCCATAACATGCAAGTACAAGCGTGGTGCACAGGACAGAAAAGATACTTTTCATATTTCTATGTAACTATAAACTTGTTAGTCCATGAGAAAACTTTAATTGAATTGACCAATACGCCTTCTCTCAGAGTCTTTTGAAAATAACGTCGTTGCTATAGATGGAACAAAATACTACTAGTAGCAACGGTAAAATGGAACTACATGTCATCTACAAAAAAAAATTCGAATTCCATCGCGTGTGTCGTACGCTGTATGATGCTTTTCAAGCTCTAACTTTCTTACTGGCTAATTTTTTTCGATTGTACGGTATTTTCACGGTATTTAGTAAAATACGAAAGATGATTAATATATGGCAGCGATATAGCGAAGCGTTATACGTCGTGTATGCGGTGACGAAGTAACGAACGATATTATAAACTGAACTTAACAGAAATCAGTTTTGAAGTTGGCCACTCGTGAAACCGAGACGTTAGGTACATCGTGGGTCGAAATAAGATTTCAGAGCTCATGGTTCATCTTACTCAACCGGTACGAAAGCTTGCACAGTTCAGTTAGCGACGAAGACTGTCACAGACGATCATAGCGTAAGATATTAGTTTGTCAGGCCGCAGAGAGGACTTACCTTTCGCTGGAAGACGGCTGCAACCATGGATCAGCGACCGGGGCCGGTGGAAACGGAACAACCGCGAGAAACACACGGGACCGGCCACACACAAGTGCAACTCGAACCGCACTCTCCGCGCACAGGCTGTTAACTGCGCCTCCTCGAACCCGTGACCCCGTCTCGTGACGTCACAGGTGCTCACTGACCAATACACGAACGGCTTTTTCGAGTCGAAAGAAGCACAGCGGATCTTAATCAGGGCTCCCAGACACAAGCGACTGATTGTAGCGGTCCGTCGCTAGCGATACCATGGAAAATAGCCGCTCGGGTCGACCGCGCCGTGTTCGAGAAATTCGTCAGGCAATTTGAACCAGTTTTACGAACGCCATTGTGTCCAGACGTTCTGCTGTGGAAAATCAATCGGTAAGAGCTTAGCAGTAATGGCTGTTGATCTCTGTATCTCCACAAATACTTGCAAACAAACAAAAAAGTTTGGGATCGGAATTTATTAAATTTGTTTCTATATGCTTTTCTTCGGATGTTAGTTAACTGTAGGTTACAGGTTACTTTACAGAATAGGTGCCAAATGTACACCTTTCTAGCTTACCAGTATAATTCATGTTTCATCGATTAGTCCTCAATTCCCTTGTCATTCGATGCTCGTGTAGCTTAATTGCAAGTGTTGACACAGTGTTTCTGCAATATCGGTGTGTCCCTAAAAATGTTGTCAAGAGCAACACCGCTGATTACCATCACTCTTGTTATAAATTATATGAGAGAGAGTTAGATTACGTAAAACAACAAGAGACTTGAATACAGCTGCATAAATGAACTTCTAAAATAAATAGTCCATATTATGGCACTTCATTCTGTTTGGACCTCAAAAACGTTAGTAATACATGTAGTTCTTCCTTAAATAATTCCATGTCATCAGTTGGAGCTCAGTATATCGTGATACCTCTATCTACATCTATATTTATACTCCGCAAGCCACGCAACGGTGTGTGGCGGAGGGCACTTTACGTGCCACTGACATTACCTCCCTTGCCTGTTCCAGTCGCGTATGCTTCGCTGGAAGAACGACTGCCGGAAAGCCTCCATGCGCGCTCGAATCTCTCTAATTTTACATTCGTGATCTCCTCGGCAGGTATAAGTAGGGGGAAGCAATATATTTGATACCTCATCCAGAAACGCACCATCTCGAAACCTGGACAGCAAGCTACACCGCGATGCAGGGCGCCTCTCTTGCAGAGTCTGCCACTTGAGTTTGCTAAACAAACCCGTAGCGCTATCACGCTTACCAAATAACCCTGTGACGAAACGCGCCGCTCTTCTTTGGATCTTCTCTATCTCCTCCGTCAACCCGACCTGGTACGGATCCCACACTGATGAAATTAGCCCGCCACTGTGGCCGAGTGGTTCTAGGCACTTCATTCCAGAACCACGTGGCTGCTGCGGTCCCAGGTTCGAATCCTGCCTCGGGCATGGATGTGTGTGATGTCCTTAGATTAGTTAGGTTTAAGTAGTTCTAAGTTTAGGGGACTGATGGCTTCAGATGTTAAGTCCCACAGTGCTCGGAGCCAGTTGAACCATTTTATCGTGATATTTTCGGTCAGTTCTGCTTAGACAGCGCAAACTTCAAAATTTTGATCACTGAAAAATCAGAGGGTATCGATGCTTTTTTTATATAGGAGGTCTGTTCCAAAAAAAATCCGGAACATTCGTAATTTCTTGCCAATGGTGTGCTGGAGCGAAATACGGCTGGCATTCCGGCACACGTCTGTACTTAATGTGCAACTGTCAGAAGTTTCATTGTTGCATGTCTTTTACTTGTTGTTCAGTCCTGTATTGAGTAGAACGTTGCGCTGCATAGTTTGCGAATTTCGAGATAAACAGAAGAACAAAGCGTCTACATTAAATTTCGCGTGAAACTCAATAAAACTTTTACCGAGACACATCAATTGATGCCTGAAGCCTACGCTTAAGCCGTACTCGGTGTTACGAATGATTCACACGTTTTAAAAGTGGCCGAAAGGAAGTTAAAGACGACACTCGTTGAGGACACCATTCGATGTCGACAGAGGACATTCATGTCAGGAACGTCAACGTAACTCCAGAATGAGATGTTCACTCTGCAGCGGAGAGTGCGCTGATATGAAACTTGGTCGAACTCGGGACATTTGCCTTTCGCGGGCAAGTGCTCTACCAACTGAGCTGCCCAAGTACTACTCACGGCCCGTCCTCACAGCTTTACTTCTGCCAGTATCGCGTCTCCTACCTTCAAAATTTAAGATATTGCGGAGACATGGCTTAGCAGGAGAGCTTCTGTAAAGTTTGGAAAGTAGGAGACGAGATACTGGCAGAAGTAAAGCTGTGAGGACCGGGCGTGAGTCGTGCTTGGGTAGCTCAGATGGTAGAGCACTTGCCCGCGAAAGGCAAAGGTCCCGAGTTCGAGTCGCGGTCCGGCATACAGTTTTAATCTGCCAGGAAGTGTCATCGTAACTGTTCTTGCCAGTGGAAGACTGACTGCCGGAGAGATTGCTGAAAGACGTAACATTTTAGTTGGATCACGTCATGCAATCCTGAGACATCATCTTGGAATGATTCGTCCTTCCGCCAAGTTCGTCCCACGCCTCATGAGTCAACATCAGAAACATCTTCGCCTCGCAATGTGTTAAGAGCTTTTGGATCGCGCGAATGGGGAGAAGATGTTCCTTCAGAGAAGCATTACTAGTGATGACACGTGGATCTACGGTAAAACAGTAGTATCAGAAATAGAGTCCACCTCGATGCAAAACACCTTCTTATTCGTTTATTTTTTTATTATCCAAACTAGTTTCGGCGACAAATATCTCCATCATTAGTGGTTCTCTTCTTTTATCTAAAACATGCAGAAAATAGCATGGTTACACAACACAGTAGCACATTATTACATTTTTACTATTCGTCTTTTGAAATATAGTTTTCTATGGATACTTTCATACTATCTTATTTATTATATGTTACAGCATGTTTTAAGCAATTATTGGCGCTGTTTGCGACATATTTTCTGTGCTCTTTTTTCTGTTGCCGTATTTACTTACCGAACAGCGTGTCACCTGCATCCATATTCTGGATCAGGAACAAAGTGCGAAAGGAGGAGCAGGAGGTTAGTGTTGAACGTCCCGTCGACAACGTGGTCATTAGAGACGGAGCGCAAGCTCGGGTAAGGGAAGGATCGGGAAGGATGGGGAAGGAAATCGGCCGTGCCCTTTCAAAGGAACCATCCCGGCATTTGCCTGAAATGGTTTAGGGAAATCTCGGAAAACCTAAATCAGGATGGCTAGAGACGGGATTGAACCGTCGTCCTCCAGAACGCGAGTCCAGTGTGCTAACCACTGCGCCACCTCGCTCGGTGAAAGTGCGGAAGTTTTGTTTTTCTGTGTATAAAAGCAGCCACATACCATCCAACGAACGTGAGTACACGAACAGCTAAGTAACAGCTCAGTACACAGCAAATAACTGGTTTCTACAACACTACCACAACCCCACCAAGTATATATTACTGACATACGAAGTTCACCTTTTAGTATTTTGTTTACTAACAGCCGCTCACACGGTCGCAGAGGACATGATGTTCGGTAAGTGAAAAACGGCAACAGAAAAAAAAGATCACAGAAAATATATCGCAAACAGGTACAATAACTGCTTAAAACATGCTGTAACATACAATAAATAAGGTAGTATGAAAGTATCCATAGAAAACTATGTCTCAAAAGACGAATAGTAAATATGTAAAAATGTTTTACTGTGGTTATATAACCACGCTATTTTCTGCAGGATTTAGATTTAAAAAAACACTGATGATAATGATATTTTTCGCCGAAACTAGTTTGGGTTAATAAAGAAATAAACGAATAACAAGGTGTTTTGCATCAACGTAGTCTCAATTTCTGATACTACTGTTTTTCCATGCAAACACGGATCAAATGGAAGAGTTCCAAGCCAGCCATGGTGGCCGAGTGGTTCTAGGCGCTTCAGTCAGGAGCCGTGCGCCTGCTATGGTCGCAGGTTCGAGTCCTGCCCCGGGCATGGATCTGTGTGATGTCCTTAGGTTAGTTAGATTTAAGTAGTTCTTAGTTCTAGGGGACTGATGACCTAAGATGTTAAGTCCCATAGTGCTCAGAGCCATTTGAACCATTTTGAAGAGTTCCAAAATAAAATCATTGGGTCTACGGTAATGATGATGACACCAAGGTTCAGTTTTCACAATGTGTCGGGAAAGGCTCTCCAGATTAAAAATTGTTGTGAGGTCAGGTCGAACGTGAAAGCCATGCTGATAGTTTTCTTTGACTCTGAAGGCTTTGTCACGAATTACTGGCACAGGGACAAATTGTTGCTTGGTGGTACTTTCGGGGGTGTTACGCCGCCTGCGTGAAAACGTGGGAAGGAAACGGCTTGAAATGTGCTGAGACAATTCACGGCTGTTGCATCACGGCAACGCACCCGCACATTCATGTCTGTTTATTGCGTGACTATTGCACAAGAAGCGAAATCCCTGCGCTGCCTCATCCTCCGTGTTCTCCAGACCTGGCCCCTGCAGAGTTTTTTTATTTCCAAAGTTGAAAACGCCATTGAAAGGAAGAAGATCTGCAACGATAGTCGAGATGAAAGAAAAGTTGCAAACGGCGCTTCGCACGATCCAGCAAGTGCTTCCGGTATTGGAAACGACGTTGGGATCGGTGTAACACTTGTGGAAGAGAGTATTTCGAAGGAGGCCATGCACAATAAGCAAAAAGTAAGCGTAGAAAAATTTTGTAGGCAAAATTCCTGAATTTTCTGAACAGACTCGTATTTGTATTACTACGTAATACGGGTGGTGCCCCGGTTTCGGTCTCACTTCTCGATAGCCCGTGCTCGCTCTATAGGTCCTTAACTATAAATTCCAACGGGAATTTTTCACGTGACGTGGATAGGGCGAAGCGAAACGAAAGAAACCTTCTCAAGCACGCTCAGTAACTATACCATCGAGTCACGGTCAGGCAGCCGTATTATCGCACGCCGCATGTGACTAGTCAGGCTGCACAGGAATTACAAGTGGTCAGCGCTCAGTGGCCGCTGTCTGCGCTTTGCCCAGATGACAGATCACACGACCTGCTGACGGATCGCAAGTCGCAGAAACATGGCGGCGGTAAGCAGCAAACATCGGGAGCTGTACTTGCTCGGACGTCCGAATGATTATCTCTTCTGCCGCGACGGCAAAAGCGCAGTGCGCACTCTGTGTACAGGGTGGTCCATTGATCGTGGCCGGGAAAAATATCTCACGAAATAAGCGTCAAACGAAAAAACTACAAAGAACGAAACTTGTCTAGCTTGAAGGGTGAAACCAGATGGCGCTATGGTTGGCCCGCTAGATGGCGCTGCCATCGGTCAAACGGATATCAACTGCGTTTTTTGAAACAGGAACCCCCAGATTTTATTACATATTCGTGTAGCACGTAAAGAAATATGAATGTTTCACTTGGACCACTTCCTTCGCTTTGTGATAGATGGCGCTGTAATAGTCACAAACATATGGCTCACAATTTTAGACGAACAGTGGTAACAGGTAGGTTTTTTAAATTAAAATACGGAACCTAGGTACGTTTGAACATTTTATTTCGGTTGTTCAAATGTGATACATGTACCTTTGAGAACTTATCATTTCTGAGAACGCATTCTGCTACAGCGTGATTACCTGTAAATACCACATTCATGCAATAAATGCTCAAAATGATGTCCGTCAACCTCAATGCATTTGACACTACGTGTAACGACATTCTTCTCAACAGCGAGTAGTTCGCCTTCGGTAATGTTCGCACATGCATTGACAATGCGCTGACGCATGTTGTCAGGCGTTGTCGGTGGATGACGATAGAAAATATCCTTCAAATTTTCCCACAGAAAGAAATCCCGGGACGTCAGATCCGGTGAACGTACCGCTTCAACCTCACGCGAGCTATGTGTCGGGCATCCATCATGTTGGAAGTACATCGCCATTCTGTCATGCAGTGACACATCTTGCAGTAACATCGGTAGAAGATTACGTAGGTAATCAACATACATTGCACCTTTAGATTGCCATCGACAAAATGGGTGCCAATTATCCTTCCTCCCATAATGCAGCACCATACACTAACCCGCCAAGGTCGCTGATGTTCCACTTGTCGCAGCCATCGTGGATTTTCCGTTGCCCAATAGTATATATTTTGCCAGTTTACGTTACCGCTCTTGGTGAATGACCCTTCGTCGCTAAATAGAACGCGTACAAAAAATCTGTCATCGTCCCGTAATTTCTCTTGTGCCCAGTGGCAGAACTGTACACGACGTTCAAAGTCGTCGCCATGCAATTCCTGATGCATGGAAATATGGCACGGGTGCAATCGATGTTGATGCAGCATTCTCAACACCGACGTTTTTTAGATTCCCGATTCTCACGCAGTTTGTGTGCTACTGATGTGCGGTATAGCCGCGACAGCAGCTAAAACACCTACTTGAGCAACAACGTCAACTACGACCTGCAACAGGTAGTAGTTGACGTTTCACATGTGGTTGAACACTTACTCTTTCCTTAAATAACGTAACTATCCGGCGAAAAGTCCGGACACTTGGATAGTGTCATCCGGGATACCGAGCAGCATACAAAGCACACGGCCGTTGGGCATTTTGATCACAATATCCATACATCAACACGATATCGACCTTTTCCGCAATTGGGTAAACGGTCCATTTTAACACGGGTTATGCATCACGGGGCCCGTACCCGTGGTCTAGGGGTAGCGTCTTTGATTCATAATCAAAACGTCTTCGGTCCCGGGTTCGATCGCCGCCACTACCTGAATTTTGATAAATAATCAGCATTGGCGGCCGAAGACTTCCGGCATAAGAAGTCAGCCTCATTCTGCCAACGGCCTTGTCAAAGAGGGCGGAGGAGCGGATAGAGGTTCAGGGCACTCTCTTGTCCTAAGGGTGGGAAATTGCCCCTAAAGGCGGGAGAATCAGCAATGATCAACGACATGAGCATGCAGAAGGCAATGGAAACCACTGCATTAAAGACACGTAACGGGTATCCACAGGACATGTGGCCTGTAGTTGAAAAAGTGTCATGATGATCTCTCCATTGGCAAAAGATTCCGGAATAGTCCCCCATTCGGATCTGCGGGAGGGGCTGCCAAGGGGGAGGTTACCATGAGAAAAAGATTGAATAACCAACGAAAGGAAAATGCGCTACGAGTCGGGGCGTGGAATGTCAGAAGCTTGAATATGGTAGGGAAACTAGAAAATCTGAAAATGGAAATGCAAAGGCTCAATCTAGATATAGTAGAGGACAGTGAAGTGAAGTGGAAGGAAGACAAGGATTTCTGGTCAGATGAGTATCGGGTAATATCAACAGCAGCAGAAAATGGCGTAACAGGTGTAGGATTCGTTATGAATAGGAAGGTAGGGCAGAGGGTGTGTTACTGTGAACAGTTCAGTGACCGGGTTGTTCTAATCAGAATCAACAGCAGACCAACACCGACAACGATAGTTCAGGTATACATGCCGACGTCGCAAGCTGAAGATGAACAGATAGAGAAAGTGTATGAGGATATTGAAAGGGTAATGCAGTATGTAAAGGGGGACGAAAATCTAATAGTCATGGGCGACTGGAATGCAGTTGTAGGGGAAGGAATAGAAGAAAAGGTTACAGGAGAACATGGGCTTGGGACAAGGAATGAAAGAGGAGAAAGACTTATTGAGTTCTGTAACAAGTTTCAGCTGGTAATAGCGAATACCCTGTTCAAGAATCACAAGAGGAGGAGGTATACTTGGAAAAGGCCGGGAGATACGGGAAGATTTCAATTAGATTACATCATGGTCAGACAGAGATTCCGAAATCAGATACTGGATTGTAAGGCGTACCCAGGAGCAGATATAGACTCAGATCACAATATAGTAGTGATGATGAGTAGGCTGAAGTTCAAGACATTAGTCAGGAAGAATCAATACGCTAAGAAGTGGGATACAGAAGTTCTAAGGAATGACGAGATACGTTTGAAGTTCTCTAACGCTATAGATACAGCAATAAGGAATAGCGCAGTAGGCAACACAGTTGAAGAGGAATGGACGTCTCTAAAAAGGGCCATCACAGAAGTTGGGAAGGAAACCATAGGTACAAAGAAGGTAGCTGCGAAGAAACCATGGATAACAGAAGAAATACTTCAGTTGATTGATGAAAGGAGGATGTACAAACACGTTCCGGGAAAGTCAGAAATACAGAAATACAAGTCGCTGAGGAATGAAATAAATAGGAAGTGCAGGGAAGCTAAGACGAAATGGCTGCAGGAAAAATGTGAAAACATCGAAAAAGATATGATTGTCGGAAGGATAGACTCAGCATACGGGAAAGTCAAAACAACCTTTGCTGACATTAAAAGCAACGGTGGTAACATTAAGAGTGCAACGGGAATTCCACTGTTAAATGCAGAGGAGAGAGCATATAGGTGGAAAGAATACATTAAAAGCCTCTATGAGGGAGAAGAAGAAACAGGAGTCGATTTAGAAGAGATAGGGTATCCAGTATTAGAATCGGAATTTCAAAGAGGTTTGGAGGACTTACGGTCAAATAAGGCAGAAGGGATAGATAACATTCCATCAGAATTTCTAAAATCGTTAGGGGAAGTGGCAACAAAACGACTATTCACGTTGGTGTGTAGAATATATGAGTCTGGCGACATACCATCTGACTTTCGGAAAAGCATCATACACACAATTCCGAAGACGGCAAGAGCTGACAAGTGCGAGAATTATCGCACAATCAGCTTAACAGCTCATGCATCGAAGCTGCTTACAAGAATAATATACAGAAGAATGGAAAAGAAAATTGAGAATGCGCTAGGTGACGATCAGTTTGGCTTTAGGAAAAGTAAAGGCACGAGAGAGGCAATACTGACGTTACGGCTAATAATGGAAGCAAAGCTAAAGAAAAATCAAGACACGTTCATAGGATTTGTCGACCTGGAAAAAGCGTTCGACAATATAAAATGGTGCAAGCTGTTCAAGATTCTGAAAAAGTAGGGGTAAGCTATAGGGAGAGGCGGGTCATATACAATACGTACAACAACCAAGAGGGAATAATAAGAGTGGACGATCAAGAACGAAGTGCTCGTATTAAGAAGGGAGTAAGACAAGGCTGTGGCCTTTCACCCCTACTCTTCAATCTGTACATCGAGGAAGCAATGATGGAAATAAAAGAAAAGTTCAGGAGTGGAATTAAAATACAGGGTGAAAAGATATCAATGATACGATTCGCTGATGACATTGCTATCCTAACTGAAAGTGAAGAAGAATTAAATAATCTGCTGAACGGAATGAACAGTCTAATGAGTACACAGTATGGTTTGAGAGTAAATCGGAGAAAGACGAAGGTAATGAGAAGTAGTAGAAATGAGAACAGCGAGAAACTTAACATCAGGATTGATGGTCACGAAGTCAATGAAGTTAAGGAATTCTGCTACCTAGGCAGTAAAATAACCAATGACGGACGGAGCAAGGAGGACATCAAAAGCAGACTCGCTTTGGCAAAAAAGGCATTTCTGGGCAAGAGAAGTCTACTAATATCAAATACCGGCCTTAATTTGAGGAAGAAATTTCTGAGGATGTACGTCTGGAGAACAGCATTGTATGGTAGGGAAACATGGACTGTGGGAAAACCGGAACAGAAGAGAATTGAAGCATTTGAGATGTGGTGCTATAGACGAATGTTGAAAATTAGGTGGACTGATAAGGTAAGGAATGAGGAGGTTGTACGCAGAATCGGAGAGGAAAGGAATATGCGGAAAACACTGACAAGGAGAAGGGACAGGATGATAGGACATCTGCTAAGACATGAGGGAATGACTTCCATGGTACTAGAGGGAGCTGTAGAGGGCAAAAACTGTAGAGGAAGACAGAGATTGGAATACGTCAAGCAAATAACTGAGGACGTAGGTTGCAAGTGCTACTCTGAGATGAAGAGGTTAGCACAGGAAAGAAATTCGTGGCGGGCCACATCAAACCAGTCAATAGACTGATGACCAAAAAAAAAAAAAAAGGCCGTACACCATCTTATTGAAAGAGTGCCCGTGACCGAAATTCCTGTAACTGAGATGCAGCCTAAAGTTACAATATGTCCAGCAAACACTGCCGTAGTGGTAGGTTGTGTGAAAAATTCCAAAAATAGCCAAATTACGCTAGTGTGTTCTCCCGCTCCTGTGGATGTAGAACTTTTGCCCTAAGAACAAACTGGCGGAAATCCAAGATGGCGCACTGTCACGATGAATGAACTGAGCCAGGGCCCCAGGGTGCACCCCGCGGAAATCGACGCGTCGTGTTTCCAACAGAAACGGGCGAACCTCAGAGCACTGTGGGGAAGAATGTACACAAACCGTTGTACCTCCACGCATGCAGAGTGCAACCTCTGTACACTGTGCAGCCAGGTGATAGGCCTGCTCGTGCCGAGTTTGCCAGGTATACGCTGTGACGAAACGGTGAAGACAATGACTGCCCTAATAAAGTTTTCTTTTCCGGTATAGCGACTTATCGCATCTCCAGAGAGGTAAACTGGCATGAAGTGCCTTATTTATCGCTACAGTAGATAAGCCCGAAAGTGAAAGTGTGGTGTAGATTAACGCAAATGCGCAGGACAGTTACTAGACCGTTCTTTTTCACACAGCCTACCACAAGGGCGATGTTTACCTGGACATATTGGAACTTTAGACTGCATCTCAGTTACAGGAGTTTCAGTCGCGGGCAGTGTTTCGATGAGATGGTGTACCGCCATAGTGGGGGTTAATTGTTCGCCACTTCGTGGAAGAAATTTTTTCCTATCAGTAGGATCGGTATAGACGGGGCAAAATCATGACCACCACGCTCAACCGAGAGACCCGCCCTTAACTTTTGTTGTGGGGTTACGTAACTATAAAGTGTTGAGTTCACAAATTCTTGATGTGCCATTTCTTACGGCATGACTGTAGAGGCGATGGCGTAAGATTTTTGGCAAAGACAGGGAGATAAATAGAGCACCCAGGCGTTCTACGCCCAACAAACGGAATACACGTGGAAATGCGACAGTAAACATTTTTTTGGGTTAAGCTGCTATTTGTACGTAGTGTAGCTCTGTAATTTTTTTTCTTTTTTATTAACTAAAGGAAAGATTTTACGCTCGCCCTGTACTTCGAGCCTATGTGTCGAACTGCCTCCGAAAATTATTCAACATAACATCAATGAACGTATGTATACAAAATAACGTAATTATTTAAAGGTTTCATCGCCAAAATCAGCAGTTGCAAGTGGGGCAAATCTTTCTCAACTTAAGCGTTAGAGGAGACATAGAACATGACATGCCCAATTCAACTCCTGACCATCATACTCACCCAGGTATTTTCAACAAGCAGGTTTACATAGTTCTTCGACTAGAACGCACTTCGTCCGTTCCTGTCAATTTTTCTCTTCCTGCCTTGCTTTCGCCAAGACCAGTCATTTCTGCGTGCCTTAGCTTTAAAACATCTCTTCGTCTTGACCGATATTTCTCGTTTTCTTCCACCGCATTATTCTGCTCCTTCAACATGTTAGATGAACATCACTGGATAAGCTGCAACAACTTCTTAACTGTACATATCACGAATAATTACATTTTTTTTACTGTCCCCTCTCCCGTTGATCCCACCTGGCTCTAACATAGTATGTAGAACGTTAAAACGTATTTTCATCATATTTGTCTCTGGATTTTGAATATTTTATTTATTTACATCTTTACCAGCGTGCCGTCTTAGGGAGTAAACGTCTGTATGAGCTCCGATTTCTCTACGTTTTTCATTGTGTTCGCTTCGCGAGACGTTAAGTGTGGAAGTAAAATCCAGAATGAGATTTTCCCTCTGCAGCGGAGTGTGCGCTGATATGAAACTTCCTGGCAGATTAAAACTGTGTGCCCGACCGAGACTCGAACTCGGGACCTTTGCCTTTCGCGGGCAAGTGCTCTACCAACTGAGCTACCGAAGCACCACTGGCAGAAGTAAAGCTGTGAGTACCGGGCGTGAGTCGTGCTTCGGTAGCTCAGTTGGTAGAGCACTTGGCCGCGAAAGGCAAAGGTCCCGAGTTCGAGTCTCGGTCGGGCACACAGTTTTAATCTGCCAGGAAGTTTCATGGAAGTAAAATGTTTCCAGTGTCTTCGTACAAAATACACCCTCGTATTGGCAACAGTAAACTTCAGCTTGATGCAAAATTCCTCTCCTGTCGACTCTGCCACTGGAGTTTGCTAAGAGTTTCTGCAACGCTCTCCTGCTTGCTAATCGATCTCGTGACCAAAAGTGCTGCCCTTTTCTTTCATCTGCATCTACGTTATAATAGAACTCGTCAGTAGTTCACACTTTCATTTTTATTATACAAGTAGATACATTCAATAAAGTCACCACCCGATGCAATAACATTTTCACACAATACGAAATTTTTATTTTCATTTACCCTTAAACACAGGGTAAGGCGTAAGTTAATCATGTTCAGAGGTAAAAACATGTAGTGAAAAGCTGTTTCAGACAGAATATTTCAATAGTAATGGTGACCGGAGTTGGTTACCATACAGGAATGGCTGGAACACGACTTCTGTTTCCTGCAACTGTGGACCTAGAGCACTATCAGTATACCGGTGTGGAGTGCATGTAAAGGTGTACTATCCACCGTCACTTCAGACAGCTTGGAAGTGTGACGAAGAAAGGACGCCTGTTTCATCGTTTTGCTGATTGGTGACTAAATTTTTGATGGTAATTTTTTTGTTTTTGTGGTGAACCCGCTGAGCGATATGGGGTGCTGCTGCTGGCAGTTTTCGAAAAAGTGGTTAACTGTGGTTGCATGTATGTAACATAGACCTTTCGTTTCTCATGTGTCGTATCCAGTTTGTTTTTTATATCCCTTTGGTTGGTGTAGGTTGGTGTAGCTAGGTATGAATTCAGTTGGTGTAGCTGTACCAACAGGTCGCATCGGACAAGACCAACAAGTTATGCCCCACAGTCCCAATGCTGCTCAGAATCCTGGGAAGATTATCGAAACCGGAGTGAACGAGACTGGCGCGTCGACAGTGGTTAAAAAGGGCGAAAAGTGAAGAAGGCCAGAAAAGGACGATTCAGTTTGGTATAAAAAACCAAAAAGTGCGAAAATTAAACTCATTTGTCCAAATAAACGAACGCCCTACTGCTATGCCATCTGGAAGTCTTTCGGGAAAGAGTTTTTGGCTTACCTAAATACGTATTCAATTAATGAGTTCCACATGACTTTCTAGTCAAAATGTTAAGTTATGGGCTGCATTCTACAGAATCTCTCCGACTATCGCACAACAAAATAGAATAAATTAAAAGTAAAAAATTACGGCAACTTGTGCCGGTCTGCCCTACTAGAAGTACCTCAAACGAATTTAATAATTTCGAAAAAATTCCGTAACGATTTTTTTTATAACTACACACATCAAACAAGTTTTGCATCACCTCGGTCCCGAGAGTTCCGGAACCTCTTCAGAAAATTGGAATAGAGATCAACATAAACATAATTTCCGCCCTTTTTATCGTTCATGAAAACCACACATTTCATGTTGTACCACCATACAGCGAGACCTTCGGAGGCAGTGGTCCAGATTGCTGTACACACCGTTACATCTAATACCCAGTACCATGTCCTCTTGGCATTGATGCATGCCTGTATTCGTCGTGGCATACTATCCACAAGTTCATCAAGGCGCTGTTGGTCCAGATTGTCCCACTCCTGAACGGCGGTTCGGCTTAAATCCCTCAGTGTGGTTGGTGGGTCACGTCGTCCATAAACAGCCCTTTTCAGTCTATCCCAGGCATGTTCGATAGGGTTCATGTCTGGAGAACATGCTGGCCACTGAAGGCGAGCGATGTCGTTATCCTGAAGGTAGTCATTCACAAGACGTGCAAAATGGGGGTGCGAACTTTCCTCCATGAAGACGAATGGCTCAAATGGCTCTCAGCACTATGGGACTCAACAGCTGACGTCAGCAGTCCCCTAGAACTTAGAACTACTTAAACCTAACTAACCTAAGGACATCACACACATCCATGCCCAAGGCAGGATTCGAACCTGCGACCGGAGCAGTCGCGCGGTTCCGGATTGAAGCGCCTAGAACCGCTTGGCCACCGCGGCCTGCGAAAACGAATCCCTCGGTAATATGCTGCCGATATGGTTGCACTGTCGGTCGGAGGACGGCATTCATGTATCGTACAGCCATTACAGCGTCTTCCATGATCACCAGCGGCGTACGTCGGTCCCACATACTGTCATTCCAAAACATCAGGAAACCTCCACCTTGCTACACTCGCTGGACAGTGTGTCTAATGCGTTCAGCCTGACCGGGTTGCCTCCAAACACGTCTCCGCCGATTGTCTGCTTGAGGGCATATGCGTTTTCACTCATCGGTGAAGAGAGCGTGATGCCAATCCTGAGCGGTCCATTCGGGATGTTGTTGGGCCCATCGGTACTGCGCTGCATGGTGTCTTGGTTTCAAAGATGGACCTCGCCGTGGTCGTCGGGAGAGAAGTTGCGGATCATGCAGCCTAATGCGCACAGTTTGAGTCGTAACACGACGTCCTGTGGCTGCACGAAATGCTTTATTCAACATGATGGCGTTGCTGTCAGCGTTCCCCGAGCCACAATCCGTAGGTAGCGGTCATCCACTGCAGTAGTAGCTCTTAGGTGGCCTCAGAGAGGCATGTCATCGACTGTTCCTGTCTCCCTGTATCTCCTCCATGTAAGAACAATATCGCTTTGGTCCACTCCGAGACGCCTGTTGAGAGCCCTTCCTGGCACACAGCAACAATGCGGACGCGATCTAACCGCGGTATTGGCCGTCTAGGCATGGTTGAACTACAGTCAACACGAGCCGTGTACCTCCTTCCTGGTGGAGTGACTGGAAGTGATCGTCTGTCGAACCCCCTCCGTCTAATAGGCGCTGCTAGTGCATGGTTGTTTACATCTTTGGGCGGGTTTAGTGACATCTCTAAACAGTCGAAGTGACTGTGATAGAATATCCACAGTCAACGTGTATCTTCAGGAGTTCTGGGAACCGGGGTGCTGCAAAAAAATTTTTTTGATGTGTGTATTTGTACCGTTTTTATGATCACTTACAATATTTGTAACGTCGACTACAAAAAATATTGATTACACATAAAATTACCTTTGCTTGTATCCATCGAGTGTAAACATCTTTGTATAGCAAAATACATCGTTGACCATTTTGTCTTTTTGGCGCGTTTTAAGTTGTTCTTGTCAAGAAGAGAGTGATGATTGCCAATATGATGTTAAGACACAGTATTTTAGAGAGAATCTTTCCGCTAATGCAAGATTCTGTGCGATATGTTTCTCTAAAGGAAGCATTAAACAATGGAGATAATCAAGAAAAAAAAACTTCGCAACAAATCACTTTAACAGTTGGATACCAATTGGGGGGGGGGGGGGGGTCAGTAACTTACCCCAACGAAGTTTTTAGGCTAAAACTCCTGTCGTGTTCAGTAGTTTACATGACATTTATCGTAATTATAATTGCTTCAAGCGAGAATAAGAACAGCTTTTGGTTTACACTCATTGTCGAGTTATAGCGATTGTTATAACTGAAGGTGTAGCAGGTCAACAATCACCACTCGCAATCAACCGGTAAACAGTGTGGTGAGTGGAAGGGAATATTTTTGTGGCATTTGACAGAATGTGCAAGAAGATGAAATTGACACATGACAAAATTAGAAATTTGCTTGAGAGTTCAAACAACGAATTTAGTGGTGAACTATCCGAAAGTTCAAGCACTGTAACTGTAGATGTAGTCATGGAAATTCCAGATTAAGTAGTTTCTGACAGCAGCGAGTTGGATGAAAGTGAGCAGGGTTAGTATTGATTTTTATTACTTTTTGCAGATATTTTGGAGTATATTAGGATGTGTGTCTTGGTACGGTGCTTAGGTTGCTAGAGTTCGGTTCTGTTTTCATATTTTTATAGATATTCAACCAACAAGAAGACGACCCAGGTCGAAAGCACAAATTGATCAACTTGAAAAAGACATGGTGGCCCCGTCAAGCATGATATGGAAGAGAAGGCCTTACCTAAATCAAAGGAGGAGGTCTGTTGTTAACGTAATGAGAACCCCGAAAGGAACTAAGCCAGGGATAAAACCTGATACACTAGGTAAAGCTTTTCTCATGTACTTCGATGATAACATCCTGGACAACATTTTGATGTGTACCAATCAAAAGCTTGGAAATCTTAGGGAATCATCTGAAGATATTTTCATAAAAAATTCGAAAGCATTTGAAAGGAAAGAAATTGTGTCAGCAATTGGAATTCTATTGAACTGTGGAGTCCATAGACAGAACGAGGATAGTTTACGTGATATATTTAGTAAATAAAACTTTCCGATGTACTGAGATTCATTTCCGGAACATAGACTGAGGCTTTTAGTGAAGCGCTTGCGTTTTGATGATGCTCTAACTCGAGCAGCTAGAAAACAGACCGACAAATTTGCTCCTATCAGGGATATATGGAACATGATAGTAAATGTCCTGTGTTTTATAATCCTAGTGAGTCAGTCACAGCGGGTGAAGAACTTGTTACCTTCCTTGGGCGATGCCCATTCTGGCTATATATTCCAACAAAACCAGGGAAATACTTAATAGAGGTGAACCTGTCATGTGACTCAGATCCTAAACGCTGCCTCGCTGCGGGTCCCTACGCTCGAAGGCACGCTAGCGAGGAGAACCGTAACAGTGACCCTGAAATGGTTAGAAGATTGACTGAAATGTCTAACTTGAAACAACCTGGAAGAAATGTTACCATGGACAGAAAGTTCACTACCGTTCCACTCGCATCTCATCTTTTGAAAGAGAAAATAACTACATTTGGTACTATTCGAAGTGACAAACGCGATGTTCCTACAGAACTCCGTTCTGTTTCTCTAAAAAAAGCTACACCGGGAACAGTCCGATTTGCCTTTAGTGATGATGCCACTTTAGTCAGTTACGTGCCTAGGAAAGGAAAGCTTGTTACGGTATTGTCAACCCAACATCATGATATGAGTGTGACGGAAGAAGACAGACATCATCCTATTCTACAATTGTACAAAGTCAGGAGTGGATACATTCGATAAGTGTGTAATAACGTACAGCTGCAGTCGAGCAACGCGTTGACGGCCAATGGCGGTGTTTTTCAACTTCATTGACATTGCAGCATACCATTCATATGTTGTATCTCAAGATACACACAAGGAATGGACAAAGAATTACCCGACAAAGACTTCTGGAAGAAAGAAGTACCTGAAAGATCTTGCTCGTGAACTTAGTGACCTCAACATGAAAAGACGCGCTCAAAATGCTGTAGACCTACACTCAAAATACACTACAGCGTTATCAACTTTTGGGTATGCATGTAATCAAAATCAAGGTACGTTAAATCCCTGCGAGGAATTTTTGCGAAAATATAACCAACAGTAAACAGGTGGGTCATAAACAGACGTTCTCTCAGCACAAAAGCAAGTCGTAACAGTACGTATTAATAATGGTCGCCAGCCTAAATCGGACTTCTTATGTCAAGCAATGTAATAAAACAGAAGTCAGTGCTAAGGCTAACCTAACATTCCTTGATACACACACACACACACACAATAAACTCTTTCTTTATATCCGTTCACACTACAACACAGTAACCTAACCTTGCAGATAATTACTACTAACTTCAAAGTCAGACAGACAAATGACCAATGAGACAGCAAACAGTAACAGATGATCACAGCAACACATATCTTAAATGACCTAGATGCAGCAGTTTATAGAACCAGTCACCAGCACACATGAAACTAGTAGCAATGCTAAACAGGAAAGGGCATAAAATGATTCTGATTTAAATCAGGGGGTCTGTTAATGTTCATATTCTATAACATGATTGCTTAGTACAAGGTCTCTATGCCTGTGCATTAACGAACTTGCATTAGAACAACTAACACAGTAAAAATGTCTTTCATAAACTCTGTTTGAAACATTTAAACACAATGCTAATCCAACTACAGTGGCTCTGAAGGATAGTTTGTTTTTGTTCATTAACTAATTAGCCTAAAACATGTTGGCCCTTACACTTTCTCAAGAACCATGCTCATCAACAAAAGCACACAAGTATGAATGAGGATAGGTAAGTATTCTCGTTAATAACTACACTACTGGCCATTAAAATTGCTACACCGCGAAGATGACGTGCTACAGATGCGAAATTTAACCGACAGGAAGAAGATCCAGTCATATGCAAGTGATTAGCTTTTCTTATACGCAAACATCACCTGACAGGCGATGCCTGGTGAAACGTTGTTGTGATGCCTCGTGTAAGGAGGCATCACGTTTCCGACTTTGATAGAGCTCAGATTGTAGCCTATCGCGATTGCGGTTTATCGTATCGCGACATTGCTGCTCACGTTGGTTGAGATCCAATGACTGTTAGGAGAATATCGAATCAGTGGGTTCAGGAGGGTACTACGGAACGCCCTGCTGGATCCCAACGGCCTCGTATCACTAGCAGTCGAGATGACAAGCATCTTATCCGCATGGCTGTAACGGATGCCTCTGTGTGGGCTCTAATCTCTCTGATTTTATCCTCATGGTCTCTTCGCGAGATATACGTACGAGGAAGCAATATACTGTTCGACTCCTTGGTGCAGGTATGTTATCGAAACTTTAACAAAAGCCCGTACCGAGCTACTGAGCGTCTCTCCTGCAGAGTCTTCCCCTGGAGTTTATCTATCATCTCCGTAACGCTTTCGCGATTACTAAATGATCCTATAACGAAGCGGGCTGCTCTCCGTTGGCTCTTCTCTATCTCTTCTATCAACCCTATCTGGTACAGATCCCACACCGGTCAGCAGTATTCAAGCAGTGGGCGAACAAGCGTTCTGTAACCTACGTCCTTTGTTTTCGGATTGCATTTCCTTAGGATTCTTCCAATGAACCACAGTCTGGCATCTGCTTTACCGACGATCAACTTTATATTATCATTCCATTTTAAAGTACTCCTAATGCCTACTCCCAGATAATTTATGGAATTAACTGCTTCCAGTAGCTGACCTGCTATATTGTAGCTAAATGATGAGGGATCTTTCTTTCTGTGTGTTCGCAGCACATTACACTTGTCTACATTGAGATTCAGTTGCCATTCCCTGCACCATGCGTCAATTCGCTGCACATCTTCCTGGATTTCAGTACAATTTTTCATTGTTACAACCTCTCGATATACCACAGCATAATCAGCAAAAAGCCTCAGTGAACTTCCGATCTCATTCACAAGGTCATCTATGTATATTGTGAATAGCAATGGTCCTACAACACTCCCTTGTGGCACACCTGAAATCACTCTTACTTCAGAAGACTCCACTCCATTGAGAATGACATTCTCCGTTCTGTTACCTAGGAACTCTTCAATGCAATCACACAATTGGTCTGATAGTCCATATGCTCTTACTTTGTTCATTAAACGACTGTGAGGAACTGTATCGAACGCCTTGCGGAAGTCAAGAAACACGGAATCTACCTGGGAACCCGTATCTATGGTCCTCTGAGTCTCGTGGACGAATAGTGCGAGCTGAGTTTCACACGGTCGTCTTTTTCGAAACCCATGCTGACTCCTACAGAGTAGATTTCTAGTCTCCAGAAAAGTCATTGTACTCTAACATAATACGTGTTCCAAAATTCTACAACTGATCGAAGTTAGTGATATAGGTCTATAGTTCTGAATGGCTCGCTCTCCTCTTCAGCGGTGAAAGAAGATTCTGCCTGCACGCATGTGATGGTCGTTCGTGCGTACGACATACGCCTGGAGAGTACATTCATCCAAGGCACACTAGCTCTACCCTGGGCCTTATAGTCTGCTGTGCAGTAAAATAAAATACTCGTTTACCTTTGGTGTTTCTAGAGGGGATTCTAGGAGCGCACGGTACATGTAGAATGTTGTTAGATCCGTCCTTTCTGCGTTCTTGCAAAATCAAAGTATTGTGTTATTCCAACAGGATAATGCTCTCCCACACACTGTCCGTGAAACTCAACGTGCTCTCCAAGACGCACAGCAACTTCCCTAGCCAGCACGATCTCCAGACTTCTCTCCAATCGAGCATGTGTAGGATTTGATGGGACGAGACGTGAAGTGTGTGATTCATCGACCAACAACTCTTACACATCTACGGTACGTCAACAGGTTGAGCAGCCGTGCCATAACGTATTCCAGGACGGTATTCGCCATCTCTACAATCTACTGGATGCCGGAACCGGTGCCTGCATTGTCGCCCACGGAGGCTACACTACATACTAATGCTGGTGTTAGCGTGGAACGCCACCTGGTACATCACAGCCGCTTGTGCTATTAACCTGTAAATCTTATCATTTCATGTACTCCATATACACCTTTGCAACAATAAATAGTGAGTGAATTGAAATCCCCTGAAGAACTGTACTAATTTTTTTCAGAGAGTGTGTAATCTTACCCTACGTTAATGGTTTAAGAGATTAAGACAACTGTTACAGATTGTAAGTCTTTAAGGAGACCAAAAGTTGAGGTCACCGGTCTCCTATTCACCCCCAGGACAGAAGAACTGTACTCAATCTCTCTATGTGTAAATTCTTTGAGCAAGTGAGAGAAAGTGTACTGTGTGTTTGAATAGCTTGTATCTGAGGCGGAACATGGGAACCAGCCCAGTATTCAACTAGTGGGATGTGGAAAACCGCCTAAAAACCACATCCAGCTTCGATGTGCATCCATCAGGCAGAGACGATCCTGGGGCCAAAGCACCTCCCCATTGCGGAACTGTCGCGTTAAGCCGTCGGCACACGGACCGTGCATCCGAACTTTGAGTGTGGAGCGTGCCGAGTTTCTGACGTCATAGCGTGGAGTAGTACGCTCGGGAGTCTTTCCGAACGTGCAGAAGAATATCTGGCATGCCAGATATTCTGAGCGTGCGTCTGAGCGTTGACCAATGAGATGGCACAACGCCACCTACGTCACACACACGCCGTCTCCCTTCAGTACAGAGTTGCGAGGCGCCATATTAGCATTCATTTCAAGCCTATACGTATATATGCCGTTTCTGAGCACAAGCAAATTGAGAATCACTAAAAAAAAACCGTTGTTAACTGTGTGATTCGCTCCAATAAAATAATGAGAAACATAATATTCGTGGCAAAAAAATTATTGTAACTTGCGTATTATGAGAGTAGGTTATTTGAAGCCAGCGACACACTGAAGATCTACCCAAAAAGCATCGTTCTTGGTACAATTTGTTACAATCAAACTTCAAATTGTAACATATCTACGATTAAGGTTTTCTACAGGAGCTAAGATATTGTGATTAGACGTGCGGAGTATGTTATTACTGTAGCGTAGTGACTAGTGGTCGGCACGGTAGCTCAGCATGTTTGGTCAGAGGGTTTACCTACCCTCTGTAACAAAAAAAAAACCTGAGTGAACGAATAAACGACCAACCTGAGCAAGCGTCATCGGACGTCCGCCACGAAGAAATTCAGCGAACAATCTAGAACAAATTGGGATTTTTAAAAAAGCGTCACTGCCCACTCTAGATGATTTTGATGGGGCGGCGGTTCGTGTCCTGCCAGTTCCAAATTTTTTTCCTAATATTTCTCGTTTTTATTGCGTTCTGATACTTTATTATTAGTTTAATGTAAGTATATACTATAATATTTGATGTTATGTAAATACATTCAAGGTACAATAGTGAAATGGTCGTAAGGGAGGAATCCCCACTTCATCGCTACCTCGGAAATGCTGTGTCCCATCTTTCGTGCGCCGACTATAACACCACGTTCAAACTAACTTAAATCTTGATGACCTGACATTGTAGCAGCAGTAACCGATCTAACAACTGCGACAGACACTTGCTGTCTTATATAGGCTCGCTTCTGCTTAGCTTCTAAGTTTTTGAACACGAATCTTACAACGAATTGTAAGTTTTGCGACACGAATTTGTTGTTTACTTCATTATGAACTGTTGCGCACAATCACAGCTTCATGATTACTGGTCATCAGTACGTAAGCGGTTTGCTATAAATCATTTGTCCGATGTGAAGCAGCAGCAGAGTTATTGAGTTGTCTGTAAAGTTTAGCTTTGTTGAATTCATAAAGTACAAGTTTCCGATTATGTCAGTGTTATTTAAGCATTCGTAAAGAGTTCATTTCCTACAGTTAACACCACAAGTCTTAAATTTTACTTTTGCTTAGTTGTTTTAAGGTTCTATTCCTTAAAGATTTTTTTATCTTCAGTTAAATTTGAATGTTTTATTAATTAATGACTTGTTGCTCATTTGTCAAAAGGAATCCTTGGAATTCCACTATCTAGGTTATTTGTGGCCGATTCTGGGTGGCCTTAATATTTCATGTTTTGCATTTTATACAACGTACCTTCTCTCTGTTTTAGTTGTACCTTAACTGTCCAAGGGCCTGTCTGAGAATCCTTCCCTGTACGTCGGAACTGCATCATGGTAAAATGCAAATCTGAAGTGTTCTTCGTGTTATGAAACGATACATTTGGCAATCAGATGTTGCCCTCTTGTTCACCGATTCACTTGTGCTGGGTGTATCACATATTCTCGAGGATCAGTAAAGAGACTGTTTAGTTTTGTTCAATATTTTCGTGGCCTAGACGCTTACCGCTCAACGTAAGTCCTCGCTCCGTACCATGTACCTACTTAACTACACTTCCGCTGTTCATGAAGCAGAACTTCAGTATCTGATACGCCATTTTAATTTATTACTTCTTTACTGACGAGTCTGTTCGCAACACCTTTTGCAAACAGATCCTAATACGACACTGAACGCACCTGCAAAATTATTACACAGTACGACACTTGATTGCCGGCCGGTGTGGCCGAGCCGTTCTAGGCGCTTCAGTCTGGAACAGCGCTGCTGCTACGCTCTCAGATTCGAATCCTACCTCGGGCATGGATGAGTGTGATATCGTTAGGCTAGTTAGGTTTAAGTAGTTCTACGTTTAGGGGACTGATGACTTCAGATGTTAAGTCCCATAGTGCGTAGAGCCATTTTTGAACGACACATGATTCCGGACGTATGACGTCATAAACACTAAGATGCGTGGAGAACCAGCTTCCACTTAAGACGGAGTGCAAGCTACCCACACTGTACTCATAGACTCGCTGGTATGGTAAGAAGAACACTTAGCGACTCCCCACAAACTTTAAGCACAGTTTCCAATATTTTCCGAACATTTCATTGCTTACATGCTTAACGAGAAGTATTTAACACATTGACTTGTTTGTAAAGTAATCAGACGTTTCAAGCTCTTTTATACGTAGGAGTTCGATTCTTTAAATAACCGAGGGTAAACGGTTAAGTGGGACACTCAGAAATCGTTGCATGCAAGTCTCCGTGTGATTTCGTTGATTCCAGTTGTCTGCCTTACTGCTGCTCCTGTCACCTGTGCCGGCAGCTCGTGGTCCAGCGGCTAGCATTGCTACCTCTAGATCACGGGGTCCCGAGTTGGATCGCCGGCCGGGTAGGGCATTTTCTCTGCCCGGGCGCTGTGTGTTTGTGTTGTCCTGATCATTCCATCATCATGCGTTGAAGTGGCTAGATTGGACTGTGTACAGATTATGACTTTGTATGGGCGTTGATGACGACGCAGTTGAGCAACCCACAAACCAAACATCACCACCCAGGCATACGTACTACACTACTGGCCATTAAATTGCTACATCACGAAGATGACGTGCTAGAGACGCGAAATTTAAGCGACAGGAAGAAGATGCTGTGATATGCAAATGATTAGCTTTTCAGAGCATTCACACAAGGTTGGCACCGGTGGCGACACCTACAACGTGCTGACATGAGGAAAGTTTCCAACCGATTTCTCATACACAAACAGCAGTTGACCGGCGTTGCTGGTGAAACGTTGTTATCATACCTCGTGTAAGGAGGAGAAATGCGTACCATCACGTTTCCGACTTTGATAAAGGCCGAATTGTAGCCTATCGCGACTGCGGTTTATCGTATCGCAACATTGCAGCTCGCGTTGGTCGAGATCCAAAGACTGTTAGCCGAATATGTAATCAGTGGGTTCAGGAGAGTCATAAAAAACGCCGTGCTGGATCCCAACGGCCTCGTATCACTAGCATTCGAGATGGCAGGCATCTTATCCGTGTGGCTGTAAAGGATTGTGCAGCCACGTCTCGATCCCTGAGTCAACAGATGGGGACGTTTGCAAGACGACAACCATCTGCACGAACGGTTCGACGACGTTTGCAGCAGCATGGACTATCAGTTCGGTGACCACGGCTACTGTTACCCTTAACGCTGCATCACAGACAGAAGCGCCTGCGATGGTGTACTCAACGACGAACCTGGGTGCACGAATGCCAAAACGTCACTTTTTCGGATGAATCCAGATTCTGTTTACAGCATCATGATGGTCGGATCCCCGTTTGTCGACATCGCGGTGAACGCACATTGGAAGCGTGTATTTGTCATCGCCATACTGGCGTATCACCTGGCGCGATGGTACGGGATGCTACTGGTTACACGTCTCGGCCACCTCTTGTTCGCATTGACGGCACATTGAACAGTGGACGTTACATTTCAGATGTGTTACGACCCGTGGCACCACCCTTCATGTGATCCCTGCGAAACCCTACATTTCAGCAGGATAATGCACGACCGCGTGTTGCAGGTCCTGTACGGGCATTTCTGGATACAGAAAATGTTCGACTGCTGCCCTGACCAGCATTTTTCTAGATCTCTCACCAATTGAAAATGTCTGGTCAATGGTGGCCGAGCAACTGGCTCGTCGCAATACGGCAGTCACTACTCTTGGTGAACTGTGGTATCGTGTTGAAGCTGCATGGGCAGCTGTACCTTACTCGCCATCCAAGCTCTGTTTGACTCAATTCCCACGCGTATCAAGGCCGTTATAACGGCCAGACCTGGTTGTTCGGTTCTCATTTCTCTGGATCTGTGCATTCAAATCGCGTGAAAATGTAATCGCATGTCAGTTCCAGTATAATATATTTGTCCAAGAATACCCGTTTATCATCTGCATTTCTTCTTGGTGTAGCAATTTTAATGGCCAGAAGTGTAGTAAACGGCCGTGATCCCTAAGACCTCTTGGCAAAAAGACGGACGTGCCAAAAGTTGTTACGAACTGTGTCGTGTGGACAACTGTGGTGAGTGCTGCTACACGTGTTGGGTCTTGGGTTGTTATTGGAGGAGGGGAAGAAAATGAAACATAGTATGGGCACACAGCCAGCTCCTCGCGAACAGAATTGAGGGGTCCGCCGAGCATCAGGACCCGGTCCGAAGAGACTGTGTCACGTGCCCTCGCTTCACAAGACACTACGGAGAAGTCTGGAATTTAATTCTGAACTTTGGCACACAGCCTGGTGGTCAGAAACCTCACGCATCTTCCTCTCCTCCCCTTACCGGCCAAATGCCGACAGCCCGAATTTTCCATCGGCGGGATTGGAAGCGGCTCACCTTCGAGTCCAGAGCCACGGCGCAAGCGTGCATTAGCGACTTCAGCCACGAAGGCGGTAACAACCTCCCCCCCTCCCCCCTCTCCACCCTCCCCACTACATCCACTCAACCCGCTCCTCCTCCCTTGTAGTTGCTCCCCATCCATGCAGCCTTCATTTAAAAACAAAATAAAATTAAAATATGTAACCAATGGACTCTTGTGATCGTAGACGGCAGTTGGCAGTATATCAATTGCATTATCTGGACATCTTTTTGACTGATCAGGTCAAAAACTGTAGATGTTCTTTCGTTATGGGAAATTATTTTCTTGCTGCCACCCACGGTTCTGTGGCTCTTGATTTCTCCATCTATTATTATTCCTCCAGTCCTGATTTTGACTATCTCCGTTTCTGTTTCCTCCAAAGTTGTTTTGTCTATTTCCTGCACTGGCTGTGCCTCCTTTGCTGTTCTTTTCTCCCGAACTTGTTGCTCACTAAATGCAAATTGCAATTCCCGTACAATGCTTTTAAAAGTCTCCACATCATTCCCACATCGTTCTGCCAATGTCTGTTGGTAAGACAACGGCAACTACATGTAACAAACTCTGGTGATCTCCCCCGGACTACACGGGTCATCGAGATACTGGTTCCTTTTTAACTTATTATTGAAAAATTTCACAACGCTTCCGAAGCCAGAAGTCCCTTGTCATTAAGATTTCTTGCTTTATTCTGTCCTGCGTTCCACGCGACCAATATCAGTTCATGAAAGCATCTCACAATTCCTTGCGGTAGCCGCGTGGTCCCAGGTGCCTTGCTACGGTTCGCGCGGCTGACCCCGTTGGCGGTACAAGTCCTCCCTCAGGCATGGATGTGTGTATTGTCCTCAGCGTAACTTGAGTTAGATTAAGCAGTGTCTTAAGCCTAGGGACCGATGACCTCAGCAGTTTGGTCCCATAGGAACTTACTACAAATTTCGAAATTTCAGATTTTTGTTGACGTCACTACGATCTTCTGTTATTATCTACAGGGTAACAATTATTGAACTATATGAAACAAAATCGTCTTATCTTCTGAACGGTTTGCATTAGGACGTCCAAACTACACGGTTGGCCGCGGGGCATAATGGGAATTAGTGTGCGTAAAGTTTTTGTTGGGTATAGCGACGGAGCCCACTTCCATTTGGATGAGTCCGTCAGTAAGAAAAATTGCCGTATTTGGGGGACTGAGAATCTTCATTTCGCGATCGACATGTCTCTTCACCCTCAACGGGTGACTGTGTGCTATGCAATGACCTGTCACGGAACAATGGGTGCGATATTCCTTATGGGACTGTGACTACCGAACGCTACTTCAAGATCCAAAGTAACACTGTACCACACAAGCGGCTCGTAGTGAAATTGCGTGCTTATGGAATATCATCTCAGTTATGTGACTAGATTTGTGATTTCCTGTCAGAGAGGTCACAGTTCTTACTAATTGACGGAATGTCATCGAGTAAAACAGAAGTGATTTCTGGCGTTCCCCAAGGTAGTGTTGTAGGCTCTTTGCTGTTCCTTATCTAAACAAACGATTTTGGAGACAATCTGAGCAGCCGTCTTCGGTTGTTTCCAGATGACGCTGTCATTTATCGACTAATAAAGTCATCAGAAGATCCAAACAAACTGCAGAACGATTTAGAAAATATATTTGAATGGTGCGCAAAGTGGCAGTTGACCCCAAATAACGAAAAGTGTGAGTGCTAAAAGGAACTTCGGTCTATCTAATCTAAAAGCCATACATTCAACTAAATACCTAGGTATTACAATGACGAACAACTTAAATTGGAACGAACACGTAGAAAATGTCGTGGGGGAAGGCTAACCAAAGACTGTGTTTTATTGGTAGCACACTTAGAAAATGTAACAGACCTACTAAGGAGACTGCCTACGCTACGCTTGTCCATCCTCTTTTAGAATACTGGTGATCGATGTGGGGTCCTTACCAGATAGGACTGACGGAGTACATGGAAAAAGTTCAAAGAAAGACAGCTCGTTTTGTATTATCGCGAAATATGGGGGCGAGTGTCACAGAAATGATACAGGATTTGGGCTGGAAAACGTTAAAGGAAAGGCGTTTTTCGTTGCGACGGAATCTTCTCACGAAATTCCAATCACCAACTTTCTCCTCCGAATGCGGGTATTTTTTGTTGACACCGACCTACATAGGGAGGAACGATCTCCAAGATAAAATAAGGGAAATCAGAGCTTGTACGGAAAGACACAGGTGTTCATTCTTTCCGTGCGCTATACGAGATTGGAATAACAGAGAATCGTCAAGGTGGTTCTATGAACCCTCTGCCAGGCACTTAAATGTGATTTGCAGAGTACCCATGTAGATGAAGATGAAGATGAGCTCGAAAAGATGTGGTTCTTGGAAGAAGAAGATCGACCCCATCGAAGCACGAGAGTGTTTGATGTCCTGGAGGAGCGCTCTGGGGACCGCATTCTGGCTCTGGGGCACCCAGAGGCCACTGCCATGGGCCTCGAATGGCCGCCATATTCCACATATCTGAACACATGCGACTCCTTTTTTGTAGGGTTAAATTAAAGACAAGGTGTACAGCAGTAACCCGAAAACCACCTCTGAGCCTAATACAGCCATTCACGAGGTCATACACAGGATCGATGTTCCGACACTTCAGCGGGTCATGCAGAATTTCGCTATTCGTCTGCTCCATATCATCGCCAATGACGGCAAGCATATCGAAAATCTCCTAACCTAAATCCCAATATCTGTAGTGACTCTTACATGTTGAATAAAGTGTTTGCAAGCCGCAGTTTGTAACTAATTTACGTTTGTTTTTCATACAGTTCAATAATTGTCACCCTGAACACATCACCCACCCCCCTCCGCAAGCACACACCCCTCCCCCTATCCCTCTACCACCGCTTCAGCCGCCACCACTTCACCTCACCCTCCAGCTAAGACATCTGATATACGAAGACAAGTGACCAATGCATTCTTATAAATTTTGGAGTTGTATTCTTACGTCTAACTTCGTTATTTTATTTACTTTTATAAGAAATTTCGGTATCTTTTAATACTGTTATTCATTGATAATTTAAATGGCGTTTTTAGTTTTTTTACGTATGCTCGTATATAACGTACCCAAGCTTTTTGTACTGTACCCTCTATTATATTTATCCGTTCCCTCCATTTGTACTGATTATCGTTATCATAATTTGACAACTGACATTACCATGGCTATTCACTATACATATGCAGTGTAGTAATAAAGAATTTCTTTTTGTTTCTTTTTATTAAGATGTTTTAGACGTAGTCCAGCTGCGTACCATATGTTAAAATAATTGCCACGCGTGATTAGCCGAGCAGTCTCAGGCGCTGCAGTCATGGGCTGTGCGGCTGGTCCCAGCGGAGGTTCGAGTCCTCCCTCGGGCATGGGTGTGTGTGTTTGCCCTTAGGATAATTTAGGTTAAGTAGTGTGTAAGCTTAGGGACTGATGACCTTAGCAGTTAAGTCCCATAAGATTTCACACACATTTGAATATTTTTTTGTTCAAATAATTTATCCTCTCGGCCGTTGCACTAGTTTCATTTTATCAACCCATATTATCCAGTGCCGTTGGCACCTTATTCTACAGTTATAAATAGTTGATTGTGTCGCTCTTGGTCTTCTTGTGTGGCGCTGATAGCATCAATGTTATGGTTGTGACGTCACCTCGTGACCATGTCGTTCTACGTCTCTCTACTCACAGTCTGAATTCTGTCAGTCTCATCACATCCGATCTAAGTCAACCAAGTAGCTATGTAACACTCTCGATTTTATCTGAACCAGGCCACGTACCTTTTTTGTAAAATTGTGGAGGTTTCTATTCAGTCTTCATGTCTAATACGGTTCCATTTTGCTACATGTGTCATATTCAATTATTTGACGTACCTTCTGTTTGCTATATGCTAGTCCTAATTGCCTACATCCGTTTGTGTTACAATGGTAGGCATTTTTTTTATACAAGGTGAATCACCTAAAACTTACATCATATTTATTGCGGAAATGGAAAAAGCTATTGCTGTGCGGTTTTCACAGAATGGATTGGTACTAAGGGGCTCTTTTGTTAACCAATGAACAGATTTTAATAATACGTAGAAAGTTAATTTTTTCTGCAGACATACACTTTTTTAATTGGAACAATCCTTATTGAGAATAAAAAATTATAAATATACTTTAGAATATCAGAGGTGGTTGCTGCGGTATTCTACTGCGAGTCGTTTACGAGATACAGTATTTTGAAAAATTCCCACACCGACACTTATACAATACCTGTGGCACCACACACTAAAGTGCAACACACGCACACACACTAGTAATGTGGATTCTGACCAGAAACGAGACAATTAAGCATCATAAGTTGTGTTGAAAATGACCGCCGTCATCGGCAACACACGCTTCCAATCTGGAATGGAACGGCCGCGCACGTGCTAGCACTTCAGCAGAGATGTCCGAGCAGGATGCAGTGGTACCTCGTTGCGTATCACACGGTGTAGTTGGTCTGTCCTCGAAGACAGCGTCTTTCAGCTTTTTCCGCCGGAAAAGGTCTACAGGCATCAAATCTGGGGCATGAGCCAGCCGAGGTACAGATACTCTGCGTCCAGTCCATCGATTTGGAAACAGTTCGTGAAGACTTACTATGTGCGCTATGGCCTGGACAGCCATCAGGTTGGTGCCACAGTACCCTCATAGTCTGCAGAGGAACGTCAAGCATTCGTGGAAGATGGTCTGTTAGCAGGCTGCTATACTTGCTCGAGTGCAGTGTTCCATCTACGAAACACGGGCCTATGAGCTCATGGTTCACTATCCCACATCACACGTGTACACCCCATGGACGCTGATGTTCCATCTGAGGAAGCCAATGACAGTCGTCCACAGACCAACAGCGGATGTTTCGGCGGTTTACCTGGCCATGATTGGTTAAATGTGGATTCTTCACTGAATGAGATACATGATACATGAAAGAAAGAAAGAAGGGCAGGTCGTTTTGTATTATCGCGAAATAGGGGAGATAGTGTCACAGAAATGATACGTGAATTGGAGTGGCAGTCATTAGAACAAAGGCGTTTTTCGTTAGGACGGGATCTTCTCATAAAATTTCCATCACCAGTTTTCTCCTCCGATTGCGACAACATTCTGTTGGCACCCACCTACATTGGTAGAAATGATCATCACGATAAAATAAGAGCAATCACGGCTGGCACAGAAAAATTTAACTGGTCGTTTTTCCCGCGAACCCGTTCGAGAGTGGAACGGTAGAGAGACAGCCTGAAGGTGGTTCACTGAACCCTCTACCATGCGCTTTACTGTGAATAGCAGAGTTATCACGTAGATGGAGATGTATATGTAGATATGCCTGGAGTATCCTGTCGTAATGCCCATTTACAGAAGCTAAGACAGTTCTTGTAATCGCTTCCGTGCACCTCTTGATGGAGTGAGATGTGAGAGGCAGGGAACCTATGTCGATAGAGAATGCGTAGCATACTCGCCTGACTCATTCTGTTTCCTCGTGAAATTGCGCGAGAGCTAACGTGCAGATCAACTGCAACAGCAGCCGGGGCATTAATCGCCCTCCCCCCTGTAGTCACTTGTTGTTTCCTTCTGTTAAGTTGCCGATTTGTTGCACTACCACTTTGACGTGACTCGTTGAAGAGGTTGATAAATAATTGCCGGGATGGTTGCTGTCTATTGAGATATCTTGCCGAATACAGCTCACAAGAACGAACTGCATTTTTCCTACACTCTCACTACCCCATGAACATGTCGGGTTTATCTGAATTGGTGATTCCCATCGTCCTCTAACGACCTAAAGCTTGGACTGTCACACACGAGCTGACTATCAAGTCGCCGGCCGGGGTGGCTGAGCGGTTCTAGGCGATACAGTCTGAAACCGCGCGACAGCTAAGGTCGCAGGTTCGAATCTTGCCTCGGGCATGGATGTCCTTATGTTAGTTAGGTTTAAGTAGTTCTAAGTTCTAGGGGACTGATGACCTCAGCAGTTAAGTCCCATAGTGCTCAGAGCCTTTTTTTTTTTTTCTATCAAGTCTCCGTGTACTCAAGGAATACACAAGCACACTGTAAGCAAACGTAACATCTCAGATAGCAACTACGCAGGTTGAATGCCAGAAAAAAGTGTCGGTGTGGAAACTTTGCACAATACGATATCTCGCAAACAGCTCGCGCTAGACTCCTGTAAACAAACACAACTGACATTCTAATTTACCGTGCTTCTAGTTTTCTGGTATCAGTTGGCACTGTTCCATTTAAAAAGGAGTATTTTTGCACAAAAAGGATACTTTCTAAGTATTATTACAATGAGTGTATGGGCTAACAGTACGAGCCATATGGTGGTGGTTGTTAGTGTTTAACGTCCCGTCGACAAAGAGGTCATTAGAGACGGAGCGCAAGCTCGGGTTAGGAAAGGATTGGGAAGGAAAGCGGCCGTGCCCTTTCAAATAAACCATCCCGGCATTTGCCTGAAACGATTTAGGGAAATCACGGAAAACCTAAATCAGGATGGCCGGAGACGGGATTGAACCGTCGTCCTCCCGAATGCGAGTCCAGGGTGCTAACCACTGCGCCACTTCGCTCGGTGAGCCATATGGATACTGTGAAAACCACACTTCAATAACACTTCAGATTTTTGCAATTTTTGTGATTCAAGTTTTGGGTGATTCACCCTGTACACAGATTCTGATTATGTAAGGTCGAAACACGTAAAACTGGATTAATAAATGAAGGAATACTGGTTTCTAATTTTATCTGCGTTGCAATTCCCACATCTATGACCAATTCAACGAATTGAAGACTACGAAAATGATTCCCCGAGGTCGCCTTCGTCCTACGTGCCTTTACGGCACACCTTTGCCACACAAGCTGCGACATGGTCGCGAAATGAACAGTGACGCGAATATAGAATAAATTTCGTTTACTACACGTTCATGGTGACAAATGTTTGTCATCAGACTACCTGTCTCGGTCTGTAATGACCATCTATAGATCTATTTTACAAAAACATGTCCTAATATACTGGAGCCACAGTGGCATCGTCAAATGGTATATCAGGACATTGATACGTGTTACTAACCGGACACAGAGGAAGGACCAGGCGCCTTTATTTTTTCTTTTGTCAATCGTTTATTACATCAGAGAAATACACATTTTAAGACAAAATTTAACTACAGGAAATATTGCTCCCAGTAAAGGTTAACATAAGCAGTGACAAAACATAGTTCTCTTAAGGGTTTCTGCTGGCAACAAATTTTAAGGAGGCAATGTAAAGTTTATATCACTTCAGCTCAAACACGTAGCTAGTGATTGAATCACGACATAGGCATTTTAACGATTTCGGCAACAAATGAGTAGCGTGAATTTGTACTCACAGTAACCAACTAATTAACAGCCTTGCCACTAAATAAGTAGTAGGTCATTTGGAACGAATTAGCAACAACCAGCAACTAGGGGAGTTAATACCAACAGTCTTTAAATGTCTGGCTCCGCATTAAATAAACAAACTTACAGTAATTAAATGAATAACAAATCAAACACACTACGCTCCACTCAAACTCTTCAGTGGAAGCCATGCCAAAATGAAGATTCCATTAACTGACTAGCGCTGAAGTCACACTAAAGCTCATCTCTGTGTTCCCAGACACACATGGGGCAAACTTATACAAGACAAGATTTTGAAGGGAGCACATCAGTAAAACAGGTAGTGGAGCTAACTCGTGCCACTGAAAATTAAGGTACTAGATCGAGACACTATACAATGAGGTTGCCTTAATGCTATACTGCGCTCCAAAATATTAATTCAAATGGCCAATCCAAAATTAAATACACATAAACCAGCGTTAATTAACGAGGAGTTACACCAGGTCGCTCGAAGGGATGACAACAGTTAATTGAAAAGACAAATGCCGGAGGCGGCAGTAACATCAAACACCTTCTCCGAGTTTTAACCAGGAGTCACTTCCCGCTACACAAGTAAACATTTAACCAAGCACAAGGAAGGAACCCTAAAGAGAAAATTCAAATAAAACCCGCAAAAGATTATAAAGAACAGGGAACCCCAACTATTTAAAATTTTTAAGAATTACCTCTCCCCATAGGCAGTGTAAACGCGAAGGCCACACTTAAGAGGCCACCAACATTGATTAAAAAAGTCTTACACATTTGCTCATTTTCTTTAAAGAAACACAAGTGCGCAGTGCCTACGATACTGTTACCGACGACTGTGCCGCTAAAGCGGAATTACTGAACGCAATTTTCCGAAATTCCTTCACCAGGGAAGACGAATGGTATATTCCAGAATTTGAAACACGAACATCTGCTAGCATGAGTCTCTTAGAAGTAGATCCCTTAGGGGTTGCGAAGCAACTCAAATCGCTTGATACGGACAAGTCTTAAGATCCAGATTGTATCCCGATTAGGTTCCTTTCAGATTACGCTGATACAATAGCTCCCTACTTTGCAATCATATACAACCCCTCGATCACCGATAGATCTGTACCTACAGATTGGAAAATTGCGCAGGTCGCACCAGTGTTTAAGAGGGATAGCAGGAGTAAAAAAATTGGTTGAAATTGCTCTGAGCACTATGGGACTCAACTGCTGTGGTCATCAGTCCCCTAGAACTTAGAACTACTTAAACCTAACTAACCTAAGGACATCACACACACCCATGCCCGAGGCAAGATTCGAACCTGCGACCGTAGCAGTCGCACGGCTCCTGACTGCGCGTCTAGAACCGCGAGACCACCGCAGCCGGCTAGCAGGAGTAATCCATCCAACTACAGACCTATATCATTGACGTCAGTTTGCCGTAGGGTTTTGGAGCATATACTGTATTCAAACATTATGATTCACCTCGAAGGGAACGATCTATTGATACGTAATCAGTATGGTTTCAGAAAACATCGTTCTTGTGCAACTCAGCTAACTCTTTATTCGAACGAAGTAATGGCAGCTATCGACAGGGGATCTCAGGTTGATTCCTTATTTCTGGATTTCCGGAAATCTTTTTACACCGTTCCTCACAAGCGACTTCTAATCAAGCTGCGGGCCTATGAGATATCGTCTCAGTTGTACGACTGGATTCGTGATTTCCTGTAAGGAAGGTCACAGTTCGTAGTAATAGACGGCAAATCATCGAGTAAAACTGAAGTGATATCATGTGTTCCCCAGGGAAGCGTCCTGGGACCTCTTCTGTTCCTCATCTGTATAAATGACCTGGGTGACAATCTGAACAGTTCTCTTAGGTTGTTCGCAGATGATGCTGTAATTTACCGTCTAGTAACGTCATCCGAAGACCAGTATCAGTTGCAAAGCGATTTAGAAAAGATTGCTGTATGGTGTGGCAGGTGGCAGTTGACGCTAAATAACGAAAAGTGTGAGGCGCTCCACACGAGTTCCAAAAGAAATCCGTTGGAATTCGATTACTCAATAAATAGTACAATTCTCGAGGCTGTCAATTCAACTAAGTACCTGGGTGTCAAAATTACGAACAACTTCAGTTGGAAAGACCACATAGATAATGTCGTGGGGAAGGCGAGCCAAAGGTTGCGTTTCATTGGCAGGACACTTAGAAGATGCAACAAGTCCACTAAAGAGACAGCTTACACTACACTCGTTCGTCCTCTGTTAGAACATTGCTGCGCGGTGTGCGATCCTTACCAAGTGGGATTGACGGAGGACATCGAAAGGGTGCAAAAAAGGGCAGCTCGTTTTGTATTATCACGTAATAGGGGAGAGAGTGTGGCAGATACGATACGCGAGTTGAGATGGAAGTCATTAAAGCAAAGACGTTTTTCGTCGCTGCGAGATCTATTTACGAAATTTCAGTCGCCAACTTTCTCATCCGAATGCGAAAATATTTTGTTGAGCCCACGCGCTGTTCGGGAGTGGAATGGTAGAGAGATAGTATGATTGTGGTTCGATGAACCCTCTGCCAAGTGCTTAAATGTGAATTGCAGAGTAGTCATGTAGATGTAGATGTAGACAAGGCTGCTTAGCTTCTGCTGGACGTCCGGTGTGGCTCGTGTAGGATACACCAGGCAGCAACCCAAGCTAGGCGGTCGCAAGGCACGGCGAGCAAAATCAGGAGAGCAGACAGGCAGGCAGCCAACACATATCCTCCGTGCTGAACCAGCAGACCGCGTACAACCAACTCCACATATACGTGGTTGCTTCCCACCTCGTACCCCGCGGCGACTCAGCAGGTAGTCCACTCAAGCGTCATCTGCCCCTCGCCCCGCCAATGCGGAAAACAACAAGGCAAGTAAAGATAAAAAACATTGAAGGATCGATAATGGACACCCAAGAGACTGGCGCGCCAGTAACGAGCGCCACGGCTCAGACATGTCTTTATAAAACAGATCTACAGATGGTCGTTATAGACCGAAACAGGTAGTCTGTTGACAACATACGTGAAGTAAAGGAAATCTACTCCTTTGTTAGTTATGACGGTACCACAGAAGCGGTTATGGAAAACCTTTTAGTACTGTTTCTCCCGCGCCAGTTTCTCTCGCAGCACTGCCGCGGTGTTTTCCGCATTTATGACCGCAGGAGCGAGACCGGACGAGTTTACTCGGCACCTCCTGGAGGCCGGCAGCCCTGCACAGCGCGCTGGGTAAACGCGGCGGGGCCGTAATGCATTCCGGAGCGCCGCTAATGGAATGTCCAGTTGCAGTTCCTGCAGCGACGGCAGGTTCTGGCGCGCACATAGGACGGCCGCACAATAATTGATGGCGCCAGCCATTGTGCGCGTCAGCCCTGGCGCCAGCGCGCTGGCGTCGGCTCCTCACTGCTGTTTTGCCGGCGGCGTAATGGCCGAGTGGGTCTGGTGAGGATATTCTCGTGGCCCACTGCAGACAGAAAGCTTATGGCGCACTCACACACACACACACGTCTCGTTCAGAATCAGTCAGCCATTTGCCGGGCTAAGAGCGCAGGCTGAAAGTTTAAACGCAGCTGCGCTCCGCGCTATATCTGCAGAACCGCTCCATTTGTTGCCGAGCACGTGTTTGCCGCGTGTAAACGTCAATGCGGGGACGTGAAAAGATTACAGCACCGTATTTCGCAACGCTGCTCACATATTTATTGCTCTATCGGAGCAGGAGTCCTAAAGCTTCAATCATCAACCCGAAAAGATAACTCTAGATAATTAATTTAGCTGTGAAAGCGTCTGTTCGACCGTAAGGCTAACTTTCTTCTGTAACACATGCATTAAGCGCCAAAGAAACTGGTACAGGCATGCGTATTCGACTACAGGGATATGTAAATAGGCACACTATGGCGGTGCGATCGATAACGCCTATGTAGGACAGTTGTCAGATCGCTTACTGCTGCTACAATGGCAGGTTATTAAGATTTGAGTGAGTCTGAACGTGGTGTTACAGTCGGCGCACGAGCGATGGGGCACTGCATCTCAAATGTAGCGATGAAGTGGGGAGTCCCCATTACGAGTGTACCGCGAGTATCAGGAACCCTGTAAAACATCAAATGTCCGACATCGCTGCGACTGGGAACAGATCTTGCAAGAACGGGACCAACGACGACTGAAGAAAATCGTTCAACGTGACAGAAGTGCAACCCTTCCGCCAGTTGATGCAGATTTCAATGCTGGGCCATCAACAAGGTTCACCGTGCAACTATTCAGCTAAACATAATCGATATGGGCTTTCAGAGCCGAAGGACCACTCGTGTACTCTTGACTACTGCACGATCTAACAACCCTACCACAACAAAAGTCAAAAATTAATCATGATTGTAGTGTTTCTCACGCTGCTAAATATTGCATTTTCGGGCAACAACAAAGTTATATTATGTGGCAGGAGTCATTAGAGCACAGTTAATAGTCATTTCTTGAAATAATGGATAAACTAGGCACTCATCTTTTCGTGTTTCCCACGCTGGTCTCGTTCGGAACTCATGGCTCAATCGTCGAAAATCTAGGTGGTGATGATTCCAAGCTCGGATGCAAAGAGGCCCAGGTGTTATTCTGCGATATTCAAAAGTTTTATAGGTGTGTTTCATAAACCATTCTTGAAGATGAAACTTATGCAAGTTAAGACAATGGTGATATAATAAAGTAATCATCACTCCGATTTTTTTAAGTTACATTTCTTTTTTATTACAATATCACTTCACAATATGAAACATACTTGAAAATATCTTCCTCACAGTTAAAGTTCACATTTCATAAACTGACTACAATTTGCTTCTTTTCAACATGATGACCAAGACTTGAGTCTCCAATAACCGCTTACGCGCCCAAAAATCAGTCACAAGTACGTCAAAGATCATAGTGACAAAAGAAAGAATACACATAACAATAATATCATTGCAATATAAACATATCGATGTATCAAAGTACCTCTACATTAATGAAATCAAATCTGAATGTTGTCACAGGAATATGTTAACTATTTTACAGAAACACAGTAGAATATTGCTGATATCGAGAGGTTGAGGTGAGGTGCCGCAATGGTTACGTAATTCAAGTACCATTACAACGACACAAAGCGGTACGCCTCGCCTGGGCCCATCAACACCGACGTTCGGCTGTTGATGACTGGAAACATGTTGCCTCGTCGGACTTGTCTCATTTCTAATAGTATCTAGTGAATCGACGTGTACGGGTATGGAGATGACTTCATGAATCCATGTACCCTGCATGTCACCAGGGGACTGTTCAAGCTGGTGAAGGCTCTATGGTTCAAATGGCTCCAAAACACTGTGGGACAACGTCGGAGGTCATTAGACCCCTAGACTTAGGACTACGTAAACCTAACTAATCTAAGGACGTCACACACATCCATTCCCGACGCAGGATTCGAACCTGCAACCCTAGCAGTCGAGTGGTTCTGGACTGAAGCGCCTTGAATCACTAGGACACAGCGGCCGGCGGAGGCTCTATAATGGTGTGGCGTGAGTGCAGTTGGAGTGATATGAGACCCCTGATACGTCTAGACGCGACTCTAACAAATGACACGTATATCAGCATCCTGTCTGATCACCTGCATCAATTCATGTCCGCTGTGCATTCCGACGGACTTGGGGAATTCCAGCAGGCCAATACGACACCCCACCCGCCCATAATTACTACAGCGTGGCTCTAGGAACACTATTCTGAGTTTAAACACTGCCCCTGACATGAACACTATTTAGCATATCTGGGATGCCTTACAACGTGCTGTTCTGAAGAGACCTCCACCCCCTGGTACTCTTACGGATTTATGGACAGCCCTGCAGGATTCATGGTGTCAGTTCATTCCAGCACGACTTCAGACATTAGTCGAGTCCATGTCAGGTCGTGTTGTGGCACTTCTGCGTGTTCGCGGGGCCCTACACCATATTAGGCAAGTGTACCAGTTTCTCTGGCACTTCAGTGTATATACGGCTCATGTGTCGGCCACTTTGTGTCAAAAATGTTATTTTTAGAGTTCCAGACCTTAATCGGCAAAAAACGGAACCCTGATAGGAAAACTTAGTTGTCTGTCAATCTGTCTGTTCGACAGTTGTAACCCTCATTTTTTTCCGGAAGAGGTAGCTGTACAAAGTTAACATGTGTGTCACTTATTAAGAGTATCAGCTATTGGTGGTTTACAAATATGAAGCTTCTAAGTCAGTGCCAACAAAAGACACAACAATTAATGTCACGTATTTCGATTCTCGCAAACTCACTGATCACACCGGACTCGTATTCGGGAGGACCACGGTTCAAACCCTCGTCCGGGAACCCTGAGTTAGGTTTTCCGTGATTTCCCTAAATCGACTCAGACGAATGCCAGGCTGGTTCCTTTGAAAGGGCGCGGACGACTTCCCTCCCCGTCGTTCTCTCATCCGATATGGCCGATGACCTCGCTGTTTGGTTCCCCTCCCCAAATCCACCAACCTATAGGATACTTCTCGTTGGTGCAGTGTCATGAAATTTGGCAGGAAGCCAGGTTTCAGTGTATGACTAAAGGGAAAAAGATCCGGGAATTGTTTGTTTGTAATTATATTACACGAATTTTCTTTTTCATTTCTTTCCAGACTGGCTGTCTAGTCCCTCCGTCTGTTAATACCCCTTTTTCTCAGAAAGTGTTCCAGGTATCAGGTTGAAATTTATGTCACATACTGAGGGTGTAACAGTGACACCGGCCGCATTAAATGGCAATCGATGCTAACGTTAGATCTCTGCGAGGAATTTTTGAGAAAGTATTACCAACAATAAACAAGGGGCTCAGGAACAGACGTTCTCTCAGCACAAAAGCCGTAACGGCACAAAAGTCGTAACACTACGTATTAATAATGGTCGCCAGCGTAATTCGGGCTTCTTATGTCAAGCAATGGAATAAAACAGAAGGCAGTGCTAAGGCTAACCTAACTATCCTTGACACACACACACACACACACACACACACACACACACACACACACACACACACACACATACATACACACACACTAAATTGTTTCTTTATATTCATTCACACTATAATACAGTAACCTAACCTAGCAGATAAATTTACTACTAACATGGAACAAATCGCCAATCAGACAGCAAACAGTAACACATGATCACAGCAACACGTATCTTAAATGACCTAGATGCAGCAGTTCATAGAACCAGTCACCAACACACATGAAACTAGTAGCAATGCTAAACAGGGAAGGGCATAAAATGATTCCGATTTAAATCAGGGGGTCTGTTAATGATCATATTCTATAACATAATTGCTTAGTACAAGGACCCTATGCCTGTGCATTAACGAACTTGCATTAGAACAACTAACACAGTAAAAATGTCTTTCATAAACTCTGTTTGAAACATTTAAACACAATGCTAATCCAACTACACTGGCTCTGAAGGAGGCTTTGCATTGCTTCATTAACTAACTAGCCTAGAACATGATAGCCCTTAAACTTTCATAGTCTGAAGAATCATGCTCATCAACAAAACCACACAATTATGAAAGACAATAGGTAAGTATTCTCGTCAGTAATTATTAATTAAGTAAAGCACAACAAACTATAACTCTTTAAATAACAAATATGTTTTGATAAGAAGTCTTTTGACCTACTCAAATTATCGTTGGCTGTGTAAAAGCCAACACAACTTTAAGTTCGAACACTTTGTCGTGAAATGAACACTGATAAAACTTTGTAATTCTGATCAAAGTTCATAAACGCAACAATTCAGATCAACTTCACTGTTTTCAAGCAGTTTGTCAAGTAAGGCAAATTATTCAAGGAATTGACTGCAGATTGATTTAAAATTACATTGGAAATGGAGTATTTCTCAGACTATAAAACAGAATTTTAAACACTACAGCTCCACACGTTAGAAAGCAATCACAACTATTTTTACAGCTGCCGAATAAGTCTTTCACTAGGATAGGATTCCTCTCTTGGTTTGTGATTTGGGATAATCACGGGCGTAAGATAAGAGTTTTTAGCAACACCACGATTATTATTAAAATTAACCAAATTTCACAAATACCTGGTCTGTTTACAGAGTGCCAAATACAACCAATTTAATGGAAGGCTTGTGGTACTGGTGACGTAATTTGCAGTGGCTGTTAACCTGGCGGCGATGCAGCCATAGCAATACTGTTGGCCTCGCCCTGTTACAGATCTTCTTGGTGACGGATTTATATTTTTATTGGGCCAAAAACGATGTCATGATACTACTATCACCAAATGCAGCATCCGAGGCCCTTAAATACTGCCCCTAAACTCTTCTGGCCTCAAAACTCCAGGAATATGAGCCACAATGATCCGCTGCTACTAAGCGAGGTGTTACCGACACCACTGCTCAGCCCACACTCCTTACACTTCACAAAGGACGAGTTGCGCGCCAACCACACCTTTTCCATTCCGCCAGGCTGCGGGGCTTCTCCACGTCTTTTACATTCAACCCTACGTTCCCTAACTATGGAACAAGTTGTAAGTAGGTTGTTTGGGTTTTTATGTTGGTAACGCCACGTAGCGCTCTATATGAAAATCACTGACTGTGCTGTGTGAAGGCTGTGGTTGGTTTGCATTGCTGGAGTATTTGCTATTGTAGTGTTGAGCAGTAGGCTGTTAACAGCGACTAGCGTTGCGCAGTTGGAGGTGAGCCGCCAGCAGAGGTGTATGTGGAGAGAGAGATGGCGGAGTTTTGAGAGCGGATGATCTGGACGTGTGTCCATCACAGACAGTAAATTTGTAAGACTGGATGTCATGAACTGCTATATATATTATGACTTTTGAACGCTATTAAGGTAAATACATTGTTTGTTCTCTATCAAAATCTTTCATTTGCTAACTATGCCCACCAGTAGTTAGTGCCTTCAGTAGTTAGAATCTTTTATTCAGCTGGCAGTATTGGCGTTCGCTGTATTGCAGTAGTTTGAGTAACGAAGATTTTTGTATGGTAAGTGATTCATGTTAGTTAATGTTAGTCAGAGCCATTCTTTTGTAGCGACTATTGAAAGTTAGATTGCGTTGCGCTAAAAATATTGTATGTCAGTTTAGTGTTGATAAGAATAGGTAAAGAGCGAAATGTCTCAGTACGTTCAGTTTTGCTCAGCTGTTTGAAAATTATTGTGGTTGGCTGGAGAGCCAACACTGTATTACTAAAGGAGGTCGAAATCCACGCGTTTTAGCTCACGCAGGCTGGCGTGAGGTCTGGAAAATGACAAGGGAATTAGAACTGAGAAAAACGGACGTAGCTGGTGGAATACTTAACTTTAACCCATTAATGACGAACGTCGCTCTTGACGGTACATGATTTACAATATCAATAGAAACTGATCATGGCGCCTTGCTAGGTCGTAGCAAATAACGTAGCTCAAGGCTATGCTAACTATCGTCTCGGCAAATGAGAGCGTATTTTGTGAGTGAACCATCGCTAGCAAAGTCGGCTGTACCACTGGGGCGAGTGCTAGGAAGTCTCACTAGATCTGCCGTGTGGCGGCGCTCAGTCTGCAATTACTGATAGTGGCGACACGCGGGTCCGACGTATACTACCGGACCGCGGCCGATTTAAATGCTACCACCTAGCAAGTGTGGTGTCTGACTGTGACACCACAAAAATCAAATAGCGTAAGAGTTTTGTCAACACAGTAATTCATAAATTTTTCTAAGGGGACGTTTCAAAGTCACTTGCAGTACATTATATACAGTAATAATCATTCCAGTAGTTATTTAAGACCACAAGCACAGTTTAAACAATATCGTTGAAAAGTTCACACAGCTGAAATACGTATATTTATTCGAAGAATGTACATGACAGATACAACGCTCTACATAAGCAGCACTACAAATTGGCATAGAAATGTCGGTACAGACACAAAAATAGGTGGAAAATTAGTGTGAAAAGGTCCCTGCTCTTTCGGTTGTGTAAAAGAGTTAGGATTGCAAGTCAATTAAATCAAAAGATACGGCGATGTGTGTCACATATTTTGAGACACATTAAAGCTACAATCAGTTACAATTAGTCTACAATCATGAGATTTGGCGAGAAGAGAGGTTTCACGGCACAAGTAAAGGAAAAAATCCGAAAATTGTTAATTTTTAGTTATGTCACTTGAAAAAAATTCTTTTGTTATTTCTTACCCGACTTCAGACTTTAAATTAAAACATTCTCTAAAGTCTTTGAGTCCTTGGAAACAACATCTTGCCAGTATCAGTGTGGATAGCAGGCAAAAATCGTCAAAACTCTCGATTCTCGGAATGGATGAGCAGTCCGTATTCCGGAGTCTTCAGTGCGTGAATCCTACTGGCACCTGGACAACTGTTTGTGGGGCTCCTTGAAGGACGGGGTTTACCAGGGGAACATTCACACACGTGCTGACCTGAAGCGCAGCATATCAAGAGACGTAACATACCCACGGCCATGCTACGTTCTGCTGTGCAGAATGCAGTCCTGCACCCCTCAGACTCTTCCAGACACTGGCGGAAGCCATATTGGGCCCTTTCGTAGCAGTGATGGTACCGGTATGCCATGGTATGATGTACCGTAGCAGCACATTAAAGGTGTTTCAGTGTCACTGATTGTACATTATTTCTCTTACCCATGTCCTTTACATCAATGCTATCGACTATGGCACTCGTATGGTCATTAGTTTCCGTGTCATAATGGGTTAGATAGGAAAAGTTTAATTATAACCATCCGGTATGAATCGGTCTTCTACTGATGGCAAGGATGTAGGATATTTTTACTTTATTTGTCGCCACTGTAAGAAGTTGCCATACAGGATTCACTAAATGATCATATGATTCCAGAATGATGACCTCAGAAGTCCCTTAGTGCTCAGAGCCATTTGAAACATTTTGAGTACCTCGTCTCCCACCATCCAAGATGTTTCGTATCAGCGCACACTCCGTTGCAGAATGAAAATCTCATTCTGTAAACATCCCCCAGGCTGTGGCTAAGCCATGTCTCCGGAATATCCTTTCTTCCAGGAGTGCTACTGTTGCAAGTTTCGCAGAACAACTTCTGTGAACAGAATGAGATTTTCACTCTGCAGCGGAGTGTGTGCGCTGATATGAAACTTCCTGGCAAATTAAAATTGTGTACCGGACCGACACTCGAACTCGGGACCTTTGCCTTTCGCGGGCAAGTGCTCTACCAACTGAGCTACCCAAGCACGACTCACGCCCCGTCCTCAGAGCTTTACTTCTGCCAGTACCTCGTCTCCTACCTGGAGAGCTTCTATAAGATTTGGAAGGTAGGAGACGAGGTACTGGCGCGGGTAAAGCTCGAGGACGATCGTCAGTCGTGTTTGGATAGCTCAGTCGGTGGTCCACTTCCCTCCGAAAGGCAGAGATTCTGACCTCTAATCTCCGTCCGACACATAGTTTTAAGCCTACGATACCTGCAGACTAGCAAGTGATGAAACACCTAGGAGTCGCGAGACACAAAGTGTATTTGCAGGTACTGCTCGGCAGCCACTGGAATGTATCGTGTAGGTGTGTCCGCGGTGACTCTGGTGGGGTGTCTGCCTCTGGCAGATGGAACGCGAGCAGTGGGCTGCGCCGTTAATTTATTATGGCGGGCCGCCGGCCCCCGCGACCTGCCGAGTTTACGGCCCTCGTAAAGGCAGATCGCGGTCCTAGGGCCACCGTGGCCCATCCCCGGCACAGCACTGACAAAACCTTCTCACTGTCTAGCTCGTTGTGCACTCCTACACAAAATTAGAACACTGAGTAATTAAAGACTGTAAGAGCAGAGTGTTTGCTTTATAACGTCGCTTAGCAAGAAATGGAACAGCAAGAGACTCCAGAACAGCAAGGTACGGGCGTTCCTCAAGGCTTCATGCTGGCTCCTCTCCTCTTATTATTATTACACTACTGGCCATTAAAATTGCTACACCATGAAGATGACGTGCTACAGACGCGAAATTTAACCGACAGGAAGAACATGCTGTGATAAGCAAATGATTAGCTTTTCTGAGCATTCACACAAGGTTGGCACCGGCGGGACACCTACAACGTGCTGACATGAGGGAAGTTGCCAACCGATTTCTCATACACAAACAGCAGTTGATCGGCGTTGCCTGGCGAAACGTTGTTGTGATGCCTCGTGTAAGGAGGAGAATTGTCTACCATCACGTTGCCGACTTTAACAAAGCTCGGATTGCAGCCTATCGTGATTGCCGTTTATCGTATCGCAACATTGTTGCTCGCGATGGTCGAGATACAGTGACTGTTAGCAGAATATGGAATCGGTGGGTTCAGGAGGGTAATACGGAACGCCGTGCTGGATGCCAACGGCCTCGCATCACTAGCAGTCAAGATGGCAGGCATCTTATCCGCATGACTGTAACGGATCGTGCACCCACTTCTCGAAGCCTCAGTCAACAGATGGAGACGTTTGCAAGACAACAACCATCTGCACGAACAGTTCGACGACCTTTTGCAGCATGGACTATCAGCTCGGAGACCGTGGCTGCGATTCCCCTTGAGGCTGCATCAAAGACAGGAGCGCCTGTGATGGTGTACTCAACGACGTACCTAGGTGCACGAATGGTAAAACGTCACTTTTTCAGATGAAACCAGATTCTGTTTACACCATCATGATGGTCGCAACCGTGTTTGCTGACATCGCGATGAACGCACATTGGAAGGGTGTATTCGTCATCGCCATACTTCCGCATCACCCGGCGTGATGGTACAGGGTGCCATCATTGGTTACACGTCTCGGTCACCTCTTGTTCGCATGGACGGCGCTTTGAACAATGAACGTTACATTTCAGATGTGTTACGACCCGTGGCTCTACCCTTCATTTGATCCCTGCGAAACCCTACATTTCTGCAGGATAATACAGGACCGCGTGTTGCAGGTCCTGTACGGGCCTTTCTGGATACAGAAAAGGTGCGACTGCTGCACTGGCCAGCACATTCTCCAGATCTCTTACCAATTGAAGACGTCTGATCAATGTTGGACGAGCAAATGGCTCGTCACAATACGCCAGTCACTACTCTTTATGAACTGTGGTATCGTGTTGAAGCTGCGTGGGCAGCTGTACCTTTACAAGCCATCCAAGCTCTGTTTGACTCAATGCCCAGGCGTATCAAGGCCGTTATTACGGCCAGAGGTAGTTGTTCTGGATACTGATTTCTCAAGATATATGTACCCAAATTGCGTGAAAATGTAATCACATGTCAGTTCTAGTATAATATATTTGTCCAATGAATACCCGTCTATCATCTGTATTTCTTCTTGGTGTAGCAATTTTAATGGCCAGTAGTGTATTATTATTATTATTATTATTATTATTATTATTATTATTATTATTATTATTATTTCTTTCCTTTCTCAGACGTTACGTCTGGTTAAAAATGGAAAGTGACGCGACCTTGATCAAGCGTGACTTCCTTTTAACTGTACGGTATATGTTACATTGCATTTAGGAACTTTCGGGTAATTGAATATGTATTAATAATTACCCCCACCCCCCCATGAACCATGGACCTTGCCGTTGGTGGGGAGGCTTGCGTGCCTCAGCGATACAGATGGCCGTACCGTAGGTGCAACCACAACGGAGGGGTATCTGTTGAGAGGCCAGACAAACATGTGGTTCCTGAAGAGGGGCAGCAGCCTTTTCAGTAGTTGCAGGGGCAACAGTCTGGATGATTGACTGATCTGGCCTTGCAACATTAACCAATATGGCCTTGCTGTGCTGGTACTGCGAACGGCTGAAAGCAAGGGGAAACTACAGCCGTAATTTTTCCCGAGGACATGCAGCTTTACTGTATGATTAAATGATGATGGCATCCTCTTGGGTAAAACACTCCGGACGTAAAATTCGGATCTCCGGGCGGGGACTACTCAGGAGGATGTCGTTATCAGGAGGAAGAAACCTGGCGTTCTAAGGATCGGAGCGTGGAATGTCAGATCCATTAATCGGTCAAGTAGGTTAGAAAATTTAAAAAGGGAAATGGATAGGTTAAAGTTAGATATAGTGGGGATTAGTGAAGTTCGGTGGCAGGAGGAACAAGACTTCTGGTCAGGTGACTACAGGGTTATAAACACAAAATCCAATAGGGGTAATGCAGGAGTAGGTTTAATAATGAATAGGAAAATAGGAATGCGGGTAAGCTACTACAAACAGCATAGTGAACGCATTATTGTGGTCAAGATAGATACGAAGCCCACACCTACTACAGTAGTACAAGTTTATATGCCAACTAGCTCTGCAGATGATGAAGAAATTGAAGAAATGTACGATGAAATAAAAGAAATTATTCAGATAGTGAAGGGAGACGAAAATTTAATAGTAATGGGTAACTGGAATTCGAGTGTAGGAAAAGGGAGAGAAGGAAACATAGTAGGTGAATATGGATTGGGGCTAAGAAATGAAAGAGGAAGCCGCCTAGTAGAATTTTGCACAGAGCACAACTTAATCATAGCTAACACTTGGTTTAAGAATCATGAAAGAAGGTTGTATACGTGGAAGAACCCTGGAGATACTAAAAGGTATCAAATAGATTATATAATGGTAAGACAGAGATTTAGGAACCAGGTTTTAAGTTGTAAGACATTTCCAGGGGCAGATGTGGACTCGGACCACAATCTATTGGTTATGACCTGTAGATTAAATCTGAAGAAACTGCAAAAATGTGGGAAATTAAGGAGATGGGACCTGGATAAACTGAAAGAACCAGAGGTTGTACAGAGCTTCAGGGAAAGCATAAGGGGACAATTGACAGGAATAGGGGAAAGAAATACAGTAGAAGAAGAATGGGTAGCTCTGAGGGATGAAGTAGTGAAAGCAGCAGAGGATAAAGTAGGTAAAAAGACGAGGGCTGCTAGAAATCCTTGGGTAACAGAAGAAATATTGAATTTAATTGATGAAAGGAGAAAATATAAAAATGCAGTAAATGAAGCAGGCAAAAAGGAATACAGACGTCTCAAAAATGAGATCGACAGGAAGTGCAAAATGGCTAAACAGGGATGGCTAGAGAACAAATGTAAGGATGTAGAAGCTTATCTCACTAGGGGTAAGATAGATACTGCCTACAGGAAAATTAAAGAGACCTTTGGAGAGAAGAGAACCACGTGTATGAGTATCAAGACCTCAGATGGCAACCCAGTTCTAAGCAAAGAAGGGAAGGCAGAAAGGTGGAAGGAGTATATAGAAGCTTTATACAAGGGTGATGTACTTGAGGACAATATTATGGAAATGGAAGAGGATGTAGATGAAGACGAAATGGGTGATACGATATTGCGTGAAGAGTTTGACAGAGCACTGAAAGACCTGAGTCGAAACAAGGCCCCCGGAGTAGACAACATTCCATTAGAACTACTGACGGCCTTGGGAGAGCCAGTCATGACAAAACTCTACCAGCTGGTGAGCAAGATGTATGAGACAGGCGAAATACCCTCAGACTTCAAGAAGAATATAATAATTCCAATCCCAAAGAAAGCAGGTGCAGACAGATGTGAAAATTACCGAACTATCAGTTTAATAAGTCACAGCTGCAAAATACTAACGCGAATTCTTTACAGACGAATGGAAAAACTGGTAGATGCGGACCTCGGGGAGGATCAGTTTGGATTCCGTCGAAATGTTGGAACACGTGAGGCAATACTGACCTTACGACTTATCTTAGAAGAAAGATTAAAAAAAGGCAAACCTACGTTTCTAGCATTTGTAGACTTAGAGAAAGCTTTTGACAATGTTGACTGGAATACTCTCTTTCAAATTCTGAAAGTGGCAGGGGTAAAATACAGGGAGCGAAAGGCTATTTACAATTTGTACAGAAAGCACATGGCAGTCATACGAGTCGAGGGACATGAAAGGGAAGCAGTTGTTGGGAAGGGAGTAAGACAGGGTTGTAGCCTCTCCCTGATGTTATTCAATCTGTATATTGAGCAAGCAGTAAAGGAAACAAAAGAAAAATTTGGAGTAGGTATTAAAATTCATGGAGACGAAGTAAAAACTTTGAGGTTCGCCGATGACATTGTAATTCTGTCAGAGACGGCAAAGGACTTGGAAGAGCAGTTGAACGGAATGGACAGTGTCTTGAAAGGAGGATATAAGATGAACATCAACAAAAGCAAAACGAGGATAATGGAATGTAGTCAAATTAAATCGGGTGATGGTGAGGGAATTAGATTAGGAAATGAGACACTTAAAGTAGTAAAGGAGTTTTGCTATTTAGGAAGTAAAATAACTGATGATGGTCGAAGTAGAGAGGATATAAAATGTAGACTGGCAATGGCAAGGAAAGCGTTTCTGAAGAAGAGAAATTTGTTAACATCGAATATAGATTTATGTATCAGGAAGTCGTTTCTGAAAGTATTTGTTTGGAGCGTAGCCATGTATGGAAGTGAAACATGGACGATAACTAGTTTGGACAAGAAGAGAATAGAAGCTTTCGAAATGTGGTGCTACAGAAGAATACTGAAGATAAGGTGGATAGATCACGTAACTAATGAGGAGGTATTGAATAGGATTGGGGAGGAGAGAAGTTTGTGGCACAACTTGACTAGAAGAAGGGATAGGTTGGTAGGACATGTTTTGAGGCATCAAGGGATCACAAATTTAGCGTTGTAGGGCAGTGTGGAGGGTAAAAATCGTAGGGGGAGACCGAGAGATGAGTACACTAAGCAGATTCAGAAGGATGTAGGTTGCACTAGGTACTGGGAGATGAAGCAGCTTGCACAGGATAGAGTAGCATGGAGAGCTGCATCAAACCAGTCTCAGGACTGAAGACAACAGCAACAACATTAATAATTACAGATTTCTGTAGTTGTATATATAATAAATTTGGATGTAGCTGTATTGCGTTGATGTACTGGTGGATATTGTGTGGTATGACTCCTGTAATCGATAGTATAATTGGTATAATGTCAACTATGTCCTGGTGCCACATGTCCTTGACTTCCTCAGCCAGTTGGATGTATTTTTCAACTTTTTCTCCTGTTTTCTTCTGTATATTTGTTGTATTGGGTATGGATATTTCCATTAGTTGTGTTAATTTCTTCTTTTTATTGGTGAGTATGATGTCATATTTGTTATGTGGTGTTGTTTTATCTGTTTAATGGTTCTGTTCCAGTATAATTTGTATTCATCATTCTCCAGTACATTTTGTGGTGCATACTTGTATGTGGAAACGTGTTGTTTTATTAGTTTATGTTGTATGGCAAGTTGTTGATGTATTATTTTTGCTACATTGTCATGTATTCTGGGGTATTCTGTGTTTGCTAGTATTGTACATCCGCTTGTGATGTGATCTACTGTTTCTATTTGTTGTTTGCAAAGTCTGCATTTATCTGTTGTAGTATTGGGATCTTAATAATATGCTTGCTGTAATATCTGGTGTTTATTGTTTGATCCTGTATTGCAATCATGAATCCTTCCGTCTCACTGTATATATTGCCTTTTCTTAGCCTTGTGTTGGATGCGTCTTGATCAATGTGTGGCTGTTAGATGATAAGGGTGCTTGCCATGTAGTGTTTTCTTTTTCCAATTTACTTTCTTCGTATTTGTTGATGTTATGTGATCTAAAGGGTTGTAGAAGTGGTTATGAAATGGCTGTGGTGTAGCCGATGTATTTATATGAGTGATTGCTTTGTGTATTTTGTAGTTTCTGCTCGTTCTAGAAAGAATTTTCTTAAATTGCCTACCTGTCCATAATGTAGGTTTTTTATGTCGAGAAATCCCCTTCGTCCTTCTTTCCTGCTTAATGTTAATCTTTCTGTTGCTGAATGTACGTGATGTATTCTATATTTGTGGCATTGTGATCGTGTAAGTGTACTGAGTGCTTCTAGGTCTGTGTTACTCCATTTCACTACTGCAAATGAGTAGGTCAATATTGGTATAGCATAAGTATTTATAACTTTTGTCTTCTTTCTTGCTGTCAATTCTATTGACAGCAAGAAATAAGACAAAAGCTATAAATACTTATGCTATTATATTATTATTATTATTATTATTATTATTATTATTATTATTATTATTATTACTTTCGTTAAATCCACCTTAAGGAGAGAGGTAAAACACAGTCAATTTTCATGGCAGTTTATCGTACTCTTTCTTGTCTTCTTCCCAAAATTCTCTCACATATTCGTAGTGTTTCTCCTTCCTCTATTCTGTTCACTTCTTTCCTGTTTTCTTCTCTTTGCCCACTGGGTGAAAATTCTGTCTTTTGATTTTTTCCTCTATATTTTTCCCTGTCTGTCGTATCTTCCGTGGAGACGTTCAATTTCTTGAGGTCTTGCACTGACTCCTTTACCCAGTCGGTTTTCACTGAATACCCTCAGACTTCCACGGAAGATACGACAAATGTGAAAATTACCGAACTATCAGTTTAATAAGTCACAGCTGCAAAATACTAACGCGAGTTCTTTACAGACGAATGGAAAAACTAGTAGAAGCCGACCTCGGGGAAGATCAGTTTGGATTCCGTAGAAATGTTTGAACACGTGAGGCAATACTGACCCTACGACTTATCTTAGAAGCTAGATTAAGGAAGGGCAAACCTACGTTTCTAGCATTTGTAGACTTAGAGAAAGCTTTTGACAGTGTTGACTGGAATACTCTCTTTCAAATTCTGAAGGTGGCAGGGGTAAAATACATAGAGCGAAAGGCTATTTACAATTTGTACAGAAACCAGATGGCAGTAATACGAGTCGAGGGACATGAAAGGGAAGCAGTTGTTGGGAAGGGAGTAAGACAGGGCTGTAGCCTCTCCCTGATGTTACTCAATCTGTATATTGAGCAAGCACTAAAGGAAACAAAAGAAAAATTCGGAGTAGGTATTAAAGTCCGTGGAGAAGAAATAAAAACTTCGAGGTTCGCCGATGACATTGTAATTCTGTCAGAGACAGCAAAGGACTTGGAAGAGCAGTTGAATGGAATGGACAGTGTCTGGAAAGGAGGATGTAAGATGAACATCAACAAAAGCAAAACGAGGATAATGGAATGTAGTCGAATAAAGTCGGGTGATGTTGAGGGAATTAATTAGGAAATGAGACACTTAAAGTAGTAAATATGTTTTACTATTTGGGGAGCAAAATAATGATGATGGTCGAAGTAGAGAGGATATAAAATGTAGACTGGCAATGGCAAGGAAAGCGTTTCTGAAGAAGAGAAATTTGTTAACATCGAGTATAGATTTAAGTGTCAGGAAGTCATTTCTGAAAGTATCTGTATGGAGTGTAGCCATGTATGGAAGTGAATCGTGGACGATAAATAGTTTGGACAAGAAGAGAAAAGAAGCTTTCAAAATGTGGTGCTACAGAAGAATGCTGAGGATTAGATGGGTAGATCACATAACTAATGAGGAAATATTGAATCGGATTGGGGAGAAGAGAAGTTTGTGGCACAACTTGACCAGAAGAAGGGATCGGTTGGTAGGACATGTTCTGAGGATTCGAGGGATCACCAATTTAGTATTGGAGGGCAGCGTGGAGGGTAAAAATCGTAGAGGTAGACCAAGAGATGACTACACTAAGCAGATTCAGAAGGATGGAGGGTAAAAATCGTAGGGGGAGACCGAGAGATGAGTACACTAAGCAGATTCAGAAGGATGTAGGTTGCACTAGGTACTGGGAGATGAAGAAGCTTGCACAGGATAGAGTAGCATGGAGAGCTGTATCAAACCAGCCTCAGGACTGAAGACCACAGCAACAACATGTTAAAAATCCTCTTGGTCAGTGTGTTTTTGTTCATCCTATGTATGCTTCCGCAGAACTCTGCCCTTCTTTTCCTCATTTTTGTAATCGCATCAGTCTGTTCGAACTGTTTTGTCGGTCTTTTTTTAACCCAGATACCGCCTTTCTGAACTTGCCCATAGATCTTTCTCAGTATTTTCCTCTCTTGTTTTTCCATTAGCTTTTAGCTTCGTTTTAGTTCTTTTCCTGATTACTGTTGTTTCTGAGGCATAGAAGGCCTGTGGTATGACTACTGTAGTGTAGTGTCTTAATTTGGCATTGATGGAAATACTTCTTATGTTTTAATGGCTCCATGTAAGTCTGTACGCTTTATGTGATCCTATCTTCTTTGGACGTCGAGTTTAGTCCTATACTCTGTATAATCTCTCCCAGGTATTTGAAACTTTCTACTGGTGTCATATTCCCGTATTTAGTTACCGACCGGAATCTGGCTATCAATTTTTTGTCCAGCGTACTGCGTTTCTTCATATGAGATTTGTAGCCCTGTTTTGGCTGACATTTCGTGCAGTGTCTCTAGAGCCCGTCTGGGTTCTTTCTTTTATGATTGCTGGATCACCAGCAAAGGCCAGATATTTTCTTGTGTGGCCCCATATTTACTCAATTGACTCCTTTGTCCCACGTCTTCATTATTTTCTCGAAAAGTGACTTGAATAGAATGGACCATAGGCCATCTCCCTACCTCAATCCCGTCTTCGAATGCGTCCGAGAGCTCTCCAGTGAACTTGTCGGTACACGAGGTCCGTTTAAAAAATTTCGGAACTTTGTCCAGGAAATTTTTCTACTCTTATTTTTTACTTGCTGTGCGTGGTCTCCTTCGAAATACTCTCCTCCACAATTGATACAACGCTCCCAACGCCGTTTCGACTTCCAGAAACAGTCTCGGTAACGCTCAATCACGAGAAGTGCCGTCTGCGAATTTTCTTTTATGCCGTGTATCGTTGAAAATCTTCGTCCTGTCATCGGAGTTTTCAACTTTGTAAATAAAAAAAGAGTCTGGATCGGGTCTGGAGAGAACGGGGGGTGAGGCAGCACTGTGCCAATAGCACCAACAGGGACGAACCTGCAGGTGCGTTTTCGTGATGCAAGAGCCGTGCACTGTCTCGCCACATTTCGGGCCGTCTCCTTCTTACATTTTCTCGCAGGAGTCGCAAAACGTCCCGGTAGTACAATCGATTGTCCTTGTGGCACGAATTCATGAGGAACCAATCATTCAAAGTCAAAGGAAACTGTCAGCACCACTTTGACATTTGACCTGATCCGACGAGCTCTCTTTGGTCTTGCGGAACGTTTCCCGACCGATTGTGAAGGCTTAACTTTGGTCTCAACACCGTAACAGTAGATCCACGTTCCATCGCCAGTTATGACTCTCTTACGGAAAGTCTCGTCCTCATCGGCGCGAACCAAAATCTCTTTACGGACTGCGAGCTCAAAATATATCTGGTCTTGACTCATGAGCCGTGGGACCGACTCGGCAGCACCACGATGCATTCCAAGGTGCTTTGTCAGGATTTCATGACATAATCCAACTGAAAGGTTAAATTCTTCTGCAATTTTTAGAATCTGCTGGTAACATATTGCTTTCAAATTCGTTAAAAGAATCTCTCATTGACCTTTTGACAGCTGCTTTCATTTCCCATAATTTCTCTTTGTCAGCGGAGCAGTGACTACGTTTAAAACGACTGTGCAGAATTCTCTGCTTTCCCTGCAACTTCCTAATGTGTTTGTTGAACCAAGGTGGATCCTTACCCTCCCCTATGTTTTTCCTAGCCACATATTCCTCTAGCGCGTCGTGGACAATACCTTTAAATTTCGACCAAAGATACTCAATATCTTTGGGTCCCGCAGTGCATGCTTGGAGCTGACTATGAAGATATTCATTAATGATACTTTTGAAACTTCCTGGCAGATTAAAACTGTGTGCCCGAACGAGACTCGAACTCGGGACCTTTGCCTTTCGCGGGCAAGTGCTCTACCAACTGAGCTACCGAAGCACGACTCACGCCCGGTACTCACAGCTTTACTTCTGCCAGTATCCGTCTCCTACCTTCCAAACTTTACAGAAGCTCTTCTGCGAACCTTGCAGAACTAGCACTCCTGAAAAAAAGGATACTGTGGAGACATGGCTTAGCCACAGCGTGGGGGATGTTTCCAGAATGAGATTTTCACTCTGCAGCGGAGTGTGCGCTGATATGAAACTTCCTGGCAGATTAAAGATCGTGCTTCGGTAGCTCAGTTGGTAAAGCACTTGCCCGTGAAAGGCTGGCTGGCACACCGGCCTCTGTCCTTAATCCGCCAGGCGGATTCGATCTGGAGGCCACAACGACATTATGGGCGCTAATACCTTCTTCTACATTAACTTCCTCGAAAAGATCAGGTCTGTTTGTCGCCAAGATATCTAATATGTTCCCATCTCCAGTTGGTTTTCTAACCAATTGCTCCAGGTTGTATGTTGAGAGCGCTCCTAGAATAACTTCACACGAGTCTTTGCTTCAGCATCTTTTGTAAGATACAGTACCAAAGTGCACGTTCATCGTGTCAGTTGGTTGCTTTTGGGGAAGGAGACCAGACAGCGAGATCATCGGTCTCATCGGATTAGGGAAGGATGGGGAAGGAAGTCGGCCGTGCCCTTTCAGAGGAATCATCCCGCCATTTGCCTGGAGTGATTTAGGGAAATCACGGAAAACCTAAATCAGGATGGCCGGACGCGGGATTGAACCGCCGTCCTTCCGAATGCGACATCGTGTCAGTGATGGTATTTGCAGTTAACTGTAACTAATGTAAATAATAAAGTATACAGTAATGTGATTTTATTCCTCCTATCTCTTTAAGATAGCTTCTCCGATCCCAGGTTCCCTACCTCAAATTGTTCAGTGGAGCATCCTCTACGTCTTGTTAAATCTTTGCACGCTCTTACGGAAACACCCTGAAGAGTGCCCATAAGGATAATCGTACTATTCGAACCCACAGTACGCTTTGCAGCGAGCGCCTGGGACCATCGACTGAGACCTGTAACTCATAAAATCATTGCGCGACGAGGCCAAAGAAGTGTTCTGCTCAGGATGTCGGGGGCCTACAGCACCGGCTGAGGCACCAAGCGTGGCGAAGGATGTGTGTCCATCCGTCAGAGGGCAGCAGCGTACTGGCAGAAGAAAGGCAGACGCGACAAGGTGTTTGAAGCTATCGGAGAGTACATCACAGAGAGGCGGCAAGTAAACCGCTGGCGAAATGATACCTGGCAGAGAATGCGATTCGACAGAAAGGCGGCATCGTAACACAAAAGGGCTTTGTAAAACAAATCGGTACCAAAGAATCATATCGGTCTGAAACCGATGATGATGATGATGATACAGACAAAAATGGTTAATCTGAAGAAGACGAATTCGTTTAAGGGGGGGGGGGGGGGTAGGACGTCAAACTGACCGACTTCGAGAACGAGAGGCACCACAGGACATTTTAATTTGCACTGTCTATTCTATTACAAATAAATTCATAAAACTTTGTCAGCATGACCAGAAAGGATTAAGGATTCACACTCATAGTAGTGGAAGTTCAAAAACAAGAAAAAATAATATTTTTTGAATGTGAAATTTCATGATTTTTTTCACTTACTGTTGGCTATGGAAAAATGAATGGGCTGATACGTTTTAAACTTCGTGTTTAGAGAAAACTCGAATTTTATAGTTAATTATCTCAGTTTTTACCACAGTTTTTAACAGAATTGGGAAATTCTAGAGTTTCATACACCTATAAGTATGGTTTGTATACTGTACAAAATTCATCGTGGAATCTCTCTTACGTATGAATAAAAGTGTACCTACAGCAACAAATGCAGCCAATAGCAAGACAAAAGATGATGAAATTTCACATGTAAAAAAAAAATTGTTTTGTTATGTTTTTGAACTTTCTCTGCTATGAATGTGAATCCTGAATCCTTCACGGTCATTCTAACAAAGTTTTATGAATTTATTTGTAAAAGTATAGACAGTGTACATTAAAATGTCCTGTGGTGTCTCTGCTGCTCCAATTCGGCCCGTTTCACGTCCTACCCCCGCCCCCCCTTAAAAAATTAGCTGTTATTATAGCTGTTATTATAGAATTTGATGTATGTTCCTGACTTTAAATAGCTGATTTATTTACTGGTCGTTCATTTAATGATTGTGAATATTTTATTACTTAATAATAAAGGAAAATAATTACAATTATATTTATTGTTTTCTTTTATACTAAATTTTTAAAAAATTTGGAGGAGATTTTAGCGATTTTGAGAGTATGGGCATTTTTGTTAGCGGTTTTCTGCTGGTTTTTACACTTGAAACTAGTGGGGATCTCACTTCAGCTGCTGACAACACTGACGACATGTTGCTTGGTCGGTAAAGTCCCGTTTCAAATTGTATCGAGTGGCTGGACAGCCTCGTGAATTCATGGTCCCTGCATGTCAGCAGTGGAATGTTCTAGCTGGTGGAGAGTATGTAACGGTGTGGAGGGTGTGCAGTTGGAGTGATATGGGACCCCTGAACAACTCTGACAGGTGACACGTACGTAAGCATCCTGTCTGATCACCTGTATCTATTCATGTCCACTGTGCATTCCGATGGAGCTGGTGAATTCCAGTAGGACAATGCGACACCCTACACGTCCAGAATTGCTACAGAGTAGCAACAGGTACAATCTTCTGACTTTAAACACTTCTGCTGGCCATCAGACTCACGAGACATGAAAATTATTGAGCGTATCTGGGATGCCTTGCAAGGTACTGTTCAGAAGAGGTCTGCACCCCGTCGTACTCTTACGGATTTATGGACAGCCCTGCAAGATTCATGGAGTCATTTCCCTCCAGCACTACTTCAGACATTAGTCGAGTCCCTGACACTTGGTGTTGCGGCACTTCTGCGTGCGATAATAGGCCGATGTAGCAGTTTCTTTGGCTCTTCAGTGTAAAAAGACTCGCAGCAAGTGTTCGTACATCCCGATCGGCGTCTCCTGACCAATAAATCGATAGGCAAATTTCATTGCCTGGTACGCGAACGCAGCTGCGGGTAAGTACTACTGTAAAATACGGCTGACAAGGGGACGGCCTCCGACACGGCATACCGAATCGGTTCAAATTTGGTAGGTCGCTTGTGTACAACCTAAATCGAAGAAATCTAAGATATTTTGGGTCAACAACCCCGCAATTTTAAGAAAACTACCCCTAAAGGTTATGACGAGCAGTCGGCTCAAAATTGGAGGGATCAATAGACAACTGTAAATAGAGGATTTTTCATCATCAGGTATGTGGTCCGGAAATGCATACTTTTCCAGAAATCGAGCTAAGAAACTTTTACAACTGCCTCTTCTGTACCCACATGGTAAACGCTTTCCTCACGAGGGATCACAGACAGCCAACCGCGCGATGCTTCTTTACAGCGAGGCGCGGCACAGAATGCACGTGGGGAAAGTTATGTTGTCCCGGTTGCCTCTTCGTCATATCATAGTTCTGAACCTGGGAGAGTGAAGGTCTCCAGCACGAGCCTTATAGAAGGCAACCGGAAAGAGATGTTTTCCGTCATTAGGCTGCCGCGAACCTCGTGGATACATGTAGTGTTTTTTCCATCGTTAATGCGCCGAATGAAATATGTTTTGTGAATGAATACAGTGTTCTTCCGTAAGTAACATATGACGACTACTGTATGCAGTAATTAGCTCGTCTGTTTATGCCATAATAACTAGTTATTGCTTGTTGTGTCATATTTTTCAGGTGCATAATCTGTGTAACGGGGGACGTACACCTTCCGACTAGCGCTGTACTCGTATATAGTGGGGAGCCTGGCACAGGCGACGGCAAGCAGGAAGTCACAGAAGCTGTGTTTTGGTCTGTGAAAGTGTTGCAAGACAGGTGCAGTTCTGTTTCTCGGCGTTCCAGGTGGATAGGAGCGGCTCTCGTCGAGGGATTTTTGGAGCTGATGACCGAAATGACTTTTGTTGATACTGAACCAGAAGGAGATTCATTGGAAGATATCCCGATAAGTGAATCGCCAAATGGTCATAATACTTTGGAAATCTCCACGTCACTGGGAATACGGGCTTCATCTGTTCATGTTAGATTTGGTCCTCGGGATGTAGAAGACGTCAATCGTTTAACCGACTTGTTGAAAAATGTTTACATTACCTGCTCCAAATCCGGCAAACTGGCGAATGCGTTTTACAGAACATTTCTTGAAAGTGTTTTAAAACCAAACCTTTCTGATAACAAGTTTTGTCTAACACTGGATTCCTGGAGTGGACAAATTAATACTACAATATGCGTAATACGCATCAAAATTAATTCCCGAAAAAGACATTTTTAAATGTAAACCAAGTTCATTTTCTGCCACTCCGCGGAAGACACAGTGTAGCTGTCGAAATATTGCATTCATTAGGTGCTCTTGGTGCCGTGAGTATATTTGTTTCGAATGTTTATATAACAAGTACCATCCATCTAGTTGTTCGAAGAAAAGTGAGGACACGTAAGAGTGACAGGAAGAACCATTGTACAGTGACCTGGAGTAACATTTTAGTTGTTTACTATCCCAAGAGGTTTGATAAATTTATTTGGCTACCTTATTATTATCATTCCCTATTGATTTACTTACCTTATTAACCCTCCTATCCCTATCAACTGAGGTATGGAAAAAAACAAACGAAATGAAAATCTGCATGACTACTCTCCAATTCACATTTAAGTGCTTGGCAGTGGGTTCATCGAACCACAATCATACTATCTCTCCAACATTCCACTCCCGAACAACGCGCGGGAAAAACGAACACCTAAACCTTTCTGTTCGAGCTCTAATTTCTCTTATTTCGTAAATAGCTCACGCCGCGACGTAAAACGTCTTTGCTTTAATGACTTCCATCCCAACTCGCGTATCACATCTGCCACCTGTCTCCCCCATTAAATGACAAAACGAGCTGCCCTTTTTTGCACCCTTTCGATGTCCTACGTCAGTCCCACTTGGTAAGGATTCCACACCGCGCAGCAATATTCTAACAGAGGACGAACGAGTGTAGTGTAAGCTGTCTCTTTAGTGGACTTGTTGCAAGTGTCCTGCCAATGAAACGCAACCTTTGGCTCGCCTTCCCCACAATATTATCTATGTGGTCTTTCCAACTGAAATTGTTCGTAATTTTAACACCTAGGTACTTAGTTGAATTGACAGCCTCGAGAATTGTAATATTTATCGAGTAATCGAATTCCAACGGATTTCGTTTGGAACTCGTGTGGATCGCCTCACACTTTTCGTTATTTAGCGTCAACTGCCACCTGCCACACCATACAGCAATTTTTTCTAGATCGCTTTGCAACTGGTACTGGTCTTCGGATGACGTTACTAGACGGTAAATTACAGCATCATCTGCGAACAACCTAAGAGAACTGCTCAGATTGTCACCCACGTCATTTATACAGATCAGGAACAGCAGATGTCCCAGGACGCTTCCCTCGGGAACACCTGATATCACTTCAGTTTTACTCGATGATTTGCCGTCTATTACTTCCTGACAGGAAATCACGCTTCCGCGAGGTTTCTCCGAGATCCGAACCAGGGTTCGCCGATTCCCAGCCAGTTACCTTGGCCGTTGCGCTATCGGCGCTGTCGACTAAAAGCGTTTACCATGTGGATACAGAAAAGGCAATTGTAAAAGTTTCTTACCTCGATTTCTGGTGAAATATGCGTCTTCGGACCTCACACCTGATGATGAAAAATACTCTATTTACAATTATCTATCGATCCCTCCAATTTGGAGTCGATTCCTCATCATAACTTTTAGGGGTGATTTTCTCATGCGTCTTTGGGCGCAACACCTGATGATGAAAAATACTCTATTTACAATTATCTATCGATCCCTCCAATTTGGAGTCGATTCCTCATCATAACTTTTAGGGGTGATTTTCTCATGCGTCTTTGGGCCCAACACCTGATGATGAAAAATACTCTATTTACAATTATCTATCGATCCCTCCAATTTGGAGTCGATTCCTCATCATAACTTTTAGGGGTGATTTTCTCATGCGTCTTTGGGCCCAACACCTGATGATGAAAAATACTCTATTTACAATTATCTATCGATCCCTCCAATTTGGAGTCGATTCCTCATCATAACCTTTAGGGGTGATTTTCCCAAGAACGCGGGGGTGTTGACCCAAAATACCTTAGATTCCTTCGTTTTACGTTGTAGACAAGCGACCTGCCAAATTTCAACCGAATCGGTCGGCCGTGTCTGAGGCCTTCCCCTTGTCAGACCCGCAGGCAGCACCGTCACTTTTTTGGGCGCAAGACGAGCATAGCTCTAGAGCAGACAGTCTGCTCCTTACAGGGGTGGGTGTTATTTTGTGTGGCCGCGGGAGAGACGCAGCCGCCGTGTCCCGGCAGCCTGTTTGGAATGGTGAGCCAGCGGGTGACTCGCCGTGCTCTCGCTGGGTCGGTCTGCGCCAGGGCCAGGCTGGGTTACGCGGCTGATGTATTATTTAGGGGCCGTAAAGTCCGGATTATCCCCCGGGGTCTCGCGGGCCGCTGCACGCCGAGGACAGCCAGCGAAGGCGTATCCTCGCCCCGGCCTGCCCTCTGAGAACTCAATTCTGGTCGGGAAGGGGGGGGGGGGGAGGGGGAGGATGTCCGTCTCCCAACCGAGAGTAGCTCCGGCGGACCGCTGCCGCCGCAGTTACGAGCGAAAACACAGCTGCTCCGTGCGGGCCGCCTCTTTCTGGGTGCTTCACAGGGCGAATGGTCTCCTATACACTGTGTGATCACAAGTCTGCAGACGCCCTACGTTGTGCGGCTTTGACCATTAGGTGTCACGATGAGCGAGGCAGGCCAAGTACTCTCACACTTCAAGAACAGTATAATGATTCCAATTCTAATATTTGACAGTTGTGAATATTACTCAACTACCTGTCAGCAAATATTGACAAGAATATTACGTTACTTTTACGTGTATATCTACTTAAGTACCTACATACACTTTAGTATTAATTTTTGCCACAAATTTTACACACCTTTTTTACATTGTGAAAATTACAAGGACTACTCCAAAAAGAAATGCACACTATTTTTGTAAAAATACAGTTTTCAAACTGCAAAAAGGTGGAAATTTAAAGAGATGGGACCTGGATAAACTGAAAGAACCAGAGGTTGTACAGAGTTTCAGGGAGAGCATAGGGAGAAAATTGACAGGAATGGGGGAAAAGAAATATGGTAGAAGAAGAATGGGTAGCTTTGAGGAATGAACTAGTGAAGACAGCAGAGGATCCAGTAGGTAAAAAGACGAGGGCTAGTAGAAATCCTTGGGTAACAAAAGAAATATTGAATTTAATCGATGAAAGGAGAAAATATAAAAATGCAGTAAATGAAGCTGGCAAAAAGGAATACAAACGTCTCAAAAATGACATCGACAGGAAGTCCAAAATGGCTAAGCAGGAATGGCTAGAGGACAAATGTAAGGATGTAGAGGCTTATCTCACTAGGGGTGAGATAGATACTGCCTACAGGAAAATTAAAGAGACCTGTGGAGAAAAGAGAACCACTTGTATGAACATCAAGAGCTCAGATGGAAACCCAGTTCTAAGCAAAGAAGGGAAAGCAGAAAGGTGGAATGAGTATATAGAGGGTCTATACCAGGGCGATTTACTTGAGGACAATATTACGAAAATGGAAGAGGATGTAGATAAAGATGAAATGGGAGATACGATACTGCGTGAAGTATCTGACAGAGCACTGAAAGACCTGAGTCGAAACAAGGCCCTGGGAGTAAACAACATTCCATTTTAACTACTGATGGCCTTGGGAGAGCCAGGCCTAACAAAACTCTACCATCTAGTGAGCAAGGTGTATGAGACAGGCGAAATTGCCTCAGACTTCAAGAAGAATACAATAATTCCAATCCCAAAGAAAGCAGGTGTTCACAGATGTGAAAATTACCGAAGTATCAGTTAAATAAATCACGGCTGCTAAATACTAACGCGAATTCTTTACAGACGAATGGAAAAACTGGTATAAGCCGACCTTGGGTAAGATCAGTTTGGATTCCGTAGAAATGTTGGAACACGTGAGGCAATACTGACCCTACGACTTATCTTAAAAGCTAGATTAAGGAAAGGCAAACCTACGTTTCTAGCATTTGCAGACTTAGAGAAAGCTTTTGACAATATTGACTGGAATACTCTCTTTCAAACTCTGAAGGTGGCAGGGAAGTAAAATACAGGGAGTGAAAGGCTATTTACAATTTGTACAGAAAGCACATGGCAGTCAGAGAATTAGATTAGGAAATGAGACACTTAAAGTAGTAAAGGCGTTTTGGTATTTGCGGAGCAAATTAACTGATGATGGTCGAAGTAAAGAGGATATAAAATGTAGATTGGGAATGGCAATGAAAGCGTTTCTGAAGAAGAGAAAGTTGGCTGCTACGCCTGACGTTCGTCAGAAGCAACGTGCTGTCATACAATCCCTGTGCTGTGAAAACAAGGCAGTGGGAAACATCCACAAGAGGTTGAAAAAGGTGTATGGAGATGCAGCTGATGATCGCAGTACAGTTAGTCGAGGGGGGGTGGGGTGGGGGGGGCAAGCAGGCTACGTCTGAAAGTGGGCACGGCAATATTGAGAGGATTGTCCTCGCAGTCAGGCCTCGTACTGCACACATTCCAATGTGCAGAGTGTTAACGAATTGGCGACTGCTGACGGACGCATGACAGTGAACAAATCGTCACGCTACTTTGCGATAGGGGAAGGAAGTGTTTGCAGAATACTGAAAGTGTTGGTGTAAAAAAAGGTTTGTGCCATGTGGGTTCCCAGGATGTTAACAGTGGCTAAAAAAAAGCGGTTTACAGAGAATTTTTGGAACAGTACAAGAATTGTGCAGATGAAGAATGGATGAATCGTGACAGGTGATGAAACGTGGCTGCACCATTTTTCACCAGAGACGAAGAGGCAATTAATGGAGTGGCATCAAGCAAATTCACCCAAGAAAAAAAATTCAAAACCACACCTAGCTGGAAAAGTTATGGCTATGGTGTTTTTCGATTCCGAAGGACTCTTGCTTGTGGACATCATGCCAAGTGGAACCACCATAAATTCTGATACGTATTTGACGACACTGAAGAAACTTCAAGCTCGACTGAGTCATGTTCGACCACATCGGCAAAAGCAGGGTGTTTTGCTGTTGCACGACAATGCACGGCCACAAGTCAGTCAACAAACCAAGGAAGCGATCATAAAACTCGGATTAACAAAACTGAAACATCCGCCTTACAGTCCTGACCTGGCTCCATGTTACTATCATCTCTCTGGGAAACTGAAAGACTCTCTTCGTGGAACAAGGTTTGAAGATGATGACTCCCTTGTGCATGCTGCCAAACAGTGGCTCCAACAGGTTGGTCCGGAATGTTACCGTGTGGGTATACAGGCGCTGGTTCCAAGACGGCGTAAGGGCGTTGAGAGGGATGGTAAATGCAGCTCTACTGTGTGGTTAAATGATGATGGCGTCCTCTTGGGTAAAATATTCTGGAGGTAAAACAGTCCCCCATTCGGATCTCCGGGCGGGGACTACTCAGGAGGACGTCCTTATCAGGAGACAGAAAACTGGCGTTCTACGGATTGGAGCGTGGAACGTCAGATCCCTTAAGGGGACCATACCGTGGTTCAGGTCGAAAAAAATCGATTTTCGGTTTTCATCATATTTCGATAGATTAAGGTTTTATTTAAGTACTCTGAAAAGGATTTTGCTGAATTTTTTCGAGCATTTAAAGAGAATTTTCCTCCCATGTGTGTTTATGTGCCGTGCCCACTTTTCTGTCACTCACTTTTCTGCAGATATTTTAGATCTTTATATCCGCTAGATTGCACATTAGAGATTTTTTTTTTTACTTACGAGATGTTGGCTATCCTTGGAAAGCAACGGCCGGTATTCTTTTGTTCCTGCTATTTGTAAACAACACGCTTTCAAACACTCAGTTAGTTTTGTTCAAGTGTGAGTGCGAGTAGTTGTTAGACTTCGTTTGCAGTGCTTGTTTACGTGTGTTTTGTTGTGTTTGTTGAAGATGACGAAACGTAAAGGTATTTTCAAGAAACTAAGATTTAGAGGAAACAAGTGTAGACAGCTTTCTGTAGAATAGCTTATGTCACCTGGCAACGATTTTTCTAACTGTAATTTTTCAACAAGTGCATCATCAAAGGAGCTCTCACCATTTCAAGAGAGTTACAACGAATTTACTGTGACAAGGGGTGAAATAACATTCTTATAAATTTCAGAATGTCATCAGATGTAATTTCTAAATTTGTACAATGTAGACAGTGTGGTGAGTCACAGAGTGTGAAAATTTGTGAGAGTGCCAGTGGGAGAAAAGGCCTAGCAATTGCTCTGGATTTAATTTGCACTAAATGCTCAGCTGTGATTTCATTTATGAGTTCTTCAAAACCAGATGCAAGTGGCCCTTATGAAATCAATACTAGGTTAGCATATGCCTTACGATGCATTGGCAATGGCATGGCTGATGATAGAACATTTTGTTCACTGATGAAATTACATTGACTACCAAATAAATTTGAAAAACTGACTGCAACATTAGTGAAAGCTGTATGTGAAGTCAGTGAGGAAAGCATGAAACTGGCTGCTAGGGAAGCAGTGGAAGAAAATGATAGATGTTCGGATATTGCAGTTGCACTTGATGGAAGTTGGCAGAAAAGAGGACATACTTCTCTGAATGGAGTGGTGACTGCCACGAGTGTAGACACCGGTAAAGTGTTAGACGTGGAGATAATGTCTAAATATAGCAAATGTTGTCAAAGAACATAAAGAACACAGCTGTATGGCTAATTTTAGAGGAACAAGTGGCGGTATGGAAGTTTTTGGAGTACAACAAATATTTTATCGCTCCATAGAAACAAGAGGTGTACGGTACACCAAATATTTGGGCTATGGTGACAGTAAAGGCATACAACAATGTGGTGAACTCTACGTCATATGGATATGCCACTATTAGCAAAATAGAATGTGTAGGCCATGTTCAAAAACGTTTGGGAACAATGCTGAGAAAACTGTTGATATGAGAGGAAAAAAATTGGAAGATGTAAAATTATTGAACGGACAGGGTCGGTTAACTAAAAATGAAATAGAAAACTTGCAAGGTATACTATGGGCAGGCAATTAAGAGAAATAAGGAAAATCTGGAGGCAATGTTTGGGCCATATTCTTCCATAAGTCCTCTACTGATGATAAGCCATGTCATGGATTGTGTCCATCAGGAGAAAATTCGTAGTGCAAATACAATAGGGCTCAGGCAACTGGAGAATCTTATTCCCAGCAGGCTTCTCTTCCTGCTGATGTTATTACAGCAATTAAACCTATTTTCAGAGACTTGGCTAATCCTGACCGCCTAAGGAAATGTCTGCATGCGCAGACACAGAACCCAAATGAATGTTTCAACAGCGTAATTTGGAACCGCCTTCCGAAAACTGTATTTGTAGGCATGCATACAATGAAACTATGAACTCATGATGCTGTTACTACATTCAATTGTGGTAACATCGGAAAGTGGTGGGTACGGAAAAAACTGGAGTTAATCCTGATGAAAATATGATCACTGGGCAGCCACATCGCGATAAAATGGGGATAGCCGATGCAGACAAACGTCCAGGAACGTAAAAATGAAGCTGGAAGACCTGCTAGAGGTCAAAGAAGGGCCATCATATGCAGCAGGACAGTTTTAATTAACTGTAAGTAACAAATTTCAAAAGTTTCTTCTTTAAAATCAATTTCCCGCAAACTAAAATTTTCAGTACATAGCCCCATTATATCGGAAACTATGACAGATAAATGAATGAAAATTTCAGAGACTCTGCGTAACATAAAAATCCACCTCTGATACTACATTCAGTAATATCCCCCCATTAGGAAGCTCAGAAAAAAATATTTTGTGCAGAAAAAAACATAATATTTTTTGTTAATAAATTTAAAAAAGTATTTCTTAAAAACTATAAAATGGATAAAGTAGATTTTAGTACAGTTGACTATTAGCATCATGTAACATAGGTCAGAAACTTGGCTAAATTAACATGGATTAGATAGGTAGGGTTTGGTCCCCTTAATCGAGAAGGTGGGTAAGAAAATTTAACCCAGCAGCGGTCGCATGGGTCTGACAGACCCGACAATTCCAGACGAACTCTACAGGAAATAGCCAACGTGGGGGTTGTGACCTGATGTCCGGTGGTGCCGGCCGCTGTGGCCGAGCGGTTCCAGGTGCTTCAGTCCGCAACCGTGCTGCTGCTAAGGTCGCAGGTGCGAATCCTGCCTCGGGCATGGATGTGTGTGATGTCCTTAGGTTAGTTAGGTTGAAGTAGTCCTAAGTTCTAGGGGACTGATGACCTCAGATGTTGTAGGGATAGTGCTCAGAGCCATCTGAACCATTTTGAACGTGCGGTGGGCCTCTCCTTCCACTCGTCCTGTGAAAGCGGGAAACCTCAGCACGACTGCAGCTCTCGCCCTGCCGTCCAAGTGCACTTATCTTTGTTGAGTTTCCATCTGCGGGTCCCCCTGACATCCCTTGTCACAGTAAGTTTTATTTATTTTTCCTTCTGAGTATAATATTTTTATCATATCGATTATTGACATTATGTAATGCGTTTATTGAGCAGGAGGATTCCTAAATAGGCCCTTGAGGCTCAGGCGTCTCTCAGATCCAGGCATCTTCTTTCATGTTACTTTTCTCACAACACTTTTGTTTGTGCATGGAGACGTCAACATACTATTCTTTTGACTTATTAGGTATGGAGGGAGAACGATTTACGTTACCGTCTGAGGACGACGATACTACACGACGATTTCACACGATGCTCCTCGATGATCTTCCTGAGCTGCGCTTACGCAACACCCCTAACTTCGAGGGTGAGAATGACTGAAGATGAGGATTCTAAGCTGTGGCGAGCGACGACTACTTAGGATCGAGAGAGTGAACATCTAACACGGAATAAGATAATTCCTCGGACGAGGATGACATTGGCGAAATTCTTCTTGGCCCTGACGGTGAAAGCATATGGACCGAGGAAAGCTCGCCTGGAAACAAGGGAACCCTGGAAAAGAACATTATTACACATTTACCTGGTGTGAAAAGATAAGCACAGCGTGCTATGACCCTTTCAGCCTGTTGGGAACTTTTCTCTGAGGCCGACATAATAAATATTATAGTTCAGTGCACAAACTTCGAAATTAGTACAAAAAAAGAAAATTTCTCTGGAGAATTGGGGTCATTTGTGGGCGTAATATAGACTACTGGCCATTAAAATTGCTACACCAAGACGAAATGCAGATGATAAACGGGTATTCATTGGACAAATATATTATACTAGAACTGACATGTGATTACATTTGCACGCAATTTGAGTGCATACATCCTGAGAAATCAGTACCCAGAACAACCACCTCTGGCCGTAATAACGGCCTTGATACGCCTGGGCATTCAAACAGAGCTTGGATGGCGTGTACAGGTACAGCTGCCCATGCATCAAGAGTAGTGACTGGCGTATTGTGACGAGCCATTTGCTCGGCCACCATTGACCAGACGTTTTCAATAGGTGAGATATCTGGAAAATGTGCTGGCCAGGGCAGCAGTCGAACATTTTATGTATCCAGAAAGGCCGGTACAGGACCGGCAACATTCGGTCGTGCATTATCCTGTTGAAATGTAGGGTTTCGCAGGAATCGAATGAAGGGTAGAGCCACGGATCGTAACACATCTCAAATGTAACGTCCACTTTTCAAAGTGCCGTCAGTGCGAACAAGAGGTGACCGAGACGTGTAACCAATGGCACCCCATACCATCACGCCGGGTGATATGCCAGTACGGCGATGACGAATACACGCTTCCAATGTGCGTTCACCGCGATGTCGCCAGACACGGATGCGACCCGCATGATGCGGTAAGCAGAACCTGGATTCAACCGAAAAAATTACGTTTGACCACTCGTGCACCCAGGTTCGTCGTTGAGTACACCATAGCAGGCGCTACTTTCTGCGAAGCAGCGTCAAGGGTAACCGCAGCCACGGTCTCCGAGCTGATAGTCCATGCTGCTGCAAAAGTCTCGTTGTTGTCTTGCAATCTTGCAGTCATCCCCATCTGTTGACTCAGGAATCGAGACGTGGCTGCACGATCCGTTACAGCCATGCGGATAAGATGCCTGTCATCTCGACTGCTAGTGATACGAGGCCGTTGGGATCCAGCACGGCGTTCCGTGTTACCCTCCTGAATCCACCGATTCCATATTCTGCTAACAGTCATTGGATCTCGACCAATGCTAGCAGCAATGTCGCGATACTATAAACCGCAATCACGATAGGCTTTAATCTGACCCTTATCAAAGTCGGAAACGTGATGGTACGCATTTCCTCTCATTACACGAGACATCACAACAACGTTTCACCAGGCAACGCCTGTCAGCTGATGTTTGTGTATGAGAAATCGGTTGGAAACTTTCCTCATGTCAGCACGTTGTAGGTGTCGCCACCGGCCCCAACCTTGTGTGAATGCTCTGAAAAGCTAATCATTTCCATATCACAGCATCTTCTTCCTGTCGGTTAAATTTCGCGTCTGTTGCACGTCGCATCTTCATGGTGTAGCAGTTTTAATGGCCAGTAGTGTACATGGTTGGTTTGAAAGAAACTGAATTGTACAAACCTCAAGGAAATATGAGCTAACGAAACAACCGGTGAAGAATTTGCCAGAGTGGTGATGAGCATTCTAAGGTTTAGATTTTTATCACAAAATTTACGATTCGATGATAAACGAACTCGTAAAGAGACACAAAAAGGTGATAAACTAGCTCAAACTAGCTAACTTTTTGAACAAATATTTGGTAATTTCCAAAAGTGCTATACTATTTGGGAATAAGCTACAATTGACGAAAAGCTTGAGGATTTCAAAGGAAGATGCCCTTTCAAGCAATATATACCTTCGAAACCTGCCAGGTACGGTTAAAGATCTTTGCTCTTACCGACGCACGGACCTTTTATACCCTCAATTTGGAAATTTATCCTGGTAACAACCGCCTGGACAGGCATGTCTCCATACGAAGTGGTGATGCGTCTGACGAAGCCTGTTCACAATACCGGCACGAACATTACTATGGACAACTGGTTCAGTAGCTTTTCACTGGCCAAAGAATTGTTGACTAAAAGGTTGACAATGGTTGGGACGGTAAGAAAAAAAAACACCAATTGGAAATGCAAATAAACAAAATTTGTATTATCAAAATATCCACGGGTGTACTGACGCTCTATAGTGTCGAACGGGCACTGTAGGCCGGCAGTACACCCGTGGATAGTTTGATTATCACATACGCCGGGAGAAACTCAAGAATTACAAAATTTGTATTGCATCCAATTCTTGTTTGATGACACAAAAACTATTATTGCATATCAGGCCAAAAAAAGCTATCCTCTTGTCTGGTATGCATCAAGACGCTGTGATTGAAAGTGGAACAGGCCGGAAATAATTTTTTTTTACAATGCCACAAAATCTGGGATTGACACAGTGGATAGGATATGCAGTTCTGTGAATGTGGTCAGAAATACTCGACGCTGATCAGTGGCTGTTTTATATACATTGCTGAATGTTAGTGGAATTGGTGCAATGGTAGTGCACAGTTCGAAAAAGGATACTCTTCCAAAAAAAGGCGTACCTTCTGGAAAGAACTTGTTTTTGGTCTTGTTGCTGAGCAGGTAAAACGGAGGAAATACATGCAAAATCTTCCCAGGCACCTGAGATCACCGACTGACAACTTGCTTGCAATATTGTATCCACAATCATCGAGTGGAACTAGTTCTAAGACATCGAACCAAGGAAGGAAGCGATGTTACGATTGCTCGATTAATACTGATAGGAAAACGAACTACCAATGTACACTCCTGGAAATGGAAAAAGAACACATTGACACCCGTGTGTCAGACCCACCATACTTGCTCCGGACACTGCGAGAGGGCTGTACAAGCAATGATCACACGCACGGCACAGCGGACACACCAGGAACCGCCGTGTTGGCCGTCGAATGGCGCTAGCTGCGCAGCATTTGTGCACCGCCGCCGTCAGTGTCAGCCAGTTTGCCGTGGCATACGGAGCTCCATCGCAGTCTTTAACACTGGTAGCATGCCGCGACAGCGTGGACGTGAACTGTATGTGCAGTTGACGGACTTTGAGCGAGGGCGTATAGTGGGCATGCGGGAGGCTGGGTGGACGTACCGCCGAATTACTCAACACGTGGGGCGTGAGGTCTCCACAGTACATCGATGTTGTCGCCAGTGGTCGGCGGAAGGTGCACGTGCCCTTCGACCTGGGACCGGACCGCAGCGACGCACGGATGCACGCCAAGACCGTAGGATCCTACGCAGTGCCGTAGGGGACCGCACCGCCACTTTCCAGCAAATTAGGGACACTGTTGCTCCTGGGGTATCGGCTAGGACCATTCGCAACCGTCTCCATGAAGCTGGGCTACGGTCCCGCACACCGTTAGGCCGTCTTCCGCTCACGCCCCAACATCGTGCAGCCCGCCTCCAGTGGTGTCGCGACAGGCGTGAATGGAGGGACGAACGGAGACGTGTCGTCTTCAGCGATGAGAGTCGCTTCTCCCTTAGTGCCAATGATGGTCTTATGCGTGTTTGGCGCCGTGCAGGTGAGCGCTACAATCAGGACTGCATACGACCAAGGCACACAGGGCCAACACCCGGCATCATGGTGTGGGGAGCGATCTCCTACACTGGCCGTACACCTCTGGTGATCGTCGAGGGGACACTGAATAGTGCACGGTACATTCAAATCGTCATCGAACCCATCGTTCTACCATTCCTAGAACGGCACGGGAACTTGCTGTTCCAACAGGACAATGCACGTCCGCATGTATCCCGTGCCACCCAACGTGCTCTAGAAGGTGTAAGTCAACTACCCTGGCCAGCAAGATCTCCGGATCTGTCCCCCATTGAGCATGTTTGGGACTGGATGAAGCGTCGTCTCATGCGGTCTGCAAGTCCAGCACGAACGCTGGTCCAACTGAGGCGCCAGGTGGAAATGGAATGGCAAGCCGTTCCAAAGGACTACATCCAGCATCTCTACGATCGTCTCCATGGGAGAATAGCAGCCTGCATTGCTGCGAAAGGTGGATATACACTGTACTAGTGCCGACATTGTGCATGCTCTGTTGCCTGTGTCTATGTGCCTGTGGTTCTGTCAGTGTGATCATGTGATGTATCTGACCCCAGGAATGTGTCAATAAAGTTTCCCGTTCCTGGGACAATGAATTCACGGTGTTCTTATTTCAATTTCCAGGAGTGTATTAAATGCCAAAAGTACATTTGCATAAAGGACCATTCCATCTTCTTTTGTAAATATTGTTGTAATTACACTTTTTAAGTAAATTTCCATTATAACTACTGACAACCTTGGGAGAGCCAGTCCTGATAAAACTCTACCGTCTGGTGAGCAAGATGTATGAGACAGGCGAAATACCCTCAGGCTTCAAGAAGAATATAATAATTCCAATCCCACAGAAAGCAGGTGTTGACAGATGTGAAAATTACCGAACTATCAATTTAACAAGTCACAGCTGCAAAATACTAACGCGAATTCTTTACAGACGAATGGAAAAACTGATAAAAGCCGACCTCGGGGAAGATCAGTTTGGATACCGTAGAAATACTGGAACTCGTGAGGCAATACTGAACCTACGTCTTATCTTAGAAACTAGATTAAGAAAAGGCAAACCTACGTTTCTAACATTTGTAGACTTAGAGAAAGCTTTTGACAATGTTGACTGGAATACTCTCTCTCAAGGTGGCAGGGATAAAATACAGGGAGCGAAAGGCTATTTACTATTTGTACAGAAACCAGATGGCAGTTATAAGAGTCGTGGGACATGAAAGGGAAGCAGTGGTTGGGAAGGGAGTGAGACAGGGTTGTAGCCTCTCCCCAATGTTTTTCAATCTGTAGAATGAGCAAGCAGAAAAGGAAACAAAAAAAATTTTGAGCAGGAATTAAAATCGAAGGAGAAGAAATAAAAGCTCTGAAGTTTGCCGATGACAGTGTAATTCTGGCAGAAACAACAAAGGACCTAGAAGAGCAGTTGAACAGAATGGACAGTGTCTTGAAAGGAGGATATAAGATGAACATCAATAAAAGCAAAACGAGGATAATGGAATGTAGTCGAATTAAATTAGGAGATACTGAGGGAATTAGGTCAGGAAATGAGACCTTTAAAGTAGGAGTTTTGCTATTTGTGAGCAAAATAACTGATGATTGCGTTAAGTAGAGAGGATATAAAATGCAGACTGGCAATGGCCAGGAAAGCCTTTCTGAAGTAGAGATATTTGTTAACATCGAGTATAAATTTAAGTGCCACGAAGTATTTCTAAATGCGTTTGTGTGGAGTGTAGCCGTGTATGGATGTGAAACATACACAATAAATAGTTTAAAGAAGAACAGAATAGAAGCTTTCGAAGTGTGGTGCTAGAGAAGAGTGCTGAAGATTAGATTGTAGATCAAGTAAGTAATGAGGAGCTACTGAACAGAATTGAGGAGAAGAGGAATTTGTGGCACAACTTGACTAGAAAAAGGGATCGGTTGGTAGAACACATTCTGAGGCATCGAGGGATCACCAGTTTAGTATTGGAGGGCAGCGTGGAAGGTAAAAATCGTAGAGGGAGACCAAGGGATGAATACACTAAGCAGATTCAGAAGGATGTAGGTTGCAGTAGTTACTCGGAGATGAAGAGGCTTGCACAGGATAGAGTAGCATGGAGAGTTACATGAAACCAGTCTCTGGACCGAAGATCACAACAACATGAAATAAAATCGTCATCGTTTCTGAACTATCTGCGTTCGGACGTTCAAACTTCACGGTTCGCCGAGGGGCATGATGGGAATTAGTTTGCGCAGTATGGTTTGGTTTAGCAATGAAGCCCACTTTCATTTGTATCAGTTGTCAGTAAGCAGAACTGGTGCATTTGGAGACCGAGAATCCGCGTTTCACGATAGAGAGGTCTCTTCACCCTCAATGGGTGACGGTGTGGTATCGAATGTCCAGTCACGGAATAATTGTTGCGATATTCCTTGATGGCACGGTTACTACCGAAAGGTACGTGAAGGTTTTGGAAGATAATTTCATCCCCATTATCCAGAGTGACCATTATTTCGACAAGATGTGGTTCATGCAAGACGGAGCTCGACCCCATCGAAGCAGGAGAGTGTTTGATGTCCTGGAGGAGCACTTTGGGGACGGCCTTCTGGCTCTGGGGTGCCCAGAGGCCACTGGCGTGGGCCTCGCTTGGCTGCCATATTCTCCAGATCTGAACACATGCGAATCCTTTTTGTGGGGCTATATTAAAGATAAGGTGTACAGCAATAACTGGCTGTGAGGTCTAACGCACGGCTTTCCTGGCGGGAAGGAGCGCCTGGTCCCCGGCGCGAATCCGCCTGGCGGATTTGTGGCGAGGTCTGGTGAACCGGCCAGTCTGTGAATGGTTTTTAGGCGAATGCGGGCTGGTTCCCCTTATTCCGCCTCAGTTACACTATGTCGGCGATTGCTGCGCAAACGAGTTCTCCATGTACGCGTACACCACCATTAGTCTACCACGCAAACATAGGGGTTACACTCGCCTGGTGTGAGATGTTCCCTGGGGGATCCACCGGGTGTGAGGGGTGAAGTGGACGGCGGTAGTCGTCGTGGGGTTGTGGACCACTGCGGCTGCGGCGGCGACGGAGACTCTTCATCGTTTCTAGGTGCCCGGTTAACATACAATACAATACAATACAATACAACAATAACCCCAAATTCACAGCTGAGCTGGTAACAGCCATTCAGGAGGTTATCGACAGCATCGGTATTCCCACACTTTAGCGTATGCTGCAGAATTTCTCTACTCGAGCCACCATCGCCAATGATGGCATGAAAATTTAACATGTCATAACCTACATCCGAATATCTATAGTAGCGTTTACATGTTTAATATTGAGTGTGCACACCGCAGTCTGTACATAATGCATGTTTTTTTTTTCATCCAGTTCAATTATTGTTGCTCTGTAAGTAGGTACACATATACAAAGCAGACACATGTACATGTTGTGCAGTACATCAAATTTGAAAAAGTTTGCTTCAAGTTCTCTGCGATATACAGTATTTTTGGAATTGACGTCTTGGGAATAAACAAATAAACTTTTAGGCTGTCTCATTCGTGAGGCAAAAAGGAGACAGATACTCTCAAAGCATTCCAACTCAACTACACTGTGCAACAGAATTAATTGATCTCTTTTTGAAAGCCCTGTAATTGTCCCCCACTGCGAAGCACAAGCTTCGTATTTGGCTCAAAGATGTGTACGACCTTCCTCTGTAATTGTGCCAAAGCGTGGCTCCCTGCGTCGTCGAGGACGACTATCCAAACGGCAAGGTGTCGACACATGCGAAAAAAAAGACCACACCTCAGAAGTTCTTCTAACGTGGAAGTTGGGTTAATTGTGTCACACAGGCAAATGGTGATGCAGTCCCACAACGGCCTTAGAGAAGGGTTGAAACATCCGATGGCTTTCGGGCCACTCGTGTACCTTTGATGACTACGCCTCGTCTGGGGCCATCAACACCGACATCAGACTGTTGACGACTGGAAACATATTGCCTGTCTCGTTTCAAGTGGTTCGAATTGCTCTGAGCACTATGGGACTCAACATCTGAGGCCATCAGTCGCCTAGAACTTAGAACTACTTAAACCTAACAACCTGAGGACATCACACACATCCATGCCCGAGGCAGGATTCGTACCTGCGACCGTAGCGGTCGCCCGGTTCCAGACTGAAGCGCCTAGAACCGCTCGGCCACAGCGGGCGGCACTGTCTCGTTTCAAATTGTGTCGAGGGGTTGGGCGTGTACGCGTATGGACTAAGGAGACATCGGCAAGTCATCCAGAATTGCTACAGAGTGGCTCCAGAAACACTCTTCTGAGTTTAAGGACCAAACTCCCCAGATATGAACATTAAGGAGCATATCTGGACTGCCTTGAAACGAGCTGGTCACAAGAGATCTCCAACCATTCGCTCTCTTACGGATTTATCGACATCCCTGTAGGATTCATGGTGTCATTTCCTTCTAGCCCTACTTCAACCATTAGTCGAACCCATGCTACGTCATGATGCGGCAGTTCTGCGTGCTCGCCGTGGCCCTACACGATATTAGGCAGATGTACCAGTTTCTTTGACTCTTCAGTTTGTATGTTCACACATTTTCATAAAGCTTCTAACAACCCTACCTCAACAAAGGTCAAAAATTAATTATGATTGTAGTGTTGCTCACGCTGCTAAATATTGCATTTTCGGGCAACAATAAAGTTATATTATTTGGCATGTGTCATTAGAGCACAGTTAATAGTCATTTCTTGAAATAATGGATAAACTAGGCACTCATCTTTTCGTGTTTCCCACGCTGGTCTCATTGTGAACTCTTGGCTCAATCGTCGAAAATCTAGGTAGTGATGATTCCAAGCTCGGGTGCAAAGAGGCCCAGGTGTTATTCTGCGATATTCAAAAGTTTTATAGGTGTGTTTCATAAACCATTCTTGAAGATGAAACTTATGCAAGTTAAGACAATGGTGCTGTAAAAATGTAATCAGCTCTCCGAATTTAAGTTACACTTCTTTTTTATTACTTCTGTTGCAATATCACTTCACAATATAAAACATACTTGAAAATAACTTCCTCACAGTTGAAGTTCACATTTCATAAACTGACTACAATTTGCTTCTTTTCAACATGATGACCAAGACTTGACTCTCCAATAACCGCTTACGCGCCCAAAAATCAGTTACAAGTACGTCAAAGATCATAGTGACAAAAGAAAGAATACACAAACAATAATATCATTGCAATATAAACATATCGATGTATCAAAGTACCTCTACATTAATGAAATCAAATCTGAATGTTGGCACAGGAATATGTTAACTACTTTACAGAAACACAGTAGAACATTGCTGGTATCGAGAGGTTAAGGTGAGGCGCCGTAATGGTTGCATAATTCAAGTACCATTACAAGCTCTATCGTAGTGGCCTCCCGCTGTAGGTTCGAGTCCTCCCTCCCTTGGGCATGGGTGGGTGTGTTGTTCTTAGCATAGGTTAGTTTACGTTAGTTGAAGAAGTGTGTAAGCCTGGGGATCGATGACCTCTGCAGTTTGGCCCCTTCCAACAACTCGCACACATTTGAACATTTTCTTGCGTAGTGAATTTCTAGGTTCTGAGTTTTCAACTTCAGAATCGATCATTTCATTCGATCCAAGATCGGTTAGTACATTTATTCCATAATAACTAGTTTTGATACTGCATGTACACAATAACTCACAAAGGTTTCATAGCAATTGAAGTTATGATACAGGAATTCACAGAAGGCGGAGAAACATTTTCGTGTATTACATGATGTCAAGTTTAGAGCCTTCTCCACACCCTCTGCTACATTTCTGCGCTTCCCCATGGGCAGAGGGTGCTAGGAGCCTCCAAGGCCCCCACTGGTTTCCTGTTATTTAACAGTCGCCCATCGACAGAGCTCCAACGCCGCCAGCCCCTGCTACCTTGACCCCGCCCCTTCCCGTTGCCCACTCTACGTCCCATCCACCGCTTCCTCGTCCTCTCCTCCACTCCCCCCCCCCCCCTCCTCCCACCACGCGACTTCTCCCCACCGCGTCCGTAATCCCGAAGTCGAACGCCCCGCTCCTCTGCGCTCTGGTATGCCCGGAATTCCTCGCTGCAATTACGGATGCAGGCGAGCCTCCAGCCACCGCTCTTCGAAGAGGCTGAGCGAGCTGGGGGAGATCCCCCGCCAGGGTTGCCAACGGCCGAGTGCGCGCCGCGCGGATCGCCTATTGGCGCGGAACAAATCAGTGGCGCCAACCCCTTCCTCCATCCACTGGAAACTGGGAGAGTCGGTTGCTGGGAGGGGGAGCGATTTGCCGCTATTAACACTGGCCGCCCACCGGAAAAACCCGGAGGAATTCAGACGCCGCCAGCGGTTACGGCCTCTGTCAACACGCGCAGCTTCGGCGGATAAATTGAAAGGAAACGCGTTAGGCGGAATTCCAAGGCAGGATATATGTCTGATACAAACACGATAATTTCGCAATCTTTTGGTTCTCTTCTCTGTGTAGTAATCGACAATTTTATGGTCTTTTGAGACGAGATTTACACATCTTACCACTGGAACCACAATCCCTTATTTAAAACAACATATTGACAACGTCCACTCGATATATAAGGCCCTCACTTTTGACGTGAATGCTTCTGTTCGCTCATCGGCACTTTTTGTAGAAAGTGCACATAAACAGAAAATGTCAAAACATAAAAGTTCACTGTAAGAAAGACAATTTAAGAAAAAAGTTGCTTAGAAAGATCTTTTAAACATTAACAGTTCCAAAATAGTTTACAATAAAAACAAAATCACCATGGACGAAAATATTACAGACACCACTGTTACAGGGTCTCTTCATGGGCCTATTCATCATGTTTCTTAACATTATCTTAATGTACCCACCTCTGGCACCTAAATACTGGGTAAAAAAAAAAAAAAAGAAGAGAGAGAGAGAGAGAGAGAGAGAGAGAGAGAGAGAGAGAGAGAGAGACTGAGAAGTTGTGTATTTCTATAGTGGCCACAAGGTATATTATTTTTATTTCACTTCACATTTAATTAAGACTTTTGGTTATTACTGGAGCCCCACTCCGATATTCAATACATCTATGTGCAATGTGTCAGTATACAGGGTCGTCCATTGATAGTGACCAGGCCAAATACCTCACGAAATAACCATCAAACGAAAAAACTACAAAGGAAGAAACTCGTCTAGCTTGAAGGGGGAAACCAGATGGCGCTATGGTTGGCCTGCTAGATGGTGCTGCCATAGGTCAAACGGATATCAACTGCATTTTTTTTTAAATTGGAACCCCCATTTTTACTACATGTCCGTGTAGTTCGCAAAGAAATGTGAATATTTTTGTTCGACCACTTTTTTCGCTTTGTGCTAGATGGCGCTGTAATTGACCTATGGCAGCGCCGTCCAGTGGGCCACCCATAGCGGCATCTGGTTTCCCCCTTCAAGCTAGACAAGTTTCTTTCTTTGTAGTTTTTTCGTTTGATGCTTATTTTTGTGAAATATTTAGCCCGGTCACAATCAAAGGACCACGTGGGTCACTCCAAAAGAAATGCACACTATTTTTGTAAAAATACAGTTTTCATCCTGCATGTGTGAAAGTTTGACAGTATGTTGATACATCCTTTCCCCTGTTCCCGTGAATGGCGTCGTCACAGTTTGTCTACAAGATGGTTGCTACACTTGACGTTCGTCAGAAGCAACGTGCTGTCATAGAATTCCTGTGCTGTGAAAACGAGACAGTGGCAAACATCCACAAGAGGATGTTAAAAGTGTATGGCGATGCTGCTGTCGATCGCAGTACATGTTACATGATGAAAGCGGGCACGGCAATATCGAGGATTGTCGTCGCAGCGGCAGGCCTCGTACTGCACACACTCCAGACAATGTGCAGAGAGTTAACGAATTGGTGACTGCTGACCGACGCATCACAGTGAACGAATAGTCACGCTACACTGGGACAGGTGAAGGGGGTGTTTGCAGAATACTGAAAGTGTTGGCGTTAAAAAGGGCTTGTACCAGATGGGTTCGCAGGATGTTGACAGTGGCTCACAAAGAAACAAGGAAAACGGTATGCAGCTACCTTTTGGAACAGTACGAAAATGATGGAGGAGATGAATTTCTTGAAAGAATTGTGACAGGTGATGAAACATGACTCCATTATTTTTCACCAGAGTCTAAGAGGCAATCAATGGAGTCACAAAACACGGATGGACAACACTGAAACATCCGCCTTACAGTCCTGACCTTGCTCCATGTGATTATTATCTCTTTGGGAAACTGAAAGACTATCTTCGTGGAACAACGTTTGAAGATGATGACTCCCTTGTGCACGCTGTCAAACAGTGGCTCCAACAGGTTGGTCCACAATTTTACCGTCGGGTTATACACGCGCTGGTTCTAAGATGGCATAAGGCAGTTGAGAGGGGTGGAAATTATGTGGAGAAATGAAAATATTGTTCCTAAAGAATGTGTCTACATACTGTAAAACTTTCAAACATGTAGAATTAATGATGGATTTCAAAAAATGTACTGTGCATTCTGTTGGAGTGACCCTCATACATCCTTTCCTTCTCTCACGTGTCGAATGAAAAGTGTGAATAAGAGCCTACAAGATAAGTTTCAGTATCTAGATCTGTGGGAGTAAAAGCAGTCTGTTACTGTTGTGGAATAGCCAACTCTATAATGCGCGTACCAGGTAGAAAAGAGGTTTCTGTTCGCCTTGGACGAAGATCTTACACCAAACAATAGGGAGCCCTCTGGGCGCTTCCAGAGGTACAGTCTCGTGGTTTCCAGAAGAGTTCGCTCAGCGGTGTTCCGGGAGATACGAGGCGGGCGACACTGACTAAGTGCGGGTGTCCCTGTTCATTTATCTTATTTTTGTACATTTGAGCTCCAGTCGAAATTAACGTCTTCCGCTCATCGCTCATTGCTCATCGAACTGTACAAGGAGATTTGCTTGTTAATTTTGGGGAACATTATAACCAGTTGCACTTAGCCACGTATGCAATCTATTGATCTGTTCTCTATCTCTCTCTGTTCGAACATGTGGACTCGTTATGTATCTGTTGTAAGGCCGAGAGAGCGCGGCTGGACCAAACAGAGAGTGGCCCGCGAACAAACAAACGAACGGTAAGGACGGACACGAAACAACGACGGACGATCGAGAGAGACCTTACGACGACAACACGCTAGAAGCAGTGGCGTGACAGAGACAACCAAACGAATCCAAGACGTCCACTAGTAACGAAAACAAAGAACAGTAAACACGCTGTCTGTTGTCGAGGCGATATGTCAAGACTCACTGGCTGAGCGAGAGGCAGGCGTTTAAATACATGATCGGGGGCGCTGCTATTGGCCACTGGAACCACGTGTTCCACTGTGGCCCCCCACTCTAAATGTGGGCCAGGAGGCGGGCGCCACCACGGCTTATGGAGCGATCGTCCAGAGACCTCTAGGGGTCTTCGACGTCCATGATGTCTGGCTGAGATTAAAATTCCGCGCCGCGCGGTACCAGAGTATCTTCTCAGTTCGGTCTGATTTAGTACGTTGGTGATGTCACGAGTATAGAATAACTGAACAAATTAATTTCGATTTCACTTTGCAATCTAGCTCCCACAAGTCTTTGTTGTCTCACCAGCACGTGTTAAGTAAGCATCTGATGATGATGATGATGATGATGATGTTTGGTTTGTGGGGCGCTCAACTGCTCAGTTATCAGCTCCCATACAAATTCCCAACCTTTGTTCAGTCCACTCTCCCAACTTTGATGAAATGATACCGACAATACAAATACTCAGTCATCGCGAGGCAGGTGAAAATCCCTGACCCTGTCGGGAATCGAACCCAGGACCCCATGCTTGGAAAGTGAAAACGCGACTGGGAGACCATGACCTGTGGACAAGTACGGATCTGAAAGCCTTAAAGTTCACACATCGTGTCTCAGAATACTGTGTCCTGTCCAATTTGCTTAGCTATTATGAATTGTAGCACTCATTTTATGCAAGATTTTTCTTAGGAACAACCACATGTTCGCAGATTATGAGAATCGTTACATGTCACAGTTACTGATTCTCGGGGTAAAACTTCCAGCTTAGTAACAGAATTTCTTCTATGTGCAAGTACTAACAGTTTATTCTTATCGATCTTGTTCACTCATAGTGTATCGTATTGTATGGAACTGGGGACCTTGAAACAACGGAGAGGTTTCGTCCCCGCCATAGCCCTCAGTGGTTCACAATCCCACAACACTCTACAGCAATCAACTCACCCCACCGCCGCCGCACACCGAACCCAGGGTTATTGTGCGGTTCGGCCCCCAGTGGACCTGGGAACGTCTCACACCAGATGAGTGTAACTCTATTGTTGGCTTGGTAGGGTAATTGTGGTGTACGCATACTTGGAGAAAGTGTTTGTGCAGCAATCGCCAAGGTAATGTAACTGAGGCGGAATAAGGGGATTCGCCGAGGCAGATGGAAAACATGTCCAGTACAGTCAGTGCCCTTTTCTCGCCATTTGCCCACCCCAGACCGTCATCTTGTTTTACATCACAGAAGAGACGACAATGCCCTTTGGTGGTGGTACTATGTAGTAGGCTTGGATCTCGTGGCAAGCACACTGTTTCCTGCCATATTGAATAATGGTACTTTTGTCATGAGCTGACGTCATGTCTGTCATCTTGGATGACAGCGCCCTCTGGTGACAGTGCTGTGTACTGGGTCAGTTGCGCTCTGGACCTCATGGCGAACATGCTGGATGGCGGTAATGGCTCAAATTGTTTAAATAAAGACTGGTGCATGATTTCGACAGATGATGATTGGCGAGCATGTTTGCAAAGTCTTTTAGTGGTTTGCATGCCTGTAGGCTGTGTGGTGTAACCCAAAGCATGTCAGAGTGTGTGTTTTGTATCAGTGCAATAAATATACTCCATCCCTAAATAAATTGTTCCTAAATAAATAAAGTACACTCCTTCCTCTCTCCAGCAGCTCTGCACAGGCTGAGACCTTTTCCTGGCAATTCCTAGGAAGAGGTGGCGGTCGGATGACTCAGGTTAGTGGTGGTGAACTTTCTTTCCTGCCATTTTCTTAGGTTGGCTGAGAAACCCCAGCTGACCTATTTCACAGCCAAAATTCAAACTTGGTGCGATTTCATAGGACAAGGTGGCAGCCAGATGACTTATATTAGTGGGGGTAGCCCAATTGAACTATTTTCCCGATTTTTCCTTATTTTAGTGGAGATAACTGTGGTGTGATGCATTATCCTGTTGGAATTTGAACTTCCCGCCATTTTTCTGGGGGAGGGGAGGGGAGTGGGGTTAGGTTAGTTGAGGTAGCCCAGTTGGCCTATCTTCCCACCAAAATCTACCATCTTGGATGTCGTCATCGCCGCCATCTTGGATGATGTCATGTGTTGTTGCCAAGTCTACACGCCCCCATCTTGGATGACGTTATCGCCGCCATCTTGGATATATGTGCCAATAATGGAGAGTGCCTTGAATCACTACTTACATGACGTATATGCATAGACCAAGTGTTAAGTCGACCGCCATCGTTCGTGACTCCAACTATAGCAGGAAGAAATTTAATGTTAACACTTACCAGGTATACATATCTTGTAAGCTGACTTGTTCCACATCAGTTCGACAAAAGAATCGTTGAAATGACTTTCAGAATCGTTACAGTTGTCTGAAGGCGTCTACATAAACTGCAGAGTGACACGGCGTTTCTATGCAAGACTTCCAGATTGAGCATCGTTTACAAACCACGGTCGATCCAGTCTTCCCAATATGCACTGCTGGTCGGCACAGTATTCACGCTGGCGGAGAACAGTGGATAAACAACGACCTTGCTGCAGCGAGGTGTGCTGCGCGCTTTACAGGTATCGTATCACCGGTTACTGGGACTCTCCACAGAATTCTACAGTTCCAAACAGATATTCCTTCGCAGTTATTGGAAGACAAATCACTGGACATACGGCAGTGCGTGTGGTACCAACATACGCAAAGATGATTACTAACTTTGTTAACGTTTGGAGACCGTTGGACGGGTCATTCGGGAAACACGAAACTGTTTCTCCACTCACCAGACCTACTTCAGGACTTTTATCTGTGCGGAAAATTAAATGAAGACAATGACGGGGAAACAAAGACCGCTCCCCAAGATATGAAATGCCTGTGCAAAGTAGACGAAATACAACGTACAGTATCGTCTGTGTGAATCGCTTTATAACATCTAAGCCGAGTATCGACTCGTGCTACACCTTGTGTTTAGATTGCATTGGTTTTCCTTTTCTTCCCCTGACATGTTTGTTTGATATGTTGTCTGTCATTAAGTGGCTGCCTGGTTTTCTTTTCCCTCTGCTATCGATATCTGTGTTTTTGCTTCCGGAAAACAGCTATGGAGGAAGTGAGATCTTTCACTGGTTGTAACCTCGTGTGGTGGCGCGCAGAGAGAGTGTGGTGGACATGGGAGGGCAGCGTGACTCGCCAACGCGGACCAGGAGTGGTCGGTTGTACCGACGTATGTCGGCTGTGTGTAACGAGCGGGTTGAGTTGACGGAAGAGCTCCCCGTGTGTTTTTTGTATACAGAATCGCCCCACGAGTAGTTTCTGTTCATTTCGCCTCGGTGGGACGTTAAGAAGCTTCTTTAAATCCTCTGTTTCGACACTGGAGTTTAAAAGGAGACACCTAACATGAAGGAGCGGTCATTACCCGTCAACGTTGCAGAGAAGACGTGAATCCGGTGACAGAGCGTGTTGTCGCGTGACCGTGGCTTGTCGAGTACGCTGGCGACGGGTGCGCGGTCGGTTGTTTGGATCCTTGCCATCGGAGATCGTGTACTGCCTGTTCGAGCATAGTTGCAAGTTAAGTTTGTGGAAGTTTTAATCATTAAGTAATAATTTGTGTAACCAGCGTCTCTTCTGCCTTGTGGCCCCCGGCGACCGGGTTTCCTGTCCCTGGCACCGGTGTAATTGAAGACAGTGATCTTTCCTCCTCCTCCTCCCGTTACTGCCCGATGGGAGGTGTAGTTTTGACAGTTTAATTGTTTCGCTATTCTGTCGTGGGTCATGAGTAAATTCGTGCTTCTTGTTGGTTGGTCATGTGGTCGCTCATTCAGGACTGTGTGGTGTAATTTTTCCTTGTACGAGGTTAGCTCTAATTCTGTCAGCAAGTTAAAACATCTTATAACAAGTTTTCGCTGGCTAAAAGTCGGTGCAGTGACCAGCCTGAGAGCGGCAGTTGTGTTTACGGGCGTATTTAAATTGTTCAGTATTCTGTCTAAGCTGAGCATCACTGAGTGGGTGACTTGTGGCCGCCTTACGCGGGTCCATGGTATCTGTTATTTTCTAACTACATTCCAGGACACTTTTGTTTAAAAAAATTTTAAATTCCTCCAAGTTTGTAAATTCCTTTTACTGCCATTTATCGTGTGTTTGCTGAGACTTGTTTAATTTTTTTAATGGCAGTGTTGGTAGCTTCACTACCTCACCGTACTTTATTAAGAAAGTTCTGTATTTACTTAATAGCCTGATTACTAATGTTCTTTAAATTTTTTAATTGTTGTATTCCTATAAATTACTTTGATTGGCGTTAGCGGCGTGTTTTAAAAGATAGTTTATTGCCGTACTGCTAGCTTCTGTGTTTTTTAAAAAGAAATTTTAACTGTTGTATTGCTATACATTACTTGAGTGCCGTTAGCGGCGTGTTTTAAAAGGTTGTTTATTGCCATACTTGTAGCTTCTATGCTTTTTTTAAAATTAAATTGTTGTATTGCTACAAATTACTTGATTGCCGTTAGCGGCTTGTTTAAAAGGCTGTTTATTGCCGTACTGCTAGTTTCTGTAAGATACGAATAAAACACTTGTGAAAATCTCAACTCGACAGTAAATTACTAGAAATTGGGCCCCATTTCCAAACATGTGGTGGGGCTTGTAGTAACCGCAACCACTGTGTGTGTACACATCTATCAGTTCTCATGGTCAACTTTACTAACACTTGCTATGGCAGTCATAATAATTAATAGGCGAACCTTATGGCTCGCAGGTTGAACAGTTGCTGGTGAACCATGTGGACTCGATTTTCTACAGGAAAGAATTAGAGTACCCCAGCTGTCTGCGTCTAGTGGAAATTGTAAAGTAGTGTGAATGTGTTTCAAATGTCTGAGTCGTGTAACTGAGGCTGGACGTGGGGACCAGACCGGTATTCACCTAGTAGGATGTGGAAAACCACCTAAAAACCACATCCAGGCTGGCCAGCACACTGGCCGTCGTCGTTAATCCACCGGGTGGTTTCGATCCGGGGCCGGCGCACCTACCCGAGTCCAGCGAGCTCGGCTATCCTGGCAGGCAAGTTCTCATGAAACCCTGTTGGCATAATTTACAGAACCGATATTCTAGGTGGACTTCACAATACTTCTGCTGTTGGATTAGGACACGGACAACCACTTTTCCCTCACTCGGTATGTGGATGACATGGCAGAACCTTTGGTACAAACAGCACCCACCCACTACACCCCCCTCCCCCCATGTCGTATTGGCTTAGCGAACAGGTTTCTGAGAGGTACATTTGTAACGTGTTCAACGAACTGCGAGCCGGCCGGAGTGGCCGTGCGGTTCTGTTATTATTTTATTTTATTTTTTATTTACCTTGGGGTTTAAGGGCGCTCAACTACTGAGGTCATTAGCGATCAGTCACAATTGTAAGAGCACATAGAAACTAGTAAATCTCAAGGGGGGGGGGGGCGGGAACACCAGATAGTACTTACAAAGATGCAGATAAAATAAGTGAAAGAGTTAGATGTCTTTGGACAAGCCAGTCAAAGTAATAAAACGAAGAACACGAGCAGCTGCTCGAGTGTCATCAGCTAAAATATCCTGTAAAGTGGATGGCAGAGACAGGACAACACGAGATTGACTAAAACGGGGACACGACAGTAAAACATGGCGCACTGTCAATGAATGACCACAAGGGCACTGCGGGGTTGGGTCACCGGAGAGCAGGTAGCGGAGGCTAAACCGGCAATGCCCAATCCTCAACCTGGTCAGAAGGACCTCTTCTCGCCGAGATGGTTGGGAGGAGGTTGTCCAAGCAGTTGGGAATGGTTTTACGGCCCGCAGCTTGTTTCCTTGAAGTGATGACCAAGTATCCCATCACAATGACACAAGTCTCTTACAAACAACCCCACTAATGTCAGATGACAGGAGACAATGGGAGGCTGGCCGAGGCAGGAGGACTGCAGCCTTGGCTGCAGCATCAGCATCCTCATTCCCAGGCACTCCTACATGGCTGGGAACCCACAGAAAGCTGGCAGGAGGGCCATCATCAGCAAAAGAATGGAGGGACTGCTAGATCCGTTGCACCATGGGATGGACCGGATATGGAGCTTCAAGGCTCCGAAGAGCACTGAGTAAATCAGAGCAGAGTACATACGACGAATGGCGGTGGCGGCGGGCATACTGAGCGGCCTGATGGAGAGCAAAAAGCTCGGCCGTAAAGCTGGAACACTGGTCAAGGAGTCGGTATTTAAATGTGACGGCCCCGACGACAAAAGGCACAGCCGACACCATCGTCAGTTTTGGAGCCATCAGTGTAAATAAAGGTGTGACCGGCAAGTCGCCCACGAAGTTCGACAAACCGTGAGCAATACACTGCAGCCGGAGTACCCTCCTTCGGGAGCGAGCTGAGGTCGAGATGAATATGAACCGGAGCCTGGAGCCAAGGTGGTGTCGGGCTCTCACCCTCTCTGAAGGTGGTAGGGAGGGCAAAATCCAATTGTCGAAGCAGGCGACGAAAGCGGACTCCAGGGGGCAGTAGGGCAGACACGTACAACCCATACTGACGGTCGAGAGAATCGGCGAAGGAGGACTGAGAAGAGGGGTGGTCGGGCGTTGACAACAGCTGGCAGGCACACAGACAAAGCAGTACGCCGCGCCGGTAGGTCAGTGGTAATTCGGCAGCTTCAGCATAAAGACTCTCGACAGGACTAGTGTAGAATGCTCCGGTAGCAAGACGTAACCGCCGATGGTGGATGGAGTTGAGACGTCGTAAGAGGGATGGCCGAGCAGACGAGTAGACAAGGCTACCATAATCTAGCTTTGATCAGACTATGGACTGATACAAGCGAAGCAGGACAGTGCGATCCGCTCCCCAAGATGAACCACTAAGAACTCTGGGGACATTAAGGGAACGTGTACAACGGGCAGCCAAATAAGAGACGTGCGGAGACCAACAAAGTTTCCTGTCCAGTATGAGCCCTAGAAACGAAGTTGTTTCCACGAATGGGAGAACAACGGGACCGAGATGTAAGGATGGCGGAAGGAATGCTTTATATCACCAAAAGTTGCCGCAAGCCGTCTTCTCTTCAGAGAACCGGAAGCCATTAGCCACACTCCATGAGTATAGGCTGTCAAGGCAACGCTGAAGGCAGCGCTCCAGGAGGCATGTTCTCTGGGCACTGCAGTAGATCTCGAAGTCATCGACAAAAAGAGAGCCTGAGACATTAGGTGGAATACAATCCATAATTGGATTGATCGCTATGGCAAAAAGGGCTATGCTGAAGACGGAGCCCTGAGGCACTCCCTTCTCCTGGAGGAAGACGTCGGACAATACGGAACCCACACGTACCCTAAACTTTCGATCTGTTAAAAAGGAATCAATAAAAAGGGGCAGGCGACCGCGTAGACCCCACCTGTGCATAGTGCGGAGGATACCTCCTCTCCAACAGGCATCATAAGCCTTCTCCAAAACGAAGAACACGGAGACCATTTGGCGCTTTAGCAAAAAGTTGGTTATGATGAATGTCTCAAGGTCACAAGGTAATCAACAGCGGAGCGGCGGCGACGAAAGCCGCATTGAACATTGCTAAGTAGCCGTCGAGATTCAAGAATCCAAACTAACCGAGCGTTACCCATGCGCTCCATCACCTTACAGACACAGCTTGTAAGAGAAATGGGGCGGTAACTAGAAGGAAGGTGTCTATCCTTCCCGGGTTTGGGTATAGGAACAAAGACGGCGTCACGCCAACGCATGGGGACTTGACCTTCGGTCCAGGCGTGTTTGTAGGTACGAAGAAGAAAGCTTTTGCCTGCCGGAGAAAGGTGTGTCAGCATCTGAACGTGAATGGCATCTGGCCCCGCAGCAGATTCAAATGGCTCTGAGCACTATGGGACTTAACATCTATGGTCATCAGTCCCCTAGAACGTAGAACTACTTAAACCTAACTAACCTAAGGACATCACACAACATCCAGCCATCACGAGGCAGAGAAAATCCCTAACCCCGTTGGGAATCAAACCCGGGAACCCGGGCATGGGAAGTGAGACCACTACCGCACGACCACGAGATGCGGGCCCCCGGAGCAGAGGACCGGGACAGTGCAAGTGCACGTTCGAGCTCCCGCATAGTAAAGGGGGCATTATAATTTTCCAGATTCAGCGAGTGGAAGGAAGGTCGCTGAGCCTCTTCTGCCTCTTTCCTGGGAAGGAAGGCAGGGTGGTAATGGGCGGAGCTTGAAACCTCTGCAAAAAAGGGGCCGAAGGCGTTGGAGACATCCACAGGATCAACAAGTACCTCATTACCTGAAGTCAGGCCAGGTACCGAGGAGTGGGCCTTAATGCCCGACCGCCGGCGCAGGCCACCCCAGACGACAAAAGAGGGAGTAAAACTGTTAAAGGAGCTGGTCAAAGAGGCCCAACAAGCTGTTTTGCTGTCTTTGATTGCACTCGGAGTCGTTTGTATCCAATACAATTCGCCAACGTAGGATGGCGGCGAAAGGTGCGTAAAGCACGTCGTCGAGAACGGATAGCGTCTCTACAAGTCTCATTCCACCAGGGGACGGAAACGCGACGTGAGGAAGAGGTAGTACGAGGAATGGAATGTTCGGCAGCATTGATGGTAACACCCGTGAGGTATTCGACCTGACTGTTACAACTGAGAAAATCGTGGTCCGGAAAGGTCTCCAGGGAGGAGTAAAATCCCCAGTCAGCTTTTAGTGTTCCAGCTCGAAGGACGTGGGGATGGGGTGTGGTGCAGGAGACGAACGACACAGGGAAAATGGCCGCTCGAATAGGTGTCAGAAAGGACATACCACTCGAACCGACGGGCAAGTATTGAGGCAGACAAGATTGAGATGGTTGAAGACAACCGCCAAGAGGGAGCCTCTCTGACAGGATGCAGGAGAGCCCCAAAGGGGATCATGGGCATTGAAGTCGCCAAACAATAAAAACGGCGGAGGAAGCTGAACAATCAGGTGCATCATGTCAGCCCGACTAACTGCGGATGACGATGGAGTGTAGACAGTACAAACAGAAAGGGTAAAGGCAGAAAGAGTAATACCGACAGCCATTGCTTGGAGTGGGGTGGTTAATGGGATGGGATGGTAATAGACATCGTCCCGAACGAGCAACATGACCCCACCATGAGCTGGAATACCGTCCACAGGGGTGAGGTCAGACTGCTCCGAGGTGTAGTGGGTAAAAGCAATACGGTCAGTTGGACGCAACTTGATTTCCTGGAGACCAAGGACGAGCAGACAGTGCAGGCGGAGGAGCAGTTGTAATTCCTCCCGATTAGATCGAATACCTCTTATGTTCCAATGTAACAAAGCCATCGCTAGTCAGAAAAAAGGGGGAACGAAACGGGTGAAAAGCTGGTCACCTCGACGGCCGGGGAAGGCAGGTTTCGAGGGAACAACGCTACAACCGGCGGGAGGCGGATCCTGTTCCATCGAGTCGTCGTCAGCTGCGGCCGCATTCCTGGGTTGCGTAGGAGGGGCAGCATCATTCGCAGACGACAGGCCAGCTGAGCGCCGGGCAGCAGAGCGTCCCGGCGAAACTGAGGACGGCTGGGAGCAGCGACTCATGGATGGAGCATCAGACGAAACGCGCGGGGGTGGAGAGGAGGCGAAAGACTTCTTATTGGAGGCCTTCTTGGAAGTCCAATAAGGCACAGGGATGGTGGGCTGTACCCGAAGAAGGACCTCACGCGCGGGGTCCATTTCGGAACGCCGGGGTCCGGAACGTTTCCCTGATGGATGCCTGAGAAGAGAATCGCTTCTCAGGCGGCGGAGGGGGAGGAGGAAGGGTGGCCCCTGGGGCAGAAGGGGCTGGGGTCGCGAGGGAGGATTTGGAAGGGAAGGATTTGGAAGGCAGAGACATAGACCCCAGATGGGGTGAGGAGGTGGAGGTGGGGGACCAGATAGGGGTGAGGATACTGTGGAAGGAGTGGACACGACTGAGGTAAATGAAGTTGTCAACGTCACGGGATGGAGGCGGTCATACTTCTTCCTGGCCTCAGAATAAGAGAGATGGTCCAAAGTTTTTAATTCTTGCCCTTCTTCTCCTTCTGATACGTGGGGCAGACTAAAGATCTAGGCGAGTGGAGGCCAGGACAATTGATGCACCGAGGTGGTGGGGTGCATGTATGTTCCTCACGAAGAGGATGTCCACAATCGCCACAAAGGGGCTCAGCCTCACCCCGTGACGACAGCTGCCCAAAGTGCAAACACCGAAAGCAGTGCATAGGAGGCGGGACGTAAGGTCGCACGTCGCATCGGTAGCACATCACCTTTATCTTCTCTGGGAGAACGTTCCCCTCGAAGGCGAGGATAAAGTCCCCAGTGTCGATGCTATGGTCTTTGGGGCCGCGCTGGACTCGCCGGACGAAATGCACGCCGCGGCGCTCCAGGTTGGCCCTGAGCTCCTCATCAGATTGCAGCAGGAGGTCCCGATGAAAAATAACCCCCTGCGTCCTATTCAGTGCCAAATGCGGGACAATGGACACTGGGATGTCCCCTACTCGGTCACATGCCTGGAGCGCCGCCCACTGTGTGGCGGAGGTGGTCTTTATAAGAACTGACCTCGAACGCATTTTACTGAGAGCCTCGATTTTCCCCAAGATGACCTAGATGTGCTGGACAAACAACATGGGCTTGCAGGCAAGCTGGCGGGCCTGTCCTTCCTCCCAGTAAGTGGCCAAGGAGGAAAGGGCAGGAGAACCAGAACCAGAGACAGTACTTTTCTTTTTAAAAGACTTGGACGCAGATCGACCTGATACATGTTGATGTTTCATCTGCGAAACGTCCGCCCCAATACCACCCCATTCCGACCAGGGGCCCTCCCCACGGGCGCCACCCAGCCACAGCAAGGGCCACCTGGCAGGATGACCGTTGCCGGGAGTCCTCATGCCCCAAGGAGACGGGCATCTACTCCTTGGCCGACGTGGGGAGGGTGCAGCTCAGGGTACTACAACCTAGAGGGTACATGACGACCCCACCACTACGGGCTGGCTACCGTGCTGGATATCGGGTGCCATGGAAAGTCCATCATGGTCGTAGGTGCAGATGCGGACGCACTGTGGGCGTAACTTGTGCAACCCATCAGGCGTTTAGGCCCAATTTGAGGAATAGTGGGTGCGGTTACAACGCCGTTACAATGCTGAGTGCCAAGGTCTTAGTGCACTGAGGACCAGTGATACACCACGTAGGGCGTCCTTCCCCAAAAGGCTCGTACTTCCGTAGAATTTTGAAAAATGGAGGTCAAACCCCCGAGGGGGACCATCACATGGAAGGCCGAAACGGTTGAAACTCCTTTTAGTCGCCTCTTACGACAGGCAGAAATACCTCGGGCCTATTCTTACCCCGGACCTGCAGGGGCGCCGTGCGGTTCTGGGCGCTACAGTCTGGATCTGAGTGACTGCTACGGTCGTAGGTTCGAATCCTGCCTCGGTCATGGATGTGTGTGATGTCCTTAGCTTAGTTAGGTTTAAGTAGTTGTAAGTTCTAGGGGACTGATGACCTCAGATCTTAAGTCACATAGTGCTCAGAGCCATATTTCAACGAACTGCACATGTCAATGTCGCACTCCCGCGTGATCACGGCAGAGGGGGCAAAAAAAAGAAGATAGCTTACTCCCATTTTTCTCAGAACTTCGGACATCTTCCACCATTTTACACCGTCGAATGCTTTTTCCAGGTCGACAAATCCTATGAATGTGCCTCGATTTATCTTAAGTCTTGCTTCCATTACCAACCGCAACGACAGAATTGCCTCACTGGTGTCTTTACCTTCCCTAAACCCAAACTGATCGGCATCTAAGAGGGCCTCAATTTTCTTTTCCATTCTTCTGTATATTATTCTTGTCAGCAACTTGGATGCATCAGCTGTTGAGCTGATTCTGCGATAATTCTCGCACTTGTCAGCTCTTGCAGTCATCGGAATTACACATATGAAATTTTTTTGGAAGCCAGTATTTCGTTTTGTTGCCACTTCTGACAATGATTATAGAAATTCTGATGAAATTTTATCCATCCCTTCCGCCATATTTTATCCTAAGTCTTCTAAAGCTCTTTTAAGTTCTGATTCCAAACCCGAATCACCTGTCGAATCCTGTTTCTTCTTCTGTGATATGAGACAAGTCTTCCTCCTCATAATGGCCTCCAGTGTACTCTCTCCACTTATCCCATCTCTCATGTGGATTTGACAGTGGAATTACCACTGCACTCGTTATGTTACCACACTTGCTTTTAATTTCACCGCAGGTTGCTTTGAAGTTTTTTCGATTTCTTCGCATTTTTCATGCAGCCATTTCATCTTAGCTTCCCTACATTTCCTATTTGTTTCATTCTTCAGCTATTTGTATTTTTGTATTTCTGAATTTCGCTGAACATTTTTGTACTTCCTTCTTTCATCGATCAACTGAAGTATTTTTCCGTCACGCATGGTTTCTTCGCGGTTACCTTTTTTGTACCTATGTTTTTCTCCCAACTTCTGTGATTGCTCTTTCTAGAGATTTCCATTTGACTTCAATTGTACTGCCTACTGAGCTATTCCATATTGCTGTATCTACAGCCTTAGAGAACTTTCTAGCGTGTTTCCTCATTCCTTAGCACTTCCGTATGCAGCTTCTTTGTGCATTGATTCTTCGTAACTGGTCTCTCAAACTTCAGCTTACTCTCGATCATTATTAAATTGTGATTTGCATGTATATGTACTCCTGGACACGGCTTCCAATCCGATATCTGACTTCTCAATCTCTGCCTGACAACGAGGTAATCGGATTGGAATCTTTCCATATAACCCGGCCTTTTTCAGGTATACCTCCTCCTCTTGTGATTCTTGAATAGTGTGTTAGCTATTACTAGCTGAAATTTATTGCAGAAAATTAGTATTCTTCCTCTCTTGTTCCTACCACACCTACTTCGTTCCTAACTAAACAACCACGTTCCAGTCCATCATGACTATTAAATTTTCAGCTCCCTTTATGTACTGAATTACCAGTTGACTATCCTCATATAGGTTATTTTCTCTACCTCTTTATCTTGGGCTTGCGACGTCAGCATCTATCTATGAACCATCGTTCTCGGTGTTGGTTTGCTATCGATTGTGATACGAACAACCCTATCACTGAACTGTTCACAGTAACACACTATCTGCCCTACCTTCCCATTCATAACGAAACCTACTCCCGTTATACCATTTTCTGCTGCTGTTGATATTACCCCACAGTTCACTGATACTCATTATGCCTAGATTGAGCAATGATCAACGGTATGAGCATGCAGAAGGCAATAGCAACCACTGCATTAAAGTCGCGTAATGTGTACCAAAACGACATGTGGCCTGTAATTGGAAAAGTCATGATGATCTCTCCATTGGCAAAAGATTCCGAAATAGTCTCCCATTCGGATCTCCGGAAGAGGGCTACCAAGGGGGAGGTGACCGTGAGAAACAGATTGAATAACCAAGGAAAGGATAACGTTCTAAATGTCGGGATGTGAAATGTCAGAAGTTTGAACGTGGTTGGGAAGCTAGAAAATCTGAAAATGGGAATTCAAAGGCACAATCTAGATAAAGAAGGCGTCAGCAAAGTGAAATGGAAAGATTTCTGGGCAGATGAGTATAGGATAATTTCAACAGAAGCAGACAGTGGTATAACTGGAGTAGGATTCGTTATGAATAGGAAGGTAGGGCAGAGAGTGTGTTACTGTGAAGAGTTCAGTGGCAGGGCTGTTCCCATAAGAATTGACAGTACACCAACAGCGACAACAGTAGTTCACGTATACAAGCCGACATCGCAAGATGATGATGAAGAGATAGAGAAAGTATATGAGGATACTGAAAAGGTAATACAGTACATAAAGGGAGATGAAAATATTATAGTCACGCAGTTGTAGGGGAAGGAGTGGAATGAAAGGTTACAGGATAGTATGGGCTTGGAACAAAGAATGAGAGAGGGGAGAGTGACTGAGTTCTGTAATAAACTTCAGCTAGTAACAGCGAATACTCTGTTCAAAACTCACAAGAGGAGGAGGTGTACTTGGAAAAGGACTGGTGATCGGGAATATTTCAGTTAGATTACGTCATGGCCAGGTAGAGATTCCGAAATCAGACACTGGACAGAAGTTTAAGGGATTAGCCAGGAAGAATCAATACGCAAAGAAGTGGGGCACAGAAGTAATACTAAATGACGAGACACGCTTTAAGTTCTCTAAGGCTGTAAATACAGCAATAGTGAATAGCACATTAGACAGTACAACTGAAAACGGACACCTCTAAAAAAGGCAGTCACAGAAGTTGGAAAGAAAACCATACGTACAAAAAAGGTAACAACGAAAAAAACATGACTAACAGAAGAAATAGTTGATCGATGAAGGAAGGAAGTACAAAAATGTTCAAGAAAATACAGAAATACAAGTCACTGAGGAATGAAATAAATAGGAAATGCAGGGAACCGAAGGCGAAATGGCTGCATGAAAAATGTGAAGAAATCGAAAAAGAAATGGTTGCCGGAAGTACTGACTTGGCATACAGGAAAGTCGAAACAACCTTCGGTGAAATTAAAAGCAAGGGTGCTAACATTAAGAGTGCAACGCGAATTCCACTGTTAAATGTGAAGGAGAAAACGGATGGGTGGAAAGAGTACATTCAAGGCCGCTACGAGGAGAAAACGCGTCTGATGCGATTGAAGAAGAAACAGGAGTCGACAGGGAACAGATAGGGGAATCACAATTAGAATCAAATAAGGCAGAAGGGATAGATAACATTACATCAGAATTTCTATGGTCACTGGAAGAAGTGGCGACGAAACAACTATTCATGTTGGTGTGTAGAATATATGAGTCTGGCGACATACCATCTGACTTTCGGAAAAATATGATCGACATAATTCCAAAGGCCGCAAGAGCTGACACGTGCGAGAGTTATCGCACAGTCAACTTAAGAGCTCATACATCCAAGTTGCTGACAAGGATAATACACTACTGGCCATCAAGATTCCTGCACCAAGAAGAAATCCATTGGACAAATTTATTATACTAGACCTGACATGTGATTACATTTTCACGCAATGTGGGTGCATAGATCCTGAGGAATCAGTACCCAGAACAACCACCTCTGGCCTTAATAACGTCCTTGATTCTCCTGGGCATTGAGTCAAACAGAGCTTGGATGGCGTGTATAGGTACAGCTGCCCATGCAGCTTCAACACGATACCTCAGTTCATCATGAGTAGTGACTGGCGTTTTGTGACGAGCCAGTTGTTCTGCCACCATTGACCAGACGTTTTCAATTGGTGAGAGATCTGGAGAATGTACTTGCCAGGCCAGCATTCGAGCATTTTCTGTATCCAGAAAGCCCCGTACAGGACCTGCAACATGAAGTTGTGCATTATCCTGCTGAATTGTAGGGTTTGGCAGGGATCGAATGAAGAGTAAATTCACGGGTCGTAACACATCTGAAATGTAACGTCCACTGTTCAAAGTGCCGTCAATGCGAACAAGAGGTGACCCAGTCTTGTCGCCAATGGCACCCCATATCATCATGCCGATAAACCGCAATCGCGATAGGCTACAACCCGATCTTTATCAAAGGGGGAAACGTGACGGTACGAATTTCTCCTCCTTACACGAGACATCACAACAACGTTTCACCAGACAACGCCGGTCAACTGCTGTTTGTGTATGAGAAATCGGTTGGAAACTTTCTTCATGTCAGCACGTTGTAGGTGTCGCCACCGACTCCAAACTTGTGTGAATGCTCTGAAAAGCTAACCATTTGCATATCACAGCATCTTCTTCCTGTCGGTTAAATTTCGCATCTTTAGCACGTCATCTTCGTGGTGTAGCAATTTTAATGGCCAGTAGTGTATACAAGAGAATGGAAAACAAAATTGAGGATGTGTTAGATGACGATCAGTTTGGATTCAGGAAGGGTAAAGGCACGAGGGAGGAAATTCTGACATTGCGTTGATAATGCAAGCAAGACTAAAGAAAAATCGAGACATGTTCACAGGATCTTGGTACTTGCAAAAAGCGTTCAGCAATGTAAAGTGGTGCAACATGTTCGAAATTCTGAGGAACACAGGAGTAAACTAGAGGGAGAGAGGGGTAATATACTATACTTACAACAGCCATGACGGAATAATACGAGTGGACTACCGAGAAGTAATTGCTAGGATTAAGAAGGGTGCAAGGCATGGATTTAGTCTTTCACCCTGACTGTTTGATCGGTGCATCGGAGAATCAATGATGGAAACAAAAGAAAGGTTCAGGAGTGGGATTAGAATTCAAGGTGAAAGGATATCAATGATAAGGGTAGGTCATGACATCCCTATCCTGAGTTGAAGTGGAGAATGATTTGCTGAACGGAATGAACGGTCTAATGAGAACAGAGTGGTTTGTATGGATTCAGAAAAAATCGAAGGAAGATTAAAGTAATGAGGAGTAGTAGAAATGAGGACAGCGAGAAACTTTAACATCAGAGTTAAAGTTCAGGAATTCTGCTACATAGGCAGTAAAAAATCAATGACGGGCGGAGCAAGGAGGACATCAAGAGCAGACTCGCTATGGGAAAAAAGGCATTTCTGGCCAAGAGAAGTCTACTAATATCAAATACCGGCCTTAATTTGAGGAAGAAATTTCTGATGATGTACGTCTGGAGTACAGTTAGTGAAACATGGACTGTGGGAAAACAGGAACAAAAGAGAATCGAAACATTTGAGAAGTGGTGCTACAGACGAATGTTGTAAATTAGATGGACTGATAAGATGAGGAATGAGGAGGTTCTTCGCAGAATCGGAGAGGAAAGTAATGTGTGGAAAACACAAATAAGGAGGTCAGGATGATAGGACGTCTGTTAAGACATCAGGGAATGACTTCCATGATACTAGAGGGAGCTGTAGAGGGCAAAAACTGGAGTACATCCAACAAATAATTGAGAACGTAGGTTTGCAAGTCCTACTCTCAGATCAAGAGGTTGACACAGGAGGGAAACTCGTGGCGGGCAGCATCAAACCAGTCACAAGACTGGTGACTCAAAAAAAAAGCTTCGCTATCACGTTCAAACGTCTGACATTCCCCGCAGCGACTAATACGAAGATATCCTTTCGTTGGTCATTCAGTCTTTTTCTCATAGTCAGCTCCCTGTTGGAGATCCGAATGGGAGACTATTTCCATTTGCCAATGGAGAGATCATCCTGACACTTTTTCACTAACAGGCCGCATGTCCTGTGGATGCACATTGTGTGTCTTTAATGCAGTGGTTTCCACTGCCATCTGCATCCTCATGCCATTGGTCATTGCTGATTCTTCCACCTTTAGGGGAAGTTTCCCACCCCAAGGACAAGAGAGTGCCCTGAACCTTTGTCGGCTCCTCCGCCCTCTTTGACAAGGCCGTTGGCAGAATGAGGGTGACTTCTTAAGCCATAAATCTTCGGCCGCCAATTCTGAAGACTTGTATCCAAAGTTTAAGCGGTGTCAGGGTTGATCTAAGACTGAGGACGTTTTGATTACTAATCAAAGACCCCAACCTCTGACCACGGATGCATATTGCGAAAAGGTGAAATTGGAATGATCACATAGATAATGTTGTGTCCAGCGCTAACCCAACACTACATTTCATTGGCAGAACGGTTAGTAGATGCAACACTCTTCGTCCTCTATGCAGCATGGGATCCTTACCAAATAGAACTGATGGACGACCTCGAAAAAGTTCGAAGAGGAGCAGTACGTTTTGAATTAGTGCAAAAGAGTACTCCACGGATATGATACGCCAGTTGGAGTGCCAATCATTAAAACGGCATTTTTCGTTGCGGCCACGCATTGTCATGGATTTCCAATCTCCAACGCTCTCTTCAGAATGTGAAAATATTTTCTTATATGGATATGGTGTCTGTTCTTGACCTTCAGCTGTCTACAACGAAATTAGAATTATATTAATACCTTCAGCTGCTGACGAGCGTTGATATATATCAACGGGGCACACATTTTCACCTGTCCCCGTTGATATATACCAATGCCCGGCAGCAGCTGAAGGTATTAATATAATTGTAATTTCGTGAAAATATTTTGTTGACACCCACCCACATTATTATTTATGGATTACATGTTGAAAACAATAGACTGGCTGGGTGAGATTAAGATATGTGAACACAAAATAAGCAGTCTCGCATATGTGGATGACTTAGTTGTGATGGCAGATTCGACTGAAGTTCGCAAAGCAATATTTCAGAGCTAGATCAGAAATGTAAGGACTGTGGTACGAAGATTAGCATCTCCAAAACGAAAATAATGTCAGTGGGAACGAGATATAAACGGATTGAGTGCCAAATATGAGGAACAAAGTTAGAACAGGTGGACGGTTTCAAGTACTTAGGATGCATATTCTCACAGGAGGGCAACATAGTGAAAGAACTGGAAGCGAGGTATAGCTGAAACGTCCCCTTAGAAAAATTATACATGACTGTGCTTAAACTGACACGCAATATTTTTTTAGCGGAACGCAATCTGACTTACAAAAATCCCTACAAAAGAATGGCCCTGACTAACATTAACCTATACCTTTCAAAAATCACTTACCTCACAAAAATCTTCGTTACTCGAACTAGTGCAATACAGCGAGCGCCACTACTGCCAGCTAAATAAAAGATTCAGACTACTGAAGGCACTAACTATAGGCATAGTTAGCAAATAAAAGATTTTGATAGAGAACAAACAATGTATTTACCTCAATAGTGTTCAAAAGTCATAATGTATATAGCAGCTCATGACATCCAGTCTTACAAATTTCAAAACTCCGCCATCTCACTCCCCACATCCACCACTGCTGGCGGCTCACCTCCTACTGCGCAACGCTACGCGCTGTTAGCATCCAGCTGCCCAACACTACAATGGCAGACAACAATGCAAACTAGCCACAGAATGCACATAGCACAGCCAATGATTCTCATACAGAGCGCTACGTTGCGTTACCAATAAGAAAACCTGAACAGCCTACTTACATAGCCCCCATGCTCCCAAAAAAATTTTACAAATTGATTTGTGGCATATTAGTTTAAAAAAAATTCACAATTACAATAACAAAGAAATCAAATGCACACACTTATTGATACAATGCTGGTCAAAAGCTAAAATTTTTTCACAGTCCATAAAGACAGTCCTGATCGTTCCTCACAGTAAAATAGCAGTGTTTTTCTCAAAGTCTGAGTAGTAAAAAAAAATGCACATGGAAGTAGTGGAGTTCCATGCAGACTTGAAGTAGTGTTGTCCTTCCAACGGAAAGACAGTGCTGACTCTTGACATGCAGACAGGTAATGGCCCACAACAGAGCAAACCCACAGCAGAGTCAGTCGAAGTTTTAAAGAATATTGGTAGGTAGGTCGTCACAGAGTAGACGCATTGTAGTCCTGGTAGAGATTACGGTATTGATGGGCCACCAGAGGTGCAGACCCACTGCAGTCCTTGTAGAGATGGCTAGCAGCCATCTGCTGTGACTGTGCAGGTGCACAATCACCATTGAAGAGTCTTGTGGAGAATATAGGAAGTCCATGAACCACCACCTGTGCACTCACAACAATATTTTTTTTAAAAAAATGCTGTCATCCAGTCAGTTGCTGAATTATTAACACACGTGCAAACACTAACAGTCCTCTTTTTTTCACATATTGTGCATATACTATGACCAACAGAAATGTGTGCAGTGAAATGAATGCTTACAAGTTAATTAATTTGATAAACTGGTGTAAATTACAATTTTATAACATAAGAATACAATAACAAAGGTACAAAATATATAATTAAAGAACATAACAATACAGGTAACAATACAGATAACAAAAGAATAGAAATAAACATATACATCAGTGTTACAGGAATTATGACATAAGTAAATACATAAAAGATCAGAATAACTATTGAAACATCAACTCCACACATGAGCATTAAAACAGAACAGAATAAATAATGTCTAAACATCTTTACAAAGAAAATAACATAGTATTTGAAAAATTCTACAACATAAATCATCTTAGCTAAACACGTGAAGACAGGAAAAAGACAAATACACAAGGGGACATAAACATATAGAAGACTAATACAATAGTAAAGACAGGGTTCGTTTTCAGTGTAACATTTGGTACTGCAGTCCAACCCAAAACTTCATTCCATAGATCTTTCCTCTTATTTCAACATTTGCTTCCACCAATAAAATTCCTCTCCAGGCATGCTTTCTGTATTTATATGTTCACATATTTCTTACCTCATTATTTATTTTCCATTATTTTACCTCATTTATTTCCAAGAAAATCCTAGCTAAACCTGTTGCCCCCAAACCTTACTTTTTTGTTCACATCCTGTTTCAAAATACGGTTTTGGCCAAACCATTTTCTTATAGCTTCTCTGTGCATTTCTTCCAATTCACCACAACTCGTTCTCACATATAGCCTACCCCATCTTACACTAACTTAAATCTACTGAGCTCAAATGCTAAACTAAGGGACGAGGCAATGCAGCAGCACAAAACAATTAACACAAACAGCAATGAGAAAAAATGCAGATTGGTAAAGTAAGCAGCAGTAAATCTAAATTAACAAGCAAATGCAGCATTGCAACTAATATGAGCCAGTGTGCATCAACAAGAAAAATAAATCAGTAGTAAAACTAGCTTAACAGAGTAATACAAACTGAAATTTAGTAGCACTATGCCTGGCAAACAGCAGCAGCAAATGCAATAACTTATATCTAAACATAACAAAGCTCAAGCAGAAAAAATATTACACTAAAGATGGCCATGTGTAATACCTATGTCACATCTTAACACTAGAGTGATCCATCACGAGAACTTACGCTAGCAGATAAGTTACCAAATCGTAAAAAAATTATTTATGCAATTCATGTGAAGGGAAATGTCTATGTGCCCTCATTTTCTTGGAAGTAGATCATAAATGTATTATTGACTGGATCTTATTATCATCAAAAGTCATTATATATATAGCAGTTCATGAGATCCAGTCTTACAAATTTCAAAACTCCGCTATTTCTCTCCCCACATCCACCACTGCTGGCGTCTCACCTCCAACTGCGCAACGCTACGTGCTGTTAACATCCAGCTGCCCAACAATACAATGGCAGACAACAATGCAAACTAGCCACAGACTGCACACAGCACAGCCAGTGATTTTCATACACATGGCGTTACCAATAAGAAAACCAAAGCAGCCTACTTACATAGCAAAGCTAATGCAATGAGCACTCAGCTACGATCTATTCTCTTCTGCAAGAAGGAAGTCGGTACCAAGACTAACTTATCTGTGCACCTTTCAATCTTTCGACCAACTTTGTTGTATGGGAGCGAAAGCTGGGTGGATTCAGGGTACCTTATCAATAAGGTTGAGGTTACGGATATGAAAGTAGCTAGGATGATTGCAAGTACTAGTAGATGGGAACAGTGCCAGGAGGATGTTCACAGTGAGGAAATCAAAGAAGAACTGGGAATGAACTCTATAGATGTAGCAGTCAGGGCGAACAGGCTTAGATGGTGGGGTCATGTTACACGCATCGGAGAAGCAAGGTTACCCAAGAGACTCATGGGTTCGGCAGTAGAAGGTAGGAGGAGTCGGGGTAGACCAAGGAGAAGGTACCTGGATTCGGTTAAGAATGATTTTGAAGTAATAGGCTTAACATAATAAGAGGCACCAATGTTAGCACTGAATAGGGGATCATGGAGGAATTTTATAAGGGGGCTATGCTCCAGACTGAACGCTGAAAGGCATAATCAGTCTTAAATGATGATGATGATGCGCACCCACAAAGGCAGAAATTACCGTTGTAAGAAAATGAGAGGAGACTGGAATGGTAAAGAAATAAAGCGAAGGAGGTTCCATGAACCCTCTTCCAGAAACCTGAATGTGGATTTCAAAGAAATCGAGTAGATGTAGATGTAGACGCCAGACGTGGCGCTACAAGCAACGCCGGACAAAGAGCACAAACCGAATCGAAGGACGAAGAGGGCGGCGCCTCGGCACGCGCCATTTCCGTGACGTCATCATCACGTAATCAAAACGGGTACACGGATCAGTGAACACCGGGTTGTCGTGTCGAGAATGATTACTGTAACCTCCGAGGCTTCCAAAGTTAAACGAAAAATATACCTGCTCAAAGAAGCAGATAAACATTCACTTGACATCTTCCTGAGAGACAATCTCTACTACTTCCAAAGAAAGTGTACACCAGATGTGGCTTGAATTCAAAGAAATAGTATCGCCAGCAATTGAGAGATCTGCACCAAATAAATTAACAAACGAAGGAGCTGATGCTCCTTAGTATACAAACGGGTCAGAACACTGCTGCAGAAACAATGAAAAAAACATGCCAAATTTAAACGGACGCGAAATGTTCGAGTTGGCAATCTTCTACAGAAGCTCAAAATTTAGGCCGGACTTCAATGCGAGATGTTTATTATACCTTACACTATGAAACTTTGTCTCGAAACCTGGCAAGAAATCCAAAGAGATACTGCTCGTATGTGAAGTATGCTAGCGGCAGGACACAATCAATGCCTTCTCTGCGCGACAGCAGTGGAGATACTATTGAAGACTGCTTACAAAGCAGAGTTACTAAACACAGCCTTCCGAAATGCCTTCACAAAAGAAGAGGAAGTAAATATTCCACACTTCGAATCAAAAACAGCTGCCAACATGAGTAACGTAGAAGTGAATATTCTCGGAGTAGTGAAGCAACTTAAATCACTGAATAAAAGCCAGCCTTCTGGTCCAGACTGTATACCAGTTAGGTTCCTTTCAGAATATGCTGTTGCATTAGCTCCATACTTAACAATCATATACAATCGTTCGCTCGACGAAATATCCGTACCCAAAGACTGTAAAGTTCCCCAGGTCACACCAATATTCAAGAGAGGTAGTACGAGTAATCCACTAAATAACAGGCCCATATCATTAACCTCCATATGCAGCAGGATTTTGGAACATATATTCTGTTCAATCACTTTTAATTACCTCGAAGAGAACGGCCTATTGACATACAGTCAACACGTATTTAGAAAAAATCGTTCTTGTGAAGCTCAACTAGCTCTTCAGTCGCACGATGTATTGAGTGCTACTGACATGGGACTACAAAATTACTCCGTATTTCTATGTTTCCAGAAAGCTTTTGACACTGTACTACACAAGCGGCTTGTAGTGAAATTGCGTGCATATGGAAAATCGTCGCCTCAGTTATGTGACTGGCTTCGTGATTTCCTGTTGTAGAGGTCACACTCCGTAGTAATTGACGGAAGGTCATCGAATAAAACAGAAGTGATTTCTGGCGTTCCCCCAGATAGTGTTATAGGTCCTTTGTTGTTCCATATGCTTGTTTGCACATGACGCTGTCGTCTGTCGGATAGTGAAGTCATCAGAAGATCGAAGCAAATACCAAAGCGTTTTAGAAAAGATATCTGTATGGTGCAAAAATTGTCAATTGACCCTAAATAACGAAACGTGTGGAGACATCCATATGAGCGCTAAAAGGAATGCGTTAAACTTCACTTGAAGTAGTAAAGGAGTTTTGCTTGGGGAGCAAAATAACTGATGATGGTCGAAGTAGAGAGGATATAAAATGTAGACTGGCAATGGCAAGGAAAGCGTTTCTGAAGAAGAGAAATTTGTTAACATCGAGTATAGATTTCAGTGTCGGGAAGTCGTTTCTGAAAGTATTTGTATGGAGCCATGTATGGAAGTGAAACGTGGACGATAAATAGTTTAGACAAAAAGAGAATAGAAACTTTCGAAATGTGGTACTACAGAAGAATGTGAAGATTAGATGGGTAGATCACATAACTAACGAGGATGTATTGAATAGAATTGGGGAGAAGAAGAGTTTGTGGCACAACTTGACTAGAAGAAGGGATAGGTTGGTAGGACATGTTCTGAGGCATCAAGGGATCACCAATTTTGTATTGGAGGGCAGCGTGGAGGGTAAAAATCGCAGAGGGAGACCAAGAGATGAATCAACTAAGCAGATTCAGAAGGATGTAGGTTGCAGTAAGTACTGAGAGATGAAGAAGCTTGCACAGGATAGAGTAGCATGGAGAGCTGCATCAAACCAGTCTCTGGACTGAAGACTACAACAACAACAACCTATGAATTATAATTACGAACAACTTAAATTGTAAGGAACACACAGAAAATGCTGTGGGGAAGGCTAGCCAAAGACTGCGTTTTATTGGCGGGACACTTAGAAAATGTAACAGACCTACTAAGGAGACTGCCTACGCTACCCTTGTCCGTCCTCTTTTAGAAAACTGCTGCGCGGTGCGGGAATTTTATCAGATAGGACTGACGGAGTAAATTGAAAAAGTTCAAAGAAGGGCAGCACGTTTTGTATCGTTGCGAAATTGGGGAGAGTGTCTCTGAAATGGTACAAGATTTCGAATGGACCTCATTAAAAGAGAGGTGTGTTTCGCTGCAGCGGTATCTTCTCACGAAATGACAATCAATAACTTTTTCTTCCGAATGCGAAAATATTTTGTTGACGCCGACCTACGTAGGGAGGAACGATCACCATAACAAAGTAAGGAAAAGATATAGGCTTTACGAGACTGGAATAATAGAGATTTGTAAATGTGGTCTGATGAACCGTCTGCCAGGCACTCCAGTGTGATCTGCAGAGTATCCGTGTGTATGTAGATGTAATTCGGCCAACCAGAAGCAGTCCTGTAAGTCATGAAAGTGGCAATTTCAACAGCTTGACAGTCACACGCAGCCACTGACGACGTCGGGGGAGGTAACATCGAAAACTTGTGCGCTTTCATCCGAGTTTGACGCGCCATGTGAGGCTACCGTCGGCAAAGACTTCGTACCCGTAACTGCGGATGTACATCGCCTTAGCAGTGAAACGCTCTCATCGGTTCGTTTCATATAACTCGGCTAAAATTTGTCACTTTTGTATCTTGTTTATTTGCGCCGTTATGAACTAGCCACGCTTTACAGGGTGTTACAAAAATGTACGGCCAAACTTTCAGGAAACATTCCTCACACACAAAGATAGAAAATATGTTATGTGGACATGTGTCCGGAAACGCTTACTTTCCATGTTAGAGCTCATTTTATTACTTCTCTTCAGATCACATTAATGATGGAATGGAAACACACAGCAACAGAATGTACCACCGTGACTTCAAACACTTTGTTACAGGAAATGTTCACAATGTCCTCCGTTAGCGAGGATACATGTATCCGCCCTCCGTCGCATGGAATCCCTGATGTGCTGATGCAGCCCTGGAGAATGGCGTATTGTATCACAGCCGTCCACAATACGAGCACGATGAGTCTCTACATTTGGTACCGGGGTTGCGTTGACAAGAGCTTTCAAATACCCTCATAAATGAAAGTCAAGAGGGTTGAAGTCAGGAGAGCATGGAGACCACGGAATTGGTCCGCCTCTACGAATGCATCGGTCACCGAATCTGTTGTTGAGAAGCGTACGAACACTTCGACTAAAATGTGCATGAGCTCCATCGTGCATGAACCACATGTTGTGTTGTACTTGCAAATGCACATGTTCTAGTATCACAGGTAGAGTATCCCGTATGAAATCATGATAACGTGCTCCATTGAGCGTAGGTAGAAGAACATGGGGTCCAATCGAGACATCACCAACAATGCCTGCCCAAACGTTCACAGAAAATCTGTGTTGAGGACGTGACTGCACAATTGCGTGCGGATTCTCGTCAGCCCACACATGTTGATTGTGAAAATTTACAATTTGATCATGTTGGAATGAAGCCTCATCCGTAAAGAGAACAATTGCACTGAAATGAGGAATGACACATTGTCGGATGAACCATTCGCAGAAGTGTACCCGTGGAGGCCGATCAGCTGCTGATAGTGCCTGCACACCCTGTACATGGTACGGAAACAACTGCTTCTCCAATAGCACTCTCCATACAGTGACGTGGTCAACGTTACCTTGTACAGCAGCAACTTCTCTCACGCTGACATTAGGGTTATCGTCAAGTGCACGAAGAATTGCCTCGTCCATTGCAGGTGTCCTCGTCGTTCTAGGTCTTTCCCAGTCGAGAGTCATAGGCCGGAATGTTCCGTGCTCCCTAAGACGCCGATCAATTTGCTTCGAACGTCTTCCTGTCGGGACACCTTCGTTCTGGAAATCTGTCTCGATACAAACCTACCGCGCCACGGCAATTGCCCTGTGATAATCCATACATCAAATGGGCATCTGCCAACTCCGCATTTGTAAACATTGCACTAACTGGAAAACCACGTTCGTGATGAACACTAACCTGTTGATGCTACGTACTGATGTGCTTCATGCTAGTACTGTAGAGCAATGCGTCGCATGTCAACACAAGCACCGAAGTCAACATTACCTTCCTTCAATTGGGCCAACTGGCGGTGAATCGGGGAAGTACATTACATACTGACGAAACTAAAATGAGCTCTAACATGGAAATTAAGCGTTTCCGGACACATGTCCACCTAACATCTTTTCTTTATTTGTGTTTGAGGAATGTTACCTGAAAGTTTGGCCGTACCTTTTTGTAACACCCTGCATTTTTACCCCGACAAGACTGCACTGGACTCGCATTCGGGAGGACGACGGTTCAATCCCGCGTCCGGCCATCCTGATTTAGGTTTTCCGTGATTTTCGTAAATCGTTTGAGGCAAATGCCAGGATGGTTCCTTTGAAAAGGGCACGGCCGATTACCTTCCCAATCCTTCCCTAACCCGAGCTTGCGCTCCATCTCTAATGACCTCGTTGTCGACGGGACGTTAAACACTAACCACCACCACCACCTCGTTGTCTCGTCTTTCCCAAAACAACCCAACCCAACTGCACTATGTAAGCTCTGGAGAGAACATAGACCAAGGCAGGCGTATCATTTCATCCCTATAGGTACTAATTTTGATTTCCCTTACTATCTATTCCACGAGTGACTGCTGTTGAATGATTGTATGGGTGTTTGAAAATTAATATAGCGTAGAGACAGAGAAAAGAGCAGGCCCTAACAGGCACGAGATGACAAACTCGGCTGGAAATTTCGATGCCCCCTCCCCCCCTGCTGCCGCCTCACTCCACCACTTTTTTTTTTTTTTTAGCAGAGGAACCGTTCCCTTGTCAGCGTCGTTTTAGACACGACAGAGAAGGGACATGCCGTAAGGTGGATCGGAAAAAAAGCGAAGCCTGAAGCGAGAGAGTGGTTCGTCGCTCCCCCTACGTTTTTAAACAAAGGGACCATTCTCAGTTGAGCGTGGGGGTGGACACGACAGAAAGGAGACAGGCTCAGACAAGGACGAGACAGTTAGAGAGGGACCGAGACGCTGTGGTCGGATATTTTTAAACGCAACGAATCTCTCTTCCCACTCTTTAGGACACAATAATCTTTTCGCTAACGATGGCGTTTTGGAAACACTTCTCTTCTGGCTTCTTGAACAACTGAGTAAATCAGTGGGCGTAGATGTCAGAGCATTTGTGTGTCCTCTTAGGAGACAGATATTAGAATCTGTTAGTCTTGTGGTTGATCTTTTTCAGTTGCACCAGGTTTAGCTCAGTTAGTATAGGAATGCGGTTTTTTACGTTTTTGTATTAGTAAGACTTTCGCAAACTGCTAGTTTCGCTTTACAAATTGCTACTTGCTTGCTCTGTTACCTGTGCTCTATATTGGTGAATGGCAATTAATAGAAAAGCATGTTTAAGATGTATACAGGGTGGTCCATTGATCTTGACCGGGCCAAATATCTTACGAAATAAGCGTCAAACGAAAAAACTACAAAGAACGAAACTTGTCTAGCTTGAAGGGGGAAACCAGATGCCGCTATGGTTGGCCCACTGTATGGCGCTGCCAGAGGTCAAACGGATGTCAACTGCGTTTTTTTAAAAACAGGAATCCCCATTTTTATTACATATTCGTGTAGAACGTAAAGAAATATGAATGTTTTAGTTGGACCACTTTTTTCGCTTTGTGACAGATGGCGCTGTAATAGTCACAAACATATGGCTCACAATTTTACACGAACAGTGGTAACAGGCAGGTTTTTTAAATTAAAATACGGAACCTAGGTAAGTTTGAACATTTTATTTCGGTTGTTTAAATGTGATACATGTACCTTTGTGAACTTATCATTTCTGAGTACGCATGTTGTTACAGCGTGACTACCTGTAAATATCACATTAATGCAATAAATGCTCAAAATGATGTCCGTCAACTTCAATGCATTTGGCAATTCGTAGAACGGCATTCCTCTCAACAGCGAGTAGTTCGCCTTCCGTAATGTTCGCACATGCATAGAAAATGCGCTGACGCATGTTGTCAGGCGTTGTCGGTGGATCACGATAGCAAATATCCTTCAACTTTCCCCACAGAAAGAAATCCGGGGACGTCAGATCCGGTGAACGTGCGGGCCACGGTATGATGCTTCGACGACCAATCCACCTGTCATCAAATATGCTATTCAATACCGCTTCAACCGCAAGCGAGCTATGTGTCGGAAATCCATCATGCTGGAAGTACATCGCCATTCTGTCATGCAGTGAAACATCTTGTAGTAACATCGGTAGAACATTTCGTGGGAAATCAGCATACATTGCACCATTTAGATTGTCATCGATAAATGGGGGCCAATTATTCTTCCTCCCATAATGCCGCACCATACATTAACCCGCCAAGGTCGCAGCCTTCGTGGATTTTCCGTTGCCCAGTAGTGCATATTATGCCGGTTTACGTTACGACTGTTCGTGAATGACGCTTCGTCCAGAAATAGAACGCGTGCATAAAATCTGTCATCGTCTCGTAATTTCTCTTGTGGCCAGTGGCAGAACTGTACACGACGTTCAAAGTCGTCGCCATGCAATTCCTGGTGCATAGCAATATTTTACGGGTGCAACCGATGTTGATGTAGCATTCTCAACACCGACGTTTTTGAAATTCCTGATTCTCGCGTTATTCGTCTGCTACTTACGTGCGAATTAGCAGCGACATCAGCTAAAACACATACTTGGGCATCATCATTTTTTGCAGGTCGTGGTTGACATTTCACATGTGGCTGAACACTTCCTGTTTCCTTAAATAAAGTAACTATCCGGCGAACGGTCCGGACACTTGGATGATGTCGTCCAGGATACCGAGCAGGATACATAGCACACTCCCGGTGGGCATTTTGATCACAATAGCCATACATCAACACGATATCAACCTTTTGCGCAATTGGTAAACGGTCCATTTTAACACGGGTAATGTATCACGAAGCAAATACCGTTCGCACTGGCGGAATATTACGTGATACCACGTACTCATACGTTTGTGACTATTACAGCGCCATCTATCACAAAGCGAAAAAAGTGGTCCAACTAAATCATTTATATTTCTGTACGTACTACACGAATATGTAATAATAAATGGGGGTTCCTATTTTAAAAAATACAGTTGATATCCGTTTGGCTTATGGCAGCCCCATGTAGAGGGCCAACCACAGCGCCATCTGGGTTCCTCCCTTCAAGCTAGACGAGTTTCGTTCTTTCCAGTTTTTTCGTTTAATGCTTATTCCGTGAGATACTTGGCACGATCATTATCAATGGACCACTCTGTATATGTAAGGGATTCAAGAGAATAATATTTGTTTTTCCTACAGTCAAGTGAAACTACACTCCTGGAAATGGAAAAAAGAACACATTGACACCGGTGTGTCAGACCCACCATACTTGCTCCGGACACTGCAAGAGGGCTGTACAAGCAATGATCACACGCACGGCACAGCGGACACACCAGGAACCGCGGTGTTGGAAGTCGAATGGCACTAGCTGCGCAGCATTTGTGCACCGCCGCCGTCAGTGTCAGCCACTTTGGCGTGGCATACGGAGCTCCATCGAAGTCTTTAACACTGGTAGCATGCCGCGACAGCGTGGACGTGAACTGTACGTGCAGTTGACGGACTTTGAGCGAGGGCGTATAGTGGGCATGCGGGAGGCCGGGTGGACGTACCGCCGAATTGCTCAACACGTGGGCCGTGAGGTCTCCACAGTACATCGATGTTGTCGCCAGTGGTCGGCGGAAGGTGCTCGTGCCCGTCGACCTGGGACCGGACCGCAGCGACACACGGATGCACGCCAAGACCGTAGGATCCTACGCAGTGCCGTAGAGGACCGCACCGCCACTTCCCAGCAAATTAGGGACACTGTTGCTCCTGGGGTATCGGCGAGGACCATTCGCAACCGTCTCCATGAAGCTGGGCTACGGTCCCGCACACCGTTAGGCCGTCTTCCGCTCACGCCCCAACATCGTGCAGCCCGCCTCCAGTGGTGTCGCGACAGGCGTGAATGGAGGGACGAATGGAGACGTGTCGTCTTCAGCGATGACAGTCGCTTCTGCCTTGGTGCCAATGATGGTCGTATGCGTGTTTGGCGCCGTGCAGGTGAGCGCCACAATCAGGACAGCATACGACCGAGGCACACCGGGCCAGCACCCGGCATCATGGTGTGGGGAGCGATCTCCTACACTGGCCGTACACCTCTGGTGATCGTCGAGGGGACACTGAATAGTGCACGGTACATCCAAACCGTCATCGAACCCATCGTTCTCCCATTCCTAGACCGGCAAGGGAACTTGCTGTTCCAACAGGACAATGCACGTCCGCATGTATCCCGTGCCACCCAACGTGCTCTAGAAGGTGTAAGTCAACTACCCTGGCCAGCAAGATCTCCGGATCTGTCCCCCATTGAGCATGTTTGGGACTGGATGAAGCGTCGTCTCACGCGGTCTGCACGTCCAGCACGAACGCTGGTCCAACTGAGGCTCCAGGTGGAAATGGCATGGCAAGCCGTTCCACAGGACTATATCCAGTATCTCTACGATCGTGTCCATGGGAGAATAGCAGCCTGCATTGCTGCGAAAGGTGGATATACAATGTACTAGTGCCGACATTGTGCATGCTCTGTTGCCTGTGTCTATGTGCGTGTGGTTCTGTCAGTGTGATCATGTGATGTATCTGACCCCAGGAATGTGTCAATAAAGTTTCCCCTTCCTGGGACAATGAATTCACGGTATTCTTATTTCAATTTCCAGGAGTGTATATGGTTCCAGAGACATTTTCAAGTTTCAAACAACTGTGATGTATGTATGAAGCGACGAGTAAAAATATGTACCAAGGCTGGGATTCGAGCCATGGTCTCCTTTTCAGGTGGCAGTATTCCTTACTACTACGCCACCCTGGCTCTCTGGTTTTGCACAACTGCATGTACTACCCTAGCTTGCCCCCTTCCCCAAACCATATTGCCATTCAGACCTCAGCCCACTTGGGATTCCACTTAAGCTCGAACAGCATCTTCATAATGAGTGAGAGACCCAGGTTTGAATCCCTGTACTGGTACAAAATTTCATTCGTCGCTTCAGTCTGGATAAATACCTCAGACGTTTGAGACCTGAAAAGGTCTCTAGAACAACATATTTTCATTTGATTAAAGCACCAGTGCCCGGGATTCAGGCAAGATCTCCCATTTCGTTCGATGTTGAAGTGCTATTCCAATACAGCTGGAGTAGTTTAGGGGGAGTACCAAGTGGGCTGAGTATGAATGGGAATTACATTTGATGAGGGAGGCATGCTTTGTAAGTATCTGTAGCTCCACGAAGCCACTCTGTCCGGGTGGCGTAGTCATTAGTGCATCTGCCTAGTGAGCAAGAGACCTAGATTCGAATCCTGCCTTTGGTATATATTTTCGTTCGTCGCTTAAGTGTGCGTATATACAGTTTTGTTGTTTATCACGATTACCTCATTGCCTCCTCAAATGAATGCGTACTGAATCTTAGACTATTGTGTGTTACGAGACCACTCGTTGTTGTTGATAGTGTGCTGATAATTTCTATAAAGATGCGTCTTGAAGAAGTTAATGTTATCTCGAGAAAAAAAAGATTGTCATTGAAAATTGTGGAATCATCCCGCAATTTATGCAAAAAGAAGTCCCGAGCAGTATCTGGTGCCTGCAAGTGGAGATTGGCTACTACAGTTTCGAGGTGAAATCTTCCCAGAGGCAACTATCGTAAAAATTGTGTGAGCTCTGATCATGGCAAGGTGAAGAATATTGGGAAGACCTGCACAGACAAACTGGTGGGTACCAGTTCGGACACTGTAGTGTTTAGCCATTTGGTCGATTGTATCGACTCCACCCCGTGTTCCATTAGAAAACTTCACAGTTCCTGGAAGCTTCTTCTCAATATTCCTGTTCACCTGACATCCGGCACGCACGTCACTCAGAATAAGGACCTCTTTTGCTTTTTTCCCTTTTGGTAGACTGTGAGAGGATTCTGCCTGACATGTGCAAGTGTGTTGCACACAAGGCGTCGTCTGCTCTTCGAACTGCAGGAGGGCCTATTTGAGTGATCTGCGAAACCCACAAGTTTCAGAGAGGTCAAGAAGTGGTCAGCTTGTCGCTACGACCACAACTGAGGTTTCTCTTCCCAACAGCTGTTTGCTGACACTCTTAAGTCGTTATTCCGCTGCACGACGTTATTGTTTCTCGTGCCATGGTTCAGTTCTTTCATTCTCGCCACTAAAGCAACAGGCTGGAAGTTGGTGTCATCTACATCTATATCTACATCCATACTCCGCAAGCCACCTGACGGTGTGTAGCGGAGGGTACCTTGAGTACCTCTATCGGTTCTATTCCAGTCTCGTATTGTTCATGGAAAGAAGGACTGTCGGTACGCCTCTGTGTGGGCTCTAATCTCTCTGATTTTATCCTCATGGTCTCTTCGCGAGAGCAATAAACTGCTTGAATCCTCAGTAAAGGTTGGTTGGTTTGTGGGATTAAAGGGACCAGACTACAATGGTCATCGGTCCCTTTTTCCAAAAAAACTAAAACCACCCAAAGAGAATAAAAAACGAAGAACAGGAAAGACAGCAGACGAAACAGGACAAGAAATACTCTGACAGAGACCAGACAAAACAAATCAAAACACACAGAGTGTGACGGTGGTTGGCCGACCGTAGAGAAAAAGAGGAAAAGCCAACCACCAAGAACACATTAAAAAAACTCTGTTTTTAGTGTTGATTCTGGCTTTTAGCCTCTGATTTTAAACTAACACTCAGATTAAATGATAAAAAAACCTGCCTAAATAAAACGCAAAACCAAGTCCATCTTGGCAGAGTCATCTAATAAAAGAGCAGAGAGTGTTTCAGGCAGCGCAAATGTCTGCCTGAACACAGATAAAAGTGGACAGTCCAACAAAACGTGGACCACTGTTAATGCAAAGCCGCAGCGGCATAGAGGGGGGTCCACACGGTACAATAAGTGGGTCATCCGTGTGTGCCCAATGCGCACATGGCAGAGGACGACAGACTCCTTGCGAGAGACTCGCAAGGAGGAGTGCCACACAGTTGTCGTGTCCTTGACGGCACGGAGTTTGTCAGGGGTGGCCAGACCGCGTCGTTCAGCATCCCAAAGCGAGATAACTTTGCGGCGTAATTAGTCTCCAGGAGGCCATGTCTGGAGTGAGTTCACTGGTGGCCTGTTTGGCCTGGCGGTCAACATGTTAATTGCCCAGGATACCGACATGACCGGGGGTCCACACAAAGACCACAGAGCGGCCGCAACGGCAAGAGTATGCAGGGACTCATGGATAGCCATCACCAGACGAGAACGAGGGAAACACTGGTCGAGAGTTAGTAAACCGCTCTGGGAACCGCTACAGATAACGAAGGACTCACCTGAGCAGGAGCGGATATACTCTAGGGCACGAAAGATGGCGACCAGCTCAGCAGTGTAAAAGCTGCAGCCATCCAGCGAGGAGCGTTGTTCGCAATGGTCCATTAGAGTTAGTGCATAACTGACACGACCAGCAACCATCGAACCGTCGGTGTAGACAACGCCAGAGCCCTGATACGTGGCCAGGATGGAACAAAAGCGGCGTCGGAAGGCCTCCAGAGGGACGCAGTCCTTCGGCCCCTGTGCCAAGTCGAGCCGAAGGCAAGGGCGAGGCACACACCACGGGGGTGTACGCAGAGGTGCAGGGAAAGGAGGTGGTACAGGGAAACACCCAAGCCTGTAGAGAAGCTGTTTGACGCGTACGGCGATGGGACAACCCGACCGGAGCCGACGTTCCAGCAGATGGACTGCGGGAACAGGACACGATAATCTGGATGCCCGGGCAAGGTAAAAACACGGGCAGCATAAGCAGCCAGTAACTGTTGGCGTCGTAACGACAGTGGAGGGACACCTGCCTCCACAAGTACGCTGTCCACAGGGCTAGTCCGGAAGGCACCATTGGCAAGGCGTATCCCGCTGTGAAGGATTGGGTCCAGCACCCGCAACGCAGATAGGGATGCTGAGCCATAAGCCAGGCTCCCATAATCCAGACGAGACTGGATTAACGCCTGGGAGAGCCGTAACAGGGTAGATTGGTCGGCGCCCCAGCGGGTGTGGCTCAAGCATCCCAGAGCATTTAGACGCCGCCAATACGCCTGTTTAAGCTGCCGAATATGAGGCAGCCAATTCAACTGGGCATCGAAAACCACCCTCAAAAACCTGTGTGATTCCACCACTGTAAGAAGCTCGCCGTCAAGATAAAGCCGCGGCTCCGGGTGGACAGTGCGTCGCCGGCAGAAATGCATAACGCAGGTCTTGGCTGCCGAAAACTGAAAGCCATGCGCTACAGCCCAAGACTGCGCCTTGCGGATTGCGCCCTGTAGCTGACGTTCAGCAGCTGCAATGCCATTAGAGCTGTAGTAAAGGCAGAAGTCGTCAGCATACAGGGAGGCGGAGACAGAATTTCCCACGTCCGCAGCGAGCCCGTTAATGGCTACTAAAAACAGACAGACACTTAGAACAGAACCCTGTGGCACACCGTTCTCCTGGACTTGGGTGGAACTATACGAGGCCGCGACGTGCACGCGGAAGGTACCATACGACAGAAAATTGCGGTTATAGATCGGCAGAGGGTCCCGAAGGCCCCATCCATGAAGCGAAGAAAGTATGTGATGACGCCATGTCGTATCGTACGCCTTCCGCATGTCGAAAAAGACAGCGACCAGGTTCTGACGGCGGGCAAAGGCAGTACGGATGGCCGAATACAGGCTCACCAGATTGTCGGCGCCAGAGTGGCCTTTACGGAACCCACTCTGAAACAGAGCCAGAAGGCCTGAGACTCCAGTACCCAATTCAAGCGCCGACTCACCATCCGTTCCAGAAGCTTGCAAAGAACGTTAGTGAGGCTATTGGGGAGGTAGCTGTCCACCTCCAAAGGGCTCTTGCCCGGTTTCAAAATGGGGATGACAATGTTTTCCCGCTATTGCGACAGATACTCCCCCTTGACCCAGAGACGGTTGTAAAGGTCGAGGAGGCGTCGCTTGCAGTCCACTGAAAGGTGTTTCAGCATCTGACAGTGAATGCGATCTGGCCCAGGAGCGGTATCAGGGCAAGCGGCAAGGGCACTGCGAAATTCCCACTCACGTAATGGAGCATTGTAGGATTCAGAACGGTTGGTGCGAAAAGGAAGGCTTCGACGTTCCGTCCGCTCTTTAATGGAGCGGAAGGCCAGTGGGTAATTGGAAGAAGCGGAACTAAGAGCAAAATGCTCTGCCAAGCTGTTGGCAATTTCGTCGGAGTCTGTACAAACTGCATCATTCAGTGAGAGTGCAGGGACCTGACAGGGGTCTGATAGCCCGAGAGGCGTCGGATCTTGGCCCAGACCTGCGATGCAGAGACATGGAGGCCAATGGTGGACACATACCGCTCCCAGCACTCCTGCTTGCTTTGACGGATAAGGCGGCGGGCCGTGCACGCAGCCGTTTGAAGGTGATGAGGTGTTCAATGCAGGGATGTCGCTTGTGACGCTGTATCGCCCGCCGGCGATCTTTAATCGCATCAGCGATCTAAGGCGACCGCCAAGGCACAGTCCGCCGCCGACGGGACCCAGAAGGACTGGGAATGGCAGATCCTGCGGCAGTAACGATGCTGGTGGTGACTGAGTGAACCACCGTATCGATGTAGTCATTAGAGAGAGGCTCAATAGCGGCAGCGGAGGAAAACAAGTCCCAGTCAGCTTTATTCACAGCCCATCTGCTGGGGCGCCCAGAAGAGTGACGCCATGGCAGTGACAGAAAGATTGGAAAATGGTCACTACCACACAGGTCGTCATGCACACTCCATTGGACAGATGGTAAGAGGCGAGGGCTACAGATCGAAAGGTCGATGGCGGAGTACATGCCATGCACCACACTGAAGTGTGTGTAGGAACCATCATTTAAAAGCGAAAGATCGAGCTGTGCCAATAAATGCTCAATGGTGGCGCCTCGACCTGTTGCCACTGGCCCACCCCACAGAGGGTTATGGGCGTTGAAGTCGCCCAGTAACAAGAAAGGTGGCGGCAATTGGGCTAGCAGCGCAGCCAGCTCATGCTGCGCAACATCACCATCCGGTGGAAGGCAAAGACTGCAGACGGTAATAGCCTGTGGCGTCCACATCCTAACAGCGACACCCTCTAAAGCTGTTTGTAGAGGGACAGACTCGCTGTGAAGAGAGTTCAGGACATAGATGCAGACGCCTCCAGACACCCTTTCATAAGCTGCTCGGTTCTTATAATAACCCTGATAGCCACGGAGGGCGGGGGTTCGCATTGCTGGAAACCAAGTTTCCTGTAGAGCAATGCAGAAGAAAGGGTGAAGGCTGATAATTTGGCAGAGCTCAGCTAGATGATGGAAGAAACCGCTGCAGTTCCACTGGAGGATGGTATTGTCCATGGTTGAGAAAGGCGTGACGGGACTGGGAAGGCAGATTACGCTGCTGGGTCACCTGCAGCCTCCGATGGAGCACCCGTGCAAATGCTATCCATTGCGTCCGAGGGACCGGCGAGATCGAGGTCCGCAGTGGACGTAAGAATCTCCACCTGATCCTCAGATGCAGAGCTTGTAGGTAGTGGTGGAGTAGGAGCCACTGCAAGGCCCTTGGTCTTACAGGGCTTCAATGTCGTTTTCTCTCGCTGTTCCTTCGGTTGCCGTTGTTGAGAGGGCTGATTGGTGTCAGACTCCGGAACCGAAGGTGATCGCGAAGCTCGACGACCAGCGACCTGTGGCTTCTTCAGCCACTGGTTGGTGTCTGCTGTGCCGCTGGTAGGGACCTGGGAAGGGAGGGACCCAAGGGATCCCTTCCGAGCGAGAGAAGCCGAAGAAGACTTACGCAACTCCGGCTTAGAAGTAAGGACTGGTGTCCCCAGTGGTATAGTGGGTGCTGCTCCCAAGGTAGATGGTGTGGGAGCAACAGCAAGAGAAGGGGCCCCCATCATCAAGGGGGCAGGTGAGGTCCTCTGACGCTGAGAGTTGACTGTCTGTGGTGCAGCTAAAGGAGCTGGAGCAGGAGTGACAGTGGAGGCATAAGATGACATCATGCGCATGGGGTGTTGCCGTTCAAATTTCCCCTTAGCCTCAGTGTAAGTCAGTCAGTCGGTCCAGGGTCTTATATTCAATGATTTTGCGTTCTTTCTGTGAGATCCTGCAGTCTGGCGAGCAAGGTGAATGAGGCTCTCCACAGTTGACACAGATAGAGCACATGGAGTATTGGGATGAGATGGGCGTCCGCAATCTCGACATGTGAGGCTGGAAGTACAGCGGGAAGACATATGGACGAACTTCCAGCACTTAAGGCACCGCATCGGGGGAGGGATATAGGGCTTGACGACACAATGGTAGACCATCACCTTGACCTACTCCAGTAATGTATCACCCTCGAAGGCCAAGATGAAGGCACCGGTAGCAACCTGATTGTCCCTCGCACCCCGATGAACGCGCCGGACGAAATGAACACCTCTACGCTCTAAGTTGGCGCGCAGCTTGTCATCAGACTGCAAAAGTAGGTCCCTATGGAAAGTAACACCCTGGACCATATTTAAACTCTTATGTGGTGTGATGGTAACATCCCCCAAATTGTCACAAGCAAGCAGCCTGCGTGACTGGGCGGAGGATGCTGTTTTTATCTAACTGACCCAGAGCGCATTTTAGACAAGCCCTCCACCTCCCAAAACTTGTCCTCCCAATGCTCTACAAAGAACTGAGGCTTCACGGATACAAAGGATTCCCCGTCAGCTCTGGTACAGACGAGATACCTGGGCGAATACATGTCACTGCCATTCATTGCCTTTCGTTTCTCCCATGGTGTGGCCAGGGATGGGAACGATTTGGGGTCATAAACGTTAGCTTTAAAATGAGCGCTTGAATGCTTAGAGACTGCTGGTGGCTGGCCACCAGCAAGAGATCATATACCACGCTTCATTGCGGGACATCCGCCCTGATGCCACCTACTCCGACCAAGGGCCCTCCCCACGGGCGCCACCCAGCCACAGCAAGAGCCACCTGGCAGGATGGCCATTGCCGGGAGTCCTGATGCCCCAGGGAGATGGGCATCTACTCCTTGGCATACATGGGGAGTAAACGGCGCAGGCATCAGTAGAGCGATCCCTGTGTTGTCAGGGGGCTACAACCAACAGGGTACATGGCGGCCGCACCAAAACGGACTGGCTACCGTGCTGGATCTCAGGTGCAAAAACGTATAAGGTCGTCGTCGCAGCTAAAAGCAACAGTGCACAGTGCAGCGTGGTAATCGCACCCAGGGACGTATCCTCGCCCAAGAGATGCAAAACGAGCGGGACACAACGACGAGAAAGCCGGCTAAAGGCCTCAATGCACGACAGATACAGTGCACCATGTAAGACGCCCTTCCCCAATTGGCTCGCTCTTCGGAACAATTTAGAAAGATGGAGGTCAAACCCGAGAGGGGGACCATCACGTAAGGCCGAAAAGGTTGAGACTCCTTTTAGTCGCTTCTTACGACAGGCAGGAATACCGCGGGCCTATTCTTACCCCCGAACCCGCAGGGGAACCTCGGTGAAGGTATGTTCTAGAAACTTCAACAGAAGCCCGTACCGAGCTACTGAGCGTCTCTCCTGCAGAGTCTTCCACTGGAGTTTATATATCATCTCCGAAACGCTTTCGCGATTACTAAATGATGCTGTAACGAAGCGCGCTGCCCTCCGTTGGATCTTCTCTACCTCTTCTATCAACCCTGTCTGGTACGGATCCCACACTGCTGAGCAGTATTCAAGCAGTGGGCGAACAAGCGTACTGTAACCTACTTCCTGTTAGTTATGTTTCAGGGGCCTTCTGTGGAGATAGCATAGCAGGGTCGAATAGCATCCTTTCAACAGCTACTTCAATTAATACCCACGTTGCCGTGAAAAACTACCAAAGGAATCGTAGAACAATTTGCTAAGCAGCCGCAGATTTGGTACAATCGGCCACACTCTTGAATTACCTAATCTACACTACTGGCCATTAAAATTGCTACACCAAGAACATGACGTGCTACGGACGCGAAATATAACCGAGATTAACAAGGTGCTGTGATATGCAAATGATTAGCTTTTCAGAGCATTCACACACGGTTGGCGCCGGTGATGACATCTACAACGTGCTGACATGAGGAAAGTTTCCTACCGATTTCTCGTACACAAACAGCAGTTGACCGGCGTACACACGCACTGTAAAGAGAGTTGAGGACGTAGACGTAGACTCCGCCAGATATCCTCGCATAGGCTGTCTGATTCTTATAATAACCCCAATAGCCACAGAGGATGGGGGTTCACATCGCCGGAAACCAAGTTTCCTGTAGAGCAATGCAGAAGAAAGGATGAAGGCTGAGAAGTTGTCGGAGGTCACCTAGGTGGTGGAAAAAACCGCCGCAATTCCACTGGAGGATAATATGATCAGGCGGCTGGTTGAGGGCACATGCGTCACTCATCGGTGAAGAGGACGTGGTGCCAATCCTGAGCGGTCCACTCGGCATGTTGTTGGGCTCATCTGTACCGCGCTGCACGGTGTCGTGGTTGCAAAGATGGACCTCCCCATGGCCGTCGGGAGTGAACTTGCGTATCATGCAGCCTATTGGGTACAGTTTGACTCGTAACACGAAGTCCTGTGGCTGCACGAAAAGTATTATTCCACATGGTTGCTGTCAGAGTGCCTCCGAGCCATAATCCGTAGCTAGCGGTCATCCACTGCAGTAGCAGCTCTTTGGCGGCCTGAGAGAGGCATGTCATCGACAGTTCATGTCTCTCTGTATCTCTTCCATGTTCAAACTTACATCCCTTTGTTCGCTCCGAGACGTCTGGACACTTCCCTTGTTGAGAGCCCTTCCTGGCACAAAGTAACAAAGCGGACGCGATCGAACCGCGATATTGACCGTCTAGGCACGGTTGAACTACAGACAACACGAGCCGTGTACCTCCTTTCTGGTGGAGTGACTCGGACTGATCGGCTGTCGGACCCCCTCCGTCTAACAAGGGCTGCTCATGCGTGGTTGTTTACATCTTTGGGCGGACTTAGTAACTTCTCTGAACAGTCAAATGTACTGTGTCTGTGATGCAATATCCACAGTCAACATCTGTCTTCAGGAGTTCTGGGAACTGGAGTGATGCAAAACTTTATGTGTGTATAATCATTTCGGCTGATCAGGTGCAGCCTGTGGTACACTCTTTGTTCGCCAATGGTCTCAGGACGAAGGGTCCCTGCTCACACAGCTCGCATCCTCCAGGACTGGTTTTGTGAACATGCAGATGACTTGCCGTATCTCCCCTACCCACGACAGTCACCAGAGCTCTGTAACACTGAGCCTTTGTAAGGTGCTTAAAAATGTTATTAGGAAGACAACGAGTATCTAGTACGCAAAAAGAATACGTAATTCACAGGATAAAATTAAATTCATACGGTCAGTGGTGAAGGAAGTCTCTGATCAGCAGCACAATATCGACGACTTAAAGTCAGTTCGTAGTAAAAATGTTTGTGTTACTGATAAATAAAATATGTGTACAGTGTTTAACAATCATTTTCTGAGAATTTCTGGTGAATTAAATAAAAATTTACTTTCTACAGGAATTATATAAGTCTCCTGGAAAATACCTTTCCAAGATTGACGTCTGAAACACTCCTCTGTGATACAGACAAGGAGGAGATTGAGTCAATGATTATATCACTGAAAAGAAAGGACTCTCATGGATATGATGGAGTGCCTACCAGAGTATTACTGTGCTGCACATTTCAGCTCTGTGCTTAGCCAAATTTGTAATTTTTCCCTTAGGAATGGTCAGTTTCCTGAATGAAAGAATTAATAGCAAAGCCGCTTAAAGAAAAGGGAGAAAGGGATAATGTAGACCATTTTAGACCTGTTTCTATGTCATCAGTGTTTGCTAAAATTATTCGATACAGTATGTACGTACAATTGATCGTTCTATAGCATGTAATTTGCTATCAAATGTACAGTTCGACTTAACAACTGAAAAATGCTACATTCTGTTTGCTCTGTGAGGCACTGGAAGGATGAAACAAAAGGTTTCGAAGCTAGCCATATTTTTTTATGTAACTAAGGCGTTTGATCGAGTTGATCACAAAATTTCGCTCCAGAATTTGGACCATTACGGAATATGAGGAGTAGTTTAGAACTGGTTGACCTCTCACTTTAGCAACAGACAGCAGGTCATTATTCACAGTGTGGAGAATGACAGATGTGCGGTGTGATGGGGTACAGTCAAATGACGAGTGCCCCAGGGATCAGTGCTGCGGCCACTCTTCCTTGTCTACATAAATGATACGTCCTCTAGTACTACAGGCAATTCGAAAATATTGCTGTCTGCTGGTGACACTAGCTTGGTAGTAAATGATATTGTGTGCAACACTGGCTCTGTTTCAAATAGTACAATTCATGGCCTAAGTTCATGGCCTATGTTCATGGCTTATAGAAAGTAAAATAGCGCTCAATCACAGTAAGACTCAGTTTTTATAGTTTCTAAAACACAATTGAACAAAACCTGTCGTTTTAGTTTCTCAGAATGGGGATATAACTAGTGAAACTGAACAGTTCAAATTTCTAGGTGTTCAGATAGAGAGTAAACTGTCGTGAAAAGCCCACATTCAGGATCTTGTTTAAAGACTTAATGCTGTCATTATTACTATTTGAACGGTATCTAAAGTAAGTGATCGTTCGACAGGAGAATCAGTCTACTTTGCTTATTTTCGTTTCACTCAGTTCGATATGCCCACTAAACCCGCTGGGCAGAACAGGTAATAGGATTGTGGAAAGGGCCAGGGTTGAGGTCAGTTTCTGCTTCTAATTGTCATATATTGTAATTTCATAACCTTTACAACCAAACGGCTTAAGGCCTCCAACAAGAAATCTTAGCAAGATAAAAATCCAGTTAAGATAGCAATAAAATAATTTAAAGAAGCAACATATGTAAGGTGCAATACCAATTGTAGGGAAGCAGCATACTCACGCCTTATAAAATTCACATCAGTCTTTCCATTGTGTGCCAGCTGTAACTAGCTCTCACGTCATAAATGTTGCGCAATACTTTAAAATGAAGTAAATAACCTGAAACGTTTCTAGCATGTCAGGAGTAATACAAAATCAACGTGTTGGATATCAGTTCAATAACTAAATTTTCGAAATTTGGATGATTTCTGTAAAAATCATTGGCGCAACAGAAAATAGCTAGAAACTTAAAAATTTATATTTAGATTCCTTTTGCATAATAATTTAGTAGAAACAGTATTCTGGATCTCACAAATTAAAATTTTTGTTGAAATTCATGATTTTCTGATTTTTGTCTTAGAAATTAAGGAAGCAAGATAGATTAAGTAGGCGAATCAATAAAGCTAGGATGTTTAAATTTAAGTAGAAGGGAGATCCGCTATAATCATAAAGTTGTGAGAAGTTTCAAATGAATAACTATAAAACTATAGCGATAGCGTATCTCCAAAGGGCACGTTCAGAGCTCGTCTACTATGTGTAGTGTAAATAAATTAATTATCTCGCCCAAAATACTTGACTTAGCCACGTCAGACTTTTATTATGATTGCTTACCTGTGTGCTGATTGCACATTTAAATTGAGAGCTTCATCGGCCATCAGCAAAGGAAGCAATGATTTATTCGATAACTTAAAGCGGTGCATTACTAGACCAGCGGCTCGTCGGAAGAGCAGATTTGATCAAGAGTTCCCTTAGCCGTCCGCACCGAGGCTTTATATGTAAGAACGCTGCGTGAGAAGAGGTAGGCCCCAGTTCTCTCCAGGCGCTGATTAGCGCACCACCTGCGCCGGGAGTCGCGTCGCGTCAGTATCGTTGATATAAACAGCCTCGGATGCAGTAATAAGTTACTCAGGATACGCGTAGCCATGAAATCGTTTTCGAGTAAAGTGTTAATTTTGGGATGACGTTAATAATCTATCTTTAGTTTGCGTATATCGTATTTTCACGTGCCGCGGCAGGACAGACATTCTACCATTATTAGTGTGGCGTTTGATGAACATTATCATCAAATTATGGCGAGCATTCACTTCAACGTTTAATTTGAACAGATATAGTTGCATCAGCGCATTAGACTCTGAACTGCTCTGATAGTTGGATTGTGTGGTTTCTTTTGGTCTGTGACTTTCAGAATATAGTGAACATTTTAAAGAGAATGGTTTTTGATTATGAATCCCAGACAATCTCTTAATTCCTCAGAGCTATAAGCTGTAGCTATAAAAGTATTTCTCAGATGAAGTGGGCACTAGGAATTCTAATTACAGGCTTCACGTTTTGCTAATCACTTTCTGGTTGCCAATATTGTAGTTAGAGAGCCAGTGTTGAGAAAGGCAAACAACAGCATTAAATAAGTTATAGGAACAGTAACAATTATTCCACCCGCCGCCCCACACAATGGCTGAGGGCCACAATTAAACTTCAAAATTTTAAAATATATTACCATAATCTTTAAAGGCAGAAGGCCGCATTGTTTAAGCCTGAAAGACAAATTTAAAAATTAATTTTGCAAAATTTTAAGAAAAAAACATAACCATAAACCTAAAATTTAAAATAGCTGACGACAGATAATTAAACACAGGTGGCACCCACAAGCCCACCAGGAAGGTCGGTCTACCCTCGCTCGCTTAGGTGAGACAGGTGGTAGATTCTTTTATGTGTTTGTCTATTTTTTGTTTCTCTGTTGTCGATGTTTTATGCTCGCAATAAGAGGTCGTAACAACGTGATAAAATTGACTCTGATAGTGCTGTTAAAGGAATTGCTGTTTGTTGAACGTATGAAGAGTCTTGGGAGAGACGGCTGGGTATTTTTAGCAACTATTCGTACATGAGATTGCAGGTTCGAGTGCTGTTGTCCACGTCTCTTCCCGTACACGTCGCATTCAATCTGAAACAATTCTGCTATTTCAATACTTCCAAAAATACTAATAAAGGTCGTGACCCTCACCTTTGTTCTCATGAAAGAATAACGGTTTATTGTGTCTCTTGTGCAATTCTCCACAGCGAACAGAAAACTCTAGTTACCCTTACTTACGAATAAACCAAACAGAGAGTAATATTCCGAGCCAACGACATAATTATCATAGAGTCTCTCAGATAACGTCATTGCCACTTAGCTTTCTGACAGTCGATTCAGTACATTACATATTTATAACACTACAGACAGATGGTGAGCCCAGCTATACCTGATCCGTCGGAACCCAACCAGGGGACAACCATGGACCGACCAACACAACGACTTGCTTCCCGTCAATTAGCACATGACAACTCAATCTGGCAATGTTACAAAAGCGGGTGTCCACAATGGAGTATGTATTAGCTGTCGAAATTACTTACGATGTTGGACAGCGACAACAGGTGAGGGAAGGACGCTGCCTGAAATTACGTTAGTGGCCAGGGCAGGTAACAAGAACACTAACGGCCAGAAGACAGAAAATTCCACTGGTGCACTCAAACCGTAGTCGTTAATTGCATCGTATGGCGGCTAAATCTCAGCAGTAGAACCACTCTGTTTTGCTCACCGGTAAACCTCCCCAACAGCAAGCCAACGAAGCGAACCATCACAACATGAATAGATGTGGCCCGGGTTGTTAAAACCACCACTCACCTTTGACGTCCTGCGTCGGTGAACCACGAAGCTCGTAGCGATCAGAGAGCTCCACACACGCTCCGACACTGCGCAGGGACCGCTAGCGGATCCAGCGGGCTGCACCGCGCGTAGATAACTTCCCTCGTCCGCAACAAGTGACCGACTGACTCCAGACCCCCTTGCCGGAAACTATAAGCACCAAACCAAAGACGGTACATGGCGCAAATATCGATACATCACTGCTGCCACACGCAGAAGGAAGAAGAACCGCGACAAGGGCGGGAAATCAAACACAGATAGACAGCGAAGTTCACGGAAATGCATAGCTGGGAGAGAGCACGGCTCACAGTTAATACTCGGCAGAAATCCAACCGGCATTTGGATCGGACTTCCTTAACTCTTGTGCAGAGAGGTGTGCAGTATGCTGCTGCATCCATTTTCAATAAGCTACCACAAGAATTCAAAACTCTTACCAATCCCCCACGCACTTTCCAATCTAAAGTGAGGGGTTTTCTCATGGATCACTCCTTCTATTCTGTTGAGGAGTTCCTTGAAAAATTAAGCTTATTCTTATGTCATATTGTTCACTGCGTTTACTTAAACTTATGGCTTGACTTTTTTGGGTTGATAAACATTTTATTTTTATTTCTTATTACTTTTATCCTCCCCCCATGAACCATGGACCTTGCCGTTGGTGGGGAGGCTTGCGTGCCTCAGCGATACAGATAGCCGTACCGTAGGTGCAACCACAACGGAGGGGTATCTGTTGAGAGGCCAGACAAACGTGTGGTTCCTGAAGAGGGGCAGCAGCCTTTTCAGTAGTTGCAAGGGCAACAGTCTGGATGATTGACTGATCTGGCCTTGTAACAATAACCAAAACGGTCTTGCTGTGCTGGTACTGCGAACGGCTGAATTTTTACCGAGGGCATGCAGCTTTACTGTATGATTAAATGATGATGACGTGCTCTTGGGTAAAATATTCCGGAGGTAAATAGTCCCCCATACAGATCTCCGGGCGAGGACTACTCAAGAGGATGTCGTTATCAGGAGAAAGAAAACTGGCGTTCTACGGATCGGAGCGTGGAATGTCAGATCACTCAATCGTGCAGGTAGGTTAGAAAATATAAAAAGGGAAATGGATAGGTTAACGTTAAATATAGTGGAAATTAGTGAAGTTCGGTGGAAGGAGGAACAAGACTTCTGGTCAGGTGACTACAGGGTTATAAACACAAAATCAAATAGGGGTAACGCAGGAGTAGGTTTAATAATGAATAGGAAAATAGGAATGCGGGTAAGCTACTACAAACAGCATAGTGAACACATTATTGTGGCCAAGATAGATACGAAGCCCACACCTACAACAGTAGTACAAGTTTATATGCTAACTAGCTCTGCAGATGACGAAGAAATTGAAGAAATGTATGATGAAATAAAATAAATTATTCAGATAGTGAAGGGAGACGAAAATTTAATAGTCATGGGTGACTGGAATTCGATTATGGAAAAAGAGAGAGAAGGAAACGTAGTAGGTGAAGATGGATTGGGACTAAGAAATGAAAGAGGAAGCCGCCTGGTAGAATTTTGCACAGAGCACAACTTAATCATAGCTAACACTTGGTTTAAGAATCATGAAAGAAGGTTGTATACATCGAAGAGCCCTGGTGATACTAAAAGGTATCAGATAGATTATGTAATGGTAAGACAGAGATTTAGGAACCAGGTTTTAAATTGTAAGACATTTCCAGGGGCGGATGTGGACTCTGACCACAATCTATTGGTCATGACCTGTAGATTAAAACTGAAGAAACTGCAAAAAGGTGGGAATTTAAGGAAATGGGACCTTGATAAACTTAAATAACAAGAGGTTGTACAGAGTTTCAGGGAGAGCATAAGGGAAGAATTGACAGTAATGGGGGAAAGAAATACGGTAGAAGAAGAATGGGTAGCTTTGAAGGATGAAGTAGTGAAGGCAGCGGAGGATCAAGTAGGTAAAAAGACGAGGGCTAGTAGAAATCCTTGGGTAACAGAAGAAATATTAAATTTAATTGATGAAAGGAGAAAATATAAAAATGCAGTAAATGAAGCAGGCTAAAAGGAATACAAACGTCTCAAAAATGAGATCGACAGGAAGTGCAAAATGGCTAAGCAGGAATGGCTAGAGGACAAATGTAAGGATGTAGAGGCTTATATCACTAGGGGTAAGATAGATACTGCCTACAGGAAAATTAAAGAGAGCTTGTATGAACATCAAGAGCTCAGATGGCAACCCAGTTCTAAGCAAAGAAGGGAAAGCGGAAAGGTGGCAGGAGTATGTAGAGGGTCTATACAAGGGCGATGTACTTGAGGACAATATTATGGAAATGGAAGAGGATGTAGATGAAGACGAAATGGGAGATACGATACTGCGTGAAGAGTTTGACAGAGCATTGAAAGACCTGAGTCGAAACAAGGCCCCCGGAGTAGACAACATTCCGTTGGAACTACTGACGGGCTTGGGAGAGCCAGTCATGACAAAACTCTACCATCTGGTGAGCAAGATGTATGAGAGGCGAAATACCCTCAGACTTCAAGAAGAACATCATAATTCCAATCCCAAAGAAAGCAGGTGTTGACAGATGTGAAAATTACCGAACACTCACTCTAATAAGCCACAGCTGCAAAATACTAACACGAATTCTTTACAGACGAATGGAAAAACTAGTAGAAGCCGACCTCGGGTAAGATCAGTTTGGATTCCGTAGAAATACTGGAACACGTGAGGCAATACTGACGTTACGACTTATCTTAGAAGAAAGATTAAGGAAAGGCAAACCTACGTTTCTAGCATTTGTAGACTTAGAGAAAGCTTTTGACAATGTTGACTGGAATACTCTCTTTCAAATTCTAAAGGTGGCAGGGGTAAAATACAGGGAGCGAAAGGCTATTTACAATTTGTACAGAAAGCACATGGCAGTCATACGAGTCGAGGGACATGAAAGGGAAGCAGTTGTTGGGAAGGGAGTAACACAGGGTTGTAGCCTCTCCCTGATGTTATTCAATCTGTATATTGAGCAAGCACTAAAGGAAATAAAAGAAAAATTCGGAGTAGGTATTAAAATCCAGGGAGAAGAAATAAAAACTTTGAGGTTTCCCGACAAAATTATAATTCTGTGAGACACAGCAAAGGACTTGGAAGAGCAGTTGAATGGAATGGAGAGAGTCTTGAAAGGAGGGTATAAGATGAACATCAACAAAAGCAAAGCGAGGATAATGGAATGTAGTCAAATTCAGTCGGGTGATGCTGAGGGAATTAGATTAGGAAATGAGACACTTAAAGTAGTAAAGGAGTTTTGCTATTTGGGGAGCAAAATAACTGATGATGGTCGAAGTAGAGAGGATATCAAATGTAGACTGGCAATGGCAAGGAAAGCGTTTCTGAAGAAGAGAAATTTGTTAACATCGAGTATAGATTTAAGTGTCAGGAAGTCGTTTCTGAAAGTATTTGTATGGAGTGTAGCCATGTATGGAAGTGAAACATGGACAATAAATAGTTTGGACAAGAAGAGAATAGAAGGTTTCGAAATGTGGTGCTACAGAAGAATGCTGAAGATTAGATGGGTAGATCGCATAACTATCAAGGAGGTATTGAATAGGATTGGGGAGAAGAGAAGTTTGTGGCACAACTTGACGAGAAGAAGGGATCGGTTGGTAGGACATGTGCTGAAACATCGAGGGATCACCAATTTAGTATTGGAGGGCAGCGTGGAGGGTAAAAATCGTACAGGGAGATCAAGAGATGAAAACACTAAGCAGATTCAGAAGGATGTAGGCTGCAGTAGGTACTGGGAGATGAAGAAGCTTGCACGGGATAGAGTAGCATGGAGAGCTGCATCAAACCAGTCTCAGGACTGAATACCACAACAACAACATCACTTTTATGTTGTAATTTCATATACTGTCACGTTCCATGGCAGTGAAGATTTGCGCCTCAATTTGGTCCTACGGAACGTGACGTGTAAATAAATACTTTGAAGATAAGGGTGAGTGTCCACTGTGAATTCCAATCAGTGTTACAGCAAATTCCAATCAGTGTTACAGCAACATGCCAATAACGCGCATGAAGAACGGTATGAGATTCCTTTGAAATGACTTGTATTTATCAATTCCATGTTGATGCAAACTGTTTTGAACGCCAAAGGGTTTCCTATGCGATATTATGCCGTCCAAAATTAAGGGGGATGGGACGTCAAACGGGCCGACTTGGACCAGGAGAGGCACCACAGGACATTTTAATTTCCGCTCACGCCCCAACATCGTGCAGCCCGCCTCCAGTGGTGTCGCGACAGGCGTGAATGGAGGGATGAATGGAGACGTGTCGTCTTCAGCGATGAGAGTCGCTTCTGCCTTGGTGTCAATGATGGTCGTATGCGTGTTTGGCGCCGTGCAGGTGAGCGCCACAATCAGGACTGCATACGACCGAGGCACACAGGGCCAACACCCGGCATCATGGTGTGGGGAGCGATCACCTACACTAGCCGTACGCCTCTGGTGATCGTCGAGGGGACACTGAATAGTGCACGGTACATCCAAACCGTCATCGAACCCATCGTTCTACCATTCCTAGACCGGCAAGGGAACTTGCTGTTCCAACAGGACAATGCACGTCCGCATGTATCCCGTGCCACCCAACGTGCTCTAGTAGGTGTAAGTCAACTACCCTGGCCAGCAAGATCTCCGGATCTGTCCCCCATTGAGCATGTTTGGGACTGGATGAAGCGTCGTCTCACGCGGTCTGCACGTCCAGCACGAACGTTGGTCCAACTGAGGCGCCAGGTGGAAATGGAATGGCAAGCCGTTCCACAGGACTACATCCAGCATCTCTACGATCGTCTCCATGGGAGAATAGCAGCCTGCATTGCTGCGAAAGGTGGATATACACTGTACTAGTGCCGACATTGTGCATGCTCTGTTGCCTGTGTCTATGTGCCTGTGGTTCTGTCAGTGTGATCATGTGATGTATCTGACCCCAGGAATGTGTCAATGAAGTTTCCCCTTCCTGGGACAATGAATTCACGGTGTTCTTATTTCAATTTCCAGGAGTGTAAATTCATAAAACTTTGACAGCATGACCAGGAAGGATCCAGCATTCATACTCATAGCAGTGGAAGTGCAAAAACATAACGAAATAATTTTTTTAGATATGAAATTTCATCATTTTTTCACTTACTGTTAACTGCATTTGTTGCTATAGGTACATTTTTCTTCACAAGTAAGAGGATTCTTTGATGAATTTTGCACAGCATTCAAACCATACTTAGAGGTGTATGAAACACGAGAATTTTCCAAATCTATTAAAAACTTTGGTAAAAATTGAGATAATTAACTACAAAATTTGATTTTTTTCTAAACATGAAGTTCAAAACGTAACAGGTCATTCATTTTTTCATAAATTAAATAGATTCTAAAGTTTCAGACACCTGCAAGTATGGTTTGTATGCTCTGCAAAATTCATCGAACAGTCTCTCTTACTTATGAAGAAAAGTGTACCTATAGCAACAAATGCAGCCAATAGCAAGTGAAAAATGATGAAATTTCACATGTAAAAAAATTACTTTGTTATGTTTTTGAACTTCCGCTGCTACTGAATCCCGGAGATCAGGGCAGGACCGATCATTTTTGACACCAGAGAGAGAGGACCGTTATTTGGCTGTAAGGGCACGATGGTACCGCCTTACTACTGCACGACAACTGCCGTCTGATCTCGCACCATTCACTTGTATTGAGGCAAACGGTGTAGAGAAGGCTTCGGCAGAGTGGCTGTTATTATCGGAGACCAGCTATATTGTACCTCCGACTCCTCTTACAGAAGAGAATGTCTAGAGTGGATTCGACAACAAGCCACCTGGACTGTCGAACAATGGGCCAATGTTCTTTTCACATATGAGTCCCGGTTTGGTGTGGAGAGGGATTCTCAACGGATTCGCATCCCGAGGGGACGTGGAACATGTTGTCGGGACCCAATAATTGTGGAAAAAGACCTATAACGAGGAGGATCCCTAATGGTGTAGGCAGGGATTACGTTGGCCAATAGAATAGCTGTGGCCCTTAGTGACATTTTACGTGTGAATCGGCAAGACTTAACTGGTGGCAGGTATCGCGACGAGCTATTGGGACCTCATTTCCGGTTGTGACGAGATGCTGTGTGCCCAGATTTGATACTGATGGACGGTAGTGCTCGACCTCACAGAACAGGGGTCGTTGATGCCTTCTTGGACACGGAAGAGATTGCACGAACGGCATAGGCCGCCTCTTTGGGATGCACTAGGGACTCGCCTTGTGAGTACGTCTGTAGGAAGAACGTCAACACGAGACTGATGACGTCATTGACAGCACGTCCCCTCGCTGTCAGGCCCGCACTGCTGTCAGAGGCGATCGTACCGCATACCAAGCACGTCAGCCAGTTGCCAGAATGTGTGTGTAAATCATTTAAGTTGCTATAAACGCACAACATTTTTGTCTACCGTCTTACATGTTGCAGTTATTTACGTTCTGTATTCTTTACACTGTTCCTACTTTACTATCACTTGCCGGCAGGGGTGGCCGGCCTATTGTAGGCGCTACACTCTGGAACCGCGCGGCCACTACGGTCGCAGGTTCGAATCCTGCCTCCGGTATGTATGTGTGTGACGTCCTTAGGCTAGTTAGGTTTAAGTAGTTCTACGTTGTAGGGGACTGATGACCTCAGAAGTTGAGTCCCATAGTGCTCCGAGCCATTTGAACCATTTTTACTATCACTTGTTTATACGGTTTTGTGGCAAAATAAACGCAACCTTGCAAAATTTCGGTTTGTTGCTTTAATTTTGGGCACCGCTGTATGACATGATATTCGTATTTCCATAATTCTGTCCCCCCCCCCCCCCCCCGCATCACCACCACCACCACCACCACCACCACCCACACCCGTCCCTTCCAGCCTATCTTAAAATGGAATATAAATCTAAGCGTTATAAAAGTGTATGGAGAGAACCCATATACGGAAGTGAAACGTGTACTGTAAACAGTTTACTCGAGTGAAAATAAGAGGGTTTCGAAATGTGGTGCTCTACTGAAGAATGCTGAAGATTACATGGATAGCTCGATTAACCAGATGAGGATTTACTACATCGAATCGGAGAGAAGGAAAGAGTGCTTTACGGCGCTACTTGACAAAGAGTAGTAACAGTTCGATCGCACTCCTCCTGGGTCGTGCTGAGTGGAGATTACTATATACGCAAGCGCCAAAGAAACTGGTATAGGCATGGGTATTCAAATACAGAGATATGTAAACAGGCAGAATACGGCGTTGCGATCGACAACGCCTATATAAGACAACAAGGATCTGGCGCAGTTGTTAGATCGGTTACTGCTGCAACAATGGCGGGTTATCAAGAGTTAAGTGAGTTTGTACGTGGTGATTAGTCCGTGCATGAGTGATGGGACACATCTCCGAGGTAGCCATGAGGTTGAGATTTCCCCGTACGACCATTTCACGATTGTATCGTGAATATCAGGAGTCCGGTAAAACATCAAATCTCCGACATCGCTGGGGCCGGAGAAAGATCCTGCAAGAACGGGACCAACGATGACTGAAGAGAATCGTTCAACGTGACAGAAGTGCAACCCTTCCGCAAATTGCCGCAGGTTTCAATGCCAGGCGATCAACAAGTGTCAAGAAAACATCATCGATATGGGCTTTCGGACTCGAACGCCCATTTGTGTACCCTTGATGAGCGCATGACACAAATCTTTACGTCCAGCCTGGACCTTTCAATACCGACATTGGACTGTCGATGACTGGAAAGATATTGCCTGGTCGGACGAGTCTCGTTTGGTATGGAGACAAGCTCATGAATCCATGTACCCTGTTTGTCAGCAGGGGACTGTTCAAGGTGGTGGAGTCGTGGGGTGTGGGGCTGGTGAAGCTGGAGTGATGTGGTACCCCATACACGTCTAGATACCGCTTTGACAGGCCAACAATTGCATATCGGTGGTTATACTTTTTCCACAGTTCTTACAATATTTTTGGACCCAAGATTTCCGCGCGTTAGACAGCCAACCATACATTAAAGATTACTTGGTGCCAACAAGTGAACAAAAGGCACGAAACAAATGTGAAACCAATAGCGTCGCCGCAGTACCGACAGCACCGATGCTAGTGGATATAAGCTTACACACGAGCAGTTAATGTGGTGATGGAAGGACGTATGGGGTTGAATCTTGTAGCAGGGGACCGAAGTTCGAGTACCGGAAGCAAGCTCAAGTGGACGTACGTTGCTATTGTTAAGCAGAAACGGACAGGCTCGCCCAGCATAGACTGGAGTGGAGGGGGCAACACCGACTGCCTACGTTAGGGAGCGCACTAAACCCGTCACAAGTTGTGAGCTACCCTCACAAGTTACGAGCTACCCCGCCCCTCCAGGACGGTGTTCGGCGATAGGGCGGTACGCACCTTGGGATTAACATCAGCGAGTCCGCACCTGCGAACTGCCGATGATGAATCACGAAAGGGCCCAAACTTCAGCCGCCCACCACATCCTAACACAGGAGCGGAGAGTTGAAATATACTAGCACGTGGACATCAAGCGCATTAGAGTCCAGCCCTCCTTTGAAACTGTACGACGAATCTAGCATGTGCTGAACGGTTGTGATACAGGTCCGTTCATCTTGTGAGCTTCAAACAAGTCTGCCTTTCGGGTCTCTTTATTAACATTTTAGGATGACGCTATTGCGTCAACTCCCAAAAGGACCGGATGTACCGAGTAGTCGGTAGCAGTCTAAAAAGCATGTTAGGGTGTTGTAGGGGAACCTGTGCTGAAAAATAATTGTTAAGAAAAAAATTCAATGCATGCATGTCCAAGGGATAAGCACTGCGGCGACTGGAGCTGTTGTGAAATACATTAAATGTTTTCCCAATTGCGAACATTGACATTTATTTATTTATTTGCTGCCATTTAAAAATGATCTGCCGTCTTGTTACTAATACAGGTCGTAGTTTCACAATACGAAATTGTACATGTGCAAAATATGATACTTATTTGTAATTTTTTTATTTTTAAAAAGGGTTAATAATATTGTAGCTTTAAATACTTATAAACCAAAAAGCAATTAAGAAACGAAAATATTAAAATAAGCGATTTAAGAATGGATGATAGGAATTTATGAAAAGGGAGAAGGGGTTACGACATACGTCAGACGTATTATGAACTCGGAAAAGTTTATCTAAAATAAACAAGATTCTCACATTTAAGATAGATAGATAAAAGACACTAAACAATTATGAAAGTGACAAAATTTTGGAGAATCGGATTGTAAACCATACTCATATTTCTAGGAAGAATAAAAACAGAAGATAGGAAAAATGATAGAGGAAGAATGTCCCTTCACCAAGTTTGTATGACAGTGAGTGTCTTGGAATTATCCATCATGACACCGACCGCCAACCACAGCTCTTCATCTAAATCTAACGTTTCTGTAAACCTCCTAATAAGTAAATCTTAAATTTTTAAAAGGCTGTTGTCTTGCTTATTTAGGGAATTTCTTCATTTTAGTTACGACGTAAAGTCATCCGCCGGCACGCCAGTCGGGAACGACAAAGAAGAGGTGGCTGCGAGAAGAGGTCAGCCAATCGCACCCTGACCGACCCCTCTCCAGGACGACAACGCAACAGCAGCAGCCCCTACGCGAAGAAGATAGAAGCGCCGCTACCGACTGGCGAAAACCCAGTTGAATAGCAGCTTCAACACTAGGCACTTTTATAGCAGCGACTTTGTATTGTTTATACTGAAGACTATTGCTTATTTAATATGTCGCCCTTTGCTTGAGACACAACCGTGCATTAGCAAAGTTAAACATTGTCTCTTTTCATTTTGTAATTAAATTCATTAATACCATTTGACTGAACTGTTTGTTTAGCGATCCGAGTACGTAGTATTCATAGACTCATATTCGACGACGAGCATGTTTTTGTTGTTGTGGTCTTCAGTCCTGAGACTGGTTTGATGCAGCTCTCCACGCTACTATTTCCTGTGCAAGCTTCTTCAACTCCCAGTACCTACTGCAGCCTACATTCTTCTGAATGTGCTTAGTGTATTCGTCTCTTGGCCTTCCTCTACGATTTTTACCCTCCACACTGCCCTCCAGTACCAAATTGGTGATACCTTGATGCCTCAGAACATGTCCTACCAACCGATACCTTCTTATAGTCAAGTTGTGCCACAAATTCCTCTTCTCCCAAATTCGATTCAGTACCTCATTATTTACATGATCTACCCATCTAATCTTCAGCATTCTTCTCTAAACTATTTATCGTCCATGTTTCACTTCCACACTCCATACAAATACTTTCAGAAACGACTTCCTGACACTTAAATCAATACTCGATGTTAACAAATTTCTCTTCTTCAGAAACGCTTTACTTGCCATTGCCAGTCTACATTTTATATCTTCTCTACTTCGACCATCATCAGTTATACTGCTCCCTAAATAGCAAAACTCCAACTACTTCAAGTGTCTCGTTTCCTAATCTAATTCCCTCAGCACCACCTGATTTAATTCGACTACATTCCATTATCCTCGTTTTGCTTTCGTTGATGTTCATCTTATATTCTCCTTTCAAGACACTGTCCATTCCGTTCAACTGCTCCTCCAAGTCCTTTGCTGTCTCTGACAGAATTACAACGTCGTCGGTAAACCTCAAGGTTCTTAAATAACTTACGGGTTTGCTGGCGGGTGACGTCGTCGACCAACGCCGATACTTCGGCAGGAGCACACCCTGCCATTCTCAGGGCACAACTGCAAGGAGGAAGCAGTGTGCAAGGGAATTTAATACCTCGGTTCACAGAGGAGAAACAAGTAAGATACCGCAAACAGAACAAGTAACCGCAGAGTCAACACACAAACAAAGATAACCAACATCAGAAATATCGATAGTGACTAATTAATCAACAGGTGAGACTCAAATTAAGCAAGCACCCCAGTTGTGAGCCTTCTCGCCAAACAAGAGTGATTATTCCGAATCTAATAAAAAAAATTAGGTTTGGGAGTCAGTTAGATTTTAGTTAATGGCCGGCCGGAATGGCCGAGCGGTTCTAGGCGCTACAGTCTGGAACCGCGCGACCGCTACGGGCATGGATGTGTGTGATGTCCTTAGGTTAGTTAGGTTTAAGTAGTTCTAAGTTCTAGGAGACTGATGACCACAGCAGTTAAGTCCCATAGTGCTCAGAGCCATTTTAGTTAATGAGTTCACTCGTTAGTAAGTAGGATGTTTGATTGGTTAGTTAGCCAGTCAGACGATTTGTTTGATAATTAAAAGTTGTGTTGCCTCATGACTACGAAACAAACAAAACTTATTCGAACCTGCGGAAAAAATAATATATGGGTCAACATTTGTAAAACTCTAATTCCTCTCTCTCAAACTCCATACTATGGGGAGAGGGGGAGAGTTTTAGTTTTAGCAAATCACAATTTACGAAGAAAATAAGTATTTTTTATGTATCCGTAACCATTTTCCATGTAAAAATGGGACATTTGAATTACAGCGCCAACTACCAAGAATCAAAACAAATGCTTAAGACAAAATGTACGTAGCTTTTTTTATGTAGCATCTGATCCTGCAATAAAAAAAATGGGGGTTCCCATTTGAAATGGGGCTGCGGTGGCGGGCTAATTTTAGCACCAGCAGATGTCCCCCTCGAAAATAATCAACTTCGGATTCTACACATTTTTTCGTGTGAATCTTATTTTTCGAGCTATACTGGTTTGTCAACCTAAAATTTACACTCTGTATGTATGTATGTGTGTGTGTAGTGTGTGTGCGTGCCATTTTTATTTTATTATTTATTTTTCAAATTTTTTCACTTCTTACTCTTTATTATTATTATTATCATTATTATTATTATTATTATTATTCCTCTTCGTTTTTCATTTATATACGTAGGACAGAAATGGGATTTGTGATCGTCTATTGGGACAAATGTCTTTTATATGATCAACCAGTGTAAACAGTGAGTGGTTTATCATATTTATTTGGTCATTTAGTGTTAGCTTCTTTTCAGCTTTAATTTTGTGTATGTGGTAATTTTCTTGTAAGATTAGGAGGTGTCTTTCATTGTTCATTCTAAGTGTTTTCATGTCTTTCTCACATGTAGTGCCTTTGCGATTATTTTGTCTTAAATTTTCAGCAAAATTTGAGCGGCTGGTCCGTATTTCCATGCTCTGACGTGTTCTTTGTGCCAGGTGTCAAGTGTTCTGCTCGTCTGTACACAGCTGCTGCGAAAATAGCCATCACAAGATACTTGTGAAATAAAAAAAACGCACATCTCACGATTTTTAGGTCTAAAATAGAAAGACAACCATCAGCTCTGTGTAATATTTTACAGAAGTAAGTCGAGGCCCACAGAAGGTGACACATAGGTGTCGAAACATGTTTGGGTAAATAGAGAAATACATACATACCTCACAAGTTACCGAATGGTGTGTGGCGGTGGGTACTTTCGGTGTCACTGATCCTTTCGAAGCTGTTCCACTCGTGAATAGTGCGTGGGAAGAGTGATTGTCGGTAAGTCTCTGTACTAGCTCTAAAGTCTCGAATTTTCTCCTCGTGGTCAACACGCGAGATGTATGTGGGGGTAAGTAATGTCTTGTTCGACTCCTCCTGAAAAGTGCGCTCCGAAATTTCAATATTAAATCTCTCCGTGATGGACAACGGCTCTCTTGTCACATCTGCCAGTGGAGTTTGTTTAGCACCTCCATAACGCTCTCTCGCCAGCTAAACGATCCTGTGACCAAATGTGCCACTCTTGTTTGGATCTTCTCTATCTCCTCCATCCGTCCTAGCTGACAGAGATCCCAAATAAATGAACAATACTCAAGAATCGGGCGAACAAGGGCCCTATAAGCCACTTCTTTCATGGATCAGTTACATTTCCTTAAGATTCTTCCGATGAATTTGAATCTGGTGTCTGCTTTTCCCACTACATGTTTTATGTGGTCATTCCACTTGAGGTCGCTCTAGATAGTTAGGCCTAGATATTTTACGACAGACGCTGTCTCCAGCTGTTTGTCATCAATAGTGAAGCTATAGTGGACTTCTTTTCCCCCTTTATGCGCAATATGTTACATTTATTTACGGTCAGAGTCGACTGCCGCAGCCTGTACCATTCATCAATTCTCTGCAGGTCGTTCGGCAAATTCTTACTGTCTCCTGGCGTTGCTACTTTCGTATAGACAACTGCATCGTCTGCGAATAGCCCTAAAGAGCATCCGAAGCTTTCTACTAGATCATTCATATATATTGTGAGCAGCAACGGCTCTATCACACTTCTCTGTGGTACTCCGGATATTACCTTTACATCTCTCGATATTGTTCCGTTAAAACCGACGTGGTGAGTTCTATCTGCAAGAGAGTCTTGAATCCAATCGCAAGTCTGTTCTGATACTCTGTAAACTCGTATTTGTTTCATTAGACGGCAGTGCCTTCCTGAAACCAAGGAAGACGGCATCAGTCTGAGCGCCGTTGTCCACTGCGCTGTGGATCTCACGGAGGAACAGAGCGCGCTGAGTTTCGCAGGATCTCTGTCTGTGTTGATTTTTAAAGAGATGTTCATATTTCGAGAAAGTCGTAATTCATGGGGATAAAATATGTTCCATAATTCTACAACAGATTGGGTTCAACAATATTGTTGTTGTTGTGGTCTTCAGTACTGAGACTGGTTTCATGCAGCTCTCCATGCTACTCTGTCCTGTGCAAGCTGCTTCATCTCCCAGTACCTACTGCAGCCTACATCCTTCTGAATCTGCTTAGTGTATTCATCTCTTGGTATCGCTCTAAGATTTTTACCCTGCACGCTGCGCTCCAGTACTAAATAGGTGATCCCTTGATGCCTCAGAACATGTCCTACCAACCGATCCCTTCTTCTGGTCAAGTTGTGCCACAAACTCCTCTTCTCCCCAATCCTATTCAATACTTCCTCATTAGTTATGTGATCCACTCATCTAATCTTCAGCATTGTTCTGTAGCACCACATTTCGAAACGTTCTATTCTCTTCTTGTCTAAACTATTTATCGTCCACGTTTCACATCCATACATGGCTACACTCCACACAAATACTTTCAGAAACGCCTTCCAGACACTTAAATCTATACTCGATGTTAACAAATTTCTCTTCTTCAGAAACGCTTTCCTTGCCATTGCCAGTCCACATTTTACATCCGACCATCATCAGTTATTTTGCTCCCCAAATAGCAAAACTCCTTTACTACTTTAAGTGTCTTATTTCATAATGGAATTCCCTCAGCATCGCCCGACTTAATTAGACTACATTTCATTATCTTCGTTTTGATTTTGTTGATGTTCATCTTATATCCTCCTTTCAAGACACTGTCCATTCCGTTCGACTGCTCTTACAAGTCCTTTGCTGTCTCTGATAGAATTACAATGTCATCGGCGAACCTCAAAGTTTTTATTTCTTCTCCCTGGATTTTAATATCTACTCGAATTTTTTTCTTTTGTTTCCTTCACTGCTTGCTCAAATAAGAATTGAATAGCATCGGGGAGAGGCTACACCCCTGTCTCACTCCCTTCCCAACCACTGCTTCCCTTTCATGTCCCTTGACTCTTGTAACTGCCTACCTGGTTTCTGTACAAATTGTAAGTAGGCTTTCGCTCCCTGTATTTTAGCTCCGCCACCTTCAGAATTTGAAAGAGATTATTCCAGTCACCACTGTCAAAAGCTTTCTCTAAGCGAACGATATATGTCTATAATTGTGTGGATGTGTCTTAAAAACGGAAATAACCTTCGCTTTTTTCCAGTCGTTAGGTACCTTTCGTTGCTCAAGCGATCTACGATAGATTACTGCTAGAAGGGGAGTAAGTTCTTTCGCATAATCTTTAGAGAATGTTACAGGTATCTCATCTGGTCCTGAACCCTTTCCGCTACTAAGCCATTGTGTCTGATTTTCATTCCGCGAGCCAGAGTTTAAAAACGAAAATGGTTCAAATGGCTCTGAGCACTATGGGACTTAACGTCCGAGGTCATCAGTCCCCTAGAACTTAGAACTATTTCAACCTACCTAACCTAATGACATCACACACATCCATGCCCGAGGCTGGATTCGAACCTGCGTCCGTAGCGGTCGCGCGGTTCCAGACTGTAGCGCCTAGAACCGCTCGGCCACTTGGGCCGGCAGAGGTTAAAAACACAGCAAAATAGTTGTCTGTCAACGAAATTTCCGTAAAGCTCCTCAGTGTCAATTCAGATCTGCCGTGTGTGTAGCGGAAAAAGCCCCTGCAGAGCACGAGTGAGCAGTCGCCGCCGCTTGCCCGCACGCCGGTAAGCAACACACGGCTGGCTACCGCCTGTCTACCGCGTCTGCTGGCTGCCCGCTCGGTTCGCGTTTGTCTGGCCCTGACCTCGTTCTCCAGTCTCTGCTCGCTTCGCCCACTCCCACCGCTGGCTCTGCCCGCCCCTCTACCGCCTACGGCACTCGGCCCGCTCCCTTTCCCACCCTCTGTCATCGCCTCTTTCCCTTCTTCCCTTCTTCCCTTCTCTCTCTCTCTCTCGCGAACTTTTATTCCCCTTTTTCCCTCCTGCCAGTTTCGCTCCGTGCGCTGCACCGCCTGTTTATGGCTATTGATTTTAATTTGCAGTAAAAGCCCCGAGGCCGACCGAACCGCCGCCACGGCCGCTGCCCTCCCGTAGAGGCCGGATTCAAAAAATAAGGGAGAGAGAGAGAGAGAGAGAGAGAGAGAGAGAGAGGAAAAATGGCGTGGATGGGCACCGGGGAGGGAGAGAAGCGTGCGCGAGATGAGGGGGAGGAAGGGCCGCAGTGCAAAGTTTGAGCAGGAAGCTGCTCGGCTCGGCACGCACAAGGAAAGATAGACAGAGTGAGGGTACAGGAACAAATAGAGAGGGGGAAGTTGAGTCGGAACTGGTACAAAGTGTAACTAACCGTCCGATTTGTCAGAAAAGACAAAAAGTTGTGCCTTTCTGTACTTGTTGCTCTGAATCGCTCTGGAATTAAAAGAGCCTTTCACATATTATTTCTAATTGCACCACGAGCCGTTTGTGCTGTGAGTGGTTTATTCAATCACGTAATTCGGTTCCGCCAAGATTATACCGTCCTATCCAGTGCTATATTCTGAACGAACTGATTTGCTGGGAAAAATTTATAGCACGCAACTGACCGCTAACAGCTGACTACCTTATTAATAGTCTCCAGGAGGTGAGGTACTGTCAGAATTGAACCTATCAGGGTGGGTCGTGAGCTATGCTTGGAGGTCTCAGTTCGTAGAGCACTTCCCCGCGAAACGTAAAGGTCCCGACTTCGAGTTTCTTAGTTTATTAGTAATAGGTTCGTGCATTAGGTAGTAGCACTTTTGTTCCCCATATTGGTATTCCGGTTTCTATGGCTTTATTTCTCGATTACTATTTTGTATTTGTAGTTCACTGTTATCTGACTTCGCATGTTGTCATTTTTATCATTTGGACATAGTGACAGGAGCTGTGGACGCTAGAAAATGGAGTGCCGAGTGGGAAAACCCGAAGATTTCCCACATGTTCTTCTGTTTAAGTTCAACAGACACCAAGAAACATCTGCGCCGTGTGTGGCGATAGTGTCATTGGACAGAGCAAAGCAGGGAAATACACTACTGGCCATTAAAATTGCTACACCACGAAGATAACGTGCTACAGACGCGAAATTTAACCGACAAAAAGAAGATGCTGCAATATGCACATGATTAGCTTTTCAGAGCATTCACACAAGGTTGGTTCCGCTGGCGACACCTACAACGTGCTGACATGAGGGAAGTTGCCAACCGAGTTCTCATACACACACAGCAGTTGACCGGCGTTGCCTGGTCAAACGTTGTTGTGATGCCTCGTGTAAGGAGGAGAAATGCGTACCATCACGTTTCAGACTTTGATAAAGGTCGAATTGTAGCCTATCGCGACTGCGGTTTATCATATCGCGACATTGCAGCTCGCGTTGGTCGAGATCCAGTCACTGTTAGCAGAATATCGAATCGGTGGGTTCAGGAGGGTAATACGCAAAGCCGTGTTGGATCCCAACGGCCTCGTATCACTAGCAGTCGAGATGGCAGGCATCTTATCCGCACGGCTGTAACGGATCGTGCAGCCACGCCTCGATCCCTGAGTCAACAGATGGGGACGTTTGCAAGACAACAACCACGTGCACGAACAGTTCGACGACGTTTGCAGCAGCTCGGAGACCAGGGCTGCGGTTACCCTTCACGCTGTACTCAAAGACAAACCTGGGTGCACGAATGGCAAAACGTCATTTTTTCGAATAAATCCAGGTTATGTTTACAGCATCATGATGGTCGTATCGGTGTTTGTCAACACTGCGGCCAATGCACATCGGAAGCGTGTATTCGTCGTCGCCATACTGGCGTATCACCCGGCGTGATGGTTTGGAGTGCCAGTGTTTCACCTCTTGTTCGCATTGACGGCACTTTGAACAGTGGACGTTACATATCAGATGTGTTACGACCCGTGGCTCTACCTTTCATTCGATCCTCTCGAAACCCTACATTTCAGCAGGATAACGCACGACCGCATGTTGTCGGTCCTGTACGGGCCTTTCTGGTTACAGAAAATGTTCGACTGCTGCCTGGCCACCACATTCTCCAGATCTCTCACCAACTGAAAACGTCTGGTCAATGGTGGCCGACCAACTGGCTCGTCACTATACGGCAGTTACTACTCCTGATGAACTGTGGTATAGTGTTGAAGTTGCATGGGCAGCTGTACCTGTACACGCCATCCAAGCTCTGTTTGACTCAATGCTCAGGCGTATCAAGGCCGTTATTACAGGCAGAGGTGGTTGTTCTGGGTAATGATTTCTCAGGATCTATGCACCCAAATTGGGTGAAAATGTAAGCACATGTCAGTTCTAGTATAATATATTTGTCCAATGAATACCCGTTTATCATGCGCATTTCCTCTTGGTGTAGCAGTTTTAGTGGCCAGTAGTGTGGTTTCTCGTTTTAAGGAGGAGCGTTTCGACATTAGTGACTCTCCACCTTCAGGAAGTGCTTCAGGGATTGATGAAGATCGTTTAAACGCATTAATCTACAATGACCCACGTGAGTGTACTCGGGAGCTGGCAGATGTGATGTAACGCTATCATTCCACCATCGTACGACATTTACGTGGAATGGGCAAAACAAGCGGGTGTACGGGTACCGCACCCTCTAAGCCAGGATGGCAACGAACAGTGGTCGGCCATATCTGCATCTCTGCCGGCTCCTCGTCAATTGCATCGTGATCAATACTGACCAATCCTATTCTGTCTCGTTACTGGTGACGAAAAATTGTCTCTTCACGCTGTTGTTGTTGACCTGAGACTGGTTTGATGCAGCTCTCCACGCTGCTCTATCCTGTGCAAGATTCTTCATCTCCCCCATCTTCTGAATATGCTTAGTGTATTCATCTCTTGGTCTCCTTCTACGATTTTTACCCTCCACGCTGCCCTCCAATACTAATTTGGTGATCAGTTGATGCCTCATAACATTTCCTACCAACCGATCCCTTCTTCTGGTCAAGTTGTGCCACAAACTTCTCTTCTCCCCAATCCTATTCAATACCTCTTCATTAGTTATGTGATCCACTCATCTAATCTTCAGCGTTGTTCTGTAGCACCACATCTCAGAAGCTTCTATTCTCTTCTTGTCTAAACTATTTATCGTCCACGTTTCACATCCATACATGGCTACACTCCATACAAATACTTTCGGAAACGACTTCCTGACACTTAAATCTATACTCGATGTTAACAAATTTCTCTTCTTCAGAGACGCTTTCCTTGCCATTGCCAGTCCACATTTTACATCCGACCATCATCAGTTATTTTGCTCCCCAAATAGCAAAACTCCTTTACTACTTGAAGTGTCTTATTTCCTAATCTAATTCCCTCAGCGTCTCCCGACTTCATTCGACTACATTCCATTATCCTCGTTTTGCTTTTGTTGGTGTTCATCTTATATCCTCCTTTAAAGACACTGTCCATTCCGTTCAACTGCTCTTCCAAGTCCCTCGCCGTCTCCGACAGAATCACAATGTCATCAGCGAACCTCAAAGTTTTTATTTCTTCTCCATGGATTTTAATACCTACTCCAAATTTGTCTTTTGTTTCCTTCACTGCTTGCTCAGTATACAGATTGAAAAACATCGGGGAGAGGCTACAACCCTGTCTCACTCCCTTCCCAACCACTGCTTCCCTTTCATGTCCCTCGACTCTTATAACTGCCATCTGGTTTCTGTACAAATTGTAAATAGCCTTTCGCTCCTTGTATTTTACTCCTGCCACCTTCAGAATTAGAAAGAGAGTATTCCTGTCAACATTGTGAAAAGCTTTCTCCAAGTCTAGAAATGATAGAAACGTAGGTTTGCCTTTCTTTAATCTAGCTCTTCACGCTAACGTAAGGAAATGAAGGAATTGGTTGAGACCAAACAGAGCAGGAGCTCCCCGTACAAAAACCTGTGTACATCCGCAAATGATAGTGTCATGCGCCTGGTGGAACTGCGGCCGTGTGGTGTACTACGAATTGCCTCCCCGACGTGTAACAATCACTGCTGCATTTTATTGTTTACAACTGAGACGTTTCCAGACCAGGAATGCGTGAAGTGATGCAAATCCACGATAACGCCCGCCTGCATTTTGCTAGACTGACAGGAAACACGCTGGGAAGTCGTTCTGCGCTCACTTTGTTCACCTGGTCTTGGGCCCTCAAATTTTCACTTTTTCGGCTCTCTATCGATCAACCTTCAAGGAACTCCCTTTCGGGATGAAAATGCACTCCGAACGTGACTCGACCAGTTCTTGGGCTCAAAACAACTAGATTTATACAGTCTCGGAATCGGAAAGTTACTCCAGAGTTGGCGTACCGTTGTACATAGTGAAGGAGAATCTATTACTGCTATCTAAAGTCTCTGTTACGTGTATGTATTGTGTTTATAAAACTTACAGGAAAACACTACGAAGTTATGCACCGACCCAATACTGTTTCAGCTTAACAGATATGAAAAGTGAGGGAGTATAAATTTTGGCTGGGGAACAGGGAAGATTAGATTAGATTAGATTAGATTAGATTAGATTAATTATTCATTCCATAAACCCATAAAAGAGGGAATCCTACTCGGTGTGGAACATGTCAGATAAACACATTACAAAAATGTAATTAGAAAAACTTGATTTTCATTAATTTTAATTATCCTCAGTGTATAAACAGTAAAATTATGTACGTGAATTAAATTTAAACTTCTAATATTTACAGGTTTAATACTGCTTTCATTAAATCCATCATTCAAACATTAGCTATTTTCTTGGCTATTACAACCAAGTGTTGTCAAAAATTAAAGTACAATAAATTTTCATTAAAATGATCTACTGCACTTGTTGAGAAACTCATGGATGGAATAGAAGGAGTTGGCCACGAAAAATTCTTTTAGATTATGTTTAAATTGTGCCTTGTCTGAAACTAAACTCTTAATGGTTGCTGGTAACTTATTGAAAATATGAGTTGCTGAATACTGGACTCCTTTCTGGGCAAGAGTAAGTGATTTTAAATCTTTATGTATATTGTACTTGTTCCTAGTATTGATACTGTGTACTAAGCAGTTGGAAAAAGAGATGTATTATTTACAACTATCTTCATTAGGGAATAAATATACTGAGAAGCTGTGGTTAATATGCCCAATACTTTTCGACATGATGTTCTTGATTTACACTACTCATTACTCTTATTATACGCTTCTGTACTCTAAAAAAATTTTCTCTGTTTGTGGGGTTACCCGAAAATATGATACCTCATGACATAATGGAGTGAAAATAAGCAAAAGACGCCAGTTTTTTTTATATTTATATCTCCTATGTGTGGCATCAGTCGCATTGCGAACGCAGACTTGTTTAGGCGCTTCAGAAGTTCATTAGTATGTCGCTCCCAACTGAATTTATTATCAAGTTGTAATCCCAAGAATTTTAGACTCTCAACTTCTCCTATTTCCACGTCATCATATTTTATACACACACCAGAAGGAAATCTCTTGGAAGTTCTGACTGCGTATAGTGGGACTTTTCAAAGTTTAATGACAGTGAATTGGCTGTGAACCACTTATTAATGTCAGTAAAAATTTTGATTAGCTCCCCTTTCTACATTTATATTTGATTTACTATTTATTGCAATGTTTGTATCATCTGCAAATAAGACAAGCTAGGCATCTGGTAATGTAACAGATGACAGGTCACTAATATACACAAGAAACAGTAGTGGTCCTAAGATTTTCATTTGAGGTGCCTAAGATGGTGAGGTCATTACACACGAAGCTGATGGCCGGATAGAGGTAGGACGGAGAAGGAAGGAGGCCATGTGCTATTCAACAGAACCTCCAGAAATTTTCCTTGAGGGACGAGAGTATATGTTCTAAGCTGCCAGCGTTAAATTATCAAATTTTCTAATCCGTTATCTTGGAAACTTTTTAAGACACCAACTATTCCGTAATAAATGACCATAATTTTGTAGATATGCTGAACTAGAATTGTTGCAAAAATTCTATTATGAGGGGTGTTATGATATTTCCGCAGAGTGTTAATTCTTCTGGTAGAATTTTGTACACTAATTAAATGAACATGGAAACTAAACAACGTAAGATTTTTTATTATTGTTGTTCCTTACGTGTCGAATGTTATTCTTGGCATGTTGTGAAAGTTTCATGTTTCTGTACTTTTACAGATAACGGGTCATTTATTTGAAAAAAAAAAGTAGTTCCGAGATACTGAGGTTCACAGTTTTTTTTTTTTTTTTTTAATTACGAACTTTTCTACAGACGTACAGCTCTCAATCTTTCATGCACTAGAACTGCACTGAACCATTGCCCTGTTGCCCTGTGTCCTCTTCAGTGTCACAATCACCCAGTGCTTGCCTCCCACTTTTCTTTCTCGCTTCTTTTGTCATTTACTAACAATAAGCAGCGAACTCTGCTTGGCCTACACGAAGCACATCCAGTTCTCACAGGCATCTGCAATTTCTTTTCTTTACTCTTATTTCCGCCCCTCTCGATCCATGTGGTCTTGTGCAGTCAGCGGTACAATCACCATGATCTTCAGCCAATTGACAAGAAAAACCTAAACGAAATTTTAAAAATTCAAAATATAATGGAAATACAATCAATTTAAAAATATTGTGAAAGGTGCAAATAAAACGGAAGTTTTTATGTATAGGAAAACAGTTTTAATAAAAGGTAAAAACAGAAACACAACAAGAATGCACTTAAAAATTTTTGAAAACAACGTGCGCGGAACATTGATGTTAGAAAGAAGCACTTCAGTGGCAGTAAATCAGGAAGCACCTGCCATGGGATGGGTAGCCTATTCCTGATGTGCGTTCGAAAGGGGAGCAGGATTGGGGAGAAAAGAGGTGGTATATGAACGGAGGGGTGGTGCGGATATATTGATGGGGCAGGAATGCCCGTTCGGATACAAGAGAGGGTGGAGAACGGGAGGTGTCAGAGAGGCTAAAATTCATAAACGCGAATATGGTCCGCAGTAGCCTGTAATGCGATATTTATTTCATCGTGCGATTAGCTAACTTCGTCGAGACGTCATTGTCAAGCACATTTGTAGCATCGTGTCATTTTCAAATCAATATTAATTACAAGAAAAAAGTACCCATAGTCCGCCATTTTACGAAAGGGTTCACACTACAGTGAGACCCTTTAGGATCGTATACTGAACTTTGTTCTATGAACAACAACATGGTACAAAGGTACTTGACAGTGGTACCTCGTCGAAATTAAATAAACATCGCATTAAAGCCTGCCACGGACCATGTTCACGTTTATTAAGCATCTGGAGGCCTTGGATCTCCACAAATTCTAAGGCTAAAATTAGTTGAGCTAGGGAGGCATACTGACCCTAAGACTTATCTTAGAAGATAGATTAAGGAAAGGCAAACCTACGTTTCTAGCAATTGTAGACTTAGAGAAAGCTTTTGACAACGTTGACTGGAATACTCTCTTTCGAATTCTGAAGGTGGAAGGAGTAAAATGCAGGGAGCGAATGGCTATTTATAATTTGTACAGAAACCAGTTACAAGAATCGAGGAGCACGAAAGGGAAGCAGTGGTTGGGAAGGGAGTGAGACAGGGTTGTAGCCTCTCCACAATGTTATTCAATCTGTATATTGAGCAAGCAGTAAAGGAAACAAAAGAAAAATTCGGAGTAGGTGTTAAAATCCATGGAGAAGAAATAAAAACTTTGAGGTTTCCCGACGAAATTGTAATTCTGTGAGGCACAGCAAAGGTCCTGGAGCAGCAGTTGAATGGAATGGACAGGACAGAAGATGAACATCAACAAAATCAAAACGAGGATAATGGGATGAAGTCGAATTAAGTCGGGCGATGTTGAGAGAATTAGATTAGGAAATGAGACATTTAACATAGTAAAGGAGTTTTGCTATTTGGGAGGGGGGGGGGGGCAAAATAACTGATGATGGTCGAAGTAGAGAGGATATAAAATGTAGACTGGTAATGGCAAGGAAAGCTTTTCAGAAGAAGAGAAAGTTGTTAACATCGAGTATAGATTTAAAGTGTCATGGAAGTCGTTTCTGAAATTATTTGTATGGAGTGTAGACATGTATGGAAGTGAAACATGGACGGTAAATAGTTTGGACAAGAAGAGAATATAAGCTTTCGAAATGTGGTGCTACAGAAGAATGCTGAAGATTAGATGGGTAGATCACATAACTAATGAGGAGGTATTGACTAGAATTGGGGAGAAGAGAAATTTGTGGCACAATTTGACTGGAAGAAGGGATCGGTTGGTAGGACATGTTCTGAGGCGTCAAGGGTTCACCAATTTAGTATTGGAGGGCAGCGTGGAGGGTAAAAATCGTAGAGGGAGACCAAGAGATGAATACACTATGCAGATTCAGAAGAATGTAGGCTGCAGTAGGTACTGGGAGATGAAGAATCTTGCACAGGATAGAGTAGCATGGAGAGCTGCATCAAACCAGTCTCTGGACTGAAGACCACAACAACAACAACAGGTAAAGGATGGTGTTAGGTGAAACGAAGATGGATAGGAAAATATGGGAAAGAGAGGGAGAGCTGGAACAGGTGGGGCGCGTCTAATGTCGATAGGATTGGTGAAAGCGCTTCCTTCTCCAAACCTTGTCTTTTGTGGTTTCCCCAGTTAAAAGTTATTAAAGCGTCAGATACTGCTAATTTCAGAATCTTTTTAGGCACACAGCACTTCACTTATTGAAGGATTCATTCTCATGTTGGATCTTCCCATGCAAACATATCTTTAATAGCTCTGGTTTTACCAAATCTTTGAAAATAGGTTTGATTGCCACCATTACTGCCAAAGGTTACCCTTAATAATTTTATTTTTACATGAAAGACTGTACCTTAATCTACGCACTGACGCCGTTACAGTCTGATTTTTCCTAGTTTACCTTGTGTTTGAGTGTTTAAGATGCCTCCGATAATCGTGAGTCCCGCCGACTGTGAAGTACGGGCTAAAGGTCTAAAAGCGATCGGTATTCATCGAGAGATCTGTGCAGTTTACGGAGAAAACATTAAGAGTGATGGAATGGTAAGAAAGTGGGTGAGAGCATTTAAAGATTGCCGCACAAATGTGCATGCTGAATAACGGAGTGGGCGTCCTTCGGTCTTTGATGAAAGTTTGGGGCAGGAAGTGGACAATAAGGTGAGAGAAAACAGACTGTTTACGATTTCCTCCTTGCGGGATGACTTTCCTAATGTTTCTCGTAGTATTTTGTACGACATTGTGACCGAGCACTTGAATTTCCGAAAACTTTGCGCACGTTGGGTACCGAAAATGTTGACGGATGTGCACAAAACCAAACGTTCAGACAGTGCATTGACTTTCCTTGAGCGATACCGACAGTGATGATTTATCAGGCGAAATTGTTACGGGCGATGAAACATGGGTGGCCTACGTCACACCAGAATCAAAGCAACAGTCCATGGAAGTTGAGCAAGGGCATAGTTTCGCTGCAAGACAATGCCCGTCCGCATGTGGTGAATCAGACCAAAGATCTCATCACATCTTTTCGATGGGAAACTCGATATCATCCTCCGTACAGCCCCGATCTAGGTGCTTCAATCTGGAACCGCGCGACCGGTACTGTCGCAGGTTCGAATCCTGCCGCGGGCATGGATGTGTGTGATGTCCTTAAGTTAGTTAGGTTTAAGTAGTTCTAAGTTTTATGGGACTGATGACCTCAGATGTTAAGTGCCATAGTGCTCACAGCCAATTGAACCAATTGATTGCGCCCAGCGACTACCATCTGTTCCTGCACTTGAAGAAACACCTGGGCGGTCAGCGTCTTCAAGACGATGACAAAGTCAAAACAGTGGTGATGCAGTGGTTAACAAGTCAGGCGGCAGACTTCTATGAGGAGGGTATCCAAAAACTTGTACAACGTTATGACAAGTGGCTCGATATTGACGGAAATTATGTAGAAAGGTAGATTAGGGTACAGGCTTCCGTGTAAAAATAAAATTATTGAGATATCTTAGCACGTCTTTTTTTAATGTCAAAACGGTACTTACTTAAAAAAAACACGCCTCGTATCAGAACGGGACAGAAATCTGTAGGTGTGATGTACATGTCTAAACAAAGAAATGATTACAATTTCAGAAAAAAAACGGAATTATTCATCCAAGGCAAAGAGTTTCACAAAGTGAGCAAGTCAATAACGTGTTGGTCCACCTCTGGCCTCTGTGCAAGCAGTTATTCGGCTTCGAATTGTTTGATAGAGTTGTTGGAGGCCCTTCTGAGGGATATCGGGTCAGATTCTGTGTAACTGAAGCGTTATACCGTCACAGTCCCAAGCTGGTTGGAGGGTCCCGAGCATGATGCTCCAGGCGTTCTGAATTAGGGAGACATCTGAGAACCCAGCTGGCCAAGGTAGGGTTTTGCGAGCACGAAGGCAAGCAGTGAAACTTCCGCTGCGTGCTGGCGTGTTTTTAGCAAACAGAACACAGCATGTTGTTCTCAATGGAGAGACATCTACAGACAAAGTAACCTCTGGCGTGCCACAGGGGAGTATTATGGGATCATTGCTTTTCACAGTATATATAAATGACCTAGTAGATTGGGTCGGAAGTTCCATGCGGCTTTTCGCGGATGATGCTGTAGTATACAGAGATGTTGCAGCATTAGAAAATTGCAGCGAAATGCAGGAAGATCTGCAGCGGATAGGCACTTGGTGCAGGGAGTGGCAACTGACCCTTAACATAGACAAATGTAATGTATTGCGAATACATTACATTTTACTGTATGATTACATGATAGCGAAACAAACACTGGTAGCAGTTACTTCTGTAAAATATCTGGGAGTATGTGTACGGAACGATTTTAAGTGGAATGATCGTATAAAATTAATTGTTGGTAAGGAGGGAGCCAGGTTGAGATTCATTGGGAGAGTCCTTAGACAATGTAGTCCATCAACAAAGGAGGTGGCTTACGAAACACTCGTTCGACCTATACTTGAGTACTGCTCGTCAGTGTGGGATCCTTATCAGATCGGGTTGACGGAGGAGAGAGAGAAGATCCAAAGAAGAGCGGCGCGTTTCGTCACAGGGTTATTTGGTAAGCGTGATAGCGTTACGGAGATGTTTAGCAAACTCAAGTGACATACCCTTCAAGAGAGGCTATGTAGTTTGCTGTCCATGTTTCGAGAGGATGCGTTTCTGGATTAGGTGTAGAATATATTGCTTCCCCCTACTTATACCTCCCGAGGAGATCACGAATGTAAAATCAGAGAGATTCGAGTGCGCACGGAGGCTTTCCGGCAGCCGTTCTTCCCGCGAACCGTACGCGACTGGAACAGGAGGGGGAGGTAATGACAGTGGCACGTAAAGTGCCCTCCGCCACACACCGTTGGGTGGCTTGCGGAGTATAAATGTAGATGTAGATTATCTTGCAGAATGGGCTGCCACGAAGGGCGTACAATATCGTCGACGTACCGCTGTGCTGTAAGGATACCACGGACGGTAACCAGAGACCTCGTGCTACGAAATAAAGTGGAATCCCAGACGACCACTCCTGTTTGGCGAGCCGTATGGCTGGCGACAGTGGTGTTGGTATCCCACCGCCGTCTTCGACCTCGGCAGACTCGTCTTCGAGGGTCATTACAAGACTACAGTCTCTTCGCGATATTTTAAGAAATTTTATAAATTATATAACTCAGTACATATCTCGAAATATCTCTTCTTATCTTACCGATTCCTAAACTTTAATATACGATTATTATCGATGCAAAGTAGTTTCAAGCCCAATTATTCCTTGGAGCGTCCATTTACCCCATGGAATAGGTTCTCTGCTATCTATGTTTTCTCTTATGAAAAGAATACTCAGATCTTGGCGATTAGCCGTGAAAGAAGGAGGATGTATATGTATGTATTGTTGAGCTAGTCGCCATCTTGATGAGATTCTGTATGAGAAGGAATTTAACACATGATCTAAAGTAAAGTAAGTGTGTTCAAGTATTATTTAAATGATTATTATTGACAGTGTCTGCTTACTACGCTGTGTTGCACGGGATCAGCGGGGAACGTCTGATTTACACTGGACGAACCTGCCGTTTTGTACGCTCAAGATGTCCAGTTTATTACTTTCAATAAATGGGCTAACACGGTGTGAGTTGCCGGCCGCGGTGGTCTCGCGGTTCTAGGCGCGCAGTCCGGAACCGTGCGACTGCTACGGTCGCAGGTTCGAATCCTGCCTCGGGCATGGATGTGTGTGATGTCCTTAGGTTAGTTAGGTTTAAGTAGTTCTAAGTTCTAGGGGACTAATGACCACAGCAGTTGAGTCCCATAGTGCTCAGAGCCATTTGAACCATTTTGAACACGGTGTGAGAGAGGTTTTTAAATTTCAGATCCCACAAAAAATATTAAATCCAGTCAGTTATGTTGTAGGCCGAAGGTGCCCCACGCCACTGCACACGGGCTTCTTGGTGAGCAGAGTGCAATGGCGACTGGAGTGAGCTCAGCCCGCTTCCTGCCGGCCGCCTATTGATGGTCCCTGTGGACACTGATCCACCTGTTGCACGTCGGATTGGTGACAATAATGAATCTGAGGCTCTGGCGGCCTCTCTCACGATTGCCCTGTCCTCCCGTTCTGTCATCTCTCTATCTCGACTGCTTCCTTCTTGACGCTGTTTCCGGCCACGATCCACTCGTTCCTGACAGCACTGTCGAACAGAGCCACCGCTCCTATCCAAACGCCGAGCGATTCGACGACTACTCCAACCGGCTTCTTTGAGCCCAGCGTGTACTGTTCACGTGCCGGTCGGCGAGGCATAGTTAATGTTCAAAGAAAACTTGAGTCTCATTTCAAATAAGTACCCCGCTCATACAATTATAGTCGGTGGTGACTGTAATCTACCCTCGATGTGCTGGAAAAATCATAAAAACGGCTGCGGGCATAAAACGTCATCCGAAATTGTAGTGAATGCATTTGTCAGAAAATTATTTTGAACAATTAGTTCATGAGCCCGCTCGAAGCGTACATGGTTGCGAAAGCAAACTTGACTTTTAGCAACAAATAATCCTGGACAAATAGTGAGTGTTGTGACGAATACAGGGATTAGCGACCACAATGCAGTTGCTGCTAGGCTGAATACCCTAACACCTACAACCAACAATAAGAAACGCAAAGTATATCTACACTCCGGGAAATTGAAAAAAGAACACCGTGAATTCATTGTCCCAGGAAGGGGAAACTTTATTGACACATTCCTGGGGTCAGATACATCACATGATCACACTGACAGAACCACAGGCACATAGACACAGGCAACAGAGCATGCACAATGTCGGCACTAGTACAGTATATATCCACCTTTCGCAGCAATGCAGGCTGCTATTCTCCCATGGAGACGATCGTAGAGATGCTGGATGTAGTCCTGTGGAACGGCTTGCCATGCCATTTCCACCTGGCGCCTCAGTTGGATCAGCGTTTGTGCTGGACGTGCAGACCGCGTGAGACGACGCTTCATCCAGTCCCAAACATGCTCAATGGGCGACAGATCCGGAGATCTTGCTAGCCGGGGTAGTTGACATACACCTTCTAGAGCACGTTGGGTTGCACGGGATACATGCGGACGTGCATTGTCCTGTTGGAACAGCAAGTCCCCTTGCCGGTCTAGGAATGGTAGAACGATGGGTTCGATGACGGTTTGGATGTACCGTGCACTATTCAGTGTCCCCTCGACGATCACCAGAGGCGTACGGCTAGTGTAGGTGATCGCTCCCCACACCATGATGCCGGGTGTTGACCCTGTGTGCCTCGGTCGTATGCAGTCCTGATTGTGGCGCTCACCTGCACGGCGCCAAACACGCATACGACCATCATTGGCACCAAGGCAGAAGCGACTCTCATCGCTGAAGACGACACGTCTCCATTCATCCCTCCATTCACGCCTGTCGCGACACCACTGGAGGCGGGCTGCACGATGTTGGGGCGTGAGCGGAAGACGGCCTAACGGTGTGCGGGACCGTAGCCCAGCTTCTTGGAGACGGTTGCGAATGGTCCTCGCCGATACCCCAGGAGCAACAGTGTCCCTAATTTGCTGGGAAGTGGCGGTGCGGTCCCCTACGGCACTGCGTAGGATCCTACGGTCTTGGCGTGCATCCGTGCGTCGCTGCGGTCCGGTCCCAGGTCGACGGGCACGTGCACCTTCCGCCGACCACTGGCGACAACATCGATGTACTGTGGAGACCTCACGCCCCACGTGTTGAGCAATTCGGCGGTACGTCCACCCGGCCTCCCGCATGCCCACTATACGCCCTCGCTCAAAGTCCGTCAACTGCAGATACGGTTCACGTCCACGCTGTCGCGGCTTGCTACCAGTGTTAAAGACTGCGATGGAGCTCCGTATGCCACGGCAAACTGGCTGACACTGACGGCGGCGGTGCACAAATGCTGCGCAGCTAGCGCCATTCGACGGCCAACACCTTGGTTCCTGGTGTGTCCGCTGTGCCGTGCGTGTGATCATTGCTTGTACAGCCCTCTCGCAGTCTCGGAGCAAGTATGGTAGGTCTGACACACCGGTGTCAATGTGTTCTTTTTTCCGTTTCCAGGAGTGTATTTAAAAAAGCTGATAAAAAATGCTCTTAACGCCTTTTTAAGAGACAGTCTTCATTCCTTCCGATCTGATCATGTAAGTGTAGAAAAGTTGTGGAATGTTTTCAAAGAGATAGTATCGACAGCAATTGAGAGAAATATACCACATAAATCAATAATTGTTGGTACTGGTCCCCCATGGTACACAAAACGAGTCATATCGTTGTTGCAGAAGCAACGAAAAGAGCATGCCAGATTTAAAAGAACGCAAAATCTCCAAGATTGGCAAAAGTTTTACAGAAGTTCGAAATATGGCCCGTACTTTAATGCGAAATGCTTTTAATAATTTCCACAACGAAATGCTGTCTAGAAATCTGGCAGAAAAGCCAATGAGATTCTGGTCATACGTAAAGCACACCAGTGGCAAGACGAAATCAATACCTTCACTGCGCGATAACAACGGTGAAGTCACTGCTGACAGTGCCACTAAAGCAGAGTTATTAAACACGGTTTTCAGAAACTCCTTCACCAAAGAAGACGAAGTAAATATTCCTGAAGTCCAATGAAGAACAACTGCCAAGATGAGAAACATAGAAGTAGATGTCCTCGGTGTAAAAAAGCAGCTTAAATCACTTAATAAAGGCAAGGCCTCAGGTCCAGATTATATACCAGTCAGGTTCCTCTCAGAGTATGCTGATAAAATAGCTCCATATGTGGCAGTTATATACAACCACTCGCTCACAGTACCTAAAGACTGGAAAATCGTTCAAGTCACGCCAATACCCAAAAAGGGAAGTAGGAGTAATCCGCTGAATTACAGGCCTATATGACTAACGTCGATTTCTAGTACGGTTTTAGAACATATACTGTATCCGAACATTACCTCGAAGAAAATGATTTATTGACACACAGTGAGCACGGATTCAGAAAACATCGCTCTTGTGAAACACAACTAGCTCTTTATACTCATGAAGTAATAAGTGCCATCGACAGGAGATGTCAAATTGATTCCATATTTTTAGATTTCCAGAAGGCATTCGACACCGTTCCTCACAAGCGTCTTCTAACCAAACTGCGTGCCTACGGAGTATCGCCTCAGTTGTGCGACTGGGTTCGTGATTTCCTGTCAGAAAGGTCACAGTTCGTAGTAATAGACGGAAAGTCATCGAGGAAAACAGAAGTAATATCCGGCGTTCCCCAAGGAAGTGTTATAGGCCCTCTATTGTTCCTTATCTATATTGACAAGATAGGAGACAATCTGAGAATCCGTCTTAGATTGTTTGCAGATGATGCTGTCATTTACCGACTTGTAAAGTCATCAGATCATCAAAACGCATTACAAAATGATTTAGGTAAAATATCTGTATGGTGCAAAAAGTGGCAATTGACCTTGAATAAAGAAAAGTGTGAAGTTATTCACATGAGTACTACAAGAAATCAGGTAAATTTCGATTACGAGATAAGTCACACAAATCTGAAGCCTGTAAATTCAACTAAATACTTAGGGATTACAATACTAATAACCCAAATCAGAACGATGACATAGATAATATTGTGGGTAGAGCAAACCAAAGACTGCGATTCATTGGCAGAACACTTAGAAGGTGCTTTAGGTCTACTAAAGAGACTGCTTACACCACGCTCGTCCGCCCTATTCTGGAGTACTGCTGTGCGGTGTGGGATCCGCATCAGGTGGGACTGACGGGTGACATCGAAAAAGTACAAAGAAGGGCAGCTCGTTTTCTATTATCGTGAAACAGGGGAGATAGTGTCACAGACATGATACGTGAATTGGAGTGGCAATCGTTAAAACTAAGGCGTGGCCGGCCGTGGTGGCCAAGCGGTTAAAGGCGCTACAGTCTGGAGCCGCGCGGCCGCTGCGGTCGCAGGTTCGAATCCTGCCTCGGGCATGGATGTGTGTGATGTCCTTAGGTTAGTTAGGTTTAAGTAGTTCTAAGTTCTAGGGGGACTGATGACCTTAGAAGTTAAGTCCCATAGTGCTCAGAGCCAAAACTAAGGCGTGTTTCTTTGCGACAGGATCTTCTCATGAAATTTCAACACCAGTTTTTTCTTCCGATTGCGAGAACATTTTGTTGGCACCCACCTACATAGGGAGAAATGATCATCACGATAAAATAAGAGAAATCAGGGCTCGCACAGAAAAATTTAACTGCTCGTTTTTCTCGCGTGCCGTTCGAGAGTGGAACGGTAGACAGACATCATGAAGGTGGTTCATTGAACCCTCTGCCAGGCACTTTATTGTGAATAGCAGAGTATATGTATATGTCTGATTACATGGAACTAAATTCGCCAAGTCCTGGCATCTGCGTTTCCCCTGTCTGCTAGTCTTGTCAGCTGCGTGGTGAAACTGCGCTGCAGTGTCACACATCCATCGGACGCCAAACTTTACAATTTTTTGTTTTGCGTCGATATTTGTGTGACTATCAGTTTCTGACCAATCTGCGTAGCTCCTTCGCGGTGCATTTCTTTCTTAGACTATTGTAATTCTGTTTTCACCGAAATGGATTGCGAGAATGTCCTGCGTTAACGGCGTGTAGTCTCTTTTTTGATTCATAAATTGATTTTTGAGATATCAGTAGCAACTTTGCTTTTTTGAATAGAAGAATAGTAATTTCTCCTGTTAGCGCCGTAGTTATGCAGTAGACGTATGAAACGCTGTTTCAACCTTCAGAATTCGACTACTTGTTTCGGCGTAATTTTTACTTTTAGATCATAGGATGCATCTGGTTTGAACATCAGGTCTATTGCTGGCTTATGCTCAAGTTCGTGACTTTATGCCCAACTGACTAAATACAAGTGGTGATCAAACACGGAAAAAACAAAAACAACACATGACTGTGCCTAAGAGGGTGTAGGAAAACGGTTGGAATTGAAAACAAGTCTCTTGGAATGGATAAATACAGGTGAGGCTTTCAAGAGAATCTTTCACATTTTCCCCCAAAGTAGTTGCCGGCCGGTGTGGCCGAGCGGTTCTAGGCACTTCAGTCTGGAACCGCGCGACCGCTACGGTCGCAGGTTCGAATCCTGCCTCGGGCGTTGATGTGTGTGATGTCCTTAGGTTAGTTAGGTTTAAGTAGTTCTAAGTTCTAGGGGACTGATGACCTCATATGTTAAGTCCCATAGTGCTCAGAGCCATTTGAACCAACCCAAAGTAGTGGCAAATTCGGGTCACGAAGGTGGATAGTGACTGCGTACCCTTCTCTTCAAAGAAGACCACGGAGGCTCAATCATTATGAGGTCCTGTGCCAAGGGAAGATGCAACTTGTGGCAAGGTCTATATTGGTACTACGAAAAGTCTTTGCCGACTGGGAAAAATAGATAAATCGGCCGTTGTGGAACATGCACTTCAGTCAGGTGACCATGTAGTTAAGTTTACTAAAACTACAGTTTTAAGTGCTACCACGAACTATTATGAACGAATTTATAGGGAGGCTATTGAAATTTATAAACATGAAGATAATTTTAATAGAAAAGAGGAGGCTTGAAATTAAACGAGATATGGACAGTGGCGTTACAGAATCGATAAGTTATTTTTATCTGTGACGGGCTATTATCGACAGTTACATTTTATTTTTGACTAGATTTCTCTCTGCTACTATGTGCAAGCTAGACCACGCCCACTTTCCTCGGTATTTAGGCCGCTCTCCGACGCCCGACTCGTCAGTCGGCAGGACTCAGCAGGACCAGCCATACCTCTGAGGATGTCCAACGTCGTATTGGACGAAACGTTATGAATAGAAGAATTCCATGGACCACGGCCATATAACCCAGAAGAATTATCAACAACAGTACCATCCAGTCGTGAAAGCCTTCATTGTATGAATATGCAACAATTCATCCTCGTGCTCACAAAACCATTCCTGGACAGATGCGAACTTTGTTGCCAGGGACCTTGTTTGTCTTGGAGCACAACATCGCTGAAACATGGTGGTAGTCAAGGGAAGACAGGATTCGGTTACGGATGTGCACAGGGCCGTAATCAGTTACTATTCGTTGCCTTTTACAGCTATACACAATTTATTTTAAACCAGTAATTCCAGACTCAACAATAAATAAAAATACCACACGTTATTAATGAACGAATTAATAACAGTGTAAATAATAGCGTTCTCGGTAAGTTACAATTTAGCAAATCACCATTAAATGCAGATGCGATAATGCATAAAAAGTTCTCGGTTTACTTGCCGCATCAAATTTGGATCAAATCCCGAGCTTTCGATGACTACCTCCGTCATCTTCGTCAGGGGTAAAACTAACTGTCGTGGACCTTTTTTTTCCTTATCGTTATTTTCACACCCGATACAGGTAGGCCAGCAGCGGCATACTACGCCACTCTTCGGCCACAGATACGACTAATGATACAAAAGGAGACAATTGGAGAACAGACATGGTGGATATACAAACGTAGACATACAAAATTAAAACACACGGAACCATTCACAGGCGCAGTGTCCAAAATAAATACGTTCGGACACGCACAGAGATGACACACGCAATTGATGGAGCACAAACGACGAAACACTCGAACACGACGGCACACACAAACACTAGGCGATGATCTCCGGCTCGCGAAAATTCACTACACATGTACGAGTCCGCGTCCCTGCTAAAAAGGGGAAATGTGGGGTAGGAGGGAGAGGGGAGGGTGTATATGACAGTGGCAGAGCAGATGGGAGGTGTGGGGGTAGAGGAAGCCTGGGGGACAGGAGGGAGGGAGGAAGGGAGAAAGGAGAAAGGAGGGAAGGGAGAGAGGGTGCCCTTGGGAAAGAAAAACACAGGAGGTGGATGGGGATTTTCCAAGTTGGTAGGAGGGGTAGATGGAGAGAGGAGGGCCTCATGAGGGTGGGGGAGTTGGCAGAAGCCCCCTTGGGCGAGGGTACGGAGAGTGGAAAGGTGGAGAGCAGATGGGACACGGGAACACAGGTGCGGCACCAGACGGGGATGGGTGAGGATGGGGCAGACAAGCAGGTGAGGGGGATCAAGTTTGCGGGAGTGTAGAGGATCCGTATCCATTCGAGGAAAAGGATTAGGTGCGGGAACTGGATGAGGCATATGGGATTCACATGGGGGATGGGAGGCGGATGCAATAGGCGAGGTGGAGCGCATGGCGTTCTAGGATTTGAAGGGATTTATAAAAGGTAGGGGGGCGGATAGCCAGAGGGATGAGCGTAGCAGAGGATAGGGCGGATGAGGGATTTATAGGTGTGGAGGATGGTGGAGGGGTCCAGACGCCACGTGCAGCCAGAAAGGAGCTCGCGGAGACAGAGGCGGGAGCATGCCTCGGCTTGGATAGTTCGGAGATTGGGGGTCCAGGAGAGGTGACGGTCGAGGGTGACGCCAAGGTGCTTAAGGGTGGGAGTGAGGGCGATAGGACGGTCATAGACGGTGAGATAGAAGTCGAGGAGAGGGAAGGAAGGGGTGATTTTGCCTACAATGTTCGCCTGGGTCTTGGAAGGATTGACCTTGAGCAACCACTGGTTACACCAAGCAGTGAACCGGTCAGGATGGGATTGGAGAGGGTGGGGGCGAGGGCCAGGAAGGCGGTGGCGTCGGCGTACTGGAGAAGGTGGACGGGGGGTGAAGGTGCAGCCTGTCTGCACTGTCGTTGAGCTGTGAGGCTTTGCTTTTATAAGTAGTGGACGACATCTCATTAGCTGGGTGACATCACAGTGAAAACTGCGTGTACGGAGGTGGGGACCTCTATGTCCATATACTTTGTTTGCGCGCTTTATCCCGCGCTGACTGCAGCGCCATCCATCGCAGCAGGCTGAGAACTGCGAGGAATGTAAGAAGTCTCCCTCTGCGCTCTTTCTTTATCAACTGCGCTCTTCCATGCGCTGCTGAGTGCATATCCGGAGTCTCTGCTGAAATTATTTTCACGTAGTCTAATTTCAACTGCTTCCCTAATGACAGAGTCCCAATAGTTTGAAGGGTGAGCAAGTGTTCTTGTTTCATCGAATAGAATTTTACGTTTATTTAACAAACGGTGCTCAACCACTGCTGATTTTTCTAGGTACCTGTATTTCAGGCGATGCTGATGTCCCAGGCAGCGATCGGCAACAGTTCTTATAGACAGGCCCACATACTTTTTGTCACACTCGCAAGGAATGCTGTAAATTCCCGGTACTCTCAGGCCGAAATTACCTTTCACGGGTCGCAACATTTCCTTAATCTTCCTGGGTGGCCGGAAGAATGGTCTGATTCCCTGCCGGCTCAGGACTCTGCCGATCTTGTTGGTCGCTGCACCGCAGAATGGTAGCCGCGCGATGTGTTGGTCCTCTTGATGTGTTCGAACAGCGTCCTTCCTAGGTTTCTTCGCCAGCGTAGATCTGATATCACGATCAGAATATCCATTTTTTCTGAATACCGTCGTCAGATGGTTAATCTCGGAGCCGAGATGATCCTTGTCCGAAATAATCCTTGCTCTGTGAACCAAGGTATTCAGCATAGTTCTCTTCTGAGCTGGGTGGTGAAAACTACGTGCGTACAGATATAAATCTGTATGCGTCGGTTTTCTGTACACAGAATGTCCGACACGTCCATCTGCTTTTCGCTCCACCAGCACATCTAAGAAAGGTAACTTCCCATTCTTCTCCACCTCCACTGTAAATCTTATGTTCTGGTGTATACCATTCAACTGACCAACAGATTGCTGCAGTGCCTCATTGCCATGTGGCCAGATTAAAAATATATCGTCAACATACCTGAAGATGCAGGCTGGACGTAAGGGAGCACTGTTCTAAGCTCGTTCTTCGAAATCCTTCATGAAAAAGTTAGTTATTGCTGGTGACAGTGGCGATCCCATAGCTGTTCCGTCAGTCATTTCACAATATTTTCCACCATACAAAAAAATAGGTGGTCGTCAAAGTGTGTCGAAACAACTTCAGTATTTCAGGAGAGAAATGAGCAGCCAACAGTTTTAACGTATCTTCCACCGGTACCTTTGTAAACAAAGAGATCATATCTAGGCTGATCATGACGTCATTCGGACCTATCCTCATCTGCTTTATGCTGTCAACAAACATTTTTGAGTTATTAATATGATGGCTACTGTGGCCATCTATAGGTGTTAATAATTTGGTTAAGTATTTTGCCAACCGAAATGTAGGAGACCCAATAGCACTAACAATAGGTCTCAACGCGACCCCATCCTTCTGGACCTTGGGTAGACCGTATAACCTGGGTGGAGTCGGTGCTCATGGTCGTAGATTCTTGACTAGTTCTTCTGGGAGGCCAGAGTTCTTCAGTAGCTCCCCTGTCTTCTTGCTAAGTGCTGCTGTGAGATCCAGTTTAAGAATCCGGTACGTGGTATCTTCCAATAATATGGCCACTTTCTTGTGATAATCGGTAGCATTGAGGGTAACTGTGGCATTCCTTTGTCGGCTGGTAGCACAACTAACTCTTCATCCTTCCACAAAGATCTCAATGCCAGTTTCTCCACTCTGCTTACATTGGACTTAGGAGGCTTGGTTGTTGCTAGAATCCGACTAGTTGCAAGCCCTACCTGGTCTGCTGCCTCTTCAGGAAGGTACCGAACCGCTTGTTCTACCCCACTGATAATCTCGGCCACTGGTAGCTTCTGTGGAGCTGGAGAAAAGTTCAGTCCCTTACTGAGAACTGAAATGGTGGCGTCATCAGTTTCCTTGCGGAGATAATGTTTTAAAAGCAAGAGACTGTGATCTGTGCAGAAGGCCTTTCCACTCCAGGAATGGCAATAAATTAAGAATTGTTTAAAACTCCCTGCAACTTACAAATTACAGTAACTGAAATATTAAAGGCAATTCGCCACTAACACAGCAAACGGCATCAGACGCCAGGAATGGCAGTAAATAAGGTTTTAAAGGCTTACTGCGTAAATACAAATACCAAATTAGAATTTTCAGGGAAGTGACCACAATCACGGCTGAAGCCCTTACACGCCAAGAATGGGAATAAATTAAGAATTACAAGGTATTGTAATGAATAATACAACAATAAAACACAAGGGCCAGTACATAAGTTCCTTAAAGGGTACTGAGGCAGATTATACCCGCAGAAGGCGTGGGCTGAAGGAGCGTTACACTGAACTACTGGCCATCAGACCCCCTTTTGAGAGCACACATCTTACAAGAATCAATGGGCCACAGACGGTGCTCCAGGAATCGATCTCTGAGAAGGTCCGGCAACAAACAGTTTTGCGAGCGATGAGATAGGCAGCCGAAGGTAGCATTCACTTCACAAGATGGTAACTCAGACTAGTGGCAGTCTAACGAATGACTAATGATAATCTTGCTGAAGCTACCTGGCGTCCGATAAACCAAATGCAACCATGGAACAATACGCCAAAACCGGAACCGGCGATGAGCACTACGTCCCCAGAATACTGTGTTTAGAGCGTCCGGAAAGACAAAGGAATCACTACTACCAGAGTAGAGGAAACACCAAAGGGCCTACAATCAAGAAAGCTGTCAAAACTACACGCCTTACAGTGGCGTTACATACACTAACCCCCAGGGCAGGTAATTGGGGCGTTAGCAGCCGCAGGCCAAGAAAAATTATCGCTGGTTGAACTTAACATATTGTAACAATCTGAACGCAGTAAATAGAAATAAGAAGTCGAGGAAAGCTAATCAGGCCGGCCGGAGTGGCCAAGCGGTTCTAGGCGCCACAGTCTGGAACCACAAGACCGCTACGGCCGCAGGTTCAAATCCTGCCTCGGGCATGGATGTGTGTGATGTCCTTAGGTTAGTTAGGTTTAAGCAGTTCTAAGTTCTATGGGACCGATGACCTCAGAAGCCAAGTCCCATAGTGCTCAGAGCCATTTGAACCAAAGCTAATCAGAGCCGCCTTCCCCAAGCACTCCACTCGCTGCTCTTCGCCTCGGCGACACTACGAGCAGCAACACGAAACCAAGTCACTGGAGAATCGTGAGATGTCACAACGGTGGAGGTTTCTCTACTTGGATTGAAATGCGCTCACCTTCAGGCTTGCTGGATCCAGTTTAGAGCCCTTCTACCCGGCAGTGCCGCCAGCGGTCCCGGCGTGTTCCCGCACTGCGCTGACCTGGCTCCTCCCGAGTCTCCAACCGAACTGGCACACTCACACGACATCGCCCCAGAGTTAGGGCAACAGTTGCCTCCGCTGCTGCCACTAGCGGACAGGCAACGCTTACGAAACCGAGTAGCGCCAGTCAACACAAGAAGAAGACAAACAACTGCAACCGTGCCAACTAAACGATACCCGTCTGGTCTCCAACAGAGGGCGGAAACCTACAAACCGCATCAACGCGAGCCGCAACACGGCTCGATCGTCATTGTGAAACAAACATTACAACATGGGATGGACCTGATCGGCCAAAATGCTCACGTATTTCTTGGAAATAATGCTATATTGCAAATTAACTGAGGTCTTCGTGGGTTACCCAAATATGACTGCCCAAATCACCACCAAACCCATGCTATGTTACTCTAGGGACGTAAGCACGGCCGTAACTTGGAAACAGTATGGAACAAAACTCTTCCGATCAAATGGCTTTCTTCTATCGTGCCACGGTCCAGGTTAAGGAAGCAAGAGGGAGAGGGAGGAGTTAAGTTAACTGGGAGGTAATGTAAACAGTAACTAAACATCCAGTACGGGAAAGAAACCAAGAAGTCAGTAGCTTTCTTTATTTGTTCCTCTGGACCGATCTGTAATTAAAACTCCCTCTCTAATACAATTCACGACTGAGCCACGAGCCATTTGTTCTGAGAGTGGGTTTATTTAATAGCGTGACTCTTTCGCGCAGACATTATTTCTGTCCCATGAAGTGCTATTATTTTTTACAAACTGCACAAGCCGTAATGTTTTTAGCTGACACATTTATCGCGTGATTGCATCGCTAATACTATCCACGTGACTTGTTTATTCGGAAGGTTTTCACTGTCGAAAACACGCTGACTTCACGTTTTGACGTTGACAGTATCATAAAAATGTGATCTGCACATGAACCGTCTTACTGACAGGCATAAAACTGCTTCCTTCTCCAAGATTAGCTTTAACAGCAGCCCTCTTTCATGTTGTTATTACGAAATATCATATTACCACAACCACCACCACCACCAACCATTCAACATCTGATACTACACAGAATTATTCATTTGTCCCTAGCCAAGGGCTGTATACAACCTGCAAAGCCGTCAAAAATCTCATGTGAAGTTTCCGTACTCTTTCGCTTTCAATGCACAAACTGTTAGTCCTACAGCGAAATTATATTTTGTACTTGGAGGCCACGGTTTTCGGGTTATTGAAGAAAAACGTACAAAAGGGATCTTTAAACACACCTACACCCCCGCACTCTTCCTTCACCAGTCAGGAGTTCTAATATGTAGTTTCTGGCACTCCCTACCTACAAAATTTGCCGACTACACAAACTATCCCCCATATTCGACCTGTTTTGGTCTCTATTGATTGGGCTATTATGCCACCGGAATATTCGGCTATTTCGTTAACGTTATTAATATAAGTAAGCGTGGGAGGGCAACTGAAGAAAACGCAAATGTTACGTAAGACTAATTATGTCGACAATTCGATCCAGATATCACCCTTAGAAGTGCAGTAGTTTCGTAGTGAGAAAGGCTGACGAATACAACGGTGTAATTGTCTACTTTATGCTCCTAAAGCTAACTAAACTCAATCCGAACAGGCCCCAGAAAGCCCACCGATTCGCGACCGAGCGCCGTGTCATCGTCAGTGATAGGCCTCACTGGATTCGAGTATGGAGGGGCATGTGTTCAGCACACCGCTCTCCTGACCTTTGTCAGTTTTCGTGACCAGAGCCTCTACTTCTCAATGAAGTTGCTCCTCAATTGGCCTCAAAAGAGCTTGGAATACCCCGCTCCCCAACAGTGATTTTATTCAGCTAAAATTCACAAAATTGTTAGGTACATTTTAAACAAACCTCAGTTTTAGAAATTTTATGTGCTTCAATAAGGCAGTGGAGTATTAAGGGCAGTCAATGAGAACCAAAACCGGTCGAATGGGAGAAATAATTCGTACAGTCTGCAATTTATTTTAGTGGTAGCAAGCTGCGTCGTGAAAAACATCCTTGAAATCCTGACACGTGGGGGCTGAGTGTAATAATGAGAGTGCATCTGCAGATCTCTATTCTACGTTTTTCTTGAAAAACACGAAAACTACGGCCTCTAACGAAACCTTATCCCAATATAAAATTTAACTACATCAAATTACCTCAAAAAAGGTATTGTTCATTTTTTTGTAGGACGAATAGTTTGCACGCTGTGAGCGCTAGAATGCGGGAATCTGGTACGAGGTATATGAAGGTGTTGCAGTTTGCATAAAATCCGTCTTTTAGGGGCAGCTTAATGATCCTGTACAAAAGGCTCCGCTAGGCTTTATCGCTGTAAATTACAAGTTGTCTCAGCGGAGGGATCAGTAAACAGAGCATACTTTGAAGTATCAGGGTATCAATGTATAGTAAATTTGGAGATGGAGAGAATTTGTAAGGGTGCTGATATCGATCAAGTATTTGTCAGACGGAATCTGTCATTACACTACTTTGGTACAGCGCAACAGCATCTGTGACAGAGGTGCGCCATAGTTCTGTAACTGACACGTTGGTTCCTGGAGACCATTTCGCATGTAGGACGACAGAACATCACGCGAGTAGGACGTGTATGTAAGTGAGAAAAGCGATCGCGGTTAACGTCAAAATTTTGAACCACAGGATTAATTTCGTATCGGGGGAGTTGTTACACAATTAAAAGGTGACCATACTGTAAAGCTCATGCAAAATGACTGTAATAGCAGTGTGACTGCGATCAGAAAAAGTAAGGACGTGTTCTTAAAACTGAAGAGAAACAAAGCACCTCTGTTCTACAACAGTGTTCACAAATTGCAACCTCTTCATTGTTAATATAAAATTTTGTAAGGGACTGTGTTGTAGAACAGTGTGCGAATACGTAGGTCATGCGTCGTAGACACACGGTCAGAAATCTAGGATCCAAAAGAGACTATTCATGAATGTCCGATGCCTATCTTTCCAACCAGCAACACTATGGCAAGTGATAATCACGTATACATCAATAAATAATATCGAATGGAGCATTACGTTTGGAGACATGTGAACTGTTCAAATCTTCGGATGCCGTCGTGGACGGTAAGTTACGTTTGGCGAAGCGTGACAACACGAGCTGCTTAAATCTTCGGAGGCGATCGTAGAAAGAGTGGAAGAAGTGCAAGAAAAGTTTTCAGACATTCGGATATGACGGAACAACCTACAAGAAAGGAGGAGCCGGATCACAGTAAGAGACAAAGGATCAAGCACATGTGAAACCTTCCCGTCTCCTCTATATCTCTTTTGTTACGCTACCTTGCCTTCTACAATAACCTATGAAACCTTCCCTTAGAATTTCTATCTCTTGCTTAATAATAACAAATGAATTCTTCCCTTTGAAACAATTCTCTTTCTCAATAATAATAAGTTCAGTCTTCACATACAAATTTAAATGCTGCTTATTAAGAATGATTTTTTTATTATTTCGACGAAACATAGAATGTGTCGCCGTTGTGGCCCTCAGTCGTGGCTTGCAATAACCCAAAACTGTTCGCTACCTTTTTCACTGCTACTGGATCGCCATCTGACTGCTACACCGAACTGCGACATGAATATACTTACTCTGTTCTACTATACTTTATTAGCTGTTGGTGGGCTTTCATAATAAGTGGCTGTATTTATTACCAAAGCTGACGTAATTCTTTAATAGCAAAGCTGACGTTATTCTTTAATTAATTTGACTGAAGTTACGTAATTCATAGTTAAACGTTTTCTTGACAACAATAAAATTTTGCAAAGTTCTACGTTGGTGGTTTTTGGGATGGATTATAATGAGTAATGCAATATCGCTGGCAAAAATTAATTATATTCTGAAAACTATTTTTAAAATATTTACTGTTGGTAATGAAATGATTTTTACAAACGTTCAAATGGGGCTTACTTTTTACAAAGATCTTACAACTAACATTGCGCAAACATGCCTTCAGTAGTCTTGAGTTCCTCAAAACAAATTCAATAATATTAGTTCCTCTTATGATAATAGTTCGCTGATGTCTCTGTACCTCCGTTTATAATCTCTTGTAAATCATAGCTGGTGGCTGGCAGGCACACCGCTCCTCTCAGCCTCTCGCTTCAGACCTGCTACCGACTCGCTTCACATCTTGCTTACTACTGACTTCCTACGAACGCTAAAGTGCGGTCTCTCCCGCCATCAATGCTTTCTGGTGCAGACACTCTATGATACCATTACAAAATCTATCAATGCGCGGTCTTTCCCGCTCTTTTCTTAAAATGTATCCATACGCGGTCTCTCCCACCCTTTTTAAAATTATATCCATCTGTAGTCTCTCCTGCCAACAATACTTTGGTGCAGACATTCCCTGATACCACAATTAGTTCCAAAATGACAGACACTAATTGTTCCTACTTAATCCTATTAATAAAATGTAAACATCTTTCATAAATTGTGGTTTGACAATAGACAATAGAAATATACACGTCTTACACGTGCCACGTCACAATGGACAGTAGCTACGCTGAAGGCCCAGAGAAACGGGTACACCCGCCTTGTATAGTGTAGGGCCCCCGCAAACACGTGAAAGTACCACAACACGACGTGGTATGGACTAGAATAATGTGTGAAGTAGTGCTGGAGTTAACTGACACCACGAATCCTGCAGAACTGTCCATAAATCCGTAAGAGTACGACGGGATGAAGACCACTTCTGAACAGCATATTGCAAGGAATCCCAGATATGTTCAGTAATGTTCATATCTGGGGAGTTTGGTGGCAAGCGGAAGAGTTTAAACTCAGAAGAGTATTCCTGGAGCCACTCTGTAGCAATTCGGAACGTATGGCTTATCACATTGTCCTCCTGCAATTGCCCAAGTCCGTGGGAATACAGAATGGACATGAACGTATGCAGGTGATCAGACAGGACGCTTACGTACGTGTCACCTGTCAGAGGTCACATGTCACTCCAACTGCACACGCCCCAAACCATTACAGAGCCTCCACTAGCTTCAACAGTCCCTGCTGGCATTCAGGAATTCATGAGGTTGTCTCCATACTCGTACATGTCCATCTGCTAGATAAATTTGAAACGAGACTCGTCCGACCAGTAAACATGTTTCCAGTCATCGACAGTCCAATGTCGGTGTTGACGCGCCAGGCGTGGCGCAAAGCTTTGTATCGCGCAGTCATCAAGGGTACACGAGTGGGCCTTCGGTTCCGAAAGCCCATATAGAAGATGTTTCGTTAAATGGTTTGCACACTGATGCTTGTTGATGGCCCAGTACTGAAACATGCAGCAATTTGAGGAAGGGTTGCACTTCAGTCACGCTGAACGATTCTCTTCAGTCGTCGTTGGTCCCGTTCTTGCAGGATGTCCCACAGCTCGTGCGCCGGCTATAACAGCACGTTCAAACCCACTTTAATCTTGATAACCTGCCGTTCTAGCAGCAGTAACCGGTCTAACAACTGCGTCAGACACTTGTTGTCTTATAAAGGCGTCCAATGCGAAGTACCCTCTGTCATGCACTTCATAGATGTCTGCAGAGTATTGATATAGATTTCGATGTAGACGTCGGTGTTCACAAATCAGGCGTACCATTACAAGTTACCTCTAGCACCCGCGCCGTGGTCTGTCGTGTAAGAGGCTAATATTGTCAGGCGACATTACGCCTGACACTTAGGCAACCCAGCAACACATTCGGAGCCGTAGTGTAAGGTTGTCGGGTGCCCCCGTACTGCCCCGCTGGCAGTGCACAGTGTACAGGCCCCTTGCGAGCTTCGCCGTCGGCTCCCCGCGGCCTTTAATCTCCGCCTACGGGCCCGTCTGTCAGGCAGAACCACCCACGCACGCTGTTTGACTTCCAGAACACACCCGCCCTTCTCCGTCTCTGTCCCTCCGCCTACCCCTCTCTGCCCTCCTCCTTCCCCTCCCCCCCCCCTGGTACACCCGCCCCTCCACCGCGCCGCCAACCCCGACACCCCGTACCGCCCCCACCACGACACCCCGCCTCCCCTCCCACACCTGCCGCGATCTCTGTCGCCCCTTTGTGCTTCGGCATCCCAGAACACAACTTGATGCCTGCCACAAGCCCCGCAACAAAAGCCCTTCCCGAGCAGTGTTTATCAACGACCCGTCGAGGAGTTATGCGCTAGTCGGTGTATCACCGTTAAATCTGGCACTCAGACTCGCATGCCAAACTCTGGAGCGATCTGTGTCATCGACAGAATTTCAGAATGCCTGTATCGGATTTTCGCAGTGACGGTTTACTTAAAAATCATATAGGTGTACCCTAATTTCCGACAACTATGGACCAATATATGTTTTTTTTTTCATTTTGTCGACAGAGCGTGTACATATGACACTCAAATTACTTCTTCTTTTTAAGTGTTCAATGAAGACTGTAATAATACCATGTGATCCACCAGCCTCTTGCAAGTCTTTCAATTGGGTGCCTCTTGTGCGATTTACGTGTCCGTGAGCCAACAGCACCTGGCATAACCTAACATTCAAGAGGAAAATTACTATTTTTCCAGTTTTTAACATTAATTAATTATAAAAAACATGCCCATACTTATGTGCCTATGTTCGTAACATCTGTTATGCTGAGTTATTGTTACTGTGCTTACGTCAATTCATTTCAGTAGAAAATTAAAGAAAAAGGTTATCTAACATATTTATTTTGCAGTTTATAGTTGTATGTGTGGTGGGGAGTGAGATTTAGAGGAGGCCAAGGACGCCGTTATCAGCACCCTTACTAAAATTTGTTGAAATTAGGGTGTTTTCAATGTAGAAACCGCGATAAAGATAGTAAGAAGCAATCTGGTATAAAACTGCACTAACCCACAATCTCTCACCCTATCACACTAGCGTATATCCTGCGAGATGGCGTTATGATGGACAGATGTAAATTTAAATACAGTTTCATAAGAAAATAAGTGACATTTGTTCATCTGCCCGTCTGACAGTTCTTTTACAGAACGTAATTCTCTTTTGTTGGACATGTACATGGAAGTCTCCGTTTTTAGATTTGTTGCACATAAAAGGTCCCTTTCCTCACACAAAATCTACAGTTTTGCACATCGTGCTATTCAATACATTTCCGCCCCAGTTTTGCAAACATTAATGACTCTACCTGCATGAACTTTGCCCTCGTATTTTACGACGACAAAAACCTTTAATCTTAGACGTCTCCAAAATAGCAGACAGGATGTCTTTGAATAGGTCAGCAGCCACAACAATGCACAAACACTTATGGTTTTACTCTCATGTACACAACACACTTTCTTATTGCTGTCATCATCTGACATGAGACAAAAAGTAAAAACATAGGCTATACAATTCTTTGCACAAGTTACAAAAATATGTTTCATAAGAAGAGAAAAACATCTCTGGGATGCATATTATTTCAATAAATCAGAAAATGAGAAGTACTTACAGTAAATAGGGTTTGAGTACAGTAATACACATGAGTAAAACATACCAAATACTTTAAAACATCAGTATAACGTATATTGTCAATTAGTACAAGAATTGTTCGAAGTGTATAAGCATCCTGGAGGCGACACAGCCGCCGTTGAGAAGGTAAGTTATTGGAATACCATCAGGCATCGCTGTATGTGTGGCCAGAGGCAGAAAAGACTTGTGTATTTAGACGACTTGCTCTGATTCCGTGTTTCTCAACTATTTCCTTTAAACATAACTCACTTGTATCTGTGACACAAGGGCAATGTGGCCTACAACCTACACTCCTTTGCAGCTTATTGTTCATTATTTACTGTAATATAATCCGAAACTTGTATTATATAGAACTGTTTTAATTTCAAGTATTTAAACACCATATCAGTGTACAACAGATGCAGCAGTGGTCTCTGCCACCAGAGGTTACATTGGCTCCAACGATGAAATGTCTCCCGCAACGTCTTTGTTTCCATACGACATAAATTGGGGACATACTGCTGTGCTGTTCACTGCATCATAGGCACACTGCGAACGCCGAACAACTCATCGACTATACTCTAATGCACGTACATATATACACATTCACTTACACCAGGCTTCGTATATCTGGATCATATTGTCCCAGAATAAAACGAAAACTACTTTCCACACCCCAGGTCTGACCAAGGTTTCCTGGACGTTTCCCTTGGCAGTAAGGCAAATGCTAAAACTGAAAATTTACCTCCTTAATATTCCCTGTGGGGACGATATTCCTGCTCCACTCCCAGCTGACATAGTATCTGGCTGAAAAATTCCTGACATCTCTACAGGTCACTACATTAACAGACTCCTCTAAGTTTAGGGAAAAGTAATAGAAAGTATTAAAAAAATACTCTGCAAATCAGTATAAACAACATGATAGCAAAAGTAACCCGATTGGAGAATGCATTAAATGAAACATCTGTTCATACAGACAACATACTCATTACAGAAAATCTCGAATTTCCCGCACCTGTGCGCATGGACAACCAAAACCAAGCAAAACGATTTTTCAGCGACGAAAAAGACTTCTAATAATGGCTACAAGTTACAGCGAACATACCTCAGACAGGACATGCGAAATAGCCAGTATAAAACCTTTTAAATAGCGACTCGTCGGAATTGCTACTATAATCGGAATGAACGAATTGAGGACTAGTACATTGACGACGGACCTACTTAAAAATAAAATCATTATTTTCAATTTTCCAACATTTCAATACTGTTAATCACCATGAACTGTAGCCTCGTGTATAAGGAAAGCATATAATGATTAGTAGAACTCAGATCTAGCCGATAAAGTTAACCAAAACTTGTAAGTGCTCGAAATGTATTCGTAGTTGCAAATTGAAAATTCTCCTCTCTCCCCATCTACAAATAAACTGAACCCAAACAGAACAACAAGGGATATGGTTGAGAAGGGCATAAGTTCTCTCATTGGTCCACTTTCTCCATCTTTAGGAAGGAGAATGAAAGATACTTTTCCTTAATACATGTGCCAGTGCCAGATTCGATTCATTGATCGGCATCAATTTCGAATCTCTATTAACACTGGAGATTATAAGATGTCTCTAGAACTTTAATAACGACACAGTATTCACGTGGACCAGTGAGTGGAAAATGACTACCTCTCATTTAATAACGTCTACGTAGAGACGTAATCGAGTAGAACTTTTTGTGTCCCCAGTCAGATTTTCTCACAAAAGCAGCACCTACCAGTGAGAGCTGTGTTTTACAAGAATATTTCTTGTAGCTAGGGTCGCATAGGAAAGTTTCAAGTTTGTCCAGGCAGCAGCATAAAATAGATAAATGAGGACAAGACGATGTCACAGCAAGATTTATCTGGTTTCTTCCTCTCTCTCTCTCTCTCTCTCTCTCTCTCTCTCTCCCTCTCCCTCTCTCTCTCTCTCTCTCTATCAAGAATTTTCATGTTTGTGAGGGCTGTTCTTGTATCTGATTACTCAATTTCTTAGCACCAAACCACTTTCGACGTTAAAAAAATGGATATTTGTTACCTGCACCGAAGCACGAGAGAAAAGGGCTTTCGTTTGATCATTTCTTAGCCTCTTCCTATCGACTTCGGAGGAGCATAGTAAAGCCACCGCTTGTGTCACACATATCCAGGCGCAACACACAATCACTCTCCAACAATTTGCTATAGTCGGGCAAGTAACTAAAACTAGGAGCATGATTACCAAATATTTGGATGGAACAAGATGTGAAGCGTAAGGAGACTATTTAAGTATAGCAGCACAATCTGCTTGCATGCATTTTACAGCAAGTATAAGATAGGTTAGTGTTGCTGTGGACGTTGAGAATTCCTGCTGGTCCTGAATGTATTTGTAGTGATTATTTTACTTTATGTTCATCGTGAAATGGGGTTAGACCAAACAAAGTGTAGTGTTGAGCACTCGTTGGATATATCCCCTTTACAAGAAAGCGCAGATACAAGGGTGATTCAGTTGTCCCTACCTGTGGGTTTTATGCAACCCACAACACCTTTAAAAATCACTCGCTATGTGCGAACTATTAGTTTACATTAAAAATGAACACGACATCTTTCTAGGAAACTCAACGTAGCTAAATTTTGTACCGGCATAAGTTTACGCTGAAGGCCGCTGTTTTCGAGGTATCCAAGAAACACACATTTGAAGGTCACTTTGTATGTTTTTCTTGAATAATTCGAAAACTAAGGTTTCTAGCGAAAACGTGCCCCTACACAAAATTTAACCATACTGAATTTCCTACGAAGAGGTTCTGTTTCATTTTTTTCTGTAGGACAAATTGTTTCCACGTAGCAAGCAAGAGAATATGAAAATCTTGCGCGTTATTTTTCAAGGTGCTGGAGGACGCATCAAGCCCATAGGTAGGGGCAGCTGAAACATGCTTTACAATTGTAAATCATATCCAGAGACTAGAGTGTGCTGATGGTAAAGTTTCATTCACCTGAATACCGGTTCAAGCTGCCCTTAGATTGCTCATTATACTACAAAAGTCTTTCCTGCTTCTGAGTATATCAAATAGCAGTCGGAATGTTTTAGTTTTCTTTCATCGGTCAGAATTTTATATTGAAGGACGAATATTTTGAAGGCATATTTACTGAAGTCATATCTGTTATCTACTCAGCTTAGTCGAAAACCAAAAGGAGACTTTCATTGTATGAACAACACTGCCAGCTCGCACCTTTTGAATTCCACAATAGCGACTATCACTTGTCCAGAAGTGACTGTGTGGACGTTTTTGAACTGGTCACAGCGGAACATCTGTTGTGGAAAGTCTAAATGTGTTTCTTTTACCTTCAAATGTCTCCTTACAGCCTTTGTATACTCTGACACATTCATGAACAACTCGAGCTTCAGCTACATAACTAGCGTTACAAAGGCGAGTACCTACACCCCCTCCCCTCCCTTCCATTCTTCCCCACCCAATCGCTCTCCCACAAACGGTCTGCCCCACCCTCAAACTCCTCCCCCAATCACACCACACAAACACACAAGAGGCATAGCCTGCCGCCTTACATAATCTCTCTCTCTCTCTCTATCTCTCTCTCTCTTTTCCTGTGCGTCTGGAGGCGGACGAAGTTGGTGTTTGATGACGAGGCTCAGCACATCTCTCCCACTCCCTCCCACCCCCACCCCCTACGCTAATTACCTGCTCGCTACCTGTGCCCAACTTTCTGGCATCTGACAGCAGCGTGTTCTGCCGCTTGCTGATATTGCATCGGCTACATGTAACTCCCACAAAAGAAAATACTACATGAAATGCTGGCCATTAAGAAAGCATCAGCGTGATGGACACGTGCGACAAATATTAAACAAACACAAAGTCTGCTACAAGCATCCATATGCTGATCATTGATCAGTCTCTTTTTCAGCTGTCATATAAACATTTTGTCTTTCATACGCAATTTGTAGGTTGCCACAGGCAATGTATTACATATATTAATTATTGACCGTAAATCCACCATAAAAAAAGTGTCGGACCTATCCTCTTCATATATTTCCTTTTAATAATTTTACATGGGTAATGTATCACAATTAGTATCTATAATACTCATCAATTTTAATGAGTCTGCTACATGCATTATATCCTATACTTTTTTATTAGATTATGTTTTTGCGCAAATGATGACTACATCTAAGCAAACCCTCAGTAGCGACATCTAGGGAGAATGTAGGCAAACAGGTTTCTGGTTGCTACTGTACTTCAGTAGCCAGTTGCAATAAGCACTATGTGGACGATGTGGCCTATTCTAAACCTTGTTTTAGATCTATGTGACGATGCTGTGCTGATTATATGTTTTAACAAGGCCATTATGGCCGTATCACTTTAGGACATGGTGTAAAAAAAGGTAGGTTATACCATATTTTATCTGTACATTTCCCTGGTGGTATGACAGTATATTGTGATACTAATTGCTGTTTTATGTTAAAAGACACACTGCACACTAGATGTATATATTTATATATTTTAGATCTGAGGATGATCATTATGGACTGAAAACGGTCATCGTCTAAAGAATTGATATCGTGATCAGAGACTGGAATAAAAAGGCATTTCATATGCAAATGATTACCATTTTAATGGAACAGCGTGATGTAGGTGGAAGTAAGGCCATCTACACAGTGTGTCCCAGCTCTGTTAGGATTCTGGCTACGTAGAGCAAAAGTCACGGTTCATGCTGAGATTTATTCAAAATAATCTCTACCTAAATCAATACATACACTGGAGAGCCAAAGAAACTGGTACACCTGCCCAATATCATGCAGAGCGGCCGTGAGCACGCAGAAGTGCCACAACGCGACGCGGCATGGACTCGACTAACGTCTGAAGTAGTGCTGGAGGGAAATGACACCCTGAATCCTGCATGCCTGTCCATAAATCCGTAAGAGTACGAGGGGGTCAAGATCTCTTTTGAACAGCACGTTCCAAGGCATCCTGGGATACTCAATTATGTTCATGTCTGGGGAGTTTGGTGGCCACCGGAAGTGTTTAAACTAAGAAGAAAGTTCCTGGACCATCTCTGAGGTAATTCTGGACGTCTGGGGTATCGCACTGTCCTGCTGGAATTGGCCAAGTCCGTCGGAATGCGCAATGGACAGGCGATCAGTCATGATGCTTATGTACGTGTCGCCAGCCGGTGTGGCCGAGCGGTTCTAGGCGCTTCAGTCTGGAACCGCGCGACCGCTACGTTCGCAGGTGCCAATCCTGCCTCGGGAATGGATGTGTGTGATGTCCTTAGGTTAGTTAGACTTAAGTATTTCTAAGTTCCAGGGGATTGATGACCTCAGCTCTTAAGTGCCATAGTGCTCAGAGCCATTTGAACCATATCTACGTGTCACCTGTCACAGTCCTATCTAGACGTATCCGGGGTCTCATATAACTCCAACTGCACACGCCCCACACTACTACAGAGCCTCCACCAGCTCGAACAGTCCCGAGGTGACAGGCAGGGTCCACGGATTCATGAGCTTGTTTCCATGCCCATACAAGTCCATTCGTTCGATACACCACACTCGACCGACCAGGCAACATGTTTCAAATCATCAACAGTCCGATGTAGGTGTTGACGGGCCCAGGCGAGGGGTACAGCTTTGTGTCGTCAAGCGTATACGAGAGAGCCTTCGGCTCCGAAAGTCCATGTCGGTGATGTATCGTCGAATGGTTCGCACGCTGACACTTGTTGGTGGCCCTGCATTGAAATCCGCAGCAATCTGCGGAAGAGCTGCACTTCTCTCACGTTGAACCATTCTCTTCAGTCGTCGTTGGTCCCGTTCTTGCAGGATCTTTCTCAGGCCGCAGCGAAGTCGGAGGTTAGATGTTTTACCGGATTCCCGACGTTTACGGTACACTTGTGAAATTGCCGTATGGGGAAGTCCCCACTTCATCGCTAGCTAGGAGATGTTGTGTCCCATCGCTCGTGCGCCGACTATAACACCACGTTCAAATTCACTTAAATCTTGATAACCTGCCATTGTAGCAGCAGCAACTGATCTAACAACCGCGCCAAACACTTGTTGTCTTATATAGGCGTTGCCGACCGCAGCGCCGTATTCTGCCTGTTTACGTATCTCCGTATTTGAACACGCATGCCTATATCAGTTTCTTTGGCTTTTCAGTGTATATTGGTACATATTTTAGTAAAAAATATTTAAATATATAATTTACATTTTATATCACTTTAAATGGTTCAAATCGCTCTGAGCACTATGGAACTTAACATCGGAGGTCATCAGTCCCCTAGAACTTAGTACTTAAACCTAACTAACCTAAGGACACCACACACATCCACACCCAAGCTAGGATTCGAACCTGCGACCGTAGCGGTCACGCGGTTCCAGACTGTAGCATCTAGAACCGATAGCCACTCCGGCCGGCCTATATTACTTCCCTACATCGTGTGGGGACCTGTTTTACAACAAGGTATTACGTGATTGTTAACTGTCATTCTTCGCCTACAGCAAAACCGACCAATACGGTTAAATCCTGGTTCGTAATTCTGTAAATGTTGACTGTGTTGCTTTCCCCTATAACTATTGTATTACATGTATATTGTATGGCATGAACTTCTTAACGTGTCTGAGGTCATCCACATGAGTGCAAAAAGGAACTAGTTAAACTTCGGTTACACGATAAATCAGTCTTATCTAAAAGCCGTAAATTCAACTAAATACCTAAGTATTACACTTACCAACAACTTAAATTGGAAGGTACACATAGAAAATGTTGTGGGGAAGGCTAACCAAAGACTGTGTTTCATTGGCAGGACACTTAGAACATGTAACAGATCTACTAAGGAGACTGCCTACACTACGCTGGTCCGTCCTCTTTTAGAATACTGCTGCGCTGTTTGAGATAATTACCAAATAGGACTGACGGAGTACATTGAAAAAGCTCAAAGAAAGGCAGCACGTTTTGTACTATCGCGAAATATGGGAGAGTGTCACAGAAATGATACAGGATTTGGGCTGGACGTCATTAAAAGAAAGGCGTTTCTCGTTGCATCGGAATCTTCTTACGAAATTCCAATCACCAACTTTCTCCTCCGAATGAGAAAATATTTTGCTGACACCGACGTACATAGGGAGGAACCATCGCCACGATAAAATAAGGGAAATCAGAGCTCGTACGGAAAGATATTGGTGTTCATTCTTTCTGTGCGCTATACTACATTGGAATAATGGAGAATTGTGAAGTGCCAGGCACTTCAATGTGATTTGCAGAGTATCCATGTAGACGTAGATGTGTCATCGTAGTTGCGCCTCAAATTGTCCCATTTTCATCTGATGGTGTGGACAGGCGTTCATGACATTTTACAGAATGCCGTTCCTTTTTACATAGAATTTGTGCAAACTTGGCCGTCACAATTAGTCGGTGTTACATGTCTTCCGTAGCTTACGATGTTTAACAGTGTGGCGCGGTTACAGTAGTTGTGCGGCAGCGCCGGCCGCCATCTGGTGGAACGTCTCAGCACTTTTATCTCCAGATCCAGTTGTATGTTGGTGTGTCGCAGCTGACACGACTCTGTAACACGTAGCGGCAAGGTTTGTAATCTGCTCGTTCGTGCCATGCGTCCCCAGAGCTCTACACGCTTTATGATAGAAAAATCTCACATGTCAGTGTAATGCATTGATATATACACTACTGGCCATCAAAATTGCATCACCGAGAAGAAATGCCGGTGATAAAGGGGTACTCATTGACATGTGATTACATTTTCACGCAATTTGGGTGCATACCTCATGAGAAATCAGTACCCAGAACAGTCACCTCTCGCCGTAATAACTGTCTTGATACGCCTGGGCATTGAGTCAAACAGAGCTTGGATGGCGTGTACAGGTACAGCTGCCAAACACGATACCACAGTTCATCAAGAGTAGTGAATGACGTATTGTGACGAGCCAGTTTCTTGGCCACCTTTGACCAGACGTTTTCAATTGGTGAGAGATCTGGAGAATGTGCTGGCCAGGACAGCAGTCGAACATTTTCTGTATCCAGAAAGGATCGTACAGGACCTACAACATGCGGTCATGCATTATCCTCCTGAAATGTACGGTTTCGCAGGGATCGACTAAAGGGTAGAGCCACGGGTCGTAACACATCTGAAATGTAACGTCCACTGTTCAAAGTGGCGTCAATTCGAACAAGAGGTAACCGAGATGCGTAACCAATGGCATCCCATACCATCACGCCGAGTGACACGCCAGTATGCCGATGACGAATACACGCTTCCAATGTGCGTTCACCGCGATGTCGCCAAACACGGATGCGACCATCTTGATGCTGTAAACAGAACCTGGATTCATCCGAAAAAATGACGTTTTGCCATTCGTGCACCCAGGTTGGTCTTCGAGTACACCATCGCAGGCGCTCCTGTCTGTGATGCAGCGTCAAGGATAACCGCAGCCATGGTCTCCGAGCTGATAGCATGCTGCTGCAAAAGTCGTCGAACTGTTCGTGTAGATGATTGTTGTCTTGCAAATCTGTTGACTCAGGGATCGAGACTTGGTGCACGATCCTTTACAGCCATGCGGATAAGATGCCTGTCATCTCGACTGCTAGTGATACGAGGTCGTTGGGATCCAGAACGGCGTTCCGTATTACCCTCCTGTACCCACCGATTCAATATTCTGCCAACAGTCATTGGATCTCGACGAACGCGAGCAGCAATGTGGCGATGCGATTAACCGCAATCGCGATAGGCTACAATCCGACCTTTATCAAAGTCGGAACCGTGATGGTACACATTTCTCCTCCTTACACGAGGCATCACAACAACGTTTCACCAGGCAACGCCGGTCAACTGCTGTTTGCGTATGAGAACTCGGTTGGAAACTTTCCTCATGTCAGGAAGTTGTAGGTGTCGCCACCGGCGCCAATCTTGTGTGAATGCTCTGAAAAGTTAATCATTCGCATATGACAGCTTCTTCTTCCTGTCTGTTAAATATCGCTTCTGCAGCACGTCATCTTCGTGGTGTACCAGCTTTAATGGCCAGTAGTATGTATTTGGGAAGACGACGGTTCACACCCGCGACCCGCCATCCAGACTTGAGATTTTCCGTGATTTCGCTAAATCACTTGAGGCAACTACCGGAACGGTCCCTTTGAAAGGGCGTGGACGAGTCCCTTCTGCATTCTTCCCTAATCCGAGCTCGTGCTCTGATCACTGAACGTCGACGGGACGTTAAACACCAACCTCGCCCCTCTGCGACTTTTTTTGTGGTATGTTTTCAATCTCCTCCCTCTTCGACCTTTTCATGGTACGTTTTTATCTTAAATTTTTTTTGTTATTAGAGGTATTCACTACTACTGGTTGACATCCAACTGCATCCGTCCATATGAGCAGAATTTTACCTCATGGGAACTGTTAATTTACAGCATATTACATGGTGACATGTGGCAAAGCGGTGTAAGCGTTGTTTTGTCAACTACCACTTGTCCGGTTGCATGGGTATGTAGTTTTTTTCACTGACCTGTTGCGATTGACCTTGTAGTGTTGATGCATTAAGTTGTTCTGAAAGCGGTGCTGATATTCACGACGATAAAAGCGGGTTAAAAGCCGTGAGCTATCTGGGGAAGTTAACCTTGCATTACTGAGCAACTGTTTCACCAGGTATCCAGACTAGCTTACCAAATTCCAAACCAGACTAACATTAATTATAATCTTTTAATAGTCATACGAAAACCGGCGCAATTTAAATAAAAAGAAATAAATTAGTTTATATTTGAAAATTTATTTTAACATTGATCATTGATATTTTAGCATATTAAACTTGAGTCATAAATAAACTGGTGCCTTATTTAGGATTGTGAAAATGTGAGTTTGTCATCTTACAGAACACATCAAATACGGAGCCAAGATTTGGCGACTGGATACAACACTGCATTCATAAAATAACACACGAAACGTTGAAACATAAGCAATAGGAAATTAACCACAACCAACTGATTCAATTTTCACCCAAAGAAGTAGCGCCATCCTGTCCGACATGAAATTACCACACACTGGTATACTAAATTCATACTAACTCTGTGAAATCTTTCCGAAAAGAATAGCTGAGGGCTGCTTTGATGATTACACCACATGCTTCACGTGGTCAACTTGGTTTACACAAAGAGTGTAACTCCACAATAATTTTGATAATTAAAATAAATTAGATCTAAACGCAATTTACAAAAGAAAAGCCTCGAACTGGTTACTATCATCTTACGATTAATCTGATGGATCAAACAGTTGTATAAGCACGTGGTACTGGTCTCACAAAGTATACCCCACGTGGGTTGAACATAAAGAAAAGTTGCTATATTGAAAAATATTGTCAAGATGAGACGTTATAATCTCGCGCACATTGGCATTTAAGATTGATGATCTTTGCTAGATTTACGGATCATCAACGCGTGGTTCCACTTTACTCACAAAGTAGTGACAAAGCCACTACTGCAAGATATTCTGAACTTCACTTGCAATTTAAGATAACATTAGATATTTTAGAGCTAAACCTGAAATAAAGGTGATTAAATTTTCAGTTAGGCTGAACTTAAGAAATCCATTGTCCTACAGACTTAGCAGACACGCGCTTAGCCGGAGATCTTACCACTTCAGACGCTCGCCGCAGACAGACTGACCTGCGCTCCTACCGAGCGTGCTTCACAAATACAAACGGAAATGACCAGAGAGGCAGCTTCCTATGCCAACATGACAAGGGACGGACAGGACCATACTAAGAATAGAAACGTCTCTGCTTTTAGAAAGCGTAGCTACCTGTTCCGACGTTGGTCCTACTGTTCTCTAGCAGACAGGCTTGTCTGCTACCATCCAGCATGCAACTAGAAATACATTTGCTCATTCATGCTTTCACACAGAAGGGAAGGGGCTGACATATACAGTATGTAAAAGAAAGCGAATGTAGGTTCCGTATGACACTGTGTGACATGAATTACATATAAACTGTGTTTTAAAGTGTAGTAATGTTACAGATCGTTCTTGTTTATGTGTAAAAGTAACACGTTCCACTGCTCAGTCTCCTCCCAGATGGAATCAGAAACGCCACAGTAAATTGAGAAGTGGAATGTATGCCGTAAATGACAACAGATTCAAGAAATTAACATGAAAGGAATCCAACAGAGACCTTTCAACCTACTGCATTTTTTTTATTTTTTTGACTGTAAATTTTCTATTAATAGATCTGAGTATGGTACTACATACACCCGAAACCACTAATCCAGTAATGGTGTTAACATAGCGATCCTGGCTCACGAACTAGTTTTCGAAAGAAGACTAAAATACAAAATTATAGATCGCCTCCTGCACTGAACGATCATCTCAGGTAAAAATATGAAAGCAGATAAAAATTAATTATTTTTTTGAAATGCAATTTCACACACAATTAGTATGTATTTCTTAAAAAATTATTATTACCCACAAAAAGTGAAACATGTTTGTGATAGCATCACTTTATTTTTTTTTTTATTTTTTTTTTTTTTGCAGAACAGATCCGTTTATCATAAAATGTAATTTTAGGGGAATGCTTTATGGTTTTGTGACTAGAAAATTTTAATTTTTATTCTTGCTTTTGTGGCCATAATAAGAGTCCAGGCTCCATAGGCAAACAGCCAACCGCCATTAAGAAATAGTCCACCAGGACGTAGGGACAAGGTAAGTGGTGGGGGCTGTCAAGTACGGCTTGTTGATCAAATAACGTAGTGTTTGACTTCCTGCCAGAGGAAGCAGCACGACTCAAACTTGCGCAATGGAAGACACAAACACCAGGGCGATAATACAGCAAGAGAGAGTGTCAGTCACGTGCGGAAGAGACTCGTGTGGAACCAAATTAAGTTGTGTACAGCTAGAAACGAAAGTGTCGTGTGGAACCGAAGGCATTCTTGCACAAGGCGGGCAATTAGAAACGAGAGTGTCGTATGGAACCGTAGGCATTCTTGTGCAATCCGATCACTTAGAAATGAAACGGTCGTGTGAAACAAATTAACTTGTGTGCACCCAGGTACACGAGAAACAAAAGAAAAGGCCAGGCAGCGGAATATCTAGGGGCAGAGATTCAGATGCAGATTCAGAGCGAGTGCCGGCAGTTTGGAGATTCCGCAGCGAGTGTCTTTGTCTCAATTACTTAGAGAGATTTCAGTGCTAATCAAGAACAAGTGATTGCTTTGTACTTGTTTCTTATATGTACCGGCAATTAGCTTTGAAGTAGCAAGTCTGAATAAATAGACTGAATCTTACTAAGGGGTTGATGGTCCAACATTTCACATAAGTATATGTGAGAACAAACTTGATAGAAACTAACCAATCTTTTCTGCCTATCGCAATTCTGTAACCTATTTTCAGGAAACTTATTTGCTTCAAACCAAGGAGATTCTCTCCCTCTCATCTCCGATATAAAGGTTGACAGCAATCTGTAACTAACCCATCGTCGCTAACGTCCCGACTGCGCTGTGCAGTTCGCACTTACTTCATTCTGGTGTAGTGAGGCTGTGCTGGGATGCGACAATGGACCTGGAAATAAAGATGTAATATAACAAGCAAATAGTCGATCATTAGGATTGAATTAATCGATATGATTACACGAATCATATAAATAATCGTAAAGGCCAGTTAATCCGATCTTACTCTCAACCGCCCATCCTTGAATGTTTCCAGGGCATCCTTTTTCCTGCTTTGGTCACTCTGAAATGTCCCCTTTAAAAAATTATTGAATGACTGTGCTGATAAACCCCTGCGTTATTTGATTTTCAAACAGCTGAGCAAAACTGAACGTACTCAGACATTCACTAAACTGACACACAATATCTTTTAGCGCAACGCAATCTGACTTTCAGTAATCCCTACAAACGAATGGCCCTGACTAACAATAACCTATACCTTTCATGAATTCTTACCTCACAAAAATCTTCGTTACTCGAACTACTGCAATACAGCGAGCGCCAATACTGCCAGCTAAATAAAAGATTCAAACTACTGAAGGCACTAACTACTGATAGACATAGTTAGCAAATGAAAAAATTGTGATAGAGAACAGACAATGTATTTACCTTAATAATGTTCAAAAGTTATTATATATATATATATATATATATATATATATATATATATATATATATATATCAGTTTATTATATCCAATAATACAAATTTACTGTCTCTGATGGACACACGTCCAGACCATCCGCTCTCAAAACTCTGCCATTTCTCTCCCCACACCCACCACTGCTGGCGGCTCACCTCCAACTGCGTAACACTATGCGCTGTTCACATCCAACTACCCAACACTACAATAGCAAATATTCCAGCAATGCAAACAGCCACAGACTGCACACAGCACAGCCAGTGATCTTCATACAGAGCGCTACGTGGCGTTACCAACATAAAAACCTAAACAGCCTACTGAAACGGTACAGTAGTTTCCGTTCTATAAGCAGTAGGTTTCGCTGCTCGCTCGCACCGGGAAATAGAAACAGAGGCGGAGCCGCAGCCAATTTTATTACACGATGCGGCCGACCGTGGTTGCAACAGAACCCATGTGGACGGGTGGAAAGAAATGTGTCAGGCTTCATAATACGTAATTATACGTGTCGTGTATTATGCACTTCTTGAACGTGAATGTGAATCTGCACATGAACTTTCCTAATCCTCCTCACACCTTTCCGTAAAGCGTGGCCAAATCTTTGTTGGGAAGCAGTTTTGTAGTATAGTAGTGCCAACCTTACTGCTGGGTAGGGGATCAGAGAGACAGCACAGGCAGCTCAAAGTCAAAGACTTTCCAGTGTCGCAAGATCTGGCGTGGAGAGGTTGGTCACCGCCAAGTGGTTCGACCACCCCCTCCACTGGGGCCCAGGAAGACCTCTGGATGCCCGTCATGATATTCTGGGGGTGTTACAGAAGACGGGTAAGTGAGCAGATGTGCCCTCAGTGCGTCTGTCTCAATGTTCGCGCATGGAAGAGAGGTATTTGAATATTTGTACTAATTCTTTTATTACAGCTTCGGATTGCGTAAGGAAATGATCGATCTCGTTAATTTAGGAAATTTGACCCCCTGTGTTAAAGTATCTGGTCCCCAGTTTGCCTGTTATCCCCCTCACGTAGTGGATGTCCTATGTAAAATATTGGGAGGCTTTGGTGGTATACATTTGGCCAACGCAATTCCGTCTTGCCCGTAGAAAAGTGCGTGCAGATTGGTATATATTATACCCGAGCAATAAGTTGTAAAATTGAAATATCTGTGAACTGGAACAATTGCTGAAATCGCTGTAAAATCGAGTGCTAATATTTAAAACAAATACGTAATCAATTGTCATCAATCTTTAACATACTTTAAAAATCACAAAGAAGTCAAGTTAAGGGAATTCATTTAAAATAAAAGCTATAGAATGCAGGGACCCTCACAATAGCGTGTCAGCCCTCCAGCCCCTTGGCTGGTATCGTACAGAAAGGGCACGCACTCTAGGTAGCGCTCTCAAGCTCCCCTCCCCAGTTATCCGAAGCGCAATTTTCATTCAGGGCTTGACGACATCAACTTTCATCTGGCGTCCCTAGGCAACGAGGTATGACGGGAAACCTTTCACTACTTACATCTCAACTGGGCAGCCCTTTCGCCACACTGTGAAGCAGCCGAAATCGTAAGTGTATCCTAAGAGGTCGACAATTGTTGAGGAGCTGAAGCACAATATTCACACTGTAATCGAGGCCTTAACAAGCGACGGGGGAGCGTGTGCGTTCTGAAAATTGCATCGCCAATCAACGGCGTACGAACGTTATCACTGTACTTTCGAACAACGCACACGAATGTTGTGTAGCTGTATAGGTTCAAGAATTAAGACAGCGCTTCTGCGGCACCTTGTATAACAGAAGACGGCGGCGGCGGCGGCGGCGCGCCCACGCCGGCAGCCCCGTGACGTCACGTCTGGTCGCCATGGCGACGACGCGCGCCGCGGCAGACGCGCCCGCGGCGTGGCGGGGGCGGCCGGACAGGTGGGCGGCGTGACGTCACGCCGGCGGCGGCACACGTCACGGGGCCAACGCTGCGCTCCCCAGGGAGTGACGCAGCTGGGCCAACCAAGAGGCCGCGCCGCCGCCTGCGTCACTACACGTCTCGTACTAGATGTGCAACATACTGAAAATAAATAACGAGTCCTGTGCGAGAAGCGCGGTTTATTACCAACTCGCGACAATATAATTTTTCCTCCAGTAACATTTCTTTTCTTTCTCAGTCTTTCTCAGACTTCAAGAAGAATATAATAATTCCAATCCCAAAGAAAGCAGCTGTTGACAGATGTGAAAATTACCGAACAATCGGTTTAATAAGTCACTGCTGCAAAATACTAACGCGAATTCTTTGCAGACGAATGGAAAAACTGATAGAAGCCGACATCGGGGAAGATCAGTTTGGATTCCTTAGAAATGTTGGAACACGTGAGGCAATACAGACCCTACGACTTATCTTAGAAGTTGGATTAATTAAAGGCAAACCTACGTTTCTAGCATTTGTAGACTTACAGAAAGCTTTTGACAATGTTGGCTGTAACACTCTCTTTCAAATTCTGAAGGTGGCCCTGGGTGAAATACAGGGAGCGAAAGGCAATTTACAATTTGTACAGAAAGCATATGGCAGTCATACGAGTCGAGGGGGATCAAAGGGAATCAGTGGTTGGGAAGGCACAGAGACAGGGTTGTAGCCTATCCCCGATGTTATTCAATCTGTATATTGAGCAAGCAATAAAGGAAACAAAAGAAAAGTTCGGAGTAGGTATTAAAATCCATGGAGAAGAAATAAAAATTTTGAGGTTCGCCGATGACATTGTAATTCTGTCGGAGACAGCAAAGGACTTGGAAGAGCAGCTGAACGGCGTGGACAGTGTCTTGAAAGGAGGGTATAAGATGAACATAAACAAAAGCAAAACGAGGATAATGGAATGTAGTCGAATTAAGTCGGGCGATGCTGAGGGAATTAGATTAGAAATGAGACACTTGAAGTAGTGAAGGAGTTTTGCTATTTGGGGAGCAAAATAACTGATGATGGTCGAAGTAGAGACGATATAAAATGTAGACTGGCAATGGCAACGAAAGCGTTTCTGAAGAAGAGAAATTTGTTAACATCGAGTATAGATTTAAATGTCAGGAACTCGTTTCTGAAAGTATTTGTACGAGGTGTGGCCATGTATGGAAGTGAAAAGTGGACGATAAATAGCTTAGACAAGAAGAGAATAGCAGCTTTCGAAATGTGGTGCTACAGAAGAATGATGAAGATTAGATGGGTAGATTACATAACTAACGAGGAGGTATTGAACAGAATTGGGGAGAAGAGGAGCTTATGGCACAACTTGACTAGAAGAAGGGATCGGTTGGTAGGACATGTTCTGAAACATCGAGGGATCACCGATTTAGTATTGGAGGGCAGCGTGGAGGGTAAAAATCGTAGAGGGAGATCAAGAGATGAATACACTAAGCAGATTCAGAAGGATGTAGGCTGCAGTTGGTACTGGGAGATGAAGAAGCTTGCACGGGATAGAGTAGCATAGAGAGCTGCATCAAACCAGTCTCAAGACTGAAGACCACAACAACAACAACAACAACAACAACATTTCTTGCTCTCTTGTTCTGCTTCTACGTCGTTGTAACGGGCATTGCTTTGCTTGTTGTCCTTGTTTTTTAGTCATCACTCCCCCGACTAATTCGATGCGACCCACCACGAATTCCACTCTCCAGCCTAGTTTAATGCGGATTCGTCTCCTGTGACAACCTGCTGTATCGGCCCCCCCTGTCCCCGATTGTTTGTCTATGTATTTCAGTCTCTGTCTTCCCCTACAGGTTTTGCCCTCTAGAGCCATAGAAGTTAGTACCTGGCGTCTTAACATGTGTCCTGCACTGAACTGCCAAAGAAACTGGTACACCTGAGTAACATTGTGTAGGGCCCCCGCGAGCACGCGGAAGTACCGCAACACGACGTGGCATGGGAATCGAGTACTGCTGGAGGGAGTTGAAACCATGAATCTTGCATTGCTGTCCATAAATCAGTAAGAGTACGAGAGGGTGGAGATCTCTTCTGTTGCAAGACATCCCAGATATGTTGAATAATGTTCATGTCTGGGGAGTCTATCGACCAACGGGAGTGTTTAAACCCAGAAGTGTGTTCCTGGAGCCACTCTGTAGCAATTCTGGACGTATCGGGTGTCGCATTAACCTGCTGGAATTGCCCAAGTCTGTCGGAATGCGCAATAGACATGGATGTATGCTCGTGATCGGGCAAGATGCTTACGTACGTGTCACCTGTCAGAGTCGTATGTAGACGTATCAGGGGTCCCATATCACCCCAACTGAACACGCCCCACACCATCACAGAGCCTTCACCGTCTTGAACAGTCCCTTCCTGAAATGCAGGGACCGTGGATTCATGAGGTTGTCTCCCTATGCGCACACGTCCATCCACTCCACACAATTTGAGACTCGTCCGACGAGGCAAAATATTTCGATTCATCGACAGTCCAATGTCGGTGTTGATGGCCCCAGGCGAGTCGTAAAGTTTTGTGTCGTGCAATCATCAAGGGCCTTCGGCTCCGAAAGCCTGTATCAGTGGTTTTTCGGTGAATGGGTCGCACACTTGTTGATGGACCACCATTGAAACCTGCAGCAGTTTGCGGAAGGGCTTCAAACCTGTCACGTAGAACGAAAGTCGTCGTTGGTCCCGTTCTTGCCGGATCTTTTTCCGGCCTCAGCGATGTCGAGGATTTGATGTTTTACCGGATTCCTGGTATTCACGGTACACTCGTGAAATGGCCGTACGGCCAAGTCCCCACTTCATCGCTACGTCGGAGATGCTGTGTTTCATCGTTCGTGCGCCGACTGCAACATCACGTTCAAACTCACTTAAATCTTGATAACCTGCCATTGTAGCAGCAGTAACCGATCTAACAACTGCGGCAAACACCTCAGCGGCGTTTTCTGCCTGTTTACATATCTCTGTATTTGAATACGCACGAGTATACCAGTTTCTTTACTGTTTCAGTGCATTATCCTGTCCGTTCCCTTGTCGGTGTTTTTTCATAGCTCCTTAAGTCGTCGATTCTGCAGAGAACCTCCTCTCGACTTACTCTATCAGTTCACCTAATTTTCAACATTCGTCTGTAGCACCATATCTCAAACGCTTCGATTCTCCTCCGTTCTGGTATTCCCACAGTCCATGTTTCACAACGATGTAATGCTGCACTCCAAACATACATCCTCAGAAATCTTTTCCTCCGATTGTCTGATACTAGTACAGTACTCTTCCTCAGCAATACACGCACTGCATACACTAACCACCTTTTCATACCCTCCATACTTTATCTGCCATTTGTAATTTCGCTTCCGATGCAGCCGAATTCCTCAACTTCGTCTGCGCCCTGGTTCATCGCTAATCTCATTTCTGATACTCCCCCTCACTTTTCTGTTTCTGCGGTTCAACCTCAACACATATCCTGTACTCATTAGACTGATCATTCCATTCAACACGTCCTGTCACTCTCCACCACGTTCACCGAGGACAGGAATATCACCGGCGAATCTTGTCGCTGACATCCTTTTCACCTAGAACTTTAATCCGGTTCTTGAACGTTTGCTATGTTTCCAGCACTGCTTCTTGCATAATCAGGTGTTACTACTCAACAAATCTCGCCTTCCCCTACTCCACTAACCGAAAATGTGTTTCTTTTGCCTATATCGATACTCTGCAAGCCGCTTTACGGTGTGTGGCGGAGGGTACTTCTGTGGCCCACAGTTTATGGGAGGACCGATTGTGGGTAAGGTTATGTATGATACCTAATTTCTCTGCTTGATCATTTCGTGAGACGGACGCGGGAGTAAGTGGCGTGTTGCCGACTCTTCCTGGAACGTTCGATCTCGGAGTCTCACCTCTCCGTGGTGCACAACGCCTCTCTTGCAGGGTCTGCCACTGGAGTTCGTTGGGAGTTTCGGTAAGACCCTGGCGGTGACTAAACGATTCCGTGACGAAATCTGACGATCTTCGTTGGATCCTGTCCATCTCTTCTGTTCATACAACTTGGTTTAAGAGTCACATACTGTTGAGCAACACTCAACAAATGGTCGAACATGTACACTACCGGCCATTAAAATTGCTACATCGAGAAGAAATGCAGTTGATAAACGGCTATTCATTGGACCAATTTATTATACTAGAACTGACATAATAACCACCTCTGGCCGTAATAACGGCCTTGATACGCCTGCGCATTGAGTCAAACAGAGCTTGGGTGACGTGTACAAGTACAGCTGCCCATGCAGCTTCAACACGATACCACAGTTCATCAAGAGTAGTGACTGGCGTATTGTGACGAGCCAGTTGCTCGGCCACCATTGACCAGACGTTTTCAGTTGGTTAGAGATATGGAGAATGTGCTGGCCAGGGCAGCAGTAGAACATTTTCTGTATGCAGAAAGGCCCGTACAGGATCTGCAACACGCGGCAGTGCATTATTCTCCTGAAACGTAGGGTTTCGCAGGGATCGAATGAAGGATAGAGCCACGGGTTGTAACACATCTGAAATGCAACGTCCACTGTTCAAAGTGCCGTCAATCCGAACAAGAGGTGACCGAGACGTGTAACCAAAGGCACCCCATACCATCACGCCCTGTGATACACCTGTATGGCGATGACGAATACACGCTTCCAATGTGCGTTCACCGCGATGTCGCCAAACACGGATGCGACCATCGTGATGCTGTAAGCAAAACCTGGATTCATCCGAAAAAATGACGTTTTGACATTCGTGCACCCAAGTTCGTCGTTGAGTACACCATCACAGGCGCTCCTGTCTATGATGCAGCGTCAAGGGTAACCGCAGCCATGGTCTCCGAGTTGATAGTCCATGCTGCTGCAAACGTTGTCGAACAGTTCGTGTAGATGGTTCTTGATCGAGACGTGGCTGCACGATCCGCTACAGCCATGCGGATAAGACGCCTGTCATCTCAACTGCTAGTGATACGAGGCCTTTGGAACCCAGCACGGCGTTTCGCATTACCCTCCTGAACCCACCGAATCCATATTCTGCTAACAGGCATTGGTTCTCGACCAACGCGAGCAGCAATGTCGCGATACGATAAACCGCAATCGCGATAGGCTACAATCCGACCTTTATCAAAGTTGGAAACTTGATGGTACGCATTTCTCCTCCTTACACGAGGCATCACAACAACGTTTCTCCAGGCAACGATGGTCAACTGATGTTTGTGTATGAGAAATTGGTTGGAAACATTCCTCATGTCAGCACGTTGTCGGTGTCGCCACCGGCGCCAACCTTGTGTGAATGCTCTGAAAAGCTAATCATTTGCATATCACAGCATCTTCTTCCTGTCGGTTAAATTTCACATCTGTGGCACGTCATCTTCATGGTGTAGCAGTAGTGTAGAAAGATGGAATCTAAAGCTTTAAATTTCGCGCTTAATAAGTCGCTCACTCACGAGGGTCGTACAAACAAACAGACGTGCATCTACTTTGTACTTCCTTCACTTATTTACGATTTACTATATTGTAGTCATCTTATTATCATTACTAGTACGGCAATGGCGTACCTGCAGTTCTGCTGATTTTTTTTTCAGTATGACAGCGTCATGAAACTGGAGAGAGGACTGGAGCATGGTATTTTTATTTTACTTCCACATTCAGCAGTCTCCATATGGTACCCACGTTGGCTTTCCTTTTGGCGCGCTGACCTTTTAGCTTGGAAGCATTGGCCGGTAGTTTGAACCACTTGAAGAAGCCAAAGTAGTTCTCCTTTTTCTTCTAAGTAGTAGTACCAACCTAAAACTCAGTTCTCCAGAACGTTAGGCTCTGTAAGGAGGCCTCCCTGACGACTATCCAGTCACGAGTCATTCCGCGGCAGCTAGTTCGGAGACAGATCCGTGCCCCCCGATTGGCCGGCGAAAAGTGCGCCAATTCCCACCCCGACAAGGCGCGGCTCAGCTGGAGCAACGGCCGGTTGGCGGTCAGCAGTCGTGGGGAGTCGGAGGCGAGATCCAGAAGAAGGCGGTTGCAAGCTGGTAAGCATGCGTGCTCTTGCCAGGTTCAGAAGTGGATTGAGTCGCGAATACATATTAAAGTGCTAGGTGATCTTTAATTTCTACATCTACATCCATACTCCGCAAGCCAGCTGACAGTGTGTGGCGGAGAGTACCTTGATCACCTCTATGGTTCTCCCTTCTATTCCAGTCTCGTATTGTTGGTGGAAAGAAGGATTGTCCGTATGCCTCTGTGTGGGCTCTAATCTCTCTGATTTTATCCTCATGGTCTCTTCGCGAGATATACGTAGGAGGGAGGAATAAACTGCTTGACTCTTCGGTGAAGGTATGTTCTCGAAACTTCAACAAAAGCCTGTACCGAGTTACTGAGTGTCGCTCCTGCAGAGTCTTCCACTGGAGTTTATCTATAATCTCCTTAACGCTTTCGCGATTACTAAGTGATCCTGTAACGAAGCGCGCAGCTGTCCGTTGGATCTTCCCTATCTCTTCTATCAACCCTATCAGGTACGGATCCCACACTGCTGAGCAGTATTCAACCAGTGGGCGAACAAGCGTACTGTAACCTACTTCCTTTGTTTTCGGATTGCATTTCCTTAGGATTCTTCCAATGAATCTCAGTCTGACATCTGCTTTACCGACGATCAACTTTATATGATCATTCCATTTTAAATCACTCATAATGCGTACTCCCAGATAATTTATGGAATTAACTGCTTCCAGTTGCTGACCTGCTATATTGTAGCTAAATGACAAGAGATCTTTCTTTCTATCTATTCGCAGCACATTACACTTGTCTACATTGAGATTCAGTTGCAATTCCATGCACCATGCGTCAATTCGCTGCAGATCCTCCTGCATTTCAGTACAATTTACCATTGTTACAACCTCTCGATGTACCACAGCATCATCCTCAGTGAACGTCCGATGTCATCCACAAGGTCATTTATGTATATTGTGAATAGCAACGGTCCTACGACACTCTCCTGCGGCACACATCAAATCTCTCTTACTTCGGAAGACTTCTCTCCATTGAGAATGACATGCTGCGTTCTGTTATCTAGGAACTCTTCAATCCGATCACACAATTGGTCTGATAGTCCATATGCTCTTACTTTGTTCATTAAACGACTGTGGGGAACTGTATCGAACGCCTTGCGGAATTCAAGAAACACGGCATCTACCTGTGAACCCGTGTCTATGGCCCTCTGAGTCTCGTGGACGAATAGCGCGAGCTGGGTTTCACACGATCGTCTTTTCAGAAAGCCATGCTGATTCCTACAGAGTAGATTTCTAGTCTCCAGAAAAGTCATTTCGGGACGATTTGCGCCTCATTGCTTTTATTTCGGCCTCATTTTGCTATTTTGTTTTTTGACCTGGCGTCAGAGCCTGGTCGGCTGCAGTGTGCGAAACATTCGTGGGACTCTTAGTCACCACTTTCGGCATAATTCAACCACCCTCGTAACTACTTCACCTTCAGCGAACGTCTTTCCTTCTCCAATACTGCGTGGTATTAGTGAACATTTGATAACGGCCTTTGTATATTACGTTTTCTCTTATTTGTCACACAAATGTGAACACGTGGCGAGTAGTTCTGCACACGGTATCTAAACTGAACCAGAAGTACCACGGCCCACGTTTCTTGTTAATCATTCAAGGTGTTGCAGAATGAGTTTTATGAATTTTATTAGTTTACGGGCGAGAGGCCGCTTTAATAACGTGCACCCACAAGTAGTTCATAGTTTGCCTTTCCAGTGTATTTACGCATTAGCTATTGGATCGGGTCTCTTACCTTTCACTAATTATTAGAGTAAATTCCTTTCTGAATGGTTAGCTTCCACCTTTCCTTGTCCATTTCAAACGCTAGTATTGTGGATAAGTGCTGAACTTAGGCCATATCCCCTACGCCCCCCAGTCTTGTATTAACGTACATAGGTAACAAGATATGTACACTCAATAATTATACTTCGTTTGTTCAAGCGTAATTTCGATTTATAATAAATTGTGGTGCTTTTAATGAGACTTTCAATGAAAAGTGTTAACCTCATTTACAGAGATATCAAGGAAATGATAGCATTGCAAGGCCCCCTATTGAAGATGCTCCTCTTAAGATGATAAAATTGATTGTAAACCCAATGAGTAGTTTTTGTATGATACTGGTGGATATTTTTTATACAGTGAGATAGACGATCCTTGCGCCAGGACCTAATCCTTTCTGATGCGCCGACGACTCAGGTATGTGGTGATCTGTATGAAATTCAACCCCAATCCTCCTTTCTAAATAAGTAAAAGTCACACTGATAGGAAACTTGTGATCAAAATCCACGTCGTGTGGTGAAAGAGTAGGCCCTGCCATTCCCAATCTCTTTTAATGGGCAAGGCACCTCTTTTACTTCTAACAGTGTTACAAAAAGGATAGTTGCTACTGGCCATATAGCGGCGATGCTGAGTCGAAGATTGGCCCAAGAAAAAAGATTGTTGGAAAGTTAACATGCACACACACACGGAAGGGCAATTTACACGTGTTGTGTGTGTGTGTGTGTGTGTGTGTGTGTGTGTGTGTGTGTGTGTGTGTGTGTGTGTGTGTGTATTTTCGTCGAAGGCCTTGTTGGCCGAAAGAAAGCTCACTTTCCGCCGACAATCTTTTTGTTGTGCCCATCATCTCCACTATATGGTGAGTAGCAACTATCCTTTTCATAGTATTGTTACATACCGTCTGTTGTGTCCCTTTTGCAATATTCACCATTATCGAGGTGAAACATAAATAAAAATGACTGTATGTGACTCAAAATGAACTGCAAACATCGATTTATCTGCGAAAGGTAATAACACTAACTGTAAAAATATACAATATAGATCGATAGATGCAGAAAAGACATTCTTTTTATTGTATGAGATTATAATGTGTAAGTAATTAACAGAAGTATTATGATCTTTGTAAGAGTATAAAACACAATGCAATGCTCATTCTTCCGTCTAGTCTGTTTTGTTCTGTTCGTTCAGGTGTCAGCTGGAATAAGGTACGCAAGCTATTATGCTGCGCTAGCGTTTGTTTCTGTCGTAACTTAACTGCACATATTTAATGGTGTAAACAGTGTCCTATTAAGAATGTATTAGTATAAAGTGATCTCCGTGTGTTATTTCAAGAACCAACGCCACATTTACCTTACGAAAACAATATTTAATGAAAATTATTTAGCATGTTTCCAGCTGCTGCGGAGCGCGAACAGTGATCTCTGACTGTTAACAATTAGCCGCCATTACGCGGTACATCTAAAAATATTTTTTCACAGCACAATGTCTGATAGCCGGAGCGGAAGAAATTATGTAAAAATATTGAGATTAATTGAAGGAATCTAGGGAAATAATGTTATTAAATCTTGTCTATTTTCTGTGATAGTAATAATTTCAGATCAGTGAACTCGAGCTGACTCATACTACGCTATTGCATTTACAGTAATTTGTAGGGATCCTGGCGCTCGATAAAACCAGATATAATACGTAATTGGCAACCTACGAAATTCATTATTTTGCTTATTATATCTCATTTGTATTTTTTTGAAAGCCAAACGTAAAAACTAACTTCATTAAAAATCAGTAACAGATCACGATAAATCAAAGGACAAACAAATTTACTAGGAGAGTGTTTCCTCTAAAATAAATAGTTACATATTTTTTAAGAGATATAATACGTCTTACAAGGTAGACATGATGTGCTGTGGAGCTATCGGTGTGGTTGGAAATGAACGACTCACTTCGTAAACCGCGATCGCAGTGTAGACACTTTTATTGTTGCAAGGTTACAGGTTTCAACCTTCTTATGCCGCCATCACCTGTTCTTATGGAATGTGTATGAAAACTGCCACATTCCATTACATGAAATGAAAAAGTACGTCTGGCGTACCTTTTACGACTTACCTATATGTAATATAACATGGCAATTTTATAAAAAGTTCCTTAAGATCACATGATGGTGGCGTAATATTGTTGAAACCAGTCATCTTCGCCAGCCGGTGTGGGCGAGCGGTTCTAGGCACTACAGTCTGGAACCTCGCGATCGCTACGGTCGCAGGTACGAATCCTCCCTCGGGCATGGACGTGTGTGATGTCCTTAGGTTCGTTAGGTTTAAATAGTTCCAAGTTCTAGGAGACTGATGATATCAGAAGTTGAGTCCCACAGTGCTCAGAGCTATTTCAACTACTTTGAATCTGTCGTCTTCGATCAATAAAAGTATCTACACTGCGATCCCGGCTTACGATAGCCGTTCCGTCGTAGACGAACAGCGGCAAGTACTGAAAACAAATACTCGCCAGGTCCGGATGAAATCCGATTCGCTTTTAAGAAGGGTTACTCTACGGCATTGGCCCCTTACGTAGCTTGCATTTGCCGCGTATCTCTCGCCCGGCGAGAGACTTTGAGTGGAAACCCTCAGGGGAAGACAACATTCTTTTCGAGGAGCCCTACGGAAATTTAGAGAATTGGCATTTGAAGTGCAGAACGAGTCTACTACCACCAACGTACATTCGCGCAGGAAGTACGAAGATAAGAGAAATTAGGACTCGTACGGAAACACACTGACAGACGTTTCTCCGTCGCTCTACTTGTTCTTTGCTATTGTGACTAGATGTGGTAGATGGTACCCTCCGCCACGCACTTTACGTTGGCTTGCGGAGTATGTATACAGGGTAAGAAGTATTTAAACCGACAAACTCTTGGAGGTTGTAGGGGATATCAAAACAAATATTTTCCCCTGATGTCATTTTTTCCTATGAGGCGGATTTAAACCGGTAGAGAAAGATTTCTCTGGAGGCAAATTAATTAAACCAAGAAACACTTTTCCATTTTTTATCACCAAGAGACAACACATTAACACAACCCAATTTCAATTACAATAGATTTTCAGAAATGCCTCCATTCTGGGAACCGTCGGTCCAGGAATCGACGCACACGACGACTGAAATGTGCCGGCGTCCCGTCGTGTTGGAACCACATGCGTTGTCTTGTAGGGAGCGGGACGTCTTCCAGAAATTCTGGCAGTGCACTGGCGAGAATATTGCAATAGTGCCTGCCATTTAATGGCCTAGGTAGCAGATACGGCCCAATTAAACAGTCCCCAACAACACCGACCCACACATTAACGAAGAACCGCACTTGATGAGCGCTAGTAACTGTGGCATGTGGGTTAGCCTCACTCCAAACATGCGAATTGTGCATGTTGAAGACTCCATCACGCCCGAACGTTGCTTCATCGGTAAACAACACAAAGGATGGAAATGTAGGATGCACTGTTACAGGTACTACTGCGAAAACTATGCTCTGGGTGGATAATCAACTGGTTCCAGGTTGTGGATACGCTGTGAGTGAAATGGTCGTAACAATTGCTCTCGAAGGACTGTTCTTACATTCGTCTGACTCGTCCCCATGTTACGTGCAGTTGCACGAGTGCTTATAGAAGTGTTGCAATACAGCTTCCTCAAATTTCAGCGTTCTGACCGTACGACAGCGTCCCTGTCCAGGTAATCTGATACACAGAGTAGGCGAAGGAACTTGCCCCCCTTTTTGCAGCTGCGTACCGTAGGTCTCGAGAAGAGCGCAGCGTTCCAAAGGATTGGAAAAGGGCATACGTCATCCCCGTTTTCAAGAAGGGACGTCGAACAGATGTGCAGAACTATAAACGTATATCTCTAAAGTCGATCAGTTATAGAATTTTGGAGCACGTATTATGTCCGAGTATAATGACTTTTCTGGACACTAGAAATCTACTCTGTAGGAATTAGCGTGGGTTTAGAAAAAGACGGTCGTGTGAAACACAGCTCGCGCTATTCGTCCACGAGACTCAGCGGGCCATAGACACGGGTTCACAGGTGGATGCCGTGTTTCTTGACTTCCGCAAGGCGTTTGACACAGTTCTCCACAGTCGTTTAATGAACAAAGTAAGAGCATATGGACTATCAGACCAATTGTGTGATTGGATTGAAGAGTTCCTAGATAATAGAACGCAGCATGTCAATCTGAATGGAGAGAAGTCTTCCGAAGAAGGTGTGCCGCAAGGGAGAGTCGTAGGACCGTTGCTATTCACAATATACATAAATGACCTTGTGGATGACATCGGAAGTTCACTGAGGCTTTTTGCAGATGATGCTGTGGTGTATCGAGAGGTTGTAACAATGGAAAATTGTACTGAAATGCAGGAGGATCTGCAGCGAATTGACGCGTGGTGCAGGGAATGGCAATTGAATCTCAATGTAGACAAGTGTAATGTGCTGCGAATAGATAGAAAGAAAGATCCCTTATCATCTAGCTACAATATAGTAGGTCAGCAACTGGAAGCAGTTAATTCCATAAATTATCTGGGAGTACGCATTAGGAGTGATTTAAAATGGAATGATCATTTAAAGTTGATCGTCGGTAAAGCAGATGCCAGACTGAGATTCATTGGAAGAATCCTAAGGAAATGCAATCCAACAACAAAGGAAGTAGGTTACAGTACGCTTGTTCGCCCACTGGTTGAATACTGCTCAGCAGTGTGGGATCCGTACCTGATAGGGTTGATAGAAGAGATAGGGAAGATCCAACGGAGAGCAGCGCGCTTCGTTACAGGATCATTTAGTAATCGCGAAAGCGTTAAGGAGATTATAGATAAACTCCAGTGGAAGACTCTGCAGGAGCGACACTCAGTAACTCGGTACAGGCTTTTGTTGAAGTTTCGAGAACATACCTTCACCGAAGATTCAAGCAGTTTATTGCTCCCTCCTACGTATATCTCGCGAAGAGACCATGAGGATAAAATCAGAGAGATTAGAGCCCACACAGAAGCATACCGACAACCCTTCTTTCCACGAACAATAAGAGACTGGAATAGAAGGAAGAACCGATAGAGGTACTCAAGGTACCCTCCGCCACACACCGTCAGGTGGCTTGCGGAGTTTAGATATAGATGTAGATGTAAATGACCCGGTCTCACGCAAAACGCTGGTACACAGCAAATGTCGTATGATGCGGAATAGGGCGATTAGGATATTGTTGTCGATAAACCCGTTGTGCACCTCGTCCGTTGTGGTGCGGTACGTAGTACGTAATACGGCATCCACCGGTTCAAATAATCCTCGTAGGAAAAAATGACATTAGGGGAAAATATTTGTTTTGATGTGTCCTACAACCTCCCAGAGTTTGTCGGTTTAAATACTTTTCACCCTGTATGTACTTTACTGTAGGTACAGTTCACAGGTAATGATCGCCTACCGTGCAATTGTACAGTAGTGGATTTCTTCGCCTCAAATACGAGTTAAGATGGTACGGTGGGGGCTGAGGCACAAGCGGAAGCAGAGCTGTTGGGGTGGGTCTCGAGTCGTGACTGAGCAGTCAGTGGGTAAGAACCCTGTCAGCGAAAGGCGAAGGTCCCGGGTTCGACTCCCGCACGGGGAAGTCCGGCACTCCACCGCCGGAGCCTGCTCAGAAGCAGGGCGGTCGCAGACTCCCGCTGCCGCTGCTCGGCTGAGCCCTGCGCTCCTCTCCCCGGACCCCCTTACCCCTCCCACACCTCAGCCTACCCCTACCCCCACCCCCGCCGCAGAAAGCGCAGATGAAAAACTCTGGCCGCCCCCACATAATTACAAACAGCTGGGGACGCCCGCCGCCGCCTCATTACGACTCCGCGGCGACAGTCTGTTGTTCTCCCCCACTCCGCTCGACTCCTCTCCCGCCCTCGCCGCCCCCGTTCCGGCGAGCGGTTCGCAGGCCCATCCTCTCTCCCGCTTGTTACTCGCCGCTCTGAGACGGCCAAAACGCCTCGGGTGGCTTCTGCCGCAGTCTCCCAGTCCGGCCGCGTCCAGCGCCACCGCGCTCGCGCAGCAAAACCCACTGCGAGTCTTGTTCGCCACCGCCGGTAACAGTTCTCGCTGAATCCTGTGCTCGCCAAACTCACCGCGTTGTACATTCAAAAACAGGCAACGCAACGCTACAATAGAGGGGCAAAGGAACTGGTACAGTTTCCTGATATCGAGCGCGCTGAAGTGCCGCAACACGGCGTGGCATGGACTCGATTAATAAGTAGTGCTCGAAGGAACTGACACCATAAATCCTGCATGGCTGTCCATAAATACCGAGTAATCAAAAAGTCAGTATAAATTTGAAAACTGAATAAATCACGGAATAATGTAGATAGAAAGGTACAAATTGACACACATGCTTGAAATGACATGAGGTTTTATTAGAACCAAAAAAATTCAAAAGTTAAAAAAATGTCCGACAGATGGCTCTTCATCTGATCAGAATAGCAATAATTAGCATAACAAAGTAAGAAAGGTTCAAATGGCTCTGAGCGACTACGGGACTTAACATCTATGGTCATCAGTCCCCTAGACTTAGAACTACTTAGACCTAACTAACCAAAGGACATCACACAACAAAGTACAGGTAAGACCAAAGACGATGTTCTTTACAAAAAATGCTCAATACGTCCACCATCATTGCTCAACAATAGCTCTAGTCGAGGAATAATGTTGTGAACAGCACTGTAAAGCATGTCCGGAGTTATGGTGACACATTGGCGTCGGATGTTGTCTTTCAGCATCCCTAGAGATGTCGGTCGATCACGATACACTTGCGACATCAGGTAACCCCAAAGCCAATAATCACACAGACTGAGGTCTGGGGACCTGGGAGGCCAAGCATGACGAAAGTGGGGGCTGAGCACACGATCATCACCAAACGACAAGCGCAAGAGATCTTTCACGCGCCTAGCAATATGGGGTGGAGCGCCATACTGTATAATCTTCGTACGTTCCAGCAGGTGTTTAACAGCCAGGCTGGGGATGATGCGATACTGTAACACATCGGCGTACCTCTCACCCGCACAGTAGCAGTTACAAAACCAGAAACACGCATTTCCTCGAAGAAAAAGGCCCGACAACGGTAGATGTGGTAAATTCAACCCATACCGTGCAATGGAGTTTCCACGACAGTTCTAGGATTTTCGGTAGCCCAAATTCTGCAGCTGTGGGCGTTGACAGACCCTCGGAGCGTGAAATGAGCTTCGTCGGTCGACAACACGTTACTCAACCAATCGTCATCTTCCGCAATTTTTTGAAACGCCCACACCGCAAATTCCATCCGCTTCACTAAATCGCCTGGTAACAGTTCATGATGCCGATGGATTTTATACGGATAGCATCGGAGGGTACGCCTCAGTGCCAACCAAACAGTAGTGTATGGAATGCCGGTGCGACGTGCGACTGCACGAGCGCTGATTTCCCCGTGGATAGACGAACCCGCTACAGCCTCCATTTCTTCCTGAACTGTCTCAGCAGCATTACGCCTTGTGCTCGGTCAGCCACTACGGGGTCTATCGTCTAAACAACCCGTGGCTTCGAACTTCGAAATCATTCTCACCACAGCTGCATTTGTCAACGGACCTTTACCGGTTCGAATCCCCTTCCTATGGCGATAGGACCGTAACGCTGAACTAGCACATTCCCCATTCTGATAATACAGCTTCACTGAAAGCGTCTTTTCAGGTAACGTCAACATTCTGCGACTGCTGGCGCATCTGATTCTCTCTCTCATTACAGCTCCTTTTATACACGATTGTCATGCGCAGTCACTGACGTTTTGCTGTCCAGCACCATCTGTCGGACATTTTGTGAACTTTTTTGTTTTGTTCTCTTAAAACCCCATGTCATTCCAAGCATGTGTGTCAATTTCTACCTCTCTATCTACATTATTCCGTGGTTTATTAAGTTTTCAAATTTATACTGACTTTTCGATCACCCGGTACGTAAATATACGACGGGATAGAGATCTCTTCTGAACAGCACGTTGCAAGACATCCCAGATTTGTTGAATCATGTTTATGTCTGGGGTGTCTGATGACCAACGGGAGTGTTTAAACTGAGAAGTGTGTTCCTGGAGCCACTCTGTAGCAGTTCTGTGTGGGGTGTGGCATTGTCCTACTGGATATGCCCCAGTCCGTCGGACTGCACAGTGGACATGAACGGATGGCCGTGATCAGACAGTGTCACCTGCTGTAGCCGTGTGTAGACGTACCGGGTGCCCCACATCACTCCAGCTCCACACACCCCGCACCATTACAGAGCCTCCAGCAGCTTCAACAGTCCCCTGCTGACATGCAGCGTCCATGGATTCATGACGTTGTCTCCATACCCGTACACGTCCATCCGCTCGATACAGTTTTAAACGAGACTCGTCCTACCGGGCAACACAGTTCCGGTCATCAACAAACAGTCCAATGTCTGTGTTGACGAGCCCAGGCGAGACGTAAATCTTTGTGTGGTGCAGTCATCAAGTTTACACGAGTGGGCCTTCGGCTCCGAAAGCCCACATCGACGATGTTTCTTAGAATGGCTCGCACGCTGACACTCTTTGATGGCCCAGCATTGAAATCTACAGCAATTACCGGAAGGGTCGCATTTCTGTCACGTTCAACGATTCTTGCAGAATCTTGCCAGTCGCAACGATGTCGGAGATTTGATGTTCTATCGGATTGCCGAAATTCACAGTACACTCGTGAAATGATTGCATCGAAAAATCCCCACTTCTTGTTACCTCGGAGATGCTGTGTCCCATCGCTTCTGTACCGACTATACCATCACATTCAGACTCACTTAAATATTGATAACCTGCTATTGAAGCAGCAGTAACCGATCTAACAACTGCGCCAGACACTTGTTGTCTTATATACGCGTTGCCGACGGCAGCGCCGAATTCTGCCTGTTTACATATCTCTGTATACAGATACGCATGCCTATACCAGATTCTTTGTCGCTTCAGTGTATTATCCGAATAGCACAGAAATCGGTAGATATCGTTTATACACTACTGGCCAAAAAAATTGCTACACCAAGACGATGGAGTGCTACAGACGCGAAATTTAACCGACAGGAAGAAAATGCTGTCATATGCAAATGATTAGCTTTTCAGATCATTCACACAAGGTTGGCGCCGGTGGCGACACCTACAACGTGCTGACATGAGGGAAGTTTCCAACCGATTTCTCATACTCGTTGCGTTGTGAAACGTTGTAAGGAGGAGAAATGCGTACCATCACGTTTCCGACTTTGATAAAGGTCGGATTGCGGTTTATCGTATCGCGACATTGCTGCTCGCGTTGAACGAGATCCAATGACTGTTAGCAGAATAGGGAATCGATGGGTTCAGGAGGGTAATACGGAACGCCGTGCTGGATCCCAACGGCCTCGTATCACTAGCAGTCGAGATGATAGGCATCTTATTCGCACGGCTGTAACGGATCGTGCAGCCACGTCTCGATCCCTGACTCAACAGATGGGGACGTTTGCAAGACAACAACCATCTGCACGAACAGTTCGACGACGTTTGCAGCAGCATGGACTATCAGCTCGGAGACCGTGGCCGCGGTTACCCCTGACGCTGCATCACAGACAGGAGCGCCTGCGACGGTGTACTCAACGACGAACCTGGGTGCACGAATGGCAAAACCTCATTTTTTTCGGATGAATCCACGTTCTGTTTACAGCATCACGATGGTCGCATCCGTGTTTGGAGACATCGCGGTGAACGCACATTGGAAGCATGTATTCGTCATCGCCATACTGGCGTATCACCCGGCGTGATGGTATGGGGTGGCATTGGTTACACGTCTCGGTCACCTCTTGTTCGCATTGACGGCACTGTGAACAGTGGACGTTACATTCCAGATGAGTTAAGACCTGTGGCTGTACCCTTTATTCGATCCCTGCGAAACCCTGCATGTCAGCAGAATAGAATAATGCACGACCGCATGTTGCAGGTCCTGTACGGGTCTTTCTGGATACAGAAAAGTTCGACTGCTGACCTGGCCAGCACATTCTCCAGATGATGGCCGAGCAACTGGCTCGTAACAATACGCCAGTCACTACTCTTGATGAACTGTGGTATCGTGTTGAAGATGCATGGACAGCTGTACGTGTATACATTATCCAAGCTCTGTTTGACTGAATGCCCAGGCCTATCAAGGCCGTTATTACGGCCAGACGTGGTTGATTTGGGTACTGATATCTCAGAATCTATGCACCCAAATTGCGTGAAAATGTAATCACATGTCAGTTATAGTATAATATATTTGTCCAATGAATGCCTGCATTTCTACCTGGTGTAGCAGTTTTAATTGCCAGTAGTGTATGTTAGACCTAACGAACGATCACATTTTCAGAATAACTTGATGATTTATTCAATAGAAAGATCTTCATAAATTGAGCATGTAAGCAACGCATTCGTCCACCTATGGCCCTCATGCTAGCAGTTATGCGGCTTGGTGTTGATGGGTACAGTTGTTGCATGTCCTCCTGAGGGATACCGTGCCGAATTCCGTCCACTCGGCATGTTGGATGGTCAAAATCCAGAGCTGGTTGGTGCGACATGCGCATAATGCTTCCAAGCGATCAGAATTGCGGAGAGATCCGGCGTCCTTGCAAGCACAAAGGCAAGCAGTGGAGACTGCCGCCGTGTGTGTGTTGCGTGCCATTATCGATCCGAGCCGACAGTTGGTGGTGGAGCAGCGAGTTTCCGATAGAAGTCGACAGTGGTAGTGCGTGGTCAGGAGGACCCAGTGCTGCGCGCCCGCTGCGCCACAACTCAGGAGCGCAGTACAGGGCGGCTGGCTGTAGCGGCTCAGACCACAGCCTCCTGGATACAAGCCCTGCGCACAGCGGCCATCTTACCTTCAGTCGGCAGTCCTGCGTGTATGTTGTGTTGAAAGTATGTGACACGGGAAAGTGATACATAGAGGGTGTTTACCAAAAGGTACGGCCAAACTTTCAGGAAACATTCCTCAAACACAAATAAAGAAAAGATGTTATGTGGGCATGTGTCCGGAAACGCTTAATTTTCATGTTAGAGCTCATTTTAGTTTCGTCAGTATGCACTGTACTTCCTCGATTCACCGCCAGTTGGCCCAATTGAAGGAACGTAATGTTGACTTCGGTGCTTGTGTTGACATGCGACTCATTGCTCTACAGTACTAGCATCAAGCACATCAGTACGTAGCATCAACATGTTACTGTTCATCACGAACGTGCTTTTCCAGTCAGTGCAATGTTTACAAATGAGGAGTAGGCAGATGCCCATTTGATGTATGGATTAGCACGGGGCAATAGCCGAGGCGCGGTACGTTTGTATCGAGACACATTTCCAGAACGAAGGTGTCCCGACAGGAAGACGTTCGAAGCAAATTGATCGGCGTCTTAGGGAGCACGGAACATACCAGCCTATGACTCGCGACTGAGGAAGACATAGAACGACGAGGACACCTGCAATGGACGAGGCAATTCTTCGTTCGGTTGACGATAACCCTAATGTCAGCGTCAGAGAAGTTGCTGCTGTACAAGGTAACGTTGACCACGTCACTGTATGGAGAGTGCTACGGGAGAAGCATTTGTTTCCGTACCATGTACATGCACTATCAGCAGCTGATTGGCCTCCACGGATACACTTCTGCGAATGGTTCATCCAACTATGTGTCATTCCTCATTTCCGTGCAATTGTTCTCTTTACGGGCGAGGCTTCATTCCCACGTGATCAAATTGTAAATTTTCACAATCAACATGTGTGGGCTGACGTGAATCCGCACGCAATTGTGAAATCACGTCATCAACACAGATTTTCTGTGAACGTTTGGTCAGGCATTGTTGGTGATGTGTCGATTGGGCCCCATGTTCTTACACCTACGCTCAATGGAGCACGTTATCATGATTTCATAAGGGATACTCTACCTGTGCTGCTAGGACATGTGCCTTTACAAGTACAACATTTACAAGTACAACACAACATGTGGTTCATGCACGATGGAGGTCCTGCACATTTCAGTCGAAGTGTTGGTACGCTTCTCAACAACAGATTTGGTGACCGATGGATTGGTAGAGGCGGACCAATTCCATGGCCTCCACGCTCTCCTGACCTCAACTCTCTTGACTTTCATTTATGGCGGCATTTGAAAGCTCTTGTCTACACAACCCCGGTACCAAATGTAGAGACTCTTCGTGCTCGTTCTGTGGACGGCTGTGATACAATACGCCATTCTCCAGGGCTCCATCAGCACATCAGGGATTCCATGCGACGGAGGGTGGATACATATATCCTCGCTAACGGAGGACATTTTGAACATTTCCTGTAACAAAGTGTTTGCAGTCACGCTGGTACGTTCTGTTGCTGTGTGTTTCCATTCCATAATTAAGGTGATTTGAAGAGAAGTAATGGTTCAAATGGTTCAAATGGCTCTCAGCACTATGGGACTTAACATCTGTGGTCATCAGTCCCCTAGAACTTAGAACTACTTAAACCTAACTAACGTAAGGACATCACACACATCCATGTCCGAGGCAGGATTCGAACCTGCGACCGTAGCAGTCCCGCGGCTCCGGACTGAGCGCCTAGAACCGCGAGACCACCGCGGCCGGCAAGAGAAGTAATAAAATGAGCTCTAACATGGAAACTAAGCGTTTCCGGACACATGTCCACATAACATATTTTCTTTCTTTGTGTGTGAGGAATGTTTACTGAAAGTTTGGCCGTACCTTTTTTTGTAACACCCTGTAGATTTCACACAGTATTCGTCTACATTTCTGCGAAGTACGAGATCAAGTGCTGCGTTCCCTTTTGCCAGGAAAATTACAAATCCCAAAAAGGCATGAAAGTGCACATGTTTCGATTTCCCAAATGTGTGAAGTTGAGAAATCGCTGGATTGCAGCTATTCCCAGACAGGAATGTGTGTCTACGCATCATTCAAGGTAAGTAAATAACAAAAAAATTGTAGCGCGTTATTTGTTACCATTGCACCACATGTGCCAATTGTTTTTAAAAGCAGTTATGTACCATGTACCAGTATCATTTGTTTCTTAATTCAGGACCATTGCTGCGAGGTTGATACAAAGCTGACTGTGAAATGTCTCTCATATTTGCAAATTTTGTCACACAGAATAGATATATTAATTAGTGTGACTCGAAAATGTTTAGTATTTCTTACCATTCCTATCTACATCTACATCTACACTCATACTCCGCAAGCCACCTGACGGTGTGTGGCGGAGGGTACCCTGAGTACCTCTATCGGTTCTCCCTTCTATTCCAGTCTCGTATTGTTCGTGGAAAGAAGGATTGTCGGTATGCTTCTGTGTGGGCTCTAATCTCTCTGATTTTATCCTCATGGTCTCTTCGCGAGATATACGTAGGAGGGAGCAATATACTGCTTGACTCTTCGGTGAAGGTATGTTCTCGAAACTTCAACAAAAGCCCGTACCGAGCTACTGAGCGTCTCTCCTGCAGAGTCTTCCACTGGAGTTTATCTATCATCTCCGTAACGCTTTCGCAATTACTAAATGATCCTGTAACGAAGCGCGCTGCTCTCCGTTGGATCTTCTCTATCTCTTCTATCAACCCTACCTGGTGCGGATCCCACACTGCTGAGCAGTATTCAAGCATTGGGCGAACAAGCGTACTGTAACCTACTTCCTTTGTTGTCGGATTGCATTTCCTTAGGATTCTTCCAATGAATCTCAGTCTGGCATCTGCTTTACCGACGATCAACTTTATATGATCATTCCATTTTAAATCACTCCTAATGAGTACTCCCAGATAATTTATGGAATTAACTACTTCCAGTTGCTGACCTGCTATTTTGTAGCTAAATGATAAGGGACCTATCTTTCTATGTATTCGCATCACATTACACTTGTCTACATTGAGATTCAATTGCCATTCCCTGCACCATGCGTCAATTCGCTGCAGATCCTCCTGCATTTCAGTACAATTTTCCATTGTTGCAACCTCTCGATACACCACAGCATCATCTGCAAAAAGCCTCAGTGAACTTCCGATGTCATCCACAAGGTCATTTATGTATATTGTGAATAGCAACGGTCCTATGACACTCCCCGGCGGCACACTTGAAATCACTCTTACTTCTGAAGACTTCTCTCCATTGAGAATGATATGCTGCGTTCTGTTATCTAGGAACTCCTCAATCCAATCACACACTTGATCTGATAGTCCGTATGCTCTTACTTTGTTCATTAAACGACTGTGGGGAACTGTGTCAAACGCCTTGCGGAAGTCAAGAAACACGGCATCTACCTGTGAACCCGTGTCTAAGGCCCTCTGAGTCTCGTGGACGAATAGCGCGAGCTGGGTTTCACACGACCGTCTTTTTCGAAACCCATGCTGATTCCTACAGAGTAGATTTCTAGTCTCCAGAAAAGACATTATACTCGAACATAATACGTGTTCCAAAATTCTACAACTGATCGACGTTAGAGATATAGGTCTATAGTTCTGCACATCTGTTCGACGTCCCTTCTTGAAAACGGGGATGACCTGTGCCCTTTTCAAATCCTTTGGAACGCTTCGCTCTTCTAGAGACCTACGGTACACCGCTGCAAGAAGGGGGCAAGTTCCTTCGCGTACTCTGTGTAAAATCGAACTGGTATCCCATCAGGACCAGCGGCCTTTCCTCTTTTGAGCGATTTTAATTGTTTCTCTATCCCTCTGTCGTCTACTTCGATATATACCTTTTTGTCAACTGTGCGACAATCTAGAGAAGGAAGCACAGTGCAGTCTTCCTCTGTGAAACAGCTTTGGAAGAAGACATTTAGTATGAGTTTTTAGTAATTTTATTTGGAAGAGCTACAGAATGATTTTGTTCAGTTTTACATATACAGCTATTCGGAAATAATTTCAATTTTAGTAAACTACCTTATAAAATTGCTTTAAGGAATTCAGTGTTCGACAGATTAAGCAGTATAGAAAGCAGAATTTCGAGGTTAGTGCATTATGATAAAATTAACAAAACTCCGTGACACGAATTTCAATCAAGGATATAGGAGAAAAAATCTTTTCATGTTTAAGGTTCTAAAGTACTGCAGAAACAGGGAAATAAAATATTTTTTCGGTTTTTTTATTTATTAAACATTATGTCAGGAGGAGCCCCATTTAGTCGAATGATTTGAGTTTCGTGTGAGGTCAGCAAATTTTGAAGTGGAGAGGAAAATTTGCTAAAGTAGCCGGGGAAACAAATTCTTAAGTTCTGTAGCAGCTCCAGCTGCTTTATTTAAAACCGAAAACGTCTTCTTCTTGTTGCATATTGACGATTTTTTTTTTACTGCAAGAAAGTTTAGCTCCTGAGGTAAAATTTAAAACTACAATTTGTATTCAAGCCTAGAAACGCGTATTTAAGGAAAATGATCAAAATAATTTTAGATATTGAAATAACGTAGGGCAGTTTAATTCAGTTACTTTACGCAATAATATAAATTTCCATACTTTCAGTACGAGGACACGTAGGACAGGAAAGCACGAGAATCCCTATGCGGTCTCAGCTCCAAAACTCGCGAAGTTCGTACAGCTGCAGAGTGCTTGACAGCAGCGTTCCGATACAGCCCCGGCCGTCAGTATGTGACGTCACGAGTGCGCGCGCAGGCCTGCGCTCAGACGCGCGTCACCTCGACACCGCTTTGCCACGCGACGCTCTGCAGATGCCGTCTAGTCACGGGTCGCACTCCATCACTCCCGCTCACTTCAGGCAGCTTCATCGTCATAGATTAACTATGTTTCTTGCAGCACTGTTGGTAATGAGTCTTTGTACATATGGAGAAATACCAGTTATGTAAATCTCCTGTTTGTTCTCTTAACTTGTTCGGCAATCATTTCTGCTGCAGTCCACCTTTCCTATGACAACAGTTGCCACGCGACTCTGTAGCCCAACTTTCCTTGCCACTGTGTACAGTGTTGTTGTTGTTGTTGCTGTTGTGCTCTTCAGTCCTGAGACTGGTTTGCTGCAGCTCTCCATGATAATCTATCCTGTGCAAGCTCCTTCATCTCCCACTACCTACTGCAACCTACATCCTTCTGAATCTGCTTAGTGTATTCATTCTTGGTCTCCCTCTACGATTTTTACCCTCCACGCTGCCCTCCAAAGCTATATTTGTGATCCCTTGATGCCTCAGCACATGTCCTACTAACCGATCCCTTCTTCTGGTCAACTTGTGCCACAAACTCCTCTTCTCCCCAATTCCGTTCAATACCTCCTCATTGGTTACGTGATCTACCCACCTAATCTTCAACATTCTTCTGTAGCACCACATTTCGAAAGCTTCTTTTCTCTTCTTGTCTGAGCCATTTATCGTCCACGTTTTATTTCCATACATGACTACGCTCCATACAAATACTTTCGGAAACGCCTTCCTGACATTTAAATCTATACTCGATGTTAACAAATTTCTCTTCTTCAGAAACGCCTTCCTTGCCATTGCCGGTCTACATTTTATATTCTTTCTACTTCGACCATCATCAGTTATTTTGCTCCCCAAATAGCAAAACTCCTTTACTACTTGAAGTGTCTCGTTTCCTAATCTAATTCCCTCAGAGACCGCATCTCGTGGTTGTGCGGTAGCGTTCTCGCTTCTCACGCCCGCGTTCCCGGGTTCGATTCCCGGCGGGGTCAGGGATTTTCTCTGCCTCGTGATGGCTGGGTGTTGTGTGCTGTCCTTAGGTTAGTTAGGTTTAAGTAGTTCTAAGTTCTAGGGGAATGATGACCATAGATGTTAAGTACCATAGTGCTCAGAGCCATTTTTTTAAATTCCCTCAGCATCACCCGACTTAATTCGACTACATTCCATTATCCTCGTTTTGCTTTTGTTGATGTTCATCTTACATCCTCCTTTCCAGACACAGTCCATTCCGTTCAACTGCTCTTCCAAGTCCTTTGCTGTCTCTGCAGGATTACAATGTCATTGGCGAACCTCAAAGTTTTCATTTCTTCTCCATGAATTTTAATACCTACTCCAAATTTTTCTTTTGTTTCCTTTACTGCTTGCTCAATATACAGATTGAATAACATCGGGGAGAGGCTACAATCCTGTCTCACTCCCTTCCCAACCACTGCTTCCCTTTCATGCCCCTCGGCTCTTATAACTGCAATCTGGTTTCTGTACAAATTGTAAATAGCATTCCGCTCCCTGTATTTTACCCCTGCCACCTTCAGAATTTGAAAGAGAGAATGCTAGTCAACATTGTCAAAAGCTTTTTCTAAGTCTACAAATGCTAGAAACATAGGTTTGCCTTTCCTTATTCTTTCTTTTAAGATAATTCGTAAGGTCAGTATTGCCTCACGTGTTCCAACATTTCTACAGTGTAGGAGGGCGTTATCTTGCTGAAATGGAAGTCCAGGACGTTTTACTGTGAATAGCAACAAAACAGGGCGTAGAATACTATCAACAGACTGAGAGTTGGCAATACTCTCTTAGGATTTAAAGTTTCGCTACAGCGCGCATACACAAGCTCTGGAATCTAAGATACTGTTGTCGCGCTTCGCAGCGCACGGATTGATTAGCGGCAGTGTGGAGGCCAGTGTAGGAGCCCGCCTGCTGCGGTGCGCACGTGTGTTGGGCGAGGGGTCGTCACCGAGCTGCCGTACTGCCGTGTCCGCCAGCAGCCAGTTGATATTTTTTATAACTTGCAGCGCGCTTATTAATTTAAAGAAAAGGATTTGTGTATTTGCGTAGCAGCAGACGGTAATTTTGATAATGGTAAGAGCTGAATTCTTAAAGGGAAATCATTGTTAGAGTGAGTATTGATTTTTGTCATTGATTTCTTTTGTAATTGTCAGGGAACTGTTTCACTATATATTTAATTGAGAAGTATTTCAGTCTGCCTCAAGAGTTCGATTAATTTGTAATATTGCTCTAATGCCACTGGAGGCAGATTTACATACGAAGCGATTGTTCAAAGGGCTTCTAGCGTTTTGTTAATTGAATGAGAAAGAATCGCTTTCAGAATATAGTTTTTGAAAAACGGAATTACTTGTTTGGGTTATCATTTATCGAATTTAGATTTGACCAAACCCTTTCTCTTGAATTATATGTAGTTGTAGTACGCAGCTGCAGCAACAGCAGGAGCCGCCATACAGGACATGCATTGCACTCAGCACGAATAATAGGTTTTTTATGTTTTTGTTAAATAATGGAATGCAGCAGATCAAACAGTGGCGGCAGAAAGACCAAGTAAGTTATTTGTTCCGCACAGGACCAATAAAAAAATAAAGTTTAGGCGATCTCTGTAATAGTAAAGTTAACAAGAGTACAAGCACGAGATTTTCAGTAGAAAACACGAGATAAGAAGATGGAGCTCGCAACTTTCAAAACTGCTATGCTGTAAGGGTACAACGCATGACTGCCAAAGGGGTCCTCCTGCGGAATAAAATGCCACCCCATAACATGACTCCCGGTTTACGGATCGTATGGTGGGCGACAGCCACATTCGCATCCCTTCCCTATCCGTGACTTCCGCCCACACATCTTCACTGATCGTGCCGCCTGGAATCTCATCGACCATGTAATATTATTGGATTTCAGATACTTTGCATATGAGATATTTGTCATAGGAGTAAAGTACAGCCAACGAGGTGTAGTTCGTAAATATAGTAAGCATCACAGCGCGAGAGTGAAGATATGATTTTTTTTTTAATGTGCGCCTATACCAAGACGAGCGTCCAGCGTTTAAATACTCCAAATAAACACTGTGACCAGCTGGGCGCAGATATTTAATAATTGCCGCAGCGCTTGATAGTAAGAAGCTGCGAAACAGAAGAAAGAACAATCTATCTTTTGTTAAGAAATATTCTAGAGACTTCATTATCCCCTGTACTTTTGGTCGCCGACGTGTTAAGACTTACTACATAGCATTGCTGAAAGTTGTATTTTTATTTTGTGTGAAAACTATGTGAAACGACGAACAAACATTTCGGTAACTCGGGTGAGGACACAATGTACTTACGCACAAGCAAGGATATTTAATTTTAAGAAGGAACGGACTGACAGAGCAGCGATTATTCGACTGCTCCATGCACAAAAGAAATATCAGATGTAAGTCGTGCATTTATCGTGTATTTGTCAATGTCTAGGAGTTTAATGCCAATTTGTTCAAAATATATTAATATTTTACGATGCAGTCATTTTCTTATTCTTTTCTTTCACTAACCAACAATGATGTTCGAATTGTATATGAGCTTTGTTACAGGTTCGCTCTCTATCACGGTGCCTCGATTGTATTTGGGAGACCACTAATGTGTTCTACTTCCGATCTGTTAATCTTTCTCTTTCGAAATTCCACTAATTTGCTTTCATATCCATTTTTATATTCAAATAGCTCCCTTAGGTATTTTCATCAAAGATTCTGATTGCGTGAAGGCAATCCACGTCAAAAGATCAATTAAGAAAGCTCCTTCGCGTAATCGAGAACCGACACATCGGTGATCAATTAATAATCTCCCGCTCTTCTTAAGTCGTACTAAAAAACGGCCACGCAGGATAGTCGTAAGTACGCAATCTAGCGTTAGGTTGCATTTTGTCAGTAAATATTACTAACCAACAGTTACAGCAGCACTATTATTATTTACTACTATTTCTTATACAGAGTAAGCAAGTTCCTAACGCCAGATGCAGAGTACAAATTGCCTTCAGTGATGAATCCTGCTTCGAACTGTTCCCAGATGACCAGCGAGGACGTGTCTGGAGATTCTCCACACAGTGGTGCAACAGCAAGCTGTCACCCTCCATACGGGCCGGTAACCGAAGCTGATGCTCTCGAGATGGCCCGGTAACCGAGGATGTTGCTCTGGGGTGGCATTTCATTCCATAGAATGACTGACCCCTTTGCCAATGGCCTTGTCGCAGTAGTCACACCAGTTTCCATCAGATCACTGAAGTTAGACGCTGTTGGGCTCGGGTAGCTCTTGGATGGGCGACCATCTGGTCGGCCAACAACTGTTGGCAAGTGGGGTGCACTCAGCGTTTATGAGGCAAACTGAGGAGCCAGTTGATTGAGAAGTAGCAGCTCTGGTCTAGTAAACTGACATACGGCCAGCAGAGCGGTGTGCTGACCACATACCCCTCCATATCTGCATCCAGTGACGCCTGTGGACTGAAGATGACTCGGCGGTCGGTCGGTACCCTTGGGCCTTCATGCCTCGTTCGGGCGTGTAGTTTTTCATGACCCCTTTTGTTTACTTGGCACAATTTCAGCACAGCAGTACGTTGACAATATTCTACGCCTCCTTTTGTTTCCCTTCATGGAAGATTATGCTGCACTTACATTTCAGCAAGATAACGCATGCCCACACAAGCCAACAGTTTCTACTGCTTGTCTTTGTACTTGCTGAACCTTAACTTGGAAAACAAGGCTACTGGACCGGATCTCCTCAACCTAGAATATGTGGAGCATTATAGGGAGGGCCCTCCAGGTGTCTCCGGTGTTTGACAATGTAACGCGCCAGTTTAACAGAATTTGGCACTAAATCGCTCAGGAGGGCATCCAACAACTCTATGAATCAATGGCAAGCCCAATAATTTGCTTCCATGAGGGCCAAAAGTGGACCAATTTCCGAAGCCCATGCTCTTGAATAAGGCATCCGATCTTTCTGATTTGTCATCATCTGCTGGTCTGTTTGAGCTTATCACATCTACCTATGTCCGTCCCATTCGCATGATTCCTTCATGGTACGTCGCTTCACAGTGTATTTTAGAGCGCTGGACTACATGCATGCGACACACTCTAACAACCCTACCAGAACAAAGGTCAAAAATTAATTATGATTGTAGTGTTGCTCACGATGCTAAATATTGCATTTTCGGGCAACAACAAAGTTATATTATTTGGCAGGAATCATTAGAGCACAGTTAATAAAGTCATTTCTTGAAATAATGGATAAACTAGGCACTCATCTTTTCGTGTTTCCCACGCTGGTCTCGTTGTGAACTCATGGCTCAATCGTCGAAAATCTAGGTAGTGACGATTCCAAGCTCGGATGCAAAGAGGTTCAGGTGTTATTCTGCGATATTCACAAGTTTTATAGATGTGTTTCATGAACAATTCTTGAAGATGAAACTTTTGCAAGTTAAGACAATGGTGATGTAAAAAAGTAATCAGCACTCCGAATTTAAGTTACACTTCTTTTTTATTACTTTTGTTGCAACATCACTTCACAATATAAAACATACTCGAAAATATCTTCCTCGGTGTTAAAGTTCACATTTCATAAGCTGACTGCAATTTGCGTCTTTTCAACATGACGACCAAGAGGAGGAGGAGGAGATTAGTGTTTAACGGCCCGTCGACGACGAGGTCATTAGAGACGGAGCGCAAGCTCGGATCAGGGAAGGATGGGGAAGGAAATCGGCTGTGCCCTTTCAAAGGAACCATCCCGGCATTTGCCTGAAGCGATTTAGGAAAATCACGGAAAACCTAAATCAGGATGGCCGGAGACAGACGACCAAGACTTGACTCTCCAATAACCGCATACGCGCCCAAAAATGAGAGTTACACGTACATCAAAGATCATAATGACAAAAGAAAGAATACACATCAGAATAATATCATTGCAATATAAACATATCTATGTATCAAAGTGTTGTCGGTGTTGTTGTTGTTGATGTGGTCTTCAGTACCGACTGGTTTGATGCAGCTCTGCATGCTACTCTATCCTGTGCAAGCTTCTTCATCTCCCAGTACCTACTGCAGCCTACATCGTTCTCAATTTGCTTAGGGTATTCATCTCTTCGTCTCCCTCTACGATTTTTACCCTCCACGCTGCCCTCCAATACTAAATTGGTGATCCCTCGATGTCTGAGAACATGTCCTACTATCCGATCCCTTCTATGCCACAAACTCCTCTTCTCCCCAATTCTGTTCAATACCTCCTCATTAGTTATGTGATCTACCCATCTAATCTTCAGCATTCTTCTGTAGCACCACATTTCGAAGGCTTATATTCTCTTCTTGTCTAAACTATTAATCGTCCACGTTTCACTTCCATACATGGCTACACTCCATACAAATACTTTAAGAAAAGGCTCCCTGACATTTCATTCTGTTATCTACTTTTCCTAAACCAGGGAACCATAACAATGGAGATACCTGAACACACTACAAGAAGGCAGCTGCTTCATAAGAACAGAGTCAGTGATTAAGTAAAAAAACTTTGTCAACAGCACACCAACAAACAAAGTGAATAACCCCTCGTAGTAGGTCATCCTTCCCTTCCTCCGCAAGATAATCACTGCACATACTAAGACTACAAACAACTACAATATTTATATGCAATTTGCTCAAATGTTTTTGTATTGTCATTATAGGCTGGAAGTGAAATGTTTTCCTGCAAACACGTTGCATCACTCGGTGACGTAGGTCAGAAAAGCTTGAGATTAGTAGTGGGCTGGCCGCAGTGGCCGAGCGGTTCTAGGGGCTTCAGTCTGGAACAGCGCGACCGCTACAGACGCAGGTTCGAATCCTGCTTCGGGGATGGATATGTGTGATGTCCTTTCGTTGGTTAGGCTTGAGTAGTTCCAAGTCTAAGGCACTGATGATCTAAGATGTTAAGTCCCGTAGTGCTCAGAGCCATTTGAACCACACAACTTGAAAAACATACTACAGGCACCAACAGCATAGTCCTAAGTAGAAAATGCTCAATTACTGATGAATTACAATTTTTATTATTGTTAAACATATTTCAGAAAACGTTGACTCCGAAAGGGGTTACTCCTTGCATTAAAACATCAGGCTGTGTAGAGTAATTCAGACACAATGACATTAGAGTAGACATGTATACTACCGGCCATTAAAATTGCTACACTAGGAAGATGACGTGCTACAGACGTGAAATTTAGCCGACAGGAGCAAGTTGCTGTGATATGCAAATGATTAGCTTTTCAGAACATTCACACAAGGTTGGAGAGGCCTACAACGTGTTGACATGAGGAAAGTTTCCAACCAGTTTCTAATACACAAACAGCAGTTGACCGGCGTTGCCTGGTGAAACGTTGTTGTGATGCCTCGTGTAAGGAGGAGAAATGCGTACCATCACGTTTCCGACTTTGATAAACGTCGGATTGTAGCCTATCGCAATTGCGATTTATCGTATCGCGACATTGCTGCTCGCGTTGGTCTAGATCCAATGACTGTTAGCAGAATGTGGAATCGGTGGGTTCATGAGGGTCATTCGGAACGCCGTGCTGGATCCCAACGGCCTCGTATCACTAGCAGTCGAGATGACAGGCAAGTTATCCGCATGGCTGTAACGGATCGTGCAGCCACGTCTCGATCCCTGAGTCAACAGATGGGGACGTTTGCAAGACATCAACTATCTGCAACGAACAGTTCGACGACGTTTGCACCAGCATGGACTATCAGCTCGGTGACCGTGGCTGCGGTTACCCTTGACGCTGCATCACAGACAGGAGCGCCTGCGATGGTGTACTTAACGACCAACCTGGGTGCGCGAATGACAAAATGTCATTTTTTCGGATGAATCCAGGTTCTGTTTACAGCATCATGATGGTCGCATCCGTGTTTGGCGACATCGTGGTGAAAGCATATTGGAAGCGTGTATCCGTCATCGCCATACTGGCGTATCACCTGGAGTGATTGTATGGGGTGCATTGGTTACAAGTCTCGGTCACCTCTTGTCCGCATTGACGGCACTTTGAACAGTGCACGTTACAGATGATGTGTGTTACGACCCGTGGTTCTACCCTTCATTCGATCCCTGCGAAACCCTACATTTCAGCAGGATAATGCACGACCGCATATTGCAGGTCCTTCCTGTACGGGCCTTTCTGGATACAGAAACTGTTCTACTGCTGCCCTGGCCAGCACATTCTCCAGATGTCTCACCAATTTTTCTCTGCCTCGTGATGGCTGGGTGTCGTGTGATGTCCTTAGGTTAGTTAGGTTTAAGTAGTTCTAGGGGACTGATGACCATAGATGTTAAGTCCCATAGTGCTCAGAGCCATTTGAACCAATCTCACCAATTGAAAACGTCTGGTCAATGTTGGCCGAGCAACTGGCTCGTCACAATTCGCCAGTCACTACTCTTGATGAACTGTGGTATCGTGTTGTAGCTGCAAGGGCAGCTGTATCTGTACATGCCATCCAAGCTCTGTTTGACTCAATGCCGAGGCGTATCAAGGCCGTTATTACGGCCAGAGGTGGTTGTTACGTGTATTGATTTCTCAGGACCTCTGCACCGAAATTGCGTAAAATGTAATCGTATGTCGGTTCTAGTATAATATATTTGTTCAATGAATACATGTTTATAATCTGCATTTCGTCTTGTACCCTTAGTTAAAATCATGGGAAACCCTGTGGCCGAACCTACACAATTGTCAGAACTGGACCTGCTTTTAAAATTGTGTATCTCACTGGTGCAAACTGTACAGTTTACCACTACTGTGTGTGTGTGTGTGTGTGTGTGTGTGTGTGTGTGTGTGTGTGTGTGTGTGTGTGCCCCCCCCCCCTGCATTGGCCAATGCTGCACGCTTTGGTGGCCATTACTACTGCGCACACCATGCACCACCGCGTCCGGTCGAGTTGGAGGGAAGTTTGGAATCGTTCTCAGTAACGATGCTTTTCCCTCTCCTCCACTGCGGTGACAGGATCACGCAAGGCTGGGGGGAAGGGAGGGGGGGAGAGCGGTCGGATGTGCACACTTGCATACACAATTTCTGATTTCACCGCACCCAACAACACAGCTCCTTCATGAGACTGAATGCTGTCCTCGGGAAGAAGGTCAAAGCAGACTGGGAAGAAACGCGAGATGCCTAAGCAGTCACGAGGATGGAATTTTGTTTCCTGGAGGCAGAAATCAAGGGGACGCTGCGTTCCGAGAGCAGCCATAATTCCTCCTTGTTGGATTGAATGCCATAAATGTCCTATTCGAGGAGATTAACAATGGGGAAAGTGGGGAAGCGAAAAAATGAAAAGTTGTCACCTCAGCAGCTGTCGAGAGCCAGCCTTCGGAGATTCATTGCTACAGGGCGCAGAGGCTAGAGAATTCTGTTCCACGATACCTACAGAGGCGTCGGCAGTCTCTCTGCATTGGCCTGCAGATTCCGAGGCAGAAATAGTGTTAGCAGTGGGCACTGGCGAAACAGATCAGCCAGGTGAGGGCATCACCAGCAACACCGTGGAAGAGCATCCGCGTGTCTGCGAAGGAGAAGACAGTTCGTCTTTGTTTGGTTCGTTAGAGTCTTGCCGGTTGGTAGATGAAGATTCAGATGTTTTTTGCCTGGAGGGACATAAAAAGTCTTCACTGACGCATTCCTCCTGACATTTCTGGCATGCTGGTTGTGGAGTAGGTGATTTGGTGGCTTGTTGCACAGCTGGAGCAGAAGGGTGCGTGGATACTACCGTCACTCTGGGTCTTTTGACCGCTGCAATGCTGAATTCGACGTCGCAAGTCTGCATGGCCATGTCCTGCACGGGGCGAGTCATAGCAGGAACGCTACTGTAAGTACTAGATGATAAGGCGCGCGGGTTTCGACTACCCAACAACTTGCGAGTGATGGGGTAAGGCACCTTTTGCCTCAGCCACATCTGCTGGACGGCGCGCTCATTGAAATACATGCGACATTCTCGGGTTGAGGCTGCATGGTCACCGTTGCAACTGATACAGCGGAGAGAAGGAGGTGGGCAATAGACCTCTAGAGCATCCCTGCCACAAGTAATAAATGCATTTGGCCGTGTTTTGACAGGACATTTGAGTGTAATTTTAACACTGACATTGGTAACAGCGCATTGGGCTTAGAATGTAGTGCTGCACCGTGATGACTTCGTAGCCTGCTTTGATCTTTCATGAAAGCACTACTGTGTCAAATGTGTAGAAGAGAGTGCATGTAAGCACTAAGGTTGCATCAACCTTTTTCATTACCCGTGGGTCTCCAGTGACGCCCTGATCAGAGAGGAAGTTTCGATTACTCCCTCGGTCACGCCATCGAGCAGCTTAGTGTAAACACCACCGCATGAAGAATTAGGTCTGATGAGCCTCGGCGCAAACAAGATAGTCATGCAGGAGCGAAGCTGCAAGCAGTTGTTGGGCTTGAAAATCATTGTTGGTCTCCAAAAGCAAAGTTTCATTACATCCACGAGAGCAGGATTTCAGAGGGCCTGCAATTGCATCAACACGTTTCCGAATAATAAACAGATTAACTGCGCTAAAGGACTGACATTCTTTAGTATGTGGCACAGTAAGAAGCAGAGGTGCAGAGGGGAGATTCTAGGAACCTTAAGTCTAATTCCGTTTACGTTTATTAGACGCAGTCTAATATGGTGATTGGCTCATCCTCTACGACTGCCAGCGTCCCAGCATTTCCAATGGCGCCCACCTTCCAACAGGGTGGCTTCGTCAGGGGGGGGGGGGGACACGATGCGGCTCACCTCCCTTAGGTGGTTGTTCACACCTCGGATCAGCCCTCCCTGGACCTGGGCTGTACCACACGTGCCGGCACTGCCCGTCGACCCGGGCCGAGAATTACACGTTACCCAGTCACCTGTAACGAATCAGACGCGTGGGCCGGCTTTCAGGGGCACAGAGGGAACAAAGAAGAACCTCAAACGCCGAAGCAGTGGAAGGACAGGAGATGGAGAACGAAGAAAGAAAGAAGGACTGATCTGACGTCAGGCTACTGAAACTTCATAACACATTTCCAAAAATATCCCGGAATGTTTCCCAAGGGAGGGGAAAAAGAATACGTGGAGGATAGACATGTGCCACGGAAAGGGGAAAGGTGCTGCAAAGCCTGGGGCCCTCTGGGAGCCAAGTAGGAACTCACCAAAGACTGAACCGTTGCTACAAACTAGCAACAGCACTGCTGGATGGAAACTTTGAGCTCTCCTCTGTCCACTGACATGTGCAATGTGTTTCTATCTCTTATACACTATTGGCCATTAAAATTGCTACACCAAGAAAAAATGCAGATGATAAACGGGTATTCATTGGACAAACATATTATGCTAGAACTGACATGTTTCGGTGCATACATCCTGAGAAATCAGTACCCAGAACAATCACCTCTGGCCGTAATTACGGACTTGATACGCATGGGCATTGAGTCAAACAGAGCTTGGATGGTGTGACCAGACGTTTTCAATTGGTGAGAGATCTGGTGAATGTGCTGGCCAGGGCAGCAGTCGAACATTTTCAGTATCCAGAAAGGCCCGTACAGGACCTGCAACATGCGGTCGTGCATTATCCTGCTGAAATGTAGGGTTTCGCAGCGATCGAATGAAGGGTAGAGCCACGGGTCGTAAAACATCTCAAATGTAACGTCCACTGTTCAAAGTGCCGTCAATGCGAACAAGAGGTGACCGAGACGTGTAACCAATGCACCCCATACCATCACGCCCTGTGATACACCAGTATGGCGATGACGAATACACGCTTCCAATGTGCCTTCACCGCGATGTCGCCAAACACGGATGCGACCATCATGATGCTGTAAACAGAACATGAATTCATCCGAAAATATGACGTTTTGCCATTCGTGCACCCAGGTTCGTCGTCGAGTACACCATCGCAGGCGCCCCTGTCTGATGCAGCGTCACAGGTAACCACAGCCATGGTCTCCGAGCTGATAGTCCATGCTGGTGCAAACGTCGTCGAACCGTTCGTGCAGATAGTTGTTGTCTCACAACGTCCCCATCTGTTGACTCAGGGATCGAGACGTGGCTGCACGATCCGTTACAGCCATGCGGATAAGATGCCTGTCATCTCGACTGCTACTGATACGAGGCCGTTGGGATCCAGCACAGCCTTCCGTATTACTCTCCTGAACTCATCGATTCTATATTCTGCTAACAGTCCTTGGATGTAGACCAACGCGAGCAGCAATGTCGCGATATGATAAACCGCTATCGCAATAGGCTATAATCCGATCTGTATCAAAGTGGGAAACGTGATGGTACTCATTTCTCCTCCTTACACGAGGCATCACAACAACGTTTCACCAGACAACGCCGGTCAACTGTTGTTTGTGTATGAGAAATCGGTTGGAAACTTTCCTCATGTCAGCACGTTGTAGGTGTCGCCACCGGCGCCAACCTTGTGTGAACACTCTGAAAAGCTAATCATTTGCATATCACATAATCTTCTTCCTGTCGGTTAAATTTCGCGTCTGTAGCACGTCATCTTCGTGGTGTAGCTATTTTAATGGCCAGTAGTGTAGTTTGCCTGTAATAAACAACTGAAATCTGTTTTTCTCTTTTTCGATCATCCTGTATTACACTCAGAACGTGACGATTATACATCAGTTTTCTCTAAATGGACAGTCTAACTATTAATGACTTGTTAGAATTAATTCGCATTCACATTCTAAACGAAGACAGAAATATGCAGAAATATATTCTCTTGTATTTGGTCCTCTAATGACACTTCATTAATACACATGCTCATCAGCCGTGGACGAACGGAGAGTATCGATATTTTTCTTTTTATTATACGGCCGATGGAATGTTGAGTATATAACATTACTTTCCTTCTTAAGGGTGGTAGGACGTCAAACGGGCCTTCTTGGAGCAGGAGAGACACCACAGGACATCTTAATTTCCACTGTCTATAGTTTTACGAATAAATTCATAAAACTTTGTCAGCATGACCTGGAAGGATTCATGATTCACAATTATAGCAGTGGAAAATAATTCTTTTACATGTGAAAGTTCATCATTTTTTCACTTCTATTGGCTGCGTTTATTGCTATAAGTTCACGTCTCTTCGTAAGAGATATTCTTCGATGAATTTTGCAGAGCATACAAACCACACTTACAGGTGTGTGAAACTCTATAAATTATTTAATTTATGAAAAAATGAATGTGCTATTACATTTTAAACTTCATGTAAAAAAAATCAAATTTTATAGTTAATTATCTCAATTTTTACCACAGTTTTTAATAGATTTGGAAAATTCTAGAGTTTGATACACCTGTAAGTATGGTTTGTATGGTGTGCAAAATTCATCGAAGAATTTCTCTTACTTATGAAGAAAAGTGTACCTATAGCAACAAATACAGCCAATGGTAAGTGAAAAAATGTCAACTTTTAAACGTTAAGAAAAATTATTTTCTTATATTTTTGAACTTCCATCACCATAAGTGTAAATCCTGAATCCTTTACGGTCATTCTGAGAAAGTCTTATGAATTTATTTTGAAAAGTATAAACGGTGGAAATTAAAAATCCTGTGTTCTCTCTCCTGCTCCAATTAGTCCCGTTTGACGTCCTACCCCCCCCCCCCCCCCCGCCCCCCCTTAAGGTACTCCTTTGTAAAATACAGCTGGGATAGATGCAATAGCTCCACGATTTTCGTAAATGCCAGTGATCTTTCTTTTTTATCCTTGATCGTATTAACTAAAATTGTGGAAACTCTCAGCACAGAGAGACAATTTGTAATGAGAACTCTTTCTCGTCGAACATCGCAGCGAAATACCAACACAAACAGCATGCGCCATCGTGTCAAATTTCCTGTCACTCAAAATTTCTCTCAGAGACGTCCAACACTGTCTGTGTTTGACAAACAGGAAAACTGCCAGATAATTTTACAGACTAGTAATGGTCGACAAACTGTCTGATCGTTTACGCGGGGAGCTTTGGATTGAAGCCTACAGCGAAGACAGACAGAATAAATAAGGCTACGCCTATCTTAGTATTAGCCTTAAGTAACTTAGAGGAACCAAGGAAAATCTACATCCAGATATTCAGACAAGACCTGAACTTCTCTCTTTCCGAATGCAAGTTTAGTGCCTTAACCATTGCGATGTCTCACTAAGTTACAATTTGTTACAGCGAGGTTAACTGTTTGTCCCGCGAGTCTTGCTAAAGCAATAAATTTCGTTAACGGACGTACGTAAAAATAGCTCTTGCCGATGGAAATACCGTTTCCACCAATTTTACATTCTAAGCTACTACGTAAGTAAAACTCTGGGACGTAATTGCTCCAGTTCTTTAATAGAACGCCTTGCGTTTCTTTACCGCCCGTTAATAACCCGCAACTTTTGAAGCATGACCGGGAAAAGAAAACGGTCGTTAAAGACAATAGGAGGGCGCAAATTACATCTGTGTCGCCAGCAAATGCATAGTTAAGCACTTGTCCACGGGGCGGCACTGCTGCTGCAGCTGCTGATTAATTCAAACACGGTCGACCTGGACGGCGGTTCGATAGCGGAGAGCCCTTCGATACTGTTCGTAGCCCCCTCCCTCGCCATCTTTCTCACGAAACAACAGCATGCTGTCACGGGTTGAAAGAAAAGCGAAAGACAGAATTTGTGGTGTCTTCCGCTGCACTGACCAAATTGTTTCTCTACGTATCGGGCCATGAGAATCTCGGATAACTGTCGTGTCCCGTTTCCGACCCCTGGATCGCATCTAACAAAAAGAAATTCGAAAGTTGTACTTACTGATTCAAGTAATGTAAGCATGGTGGATTCTTCTGGCCGGCGGTAAATCACTTATGGGGTTCCACGGGGTTCAGTCTTCCGTCGACTATTGTTTTCATATACGTACACTGCCTTCCATCTAATGTACAGAGTGTATCAAAAACAATCATCCGATTTCAATCAAGGTAACTATTACGTTATTTGAGATAAGTGCATGAACAACTTACTGTTGGAAAGAGCAAACTCGCGAGTTTTACATAGTTCCCGCTAGATAGCAGCAGTGTGCTTCCACTTCATTTCTAATAAAAATAGTGTCGTGAAAACAGAAAGCGTTTTGTGTTCTACGCTTTGCGCAGAGCCGGTCAGTAATAACTGTTCACTGTGACTTTTATGCTAGGTATAGTGATGATCCTGTTACAGCACAGAGCACTAGATGATGGCATGAACAATTCCTAGTTGTTTGAGTAAAGGCAAATCGCCGGGCTGTCCCCGAGTGTCTGACACAGGCGTCGAATGCATCCGCATAGTTTCACAAGGAGACGACAGAAATCCGTTAGCCGTGCACCTCGACAGCTCAACTCCGAAGTCCGTCTGGCGGGCGTTGAGTCGACATTTACACCATAGGAAATTCAGCTACTCCAAGCTCTTCATGAAGGTGACAAACAATAACGTTGCAGTTCTGTAATTTTGTTCTTGGCAAGTTTTCTTCCTTGCTTCCTGTTTAGTGACAAGGCAACATTTCCTTAAAATGGAAAAGTTAACCGTCATAATGTGAGAATTTGCTGTGCGGAAGCTATAAATCAATACCTCATTGACATACGCCGTGCATCTCAAGGAGGCGTTCTCAAAATAGAAAAACCAAAACGCAAGAGCCATGCACACGGGGGGGGGGGGGGGGGGCAGTTAATAACATTAACGTTTGCAAAATATATTTTAAAAAATTACGAATTTCTGCCAGTTAACTTACGGCAAACACACACGCTCGCCAGGTAGGACTTGCAAACTTTTACAACATTCTCCTTTGAAGGCAACAGTTCGTACCCGTAATGAAATGGCAAACTTTTTCATGGCAAGAAAACACACTAAAAACCAACTACCTGTATAAAACATATAAGCACATTGAGTAAAAGTCTTAAAAGTTATTGAATTGGAAAAACACACATTTTTTGCTGACTAGAAACAATATAAAAAATCCAGTACGGCGTACATTAACAACCTTGCTTATTATAGCCAAATATACATACACACAAATTTACGTAAGCTACAGCCTCCAGATGAGCAGGAATTCGTTATGCAATTGACTAGTTCTTACCACGAGGCAGAAGGAATTTTTCTTCCTTCTCAGAGTACCTTTTACACGTGAGTATAGTAATAGTAGTTAAGGCAGGCGAGAGACTGGATCAGGCTTCCGTGCCTTGCGGTTTAAACAGTGCAGTCATTGGTACCTTAGACTTTCACAGACATGGCAGAGGCTAACAGTCGAATAAACCAGTAGGCAAGCTGGGAGGGGAAAGAAGCAATCCGAGCCACAGATTTACTCGGACTCACCCCTTTCGTCCTCAAAAGGGGACAAACGGACCACCCTATCTAATATTACCACCTTCCAGCGCGTGGGCAGACGAGAATGAATGGCGGGAAACGCCCCAAAAAATACGGCTGGCATAATTAACAAGATTAAGTAAATTGAATTCAAGACACTTAATAAAATTTGTTAGCAATCAGTACTGAACTTCTGGTGCGTTACGACTCTCAGGACTGAACCAACGCAGCACCTCGAAACGCTCTGCCGAGCCGCCCGCTGCCAGCCGTTTCAACGGACGCAGGGAGGCGCGCCGATGTCCAGAACCTCCTCGCCGGTCGACAGCATACGGCCGAACTGCACATTACGCCCCTCGCGGACCCACGCTCAGGAAGATTCCTTTCGCGTCGCTTACGCCGATGCAGCGGCCTGCGTGCTGTCCCTCCAGCACCGGCAGAGAAGTCACTTCCTGATGCCCACTCTCCAAGACAGACCATACAGCCACTTCCTAGGCCCACGCGAACAGCCCACTTTTCCCCTTTCCCGCTAGAGAGCCTGTACACAGAGAAAGTGGCCATAGGTGAAGTTGCATGTGATTGGTTGATTAGCTTCGGCGGCATTTTTCTGTCAAACGTCTCTCGCGCTTCCTATGTTCGCCGTACTTTTGAGTTGAATTGAAGTTCATAGGACTTCTGGAAAAGATTAAAAGGTATTTGAATTGTTGGGAGACTTGTTATGCGTTGTGCATGCATGTTCGATTTAGTTGTATATCGTTTTTAGTACGTAATTAGCGTTTGCGGGCATAGTGGTAGGTAGCATCACAAGCTTTTCTGAAGCGAATATCTGACAGTCCTTGCTGGAAACGGAAAGCTCCTGTAATTGTTGTGCGATGCTCATTCGACTTTATAGCGTCAGACTTTCTTTCGTTGCGAATCGGAACACTGCGCATTATTTTGGTTCCAGTATTATTGCCTGACTGTTGACGCAGCCAAGTTGTAGGCACGTTTTCCGCAGTTGTCGTGGTTGCTGAAACAGTATTCGTAGTACATAATTGTAGGAACTCTTGAAGACAGTTTTTAATAGGCCTACTTACTGTGGGGTAGAAGGGATACGGTAGTTTTCTTGTTATATTCGGTCGTTATTACAGTAGCCTACATTTAACATTACCTGATTTTTGTAATCTTTTTCGTTTGTTATCTATGAGAGGTATTCCAGTTGTGATTTCGTAGACTTTCCCGGCGTAATAACTGCTGATATTCTTCACGGGTTTGCAGCCGGATCATTTCGTCCTCCAGACACAATATTTCGGCGGACCAGCTGGCCGCCATCCTCAGGTGAGTTAATGCTGGTGCACTGCCTCGCCGGAACTGAGTTCCAGCCACAACGACGGAAACCTTTATACACCACAAACCGTTCACCGCGCATGCGCGAGAAGATAGCGCCTCCTGGCGGTAAGAAGACACGCAGCGCGCCGGTGGAGAAAGACGGCGGAAACGATAAATCGCATCAGGAAGGATCCAAAGATCGAAAAGAAGAACGTTTTTGTTTAATGTCCGACAACATCGGATTCCATATTTTGCTTAGAGGAAAACCTCTATCCCTGTTAATAATATTGCTTGCTAATCTGATTTCAATAGATTCTTTAAGAATACATTCCCAATAGCGAGAAGCAGGAGAGATCAATTGTGTCCTGTCGTACATCATTCTGTGTCCCTCGTTAAGGCAATGTTCCGCCACTGCAGATTTCTCGGGCTGGAGCAACCGAGTGTGCCGATGATGTTCCACACACCGGTCCTTAATCGTTCGAATAGTCTGACCAATGTACTTCTTTCCACAGTGACACGGGATTTCATATACACCGGGTTTCCTCAAACCCAAATTATCCTTAACTGAGCCGAGAAGGGCTCTAGTCTTGGCCACCGGCGTAAAAACACTTTTAATATCATATCTCCTTAGAATTCTTGAAATTTTAGATGATATACTTCCCGCAAAGGGTAAATAAGCAACAGCTACAAAAGTATCCTCTATAGGCTCGCGTGACGGACCAAACTGAAGAGCACGGCATATTTGTTGTTCCGTATATCCATTCTGTTTGAAAACAGTTTTCAAATGGTCAAGTTCTTCTTTCAAATGTTCCTCGTCAGAAATGGCATAAGCTCTTTTTACCAAAGTCCGCAAAACTCCACTACGTTGGTGTGGTGGATGACAGCTGGTCGCATGAAGATAACAGTCAGTATGAGTAGGTTTCCGATACACACTGTGTCCGAAAGTCCCAGCAACTTGGGCGCCCCTACCTATAATTTGGCCAAATATTTAGCTTCGGTCCTCAGGCCATATGTGGGAAAATGTGAACATCACATATCTAATTCGTCTGACTTCATTCGACGATTAAAATCATTATACTCTGGTCCTTCTGACTTGCTTGTCAGCTTTGATGTTATTTCTCTTTTTACTCGGGTTCCTCTTGAAGAGTCCCTGTCACTAATCAGTGAGAAATTAGATGAAGAAACCACCAAGTTATGTCGTCATGTGTTGACTTCGACGTATTTCCTTTTTAATGATGTATATTTTGAGCAAACTGACGGAGTGGCTATGGGGAGTCCCCTCTCCCCCATAGTCGCTAACCTTTTTATGGAAGACTTTGAGGACATGGCACTCAAAACTTCGTTTCTTAAACCTAAGTGTTTTTTCAGATATGTTGATGACATTTTTATGGTTTGGCCGCATGGAATTGATGCCTTGAATCGTTTTTTGGATCACTTTAATTGTCTACATCCGAGCATTCAGTTTACCATGGAAATTGAAAGTGATGGCAAACTTCCATTTCTTGATGTTTTGGTTGAAAGAAAGGACGATGGGACTTTCGGACACAGTGTGTATCGGAAACCTACTCATACTGACCGTTATCTTCATGCGACCAGCTGTCATCCACCACACCAACGTAGTGGAGTTTTGCGGACTTTGGTAAAAAGAGCTTATGCCATTTCTGACGAGGAACATTTGAAAGAAGAACTTGACCATTTGAAAACTGTTTTCAAACAGAATGGATATACGGAACAACAAATATGCCGTGCTCTTCAGTTTGGTCCGTCACGCGAGCCTATAGAGGATACTTTTGTAGCTGTTGCTTATTTACCCTTTGCGGGAAGTATATCATCTAAAATTTCAAGAATTCTAAGGAGATATGATATTAAAAGTGTTTTTACGCCGGTGGCCAAGACTAGAGCCCTTCTCGGCTCAGTTAAGGATAATTTGGGTTTGAGGAAACCCGGTGTATATGAAATCCCGTGTCACTGTGGAAAGAAGTACATTGGTCAGACTATTCGAACGATTAAGGACCGGTGTGTGGAACATCATCGGCACACTCGGTTGCTCCAGCCCGAGAAATCTGCAGTGGCGGAACATTGCCTTAACGAGGGACACAGAATGATGTACGACAGGACACAATTGATCTCTCCTGCTTCTCGCTATTGGGAATGTATTCTTAAAGAATCTATTGAAATCAGATTAGCAAGCAATATTATTAACAGGGATAGAGGTTTTCCTCTAAGCAAAATATGGAATCCGATGTTGTCGGACATTAAACAAAAACGTTCTTCTTTTCGATCTTTGGATCCTTCCTGATGCGATTTATCGTTTCCGCCGTCTTTCTCCACCGGCGCGCTGCGTGTCTTCTTACCGCCAGGAGGCGCTATCTTCTCGCGCATGCGCGGTGAACGGTTTGTGGTGTATAAAGGTTTCCGTCGTTGTGGCTGGAACTCAGTTCCGGCGAGGCAGTGCACCAGCATTAACTCACCTGAGGATGGCGGCCAGCTGGTCCGCCGAAATATTGTGTCTGGAGGACGAAATGATCCGGCTGCAAACCCGTGAAGAATATCAGCAGGTATTCCAGTTGTTTACTTGTGACATGCAAAAAGTTTGAAAACGTGGCAAGAAGTACTAATACGTCTCACACTTTTTGGATGTCACAAGTAAACAACTGCTTACGACTTTCATTCATCTGACGCAATACAGGTACGTTAAATCTTAAGCGTTATGCACTTCCGATACAAAACAAATGATATACACTATTTTTTTATTTACGTTACTTTCATTGTAATACGTCTAGCAAACGAACTTTAAAGGAGATAAATTCAAGTAACGAATATTTTTTACAGCCACTGTATCAAACTTTCCTTCGCTGTACGTAGTAGGCTACTGTGAGTATATTATAGCTCTAATTAAAGGCATTTAACGAATGATTTCCCCATATTGTCTTGTGTTTTTGATTCGGTGAGTGTGTATTCCACTACTGGCCATTCAAAAGTCCCACCCACACATTGGCAGAAAAATTGCCGCCATATCGTCCAGTTGGTCACTCTCTCTCTATACAGCGTCTCTACTTCTATTGCGACAACGGCGCCACCGCCAGAAAACAGAGGGTGACTGCTTCACGCTAAGCGCTGCGGCGCGCTTTTCAAAGCTAACTTTACTACGGCTCAACTATTACTCTCATTTTCTAAAATACATGATACATATCATGTTAGAATTCAAAATCTCGCAACGTTTTTCATTTTTTATATGAAAGTGCTAACTGTACTACAATCTTATTGGGCCAATTCTTATCTTTGTTTCAATTGTATTTTTGACATATTGAAACTAATTATGTACTGCTTTTAGTTTGTATCAATGCATATGTAATGATATTGCTATATAGCTATTGAACGACTAATAATATTTCAAATATCACAAATTTTTCTCCAAATCGAGTTCCATTAGCATGTTGTGGTATCAGATGCCAAATGTGGCATATTGGATGCCAGGAGGTGCCGTATTAAAACTCGGCAAGAACCTTCCAAACGATTTATTTGCTTCCGCTACAGTGCTCCGTTCACCTCGGTCTGCATCACAGGGCCCCGCAATGCTGAGGACGCACCCCCAGCAGCCTGTACAACACAGCGCTGTGTCGTGATGGCCTCATACGCCAGCTGCAGAGTTCCGATCAAGTCAGTGGCCACCGCCCTCGTTGTTTCTGCGCTGCTCCACCGGAAGGTGTAGGCCGGCCCTGCGGCTGCTTCTTCACTCGCTGGCATAGCTGAGAATGCAGTGGCAACGACCGCCCGCGATCCGGCGTCCGAATCTGCGGCCCTCGCCTCGGAAGTCTCCGGAGTGTGTCGGGAGCTGAGACGACTGCCCGCACTAGCGAGTCAAAGAGAGGCCTGACCTGGCTGGCTCCGGACCCTGCGTCGGCCTCAGAGGGTCGAACCAACGACCCACCGTGGACTGAGAAGCTGTTGCAACATCCCTGTTGCTGCGTGTAGCCTGGCGGTGTGACACGCCCTGCTGTCCAGGAGAGCTGAGACATCTGAATGGCTCTGATTAGAAAACAACACTTATTTATACTCAGACGCGTGCCTCTGTTTTGCTAATGCTCAGTTTCGTATCTCATACTCATAACACTTAGGTTGGCCAGCCGCCCTCTTCTGCCTGTGACTTGCACCATGGAAACTTCTGTGTGCGTCCTCTCCAGCAGTTCTACACCCCTTCGGCCTCCATTTTCCTTCACAACTGCTGGTAAGCATAACTTACTGCAAACCGGCCCGCACCTGGCTGTAACTCATGCTCTGAATATCACACAAAACTAACTTTCCCTATCCTAGACGGTGGTGCCCCTACAGTCAGAACACATCTGTGTTTTTTTATGTAGCAACTAAGGTGGAAACTGTTTCCACGATGGACACATGCAATTCAGATCATTGTATGTTCAGTAACTGTTTGCATTTGAAAGATATAATAAGTTGTTGATATTTCATTGCTTACAAAATTAGATATCTGTCCCAAGTCGAAGTTTCAATAACCAGCCAGTGAATCTGTATCTACATCTACATGACTACTCTGCAATTCACATTTAAGTGCTTGGCAGAGGATTCATCGAACCACAATCATACTATCTCTTTACTATTCCACTCCCGAACAGCGAGCGGGAAAAACGAACACCTAAACCTTTCTGTTCGAGCTCTGATTTCTCTTATTTTATTTTGATGATCATTCCTACCTATGTAGGTTGGGCTCAACAAAATATTGTGTCAGAATACACACCATTCCCTTTGTTACACGTGGCATCCGTATTGGCGCTGTCTTTGTGGAGCTTCCTACAGAGGGTACCCTATACGTACATGATAGAGCGGTTCATACTCCATGCTACAACCTCCAGCAGTGAGCACAGGCTATATGATAAAACACTGAATGAAACCAGATACCTTTTTTAAAAAATATACTGTATGCAACCTAGGCTGTTTTATATTGCACAAAAATTTGTAATAATTTATATATTTCTAAATATATGGTACAACATCTATGATAAATGTAGCACATTGTGTGGAAATAATAGCTAGAGTGGAAAGTTAAAAAATGTTAGGTGGATATAATAATGAGAATATTAGCTAGAAAAAATACATGTCTTAACTCATGGAACAACTGAGTGCAGCCACCTTTGTTCTTGTAATCACTACGAATTTGGGGAGAGACAAGTCAGTATATTAACATGTTTTCATTCTGTAATGTCATATGGTATAGTGCTAGGGGGTAACTCATCTTTAAGAAAGAAAATTTTCATTGTTCAAAAATGTGCCGTGAGAATAACATGTGGTGCTGACCCACTATCATCTTGCAGATACCCGTTAGTGGAATTTGACATTCTGTTTCTTCACAGCGTATTTATTCCCAATGAAATTTATTGTAAGTAGCCTACTGAAATTCAAAATCAACAGTGATGTGCATAATTAGTAATTACAATGCTAGAAGAAAAAATTACATTCATTACTCGACATTAAGGCTGCCTTTAGTGCAAAAGGGGATTGCATTACAGTTCCTCTAAAATTTTTCCTCACTAGCCGCATGACGTAAAATGTCTGACTGGTACCAAAGTTAAATTGGAAAATCTGAAAAAGTATGTTTATAACACCTGCTTCTATTCGATAGAGAAATTTCATTTTATGTAGTATGATACGGGTGGCTGGTAGCATTTACTACCTCACTGTACTTAAAAAAATAATCATGTAAGTGGTCGGCATGTAGTCATGTTTACATACGAGTATGTGGTGTGAGTGTACAATGACTCGTTCCACACCATTACTATAAACTGTGTTATCTCTGACGCATGCACAATTACCCTACAGTATTGCATAAAATGATTTAAAAACGTTGCAAGCGCCTCACTTTGAGAATGGCTGACATTGTCGGCAGAAATATCGGAACAAGAATTAATACACACACAAAAAAAAAAACGTTTTGAATCATCTCGGTTCCGAGAGTTTCGGACTCAGTACAGAAAATTGGAATGGAGATCAGCATAAACATCATTTCCGCCCCTTTTATTGCTCATGAAAAGCACACATTGCATGTTGTACCACCATAGAAGGAGACCTTCAGAGTTGGTGGTCCAGATTGCTGTGCACACCGATAGTTCTAATACCCAGTAGCTCGTCCTCTTGCATTGATGCACGCCTGTATTCGTCGAGGCATACTATCCACAAGTTCATCAAGACACTGTTGCTCCATATGGTCCCACTCCTCTACAGCGTTTCGGCGTGGATTCCTCAGAGGGGTTGGTGGGTCACGTCGTCCATAAAGAGCCCTTTCCACTCTGTCCCAGGCATGTTCGATAGGGTTCATGTCTGGAGAACATGCTGGCCACTGTAGTACAATGATGTCGTTATCCTAAAGGAAGTCATTCACAAGATGTGCACGATGGGGGCGCGAATTGTTGTTCATGAAGACGAATGCCTCGGTAGTATGCTGCCGATATGGTTGCACTGTCGGTCGGAGGATGGCATTCACGTATCGCACAGCCGTTACGGCGCATTCCGCGACCTCCAGCGGAGTGCGCCGGCCCCACATTGTGCCAGGGAACCTCCACCTTGCAGCACTCGCTGGACAGTGTGTCTAAGGTGTTCAGCCTGACCGGGTTGCCTTCAGCCACGTCTCCGACGATTGTCTGGTTGAAGGCATATGTGACACTCATCGCTGAAGAGGACGTGATGCCAATCCTCAGCGGTCCATTCGGCATGTTGTTGGGCCCATCTGTACCGCGCTGCACGGTGTCGTGGTTGCAAAGATTGACCTCGCCGTGGACGTCGGGAGTGAAGTTGCGCATCATGCAGCCTATTGCGCAGAGTTTGAGTCGTAACGCGACGTCCTGTGGCTGCACGGAAAGCATTATTCCACATGGTTCCTGTCAGGGTTCCTCCGAGTCATAGTCCGTAGGTAGCGGTCATCCACTGCAGTAGTAGCCCTTGGGTGGCCTGATCGAGGCATGTCATTGACAGTTCCTGTCTCTCTGTATCTCCTCCACGTCCGAACGACATCGCTTTGGTTCACTCTGAGACGCCTGGACACTTCCCTTGTTGAGAGCCTTTCCTGACACAAAGTAACAATGCGGACGTGATGGAACCGCGGTATTGACCGTCTAGGCCTGGTTGAACTACAGACAACACGAGCCGTGTACCTCCTTCCTGGTGGAATGACGGACTGATCGCCTTTCGGACCCCCTCCGCGTAAAAGGCGCTTCTCATGTAAGGTAATTTACATCTTTGGGCGGGTTTACTGAGATCTCTGAACAGTCAGAGGGACTGTGTCTGTGACACAATATCCACAGTCAACGTCTGTCTTGACGAGTTCTGGGAACTGGGGTGGATGCAAAACTTTTTTTGATGTGTGTAATTTACCAGATACGCACCCGGAAATTGTGGAATATTAAGTGCGTGGGGAAAACTTTCAGAAACACATTCCTGTATGATGTTTGCCGGCAACCTGTTGCTAGATTTTGTACCAGAACATAGAACAATTGTAACCCGAGACAGTGACGTAAAGTCTGTATCGATACTATTTTTCTTCTAGCATTACGGTTACGAATTGCTGAGTCCACCTTAAATTCTCCCTTGTTATTGACTACAATTATCATTACGGAGTATCTGAACTGGCGGCAGATAAGTGTAAAAAATCTCTAGCCCCAGAAGAGGCTTCCCCGCAAGGTGTTCGTCTGTCAACTTCACACAATACTATAACTGCTCACTTCCGTAGAATACACATCTTTTTGATCTCAGCTGCATTATCCCAGAAGATTGTTCTGAGTGAAAGTATGCTAGCAGTTGTGTCAGCAGGTCAACACAGTGAGAGAAATTTCTAAGTGCAAAGCAGTCAGACAGAGCTTTTCGGTTACATTGTTCACATACATGATGGTTCCACTTCAGTTTTATTATTGATCTGGGTGCCGAGAAACTTCGCACGTGGGGCCACATCCAAATTTCTGTAAGTAATTTTACTATGTTTGAAACTGTACAACTGAGTAATTGTAACATTTAGGTTTAAACCAATTGGTGTGAACCAGTCGCAAGTCCGTTCCATTATTCTCCTGGCTCCTACTGACGAGAGCGCACTTGGGCGCTTCATAGGTATACGCGTGTCACTAACAAATACCAACAGTTTTTGAAGACTCTTCCAATGTCCTGCACAAATCATCCATATAGGTCAAAAACGGGTGCCGACCCATCATTAAATACTGAAGAATACCGTACACGATGCTTCCTGCGTCGATTTTTTTTGTTACTCAAGTCATATCATTCATTAATGCTGCCCTTTAAAGTACAGGTCATCTTAGCTTTTCACTGAAATATCGTCTATAGACGAGAAGGAGTCGCCTAGATGAAACGACTTCAGTTTATACAATGTGATTATTGTTAACGTTTAAAAACCCCCAAAGTGACCTAAACGACGCTGAGACAATGAAATCATGAGGCCAAAATGTCGGGAAATGCCCAAACAGTGGATGAACATGTGACGTCACCAGATGACGTACCTCGTCGCATGTAGGGCCTATAGCAAACAGTTGGGCTTGTCAATTCTACCCTCGCCTGCAGGGGGCAGCGCTACATATCCCTCCACTGGCCACTGTTTTCTTTCTTGCGTTATCCGAAGGGACACGAGTGCTTACGGTAGTGGTAACAAGACATCATCATCATCATCATCATCATCATCATCATCATCATCATCATCATCATCATGTCCTTTGCCTCTCCATTTTCTGCGATCCATTGCTTCCTTCTTAAAGCTGCTGTATGTTGTACCGTCCATCATGTCATCCAGTATCTGGAATCTCGTCCTTCCTCTCTTCCTTTTCCCTTCTACATAACCTTCTAAAACTGTTTTTATCAGTCCATCATTCTTTCTTAATATATACCCAATCCAATTTCTTTTTCTTCTCTTTATTACATCTAGTAACTGTCTTTTCTCTCCCACTCTTCTCAGAACCCCTTCATTTTTTACTCTGTCCATCCAACTTATTATTTTCATCTCCGCCACGTCCAGATCTCAAAAGCCTCCAGCCTTTCTCTGTCTTTTTTCCTCATAGTCCATGTTTCAGCGCCATATAGAAGAACTCTCCATGCAAGACATTTTATGAGTCTCTTTCTAAGTTCTCTGTCCAGACCGCTGCAGAAGATTCTCCTTTTCTTATAAAACGCCTCTTTTGCCATTGCTATCCTTGTTTTAATTTCTGTGGTGCACTTCCAGTCGGTGTCTATCGTGCTTCCAAGATACTTAAAATTTTGCACCTGTTCAAATGGCTCTGAGCACTATGGGACTCAACTGCTGTGGTCATTAGTCCCCTAGAACTTAGAACTACTTAAACCTAACTAACCTAAGGACATCACACACATCCATGCCCGAGGCAGGATTCGAACCTGCGACCGTAGCAGTCCTACAGTTCCGGACTGCGCGCCTAGAACCGCGAGACCACCGCGGCCGGCTTTTGCACCTGTTCTAGTGTTTCTCCATTCAGCATAATTTTTCTTTCCTTATTTCCACCTAGTGCCAATACTTTTGTTTTATTTGTGTTAATTTTCATTCCATATTTTTTATGCACAAAAGATGGTAACAAGACTACAAAGAATCTGTTTACGTTTACGAAAGCAGGGTAGCCTATAGAAGCAACGTGTAGCACTGCCCTTATCAGCTAGAATAATATCGACAGGCCCAGCCGCTACACGTACGGCGAGGTACGTTATATGGTGACGTCACATGTTCGACATCTGTCATCCACTTATGGGATATTCCCAACATTTGCTGCCTCAAGTATCTTATAATAAATTACATGATTACATGTCTCGGTGCCATCTAAGTCGCTTCGGGAGTTTTTAAACTTAAATAAGAATCATCCTGTACGTAAATTTAACTTGTTGTCTGACAGACATTTTAGTTTACTGGGTAAATGCCACTAACAGTGCAACTTCCGTAACTGCTACGTTTACATGTGGCAACTACCGGAAGGGAAAACCTAATTTTGGAAACATTTCCTCTGCCGTGTTTACTTACACCGTCAACTATCGGTTTTCCGATAATCAGTCGTTTTATAATTATGACATCTGGATCTCAGCAGTCCCGATTTTCTATTTAGCCAGCTTGATGGCTATTTCTATTCAGTATGAGATGGACAACTTCTCTTTCAGTCTGACACTACTTCGTGCTCTTCGCTGCACACTCACTCCGACGAGACTAGCCAAAGAAAAAAAAAAGATAAAAGCTACAAGAACGGTTGAGCGTTTACATGGAATCGAAAACTGAGTGTGGAAGAGGAAATTCAGCAGCTAGAACCGCATTCCCTAATGAAAACCGCGTTTGGTAGTTTCGTGTAAGTGTAATGTATCTGTAACCTGTCACACACTAATTGTCTCTCATAAGTAACGGTCACTTAACGAAAATCGTAGCAGAATAGTTTTCAAGCGCAACACTGCCCTGGCAGTGGCAGACAAAGAACATTTCCATTTTTAACACAGCACATAACTATCAACTGCTTTACCGGGGAAGATTTACGAGCAGCAGTAATAAAAACGGCGTTCCACCCTCTCTGTAACGAACGCGACGGCATCGTGCCGGCAGAGCCCGATGCTGCGAGTGCTGACATCTGTGATTCGCTAGGCCAAACTACTAGCGTGGCGTGCGTCGGATGTTAATTAGCGCAATTTGCGACGGCAGCGCCGCCATCTGCCCATTTAGCCGCGCGGCCGGCGCAGACAAACGCGTAATTACACATTAAACAACGTCTAAATGGACTTCTCCGCCGACGGCGGCCATTAGCGCGCCGGCGCTACCTGGATAGCCGGCTTTTGTATCCGATGCGCCGATCGGCGACGCTGCTACCCTCTGCCCGGCGCACGCCGGCACTAACCCCCTTTGTCGCGCCACTACGGCTGATTGGATGTCCAATCATCGCGACCGACTCACGCGCCATCGCGCAAATTGCTGCCCGTCTCTTCTTAACTGCCATTTACCTTCACAGGCCGCTGCGTAAATGCAGAAATGCCGGAGAACAAAGGGCTGTGTTTGGTTTCACGACAGACGCTCCAGCACTGTTTAGATTCGCTTTTAAAAGAGTTCTGCTTGTCGCATGCAACAGATTATGACTTAGTACTAAACGGCTAACCAGGTTCATGGTGCATAGTCCAGTTGCAGGCTGCCTATCTAATGGCTTACAGGGGCAACAAAAATTTGATTTTGAATACTCGATTCATTGCCCGAATTTAAGCTGTAAGATCTTGATGGTTTCCTGCTCATACTATAAAAAGCTATACCACAGAATTTAGTATTTTGGGAGAGATTACCAAATCAACTGAAACCAATAGTGCATTGTAAACATTACAGTGCAGAAGCGTCGAAAAAAATAGTGTGTTTGAGAAGGTCGTGCACAGAATAGTGGTTTTGGAGCATCTTTGAGCTCGGTTCCTGTAAGAGCTGGGAACATGGGGTTAAAATCTTTTGTTTTAGCCTGTGCAATCGTCCATTTGTATAGCCTTTCGACAATCTTTGTTACAGTATATTAAGCAAGGTTCGGTCGAAGAACCGGAGATGGTGCCCGGACAAATTGAGCAAACCGTTTAATTTCTTTTGCGCAAGATTTTGGACTGAAGTTCATGCTGAGCTAACGGCACCATTTGTACGTGCACCGCTCGGATTTTACATGCAAACAAAAATAACACTTTTTCTGGGATGTTTTTGAAGCGTGCCACTTCTGTGATAAACTTGTGCGAAATGTTCAAACTTTGCGCTAAGGTAGATAAATGGATGAACTCAAAACGATTTTTTTTATTCAGCAATGTTTATCCATTGTCGAGATACTATAGTTTAAATTAGAGCTAAACGTAGCACTTAAGTTTCATAATTTCATGAACTGAATGCGCGGAAACGGTTTACAATGGTTCAAATAAATAAAAAACGCGTTAATACGATAAAATTGAAGACCTGCCTACAAAAACCACGTTCTCGTGACTTTTTTTTTTTTTTAACGCGCGTTTATGTGTACCAATCTTGTGCGAGACGGCTTAAATTTTGTAAGAAGGTAGACAAATACAGGTAATTAATGGTCGTCCCGTTTTCTGAAAACTTTATCCCTTGTCACGATGTATGTAAGATGGTTCGAAAGATAATAAAATAACCTATACCGGATCAGTCTTCGTCCGACTCAAGCAAGTATCTAGCTATGGCGGTCTAATGTTAAAATTATGGAATAGTAAAAGTTGGAAACCAGAACGAAAAATGATCCTATCGTAGCACAAAAAAGGAAAATATGTCCTGGACAGAATTTGGGACGTCAAAGAAGGTTACCGGCTTTTCTATATATATGACAGCTTCAAAGACAATGAAATCGAAACATCTTGACATATTGGCGCTTTCTTTATGAATTAACCCCACTTCCACAGCGCACTGATCTCTCTTAGCTGCAATGTGTTGGCCCATCTCCGTCTTGCAGTTTACAGGTGAAGTCCCTGGTCCTGCGCCAAAATCCAGAAGATTCGCCAGCCTTAGTAAACAAGGCGGCAGATTGTCAATCCTAAGGGCCCGGGTTCGATTCCCGGCTGGGTCGGAGATTTTCTCTGCTCAGGGACTGGGTGAAGTGTTGTCCTAATCATCAACATTTCATCCCCATCGACGCGCAAGTCGCCGAAGTGGCGTCAAATCGAAAGACTTGCACCTGGAGAAAGGTCTACCCGACGGGAGGCCCTAGCCACACGACTTAATAGCTACAGAAGTGTTTTTCTGTTGTTTTTTTTTGGGGGGGGGGGCGAGGGCGGGGAGCAGCAGGGATAAAATTTATTGTATCTGGGGGGGGGGGGGGGGTGACAGAATGACATCATGTGTCATGTTACTTTTCTCGACACGATGCATTGTCTTACATGACAGGATGCTAATATTAACAAGTAGAAAAGCACGAATATGTTAAATGTTTTGATATGTATGTCTTTGAAGCTGTCAGATAAGTCGAAGAGCTCCCAGGACATAGTTGCCTTTTTTGTGCTATGATAGTAGCATTTTTCGTTCTGGTGCATATATTTGTTTTGATTTATGTACAAAACGTAAGTGGGTATTCTGGATCCTGTCATGATATATTAATTGTAACTTATCAGGTTATGTATTTGCTGCATTCCTCATACACGTTTATATTATCTACAACAATACAAAATCAGATTACAAACATCGAAACACTCAAAGTAATCTCCTTCCACGGCAGCTGACTCCAAAACTCTTATGACGAAATGAACAACACAGCCATAGACCACAGGTAACAGACTACGCGTGACGTCATTTTACTGTAACCAACGTGTAAGTCACGTGACTCCGGGAACGAAGCCGAGCATATCATTACGCATTTATAGTGTATAGTCTATGACATTTTGTTACAGATCAAATGTCGTGCCTTTTACTAGAAGCAGAAATAATGACCTTCATATACTCTCAGATCAGTCTTGTTTTGTATCCTTCTGATTAGGCAAACTGACGAAAATCTCTGTTTTGAAAGTAAACTGCTTGAAAACACTTGCAGAGGTATTTCCATGAGCTGAAAGTTAGACTGTATGTTGATCCTTATATGTAAAACTCGATGAAAGACTAATGCTTTAAAATGACAGAACATTAATATCTAACTCACTACAGAAATTCTCTACAATATTTTCTAATATATTATGTCCATTGTTTGGTATCTGTACTGGATTAAGCAGAAGTCAAAATATAAACGCTTACTATTGGAAAAAAAACGGACATTATGTATATAAACGGATTTCATTTCTTATAAAACGGTAATGAAACGTTTCATACATACTGTTGAGGATAGTCAGAAAGTTAATACTGCCTGCCAAACCGATATTTCGTCTTCTGATCTTGTGGGAGCGGTGAATTAAGATTGACAGTGTAACAAAAAAAGGCGTTCACCAAATAACTGTAATCGTGTGTTTCATGAAAAGAACTGTAAATACTTTTCAAATGAAAATAAAAATATGGCATTTCAGTCTTTGATCGTTATTTTTTATTTTCAATTACCGGTTTCAGGCTAGCTGCCCATCTTCAGATTTGTTAGACAAAGTTAAATGGCTCTGAGCACTATGGGACTTAACTTCTGAGGTCATCAGTCCCCTTGAACTTAGAACTACTTAAACCTAACTAACCTAAGGACATCACACACACGTCCATGCCCGAGGCAGGATTCGAACCTGCGAGCGAAGCGCTCGCGCGGTTCCAGACTGTAGCGCCTAGAACTGTTCGGCCACCCCGGCCGGCGGACAAAGTTAAAAATATAATTAACAGGAGAGATACAGTTAGTGATTGAAATATCCTACAAAAAGAAATTTTAGAACGTATTAAATGCCAAAATACCATATATTGCAGTTACAGACTAACTTGTCAGTACAGAACTATCGGTTCGCTGTCATAACTAAAGTCAATTTGAATCTGTCAAAACCTTAAACCTTAGAGCAACCTGATTGGTTACAGTAAAAAGTGCCCTTTATCTATAAGAATTGTGCATATGTTATTCACCGTACATATTAATGGCGAATATACTTTTTAATGAAACAATCTTTTTGAAGTAATAACATACACTCCTGGAAATTGAAATAAGAACACCGTGAATTCATTGTCCCAGGAAGGGGAAACTTTATTGACACATTTCTGGGGTCAGATACATCACATGATCACACTGACAGAACCACAGGCACACAGACACAGGCAACAGAGCATGCATAATGTCGACACTAGTACAGTGTATATTCACCTTTCGCAGCAATGCAGGCTGCTATTCTCCCATGGAGACGATCGTAGAGATGCTGGATGTAGTCTTGTGGAACGGCTTGCCATGCCATTTCCACCTGGCGCCTCAGTTGGACCAGCATTCGTGCTGGACGTGCAGATCGCGTGGGACGACGCTTCATCCAATCCCAAACATGCTCAATGGGGGACAGATCCGGAGATCTTTCTGGCCAGGGTAGTTGACTTACACCTTCTAGAGCACGTTGGGTGGCAAGGGATACATGCGAACGTGCATTGTCCTGTTGGAACAGCAAGTTCCCTTGCCGGTCTAGGAATGGTAGAACAATGGGTTCGCTGACGGTTTGGATGTACCGTGCACTATTCAGTGTCCCCTCGACGATCACCAGAAGTGTACGGCCAGTGTAGGAGATCGCTCCCCACACCATGATGCCGGTTGTTGGCCCTGTGTGCCTCGGTCGTATGCAGTCCTGATTGTGGCGCTCACCTGCATGGCGCCAAACACGCATACGACCATCATTGGCACCACGGCAGAAGCGACTCTCATCGCTGAAGACGACACGTCTCCACTCGTCCCTCCAGTCACGCCTGTCCCGACACCACTGGAGGCGGGCTGCACGATGTTGGGGCGTGAGCGGAAGACGGCCTAACGGTGTGCGGGACCGTAGCCCAGCTTCATGGAGACGGTTGCGAATGGTCCTCGCCGATACCCCAGGAGCAACAGTGTCCCTAATTTGCTGGGAAGTGGCGGTGCGGTCCCCTACGGCACTGCGTAGGATCCTACGGTCTTGGCGTGCATCCGTGCGTCACTGCGGTCCGGTCCCAGGTCGACGGGCACGTGCACCTTCCGCCGACCACTGGCGACAACATCGATGTACTGTGGAGACCTCACGCCCCACGTGTTGAGCAATTCGGCGGTACGTCCACCCGGCCTCCCGCATGCCCACTATACGCCCTCGCTCAAAGTCCGTCAACTGCACATACGGTTCACGTCCACGCTGTCGCGGCATGCTACCAGTGTTAAAGACTGCGATGGAGCTCCGTATGCTACGGCAAACTGGCTGACACTGACGGCGGCGGTGCACAAATGCTGCGCAGCTAGCGCCATTTGACAGCCAACACCGGGGTTACTGGTGTGTCCGCTGTGCCGTGCGTGTGATCATTGCTTGTACAGCCCTCTCGCAGTGTGCGGAGCAAGTATGGTGGGTCTGACACACCGGTGTCAATGTGTTCTTTTTTCCATTTCCAGGAGTGTATGAATAACTTTTTTGAGTGGACCATGAACCGAAATAATTTACACTAATTTAAAATTTCTATACAAAGAACCTTGAAAATATAATTAAAATGTAGATATTCTTTCGAAAATGTGCGTTTCCTCTTCTTTGTTTTGATTGGTGGTGGAGAGGATTTCTCTACGTCAGAACGTATACAACGCCACGCCAAATCCTTTTCCGCCTCGCCCAATTCACCTCGCCGCCAGAAATTTTATTTAATGAACGATCGCGGAAATCCCATTGGGACAACCATATCTAGGTTTGATAAACTTTTCAAATGGTCACTTGTAATAACGGTAACCATCTCATCAACATTAGGAATTTCGGAAAACTAAGTTACCTGCACCAGTACACGGCATATACTAGCAACACGGGTCATTTTATTTTTAAAACGTTTGGTTGATTTCAGGTATAAATGAGAAAAACTGTCATTGCTCTCGCGAGTCACGTGACTTACATTGAAACTTCCCCTTTGCATTTAAAAAAATAATGGTGCTGGAGAAACTCCTACGTTATTTGATTTTCAAACAGCTGTGCAAAAATCAACGTACTCAAGACAGTTTTCTCTTCACTTAATCAGATCATCACTAAACTGACAAACAACATTTTAGCGCGACGCAATCTGACTATCAATAATCGCTATATATATAAACTTTCAGGAAACATTCCTCACACACAAAGAAAGAAAATATGTTATGTGGACATGTGTCCGGAAACGCTTAGTTTCCATGTTAGAGCTCATTTTATTACTTCTCTTGCCGGCCGCGGTGGTCTCGCGGTTCTAGGCGCTCAGTCCGGAGCCGCGGGACTGCTACGGTCGCAGGTTCGAATCCTGCCTCGGGCATGGATGTGTGTGATGTCCTTAGGTTAGTTAGGTTTAAGTAGTTCTAAGTTCTAGGGGACTGATGACCACAGATGTTAAGTCCCATAGTGCTCAGAGGCATTTGAACCATTACTTCTCTTCAAATCACCTTAATTATGGAATGGAAACACACAGCAACAGAACGTACCAGCGTGACTGCAAACACTTTGTTACAGGAAATGTTCAAAATGTCCTCCGTTAGCGAGGATATATGTATCCACCCTCCGTCGCATGGAATCCCTGATGCGCTGATGGAGCCCTGGAGAATGGCGTATTGTATCACAGTCGTCCACAGAACGAGCACGAAGAGTCTCTACATTTGGTACCGGGGTTGTGTAGACAAGAGCTTTCAAATGTCGCCATAAATGAAAGTCACGAGGGTTGAGGTCAGGAGAGCGTGGAGGCCATGGAATTGGTCCGCCTCTACCAATCCATCGGTCACCGAATCTGTTGTTGAGAAGCGTACGAACACTTCGACTGAAATGTGCAGGAGCTCCATCGTGCATGAACCACATGTTGTGTCGTACTTGTAAAGGCACATGTTCAAGCAGCACAGGTAGAGTATCCCGTATGGAATCATGATAACGTGCTCCATTGAGCGTAGGTGGAAGAACATGGGGCCCAATCGACACATCACCAACAATGCCTAACCAAACGTTCACAGAAAATCTGTGTTGATGACGTGATTGCACAATTGCGTGCGGATTCACGTCAGCCCACACATGTTGATTGTGAAAATTTACAATTTGATCACGTTGGAATGAAGCCTCATCCGTAACTAAAATGAGGTCTAACACGGAAATTAAGCGTTTCCGATATGTGACATCCAATTAAACAAATTTCCTTTTTCTGAGGAACATACGTCCAGATCGTCCGCTCATAGTAACCTCTCAAAACTCTGGCATCTCTCTCCCCACATCCACCAGTGCTGGTGGCTCACCTCCAACTACCCAACGCTACGCGCTGTTCACTACACAAGCGAATATTCCAACAAAGAGTCCAACCAGCCACAGACTGCACAGAGTGCAGTCAGCGATTTTCATACAGAGCACTATCTGCCATTACTAACATAAAAACCTAAACAGCCTACTTACAAGATGAGTAGTAGGGTGATGGGAGTATCAGCACAATTTTGATATCAATTTCATATGCAATTAATTAAATTGATTAATTAATCACCCCCACCCCACACACCCCCAACCATACTCACCCGCACCCTCAGATAAAATCACGTGTGTCCCTAGCGGTGTGTGTAACCCAGCTTCCTCATCCCCTTCTCCCTCACCCCCACCACTCTCCCCCCCCCCCCTCCCCAACCTACCCCACTGACAGGTACTTTGAATTTTGATGGGAATTTCCAATTTTTGGGGACGGTGGGGGGGATTTGTTTGTCGCACGGCTGTGCTGGCATCTCTCACCAACCCCAGCCCTTCTGCTCAGGAACTGGCAGGACACTAAAAATAGGCAGTACTCTTTCCGGGACTCGAACCCTGGTTCTCCTGGGCGGAAAGCACAAATGCACCTTCCTAACACAATTAAACCACCAGACGCAGTTGGAATTGATAGGACATTAAAAATGGTGATGCCCTCTCCGGGACTCGGACCCTGATTCAGCTGGATAGAAAGCCCAAGTGCACCCATTAACACGTGGAAACTGTTCAGATGCGGGAGAGGAAGGTTAGGTTAGTGTATTTTATTTATTTTGGTGGGGAAAGTGACGCAAAGATCGATCCTAAATGCGTAATTAATCACAAATATCGGGCCTAATTACACAACTATATGCATAGCGCTGCGCAATGGCGACATAAAATCGCAATAGAATTCAAAAACTGATGACATCATACAACTGGTGTTATCCTGCTGGGAAAAAATTTCGCAATACCACTCGAAACAGACGCAAATATTGATCCTAATTACGTAATTAATCACGAAGATTGGGCCTAATTACTCAACTTGACCTTTTCTTTCACACTAAGAAACTTTACAGTTTAACTGAAGAACTGCATTGAAGATACGAACAGAATGGCTTGTTGCTGGTACTGCTTGTTCTACTAAAAGGGTCGGAAAACGTTGCGTGCACGGATAAAAGGGTTACAGTATATCATCGCTCTGAAGATCTGGTCCCGCTAGCAGTTCATCCTCTCTCATCTTTCCTGAGGTACACCTCACAGCGTGGCGAAATCACTGTAACTTCTGTATTAGGCCACATATAACTGCTAGTCGTGTGGGACACCACGAACTGTGCTCGATAAATTAAATACCCACGGCAGACGAACTAATGACACCGACGTAAACCAGTCGTGTATATTCTGGCAACAGTTAGTGGTCAGCGCCTGGACGCCAAGTTTCTGAGGCTCCCACCAATCAGTTTATCAGAGCTTCCAGATTGAGTTCTCGATATTCCGCACAACAGTCCTTAAAATCCCCGAACCAACATTGTTTCGTCAGCTTTTCCCCAAATGTCTATTACTGAACACTGTCATTTTTCGTCAGTGCTGGCAGACTGAAGATGTGAAATTATACGTTCATGGCCAAAACGTTATCATATATATCACAATTTATAGTATACAAACTAAAATTTTTAATTTGTAAATAAACTACAGAGCCCAACCAGAAAAATAATAAACCTGCTCTTGGGCTACCTCATTTTCTTTCTTAATGCCTTTTGCGTTATTATACTTATTTACCAACAGGACAACAAAAAAGCGCAACACGCTGTAAAAACTGATAATGCCATACAACAGGTATTACCCTGCTGGGAAAAAATTTCGCAATACGACTCGAAACCAGTGACAGAAACAAACTCTACCCTACACCTACAAGCTGGCAGGAAAAAGGCTGAGGTGTAAGGTACTGTCTTTATTCGTTTTGGTGGGAAATACGTTCAGCTAACTACATGCCGGTGATGAACAGAGAGGAGTTTAAAAAGTGTATTACCTGCAATCATACAGTGTCTATCGTTGTTTAACATCAGAGTTCGCTACAGACATCAACTAAAAATCACCCTACAGCCCAGCTAAACAAAACCGATACACACTATCACATCTGATGGAAAAAGCGCGGCACGGTTCTAATTACACTTCGAAATTGTATTTAAAAAACAACCACATGTACTGACCGGGTCATAGCGCAGCACATGTACTGGGGAAAATCGTCGTCCGAAAAGACTGCAGAGTAGGCGCTAGTTGAACGTGCGTTCTCCTCGCTGTTCAATCACAAACTGCCGAAAATCGAGGCCCTCTCCCCTGCCTCCCTCCAACCACCTACGGGATGGATGGATTGAGAAAGGGAGGGAGGCAGGGAAGAAGCTACCCCACCAGCTTCCTCGCGACACATGCTGGTCGCTGTCTGCCTTGAGATGATGTTCCTTTGCCAACATAAAAGCAGGTTTAGTCAACTAAACAATAGGAGATGAAATAACGACTGTCCCGAATGCATCTTGACACAGCCACTCCTAGTGGCCAGGGGCACGCCTGCGGCGACGAGCTGTCACAGGCTGGACAGGTCCTCAACGCCTCTCACTCTGGAGTGGAAGACACTTTCTTCTAACGTCACGTAGGACGCTCCAGCTAGGACCAGGGGAGAGGCTCCGTCTCATACGGAAGTCGCCCGCAGTTCTGCGCTGAGCTGTTTAACATCAACTCAAAAAAAAAAGGTTCAAATGGCTCTGAGCACTATGGGACTCAACATCTAAGGTCATGAGTCCCCTAGAACTTAGAACTACTTAAACCTAACTAACCTAAGGACATCACACACATCCATGTCCGAGGCAGGATTAGAACCCGAAACCGTAGCAGTCACACGGTTTCGGAATGAAGTGCCCAGAACCGCACGGCCACCGCGGCCGGCTAACATCAACTCAACTACTACAATAAAGCAACTATTAAAAACGGAAAAAAACATTCTCGACGATAATAAATGTCGTATTTTCATGAAGATAGACAAAGCCCATTTCCATTTTGTTTTATGAGCAAAATCGGTATAGTTTTTTTACACAACTGTCCATTAAAATTGCTACACCACGAAGATGACGTGATACAAACGCGAAATTTAACCGAGAGGTAGAAGATGCTGTGATATGCATATGATCAGCTTTTCAGAGCATTCACACAAGGTTGGCGCCGGTGGCGACACCTACAACATGCTGACATGAGGAAAGTTTGCAACCGATTTCTCTTACACACACAGCAGTTGACCGGCGTTGCCTGGTCAAACGTTGTTGTGATGCCTCGTGTAAGGAGGAGAAATGCGTACCATCACGTTTCCGAGTTTGATAAAGGTCGGATTGTAGCCTATCGCTATTGCGGTTTATCGATCGCGACATTGCTGCTCGCGTTCGTCGAGATCCAATGACTGTTAGCAGAATATGGAATCAGTGCGCTCTGGAGGGTAATACGGAACGCCGAGCTGAATCCCAACGGCCTCGTATCACTAGCAGTCGAGATGACAGGCATCTTATCCGTATGGCTGTAACGGATCGTGCAGCCACGTCTCGATCCTTGACTCAAGATATGGGAACGTTTGCAAGACAACAACCATCTGCACGAACAGTTCGACAACGTTTGCACCAGCATGGACTATCAGCTCGGAGACCATGGCTGTGGTTACCCTTGACGCTGCATCACAGACAGGAGCGCCTGCGATGGTGTATTCAACGATGAATCTGGGTGCACGAATGGCAAAACGTCAGTTTTTCGGATGAATCCAGGTTCTGTTTACGGCATCATGATGGTCGCATCTGTGTTTGTCCTCTTCGAGGTGAACGCACATTGGAAGCATGTATTCGTCATCGCCATACTGGCGTATCACCCTGCGTGATGATATGGGGTGCCATTGGTTACACGTCTCGGTCACCTCTTGTTCGCATTGACGGCACTTTGACAGTGGACGCTACATTTCAGATGTGTTAGGACCCATGGCTCTACTCTTCATTCGATACCTGCGAAACTCTACATTTCAGCAGGATAATGCACGACCGCATGTTGCAGGTCCTGTACGGGCCTTTCTGGATACAGAAAATGTTCGACTGCTGCCCCGGCCAGCACATTCTCCAGATCTCTCACCAATTGGAAACGTCTGGTCAATGGTGGCCGAGCAACTGGCTCGTCACAAGACACCAGTAACTACACTTGATCAACTGTGGTATCGTGTTGAAGCTGCATGGGCAGCTGTACGTGTACACGCCATCCAAGCTCTGTTTGACTCAGTGCCCAGGCGTATCAAGGCCGTTATTACGGCCAGAGGTGGTTGTTCTGTGTGCTGATTGCGTGAAAATGTAATCACATCTCAGTTCTAGTATAATATATTTACTCGTTTATCATCTGCATTTCTTCTTGGTTTAGTAGTTTTAACGGCCAGTAGTGTACATTCGACTGCAGTGATATGTCATTTTGGTACGTCCAGCGAAGTGTACCGCCACCGATCACAAATGATCAGCAGACATACAGATCCTGTGTAAAATCAGGAAAACGACAATTTTGATGCGAAAACTACCGATCACCGCAGGATGTCCTCGTTATTTCGAAATTAAATTGATCACGAGAGTCACTTTGCATGGCGAGTAATTTTTGTTTTTGTTTTTTCTGTAGTCTGATCAGACTCACCAGGCAGGTCAAATGGGAATCCGTGGAGCGAACACGATGAGGAACACTATTGAGAAACGACATCTGAAGCTGACCGCAGAGGGACCCTACAGCCCGTAACACACATTTCGGGTAAGGACCGTGCTATTAAAAACACGATTGTCGCAACGACATTACCGTCACCCTGCATAAAAAACAGTCTTGAGTTACAAGTACACACATGAGCCACTGATAGTGTTACGCTTTCTGGTAGAAATGCTGTCAGCGATTTTGAATCAAGTCTATCAATTCAATCACTTACTTGCGTTGGATCCTTTAAGAGACATCTTTTAATGATTACAGCCACTGGTGAGTCATATTCGTGGCAGTCTCATATCTCGAAATGAATCACCTTTTTCGAACTTATCTGCTGATGATCCCATGCGACAGAAACTCCAGTGCTGTTTTTTAGACAGTCCCTCTGTGTCTTGTAACTGCACCTAACTCTATGCCCCCGCCATCCTTGCAGCTTAGTCTATGTGATCGCCAAAATTTAAGTCTGACCTGTACGGAATTGAGAGAATACTATATCTAAGACATTCTGCATCCTGTAGGGAAGCAGGACGAGCTGAGCTAACGAGACAGGAGTGTGTGTTGACCACTCGGTAGTAATGGGACCATGATGTCATATATCTGCCAGCCGTGTACAGTGCGTAAGACCAGCGCCAAACAAAGCTTTCCCCTGCAACATGAGATGGTAGGAGAGAGAGTACGAGCACTTATGGTGGTGGTCCTTGTTGGAAAAATCAGGAACACTACACATCATACATGGCATGGAGGAAGGACGAAGATTTTGTGACACATCTCCAAACGACATAGAGCTAGTTCGAAGGAGATTGTGTCTCTCAGGATGCATTCATGACTATCACCCAAACATATGTGGCGATCCTATTAAATATATTGGTTCATTGGAGCAGGTGGTTCGTGATCGAAGTCACTTTCACAGACCGGTGTAAAGTTTTATCACCTGTGCTGTAGGATGACCATATCCAGCAGAATATCAATCACACAAGAGGGTTCCTGTATTACTCCTTCATAGCCAGTTTAATACATTATTTTTTCGGTTGTAACACATCCAATCAGTGTACACCGCCATACACTTTGTTTTTTCTACCACGACTTAGAGACCTTTGTCAGCTGCTGCTAAACCAACATTAACATGTTTCGACCCTCTGGCTTTCACAGAAAATTGAACATCGCATGGCATAAACTATACAGCTACCACACCACAGGATAGTAGAAATAAAAAACAGACACAATGCTTCTGTTGGCAAAAATGTGGAAGACACCGCAACATATGGAAAGTGGAAGAGTCTGCGGTATTGTAGAGCGCTTCCAACCAATATTCGAAGATGATTACCTGTACAGTTAATCTCGTCTTTCCATCGAAAGGGTAGCGGATGTCTCAGAGCTCTGTTTCAAAAAGCATTGTTCCTTCGCTTTGCAGTCATGTACACGATTACTGTTCCGGTGATTAGCATCGCCGGAAGGCTATGTGAGAGGCAGCACATATAAAAAGAGGTACTGGTATCTCATTGGTGAAAAAAATAAAAATAAAAGCGTGTGTAAGTATGACGAGCCTGTAGCAAAGCAACTGTTCCAGTGATGACCTCTACATTTAACCCCATGTTCCACAGCGACAAGTATCAGATATCCAGTGTTCTGTCAAGGTTCCCTCCATCTCAACAGAGTGGTGGCAGTCAATCATTATGTGGTAATCAACAGCATACCCAGTGGACAGTCGGGATTGGAAAGATGCCATTGATATGGAGCGATGTACTGTAATACATACTGCAGTTGATGGTGAGATCAATTTTATCAATTTTACCCAGAAGTCGGAGAGAGCAATGTCCACCATATTCTGTAACTTGTTTAAAAACAGAATGAGCTAAGTTAACGTTATAGGAGCATGTTTTAACCACTCGGTGGAAGTGCGAACATGTTCTTGTAACTCCACCACCCGTAAGGTCAGCATCAAATGAAGCATGCTCCTGCAACATGACAGTACGATCAGTTACGGTGGTGTTTCTTGCTGGGAAAACTAGGAAGACTCAATATCGAAGCAGATCTGCGTCCCCCAGGATCCATCCACGTCTGTCACCCAAACATTCTATCACTGTTATTCTTTACCATCCAGCAGAGAAAAATTACGAATTATCTACGTGCCAGCATCGAGTACATGATGTAATGATCCATTGCGCAGACCAGTGTAAAGTTGCATCGCCTGTACTGTACTGTACTTTATCACACGAACTATACAATAAGTCGCAAGAGACGCTCCCTGTGACCCTGTGTCGTCGTTTGAAACACTGCTTTTTCTGCTGTAACATGCTTTGTACACTGCCACACATTTGGTTTTTCTGCCATAACTTTGAGGTCGTGTCAGGGTCTAAACTGATATTAACACGTTCTGATCCATTGCTTCTCACAGAAAACTAGACGTCGCACGGTATAAATCATGTTGCTACTGCTGCTACCATAACACACCACAAACACACACACACACACACACACACACACACACACACACACACACACTGGATGATTTTCAATAAAAGACAGTTACAACATAAGGAAACTGGAAGTGTTTGGCGGCGTTGTGGAGAGTTTCCAAAACGCTGACCTCTACGTTTAAACTCATCTTCAGAGTGGTGGAATAGCTGATGGCTCTGCATTCCGTTTCGACGGATTCCTCATATTGCAGTCATGTACGCGACCACTGTTTCCTTGCTAGCCACCCCCAGAAGGTGTTGCCCCTCCACCAAAACTCTTTCTCCATCTGAAACAAGCGGTGTCACTCAGTCATTAAGCGGCCACCAACAGCGTCCCTGTGGATCAATGCGGTGGACGAGACACCGTCGGTGTGCTGTAATAATATGCATTACAGTTGATAGTGTGAACAATTTCAGCAATTTTACAGTAATTTCTCCACCAACCAATGATACGACATCATGTTTTCCAATTTCTGTATAATCACTAACCCGTTCCTTCTCTAGTCTGCGAATATCATTGCGAGTGTAGATAGATGACTGAGCAGTATGTTCATTCATTATTAATTCTCGAACATATACACAGGGGTGAGATAGATACTGCCTACAGGAAAATTAAAGAGACCTTTGGAGAAAAGTGAACCACTTGTACGAATATCAAGAGCTCAGATGGAAAGCCAGTTCTAAGCAGAGAAGGGAAAGCAGAAAGGAGTATACAAAGGGTCTATACAAGGGCGATGTATTTGAGGACAAAATTATGAAAATGGAAGACGATGCAGATGAAGATGAAATGGGAGATATGATACTGCGTGAAGAGTTTGACAGAGCACTGAAAGACCTACGTCGAAACAAGGCCCCAGGAGTAGACAACATTTCATTATAACTACTGACGGCCTTGGGAGAGCCAGTCGTGACAAAATTCTACCATCTGGTGAGCAAGATGTATGAAACAGGCGAAATACCGTCAGACTTCAAGAAGAATATAGTAATTCCAATCGCAAAGAAAGCAGGTGTTGACAGATGTGAAAATTACCGAACTATCAGTTTAATAAGTCACGGTTGCAAAATACTAACACGAATTCTTTACAGACGAATGGAAAAACTAGTAAAAGCCGACCTCGGGGAAGATCAGTTTGGATTCCGTAGAAATATTGGAACATCAGATGCAATACTGACCCTACGACTTATGTTGGAAGCTAGATTAAGGAAAGGCAAACCTACGTTTCTAGCATTTGTAGACTTAGAGGAAGCTTTTGACAGTGTTGACTGGAATACTCTCTTTCAGATTCTAATGGTGGCAGGGGTAAAATACAGGGAGCGAAAGGTTATTTACAATTTGTACAGAAACCAGATGGCAGTTACAAGAGTTGAGGGGCATGACAGCGAAGCAGTGGTTTGGAAGGGAGTGAGACAGGGTTATAACCTCTCCCCAATGTTATTCAATCTGTATACTGAGCAAGCAGTAAAGGAAACAAAAAAATTCGGAGTAGGTATTAAAATCCAAGGAGAAGAAATAAAAAACTTGACATTCGCCGATGACATTGTAATTCTGTCAGAGACAGCAAAGGACTTGGAAGAGCAGTTGAACGGAATGGACAGTGTCTTGAAAGGAGGATATAAGATGAACATCAACAAAAGCAAAATGAAGATAATGGAATGTAGTTGAATTAAGTCGGGAGACGCTGAGGGAATTAGATTAGGAAATGAGACACTTAAAGTAGTAAAGGAGTTTTGCTATTTGGGGAGCAAAATAACTGATAATGGCCGAAGTAGAGTGGCTATAAAATGGAGACTGGCAATGGCAAGGAAAGCGTCTCTGAAGAAGAGAAATTTGTTAACATATAATATAGATTTAAGTGTCAGAAAGTCATTTCTGAAAGGATTTGTATGGAGTGTAGCCATGATTGGATGTGAAACGTGGACGATAAATAGTTTAGACAAGAAGAAAATAGATGCTTTCGAAATGTGGTGCTACAGAAAAATGCTGAAGATTAGATGGGTAGATCACGTAACTAATGAGGAGGTATTGAATAGGATTGGGGAGAAGTTTGTAGCACAACTTGACTAGAAGAAGGGATCGGTTGGTAGGACATGTTCTTAGGCATCAAGGGATCACCAATTTAGCATTGGAGGGCAGCTTGGAGGGTAAAAATCGTAGAGGGAGACCAAGAGATGAATACACCAAGCAGCTTCAGAAAGATGTAGGGTGCAGTAGGTACTGCGAGATGAAGAAGCTTGCACAGGACAGAGTAGCATGGAGAGCTGCATCAAACCAGTCTCAGGACTGAAGACCACAACAACAACAACAACAACAACATTCATCATCAAAGTATACCAGACAGCGATCTACCTCGAGCATAGTGTATAATTTATGATCTTTCTCTATGCCGATGGGAGTCACAGAGCATTTTCACAGCGTGAGGATAAAATTAGAGACTGGAAGACCCGCTCGCACTGTCTTTGACCAACCCCACTGCAGTACCGTTACCGATTTAATCTGCAGCTGACCGGAAGTAGACCGCTACATTCCACGTCTCGTGAATGAATGGAGCTTGCCGAGTCCTCGCCCATCCAAGTGCACAAGATTTAATCCGCAGCTGACCAGAAGTAGACCGCTACATTCCGCGTCTCGTGAATGAATGGAGCTTGCCGAGTCCTCGCCCATCCAAGTGCACAAGATTTAATCTGCAGCTGAGCGGAAGTAGACCGCTACATTCCACGTCTCGTGAATGAATGGAGCTTGCCGAGTCCTCCTCCATCCAAGTGCACAAGATTTAATCTGCAGCTGACCAGAAGTAGACCGCTACATTCAACGTCTCGTGAATGAATGGAGCTTGCCGAGTCCTCCTCCATCCAAGTGCACAAGATTTAATCTGCAGCTGACCAGAAGTAGACCGCTACATTCCACGTCTCGAGAATGAATGGAGCTTGCCGAGTCCTCGCCCATCCAAGTGCACAAGATTTAATCTGCAGCTGACCAGAAGTAGACCGCTACATTCCACGTCTCGTGAATCAATGGAGCTTGCCGAGTCCTCGCCCATCCAAGTGCACAAGATTTAATCCGCAGCTGACCAGAAGTAGACCGCTACATTCCGCGTCTCGTGAATGAATGGAGCTTGCCGAGTCCTCGCCCATCCAAGTGCACAAGATTTAATCTGCAGCTGAGCGGAAGTAGACCGTTACATTCCACGTCTCGTGAATGAATGGAGCTTGCCGAGTCCTCCTCCATCCAAGTGCACAAGATTTAATCTGCAGCTGACCAGAAGTAGACCGCTACATTCAACGTCTCGTGAATGAATGGAGCTTGCCGAGTCCTCCTCCATCCAAGTGCACAAGATTTAATCTGCAGCTGACCAGAAGTAGACCGCTACATTCCACGTCTCGTGAATGAATGGAGCTTGCCGAGTCCTCGCCCATCCAAGTGCACAAGATTTAATCTGCAGCTGACCAGAGGTAGACCGCTACATTCAACGTCTCGTGAATGAATGGAGCTTGCCGAGTCCTCGCCCATCCAAGTGCACAAGATTTAATCTGCAGCTGACCAGAAGTAGACCGCTACATTCCACGTCTCGTGAATGAATGGAGCTTGCCGAGTCCTCGCCCATCCAAGTGCACAAGATTTAATCTGCATCTGACCAGAAGTAGACCGCTACATTCAACGTCTCGTGAATGAATGGAGCTTGCCGAGTCCTCGCCCATCCAAGTGCACAAGATTTAATCTGCAGCTGACCAGAGGTAGACCGCTACATTCAACGTCTCGTGAATGAATGGAGCTTGCCGAGTCCTCGCCCATCCAAGTGCACAAGATTTAATCTGCAGCTGACCAGAAGTAGACCGCAACATTCCACGTCTCGTGAATGAATGGAGCTTGCCGAGTCGTCGCCCATCCAAGTGCACAAGATTTAATCTGCAGCTGACCAGAAGTAGACCGCTACATTCCACGTCTCGTGAATGAATGGAGCTTGCCGAGTCCTCGCCCATCCAAGTGCACAAGACTTAATCTGCAGCTGACCAGAGGTAGACCGCTACATTCAACGTCTCGTGAATGAATGGAGCTTGCCGAGTCCTCGCCCATCCAAGTGCACAAGATTTAATCTGCAGCTGACCAGAAGTAGACCGCTACATTCAACGTCTCGTGAATGAATGGAGCTTGCCGAGTCCTCGCCCATCCAAGTGCACAAGATTTAATCTGCAGCTGACCGGAAGTAGACCGCTACATTCCACGTCTCGTGAATGAATGGAGCTTGCCGAGTCCTCGCCCATCCAAGTGCACAAGATTTAATCTGCAGCTGACCAGAAGTAGACCGCTACATTCAACGTCTCGTAAATGAATGGAGCTTGCCGAGTCCTCGCCCATCCAAGTGCACAAGATTTAATCTGCTGCTGACCAGAAGTAGACCGCTACATTCCACGTCTCGTGAATGAATGGAGCTTGCCGAGAGCTCGCCCATCCAAGTGCACAAGATTTAATCTGCAGCTGACCAGAAGTAGACCGCTACATTCCACGTCTTGTGAATGAATGGAGCTTGCCGAGTCCTCGCCCAACCAATTGCACAAGATTTAATCTGCAGCTGACCAGAAGTAGACCGCTACATTCCACGTCTCGTGAATGAATGGAGCTTGCCGAGTCCTCGCCCATCCAAGTGCACAAGATTTAATCTGCTGCTGACCAGAAGTAGACCGCTACATTCCACGTCTCGTGAATGAATGGAGCTTGCCGAGAGCTCGCCCATCCAAGTGCACAAGATTTAATCTGCAGCTGACCAGAAGTAGACCGCTACATTCCACGTCTCGTGAATGAATGGAGCTTGCCGAGTCCTCGCCCATCCAAGTGCACAAGATTTAATCTGCAGCTGACCGGAAGTAGACCGCTACATTCCACGTCTCGTGAATGAATGGAGCTTGCCGAGTCCTCGCCCATCCAAGTGCACAAGATTTAATCCGCAGCTGACCAGAAGTAGACCGCTACATTCCACGTCTCGTGAATGAATGGAGCTTGCCGAGTCCTCGCCCATCCAAGTGCACATGATTTAATCTGCAGCTGAGCGGAAGTAGACCGCTACATTCCACGTCTCGTGAATGAATGGAGCTTGCCGAGTCCTCCTCCATCCAAGTGCACAAGATTTAATCTGCAGCTGACCAGAAGTAGACCGCTACATTCAACGTCTCGTGAATGAATGGAGCTTGCCGAGTCCTCGCCCATCCAAGTGCACAAGATTTAATCTGCAGCTGACCAGAAGTAGACCGCTACATTCCACGTCTCGTGAATGAATGGAGCTTGCCGAGTCGTCGCCCATCCAAGTGCACAAGATTTAATCTGCAGCTGACCAGAAGTAGACCGCTACATTCCACGTCTCGTGAATGAATGGAGCTTGCCGAGTCCTCGCCCATCCAAGTGCACAAGACTTAATCTGCAGCTGACCAGCGGTAGACCGCTACATTCAACGTCTCGTGAATGAATGGAGCTTGCCGAGTCCTCGCCCATCCAAGTGCACAAGATTTAATCTGCAGCTGACCAGAAGTAGACCGCTACATTCCGCGTCTCGTGAATGAATGGAGCTTGCCGAGTCCTCGCCCATCCAAGTGCACAAGATTTAATCTGCAGCTGACCAGAAGTAGACCGCTACATTCCACGTCTCGTGAATGAATGGAGCTTGCCGAGTCCTCGCCCATCCAAGTGCACAAGATTTAATCTGCAGCTGACCAGAAGTAGACCGCTACATTCAACGTCTCGTGAATGAATGGAGCTTGCCGAGTCCTCGCCCATCCAAGTGCACAAGATTTAATCTGCAGCTGACCAGAAGTAGACCGCTACATTCCACGTCTCGTGAATGAATGGAGCTTGCCGAGTCCTCGCCCAACCAAGTGCACAAGATTTAATCTGCAGCTGACCAGAAGTAGACCGCTACATTCCACGTCTCGTGAATGAATGGAGCTTGCCGAGTCCTCGCCCATCCAAGTGCACAAGATTTAATCTGCAGCTGACCAGAAGTAGACCGCTACATTCCACGTCTCGTGAATGAATGGAGCTTGCCGAGTCCTCGCCCATCCAAGTGCACAAGATTTAATCTGCAGCTGACCAGAGGTAGACCGCTACATTCAACGTCTCGTGAATGAATGGAGCTTGCCGAGTCCTCGCCCATCCAAGTGCACAAGATTTAATCTGCAGCTGACCAGAAGTAGACCGCTACATTCCACGTCTCGTGAATGAATGGAGCTTGCCGAGTCCTCGCCCATCCAAGTGCACAAGATTTAATCTGCAGCTGACCAGAAGTAGACCGCTACATTCCACGTCTCGTGAATGAATGGAGCTTGCCGAGTCCTCGCCCATCCAAGTGCACAAGATTTAATCTGCAGCTGACCAGAGGTAGACCGCTACATTCAACGTCTCGTGAATGAATGGAGCTTGCCGAGTCCTCGCCCATCCAAGTGCACAAGATTTAATCTGCAGCTGACCAGAAGTAGACCGCTACATTCCACGTCTCGTGAATGAATGGAGCTTGCCGAGTCCTCGCCCATTCAAGTGCACAAGATTTAATCTGCAGCTGACCAGAAGTAGACCGCTACATTCCACGTCTCGTGAATGAATGGAGCTTGCCGAGTCCTCGCCCATCCAAGTGCACAAGATTTAATCTGCAGCTGACCAGAAGTAGACCGCTACATTCCAGGTCTCGAGAATGAATGGAGCTTGCCGAGTCCTCGCCCATCCAAGTGCACAAGATTTAATCTGCAGCTGACCTTAGGTAGACCGCTACATTCAACGTCTCGTGAATGAATGGAGCTTGCCGAGTCCTCGCCCATCCAAGTGCACAAGATTTAATCTGCTGCTGACCAGAAGTAGACCGCTACATTCCACGTCTCGTGAATGAATGGAGCTTGCCGAGTCCTCGCCCATCCAAGTGCACAAGATTTTATCTGCAGCTGACCAGAAGTAGACCGCTACATTCCACGTCTCGTGAATGAATGGAGCTTGCCGAGTCCTCGCCCATCCAAGTGCACAAGATTTAATCTGCAGCTGACCAGAAGTAGACCGCTACATTCCACGTCTCGTGAATGAATGGAGCTTGCCGAGTCCTCGCCCATCCAAGTACACAAGATTTAATCTGCAGCTGACCAGAAGTAGACCGCTACATTCCACGTCTCGTGAATGAATGGAGCTTGCCGAGTCCTCGCCCATCCAAGTGCACAAGATTTAATCTGCAGCTGACCAGAAGTAGACCGCTACATTCAACGTCTCGTGAATGAATGGAGCTTGCCGAGTCCTCGCCCATCCAAGTGCACAAGATTTAATCTGCAGCTGACCAGAAGTAGACCGCTACATTCAACGTCTCGTGAATGAATGGAGCTTGCCGAGTCCTCGCCCATCCAAGTGCACAAGATTTAATCTGCAGCTGACCAGAGGTAGACCGCTACATTCAACGTCTCGTGAATGAATGGAGCTTGCCGAGTCCTCGCCCATCCAAGTGCACAAGATTTAATCTGCAGCTGACCAGAAGTAGACCGCTACATTCCACGTCTCGTGAATGAATGGAGCTTGCCGAGTCCTCGCCCATCCAAGTGCACAAGATTTAATCTGCAGCTGACCAGAAGTAGACCGCTACATTCCACGTCTCGTGAATGAATGGAGCTTGCCGAGTCCTCGCCCATCCAAGTGCACAAGATTTAATCTGCAGCTGACCAGAAGTAGACCGCTACATTCCACGTCTCTCGAATGAATGGAGCTTGCCGAGTCCTCGCCCATCCAAGTGCACAAGATTTAATCTGCAGCTGACCAGAAGTAGACCGCTACATTCCACGTCTCGTGAATGAATGGAGCTTGCCGAGTCCTCGCCCATCCAAGTGCACAAGATTTAATCTGCAGCTGACCAGAAGTAGACCACTACATTCAACGTCTCGTGAATGAATGGAGCTTGCCGAGTCCTCGCCCATCCAAGTGCACAAGATTTAATCTGCAGCTGACCAGAGGTAGACCGCTACATTCAATGTCTCGAGAATGAATGGAGCTAGCCGAGTCCTCGCCCATCCAAGTGCTTAAGATTTAATCTGCAGCTGACCAGAAGTAGACCGCTACATTCCACGTCTCGTGAATGAATGGAGCTTGCCGAGTCCTCGCCCATCCAAGTGCACAAGACTTAATCTGCAGCTGACCAGAAGTAGACCGCTACATTCCACGTCTCGTGAATGAATGGAGCTTGCCGAGTCCTCGCCCATCCAAGTGCACAAGATTTAATCTGCAGCTGACCAGAAGTAGACCGCTACATTCCACGTCTCGTGAATGAATGGAGCTTGTCGAGTCCTCGCCCATCCAAGTGCACAAGATTTAATCTGCAGCTGACCAGAAGTAGACCGCTACACTCCACGTCTCGTGAATGAATGGAGCTTGCCGAGTCCTCGCCCATCCAAGTGCACAAGATTTAATCCGCAGCTGACCAGAAGTAGACCGCTACATTCAACGTCTCGTGAATGAATGGAGCTTGCCGAGTCCTCACCCATCCAAGTGCACAAGATTTATACTGCAGCTGACCGGAAGTAGACCGCCACATTCCACGTCTCTTGAATGAATAGAGCTTGCCGAGTCCTCGCCCATCCAAGTGCACAAGATTTAATCTGCAGCTGACCAGAAGTAGATCGCTACATTCCACGTCTCGTGAATGAATGGAGCTTGCCGAGTCCTCGCCCATACAAGTGCACAAGATTTAATCTGCAGCTGACCAGAAGTAGACCGCTACATTCCACGTCTCGTGAATGAATGGAGCTTGCCGAGTCCTCGCCCATCCAAGTGCACAAGATTTAATCTGCAGCTGACCAGAAGTAGACCGCTACATTCCACGTCTCGTGAATGAATGGAGCTTGCCGAGTCCTCGCCCATCCAAGTGCACAAGATTTAATCTGCAGCTGACCAGAGGTAGACCGCTACATTCAACGTCTCGTGAATGAATGGAGCTTGCCGAGTCCTCGCCCATCCAAGTGCACAAGATTTAATCTGCAGCTGACCAGAAGTAGACCGCTACATTCCACGTCTCGTGAATGAATGGAGCTTGCCGAGTCCTCGCCCATCCAAGTGCACAAGATTTAATCTGCAGCTGACCAGAAGTAGACCGCTACATTCCACGTCTCGTGAATGAATGGAGCTTGCCGAGTCCTCGCCCATCCAAGTGCACAAGATTTAATCTGCAGCTGACCAGAGGTAGACCGCTACATTCAACGTCTCGTGAATGAATGGAGCTTGCCGAGTCCTCGCCCATCCAAGTGCACAAGATTTAATCTGCAGCTGACCAGAAGTAGACCGCTACATTCCACGTCTCGTGAATGAATGGAGCTTGCCGAGTCCTCGCCCATTCAAGTGCACAAGATTTAATCTGCAGCTGACCAGAAGTAGACCGCTACATTCCACGTCTCGTGAATGAATGGAGCTTGCCGAGTCCTCGCCCATCCAAGTGCACAAGATTTAATCTGCAGCTGACCAGAAGTAGACCGCTACATTCCAGGTCTCGAGAATGAATGGAGCTTGCCGAGTCCTCGCCCATCCAAGTGCACAAGATTTAATCTGCAGCTGACCAGAGGTAGACCGCTACATTCAACGTCTCGTGAATGAATGGAGCTTGCCGAGTCCTCGCCCATCCAAGTGCACAAGATTTAATCTGCTGCTGACCAGAAGTAGACCGCTACATTCCACGTCTCGTGAATGAATGGAGCTTGCCGAGTCCTCGCCCATCCAAGTGCACAAGATTTTATCTGCAGCTGACCAGAAGTAGACCGCTACATTCCACGTCTCGTGAATGAATGGAGCTTGCCGAGTCCTCGCCCATCCAAGTGCACAAGATTTAATCTGCAGCTGACCAGAAGTAGACCGCTACATTCCACGTCTCGTGAATGAATGGAGCTTGCCGAGTCCTCGCCCATCCAAGTGCACAAGATTTAATCTGCAGCTGACCAGAAGTAGACCGCTACATTCAACGTCTCGTGAATGAATGGAGCTTGCCGAGTCCTCGCCCATCCAAGTGCACAAGATTTAATCTGCAGCTGACCAGAAGTAGACCGCTACATTCAACGTCTCGTGAATGAATGGAGCTTGCCGAGTCCTCGCCCATCCAAGTGCACAAGATTTAATCTGCAGCTGACCAGAGGTAGACCGCTACATTCAACGTCTCGTGAATGAATGGAGCTTGCCGAGTCCTCGCCCATCCAAGTGCACAAGATTTAATCTGCAGCTGACCGGAAGTAGACCGCTACATTCCACGTCTCGTGAATGAATGGAGCTTGCCGAGTCCTCGCCCATCCAAGTGCACAAGATTTAATCTGCAGCTGACCAGAAGTAGACCGCTACATTCCACGTCTCGTGAATGAATGGAGCTTGCCGAGTCCTCGCCCATCCAAGTGCACAAGATTTAATCTGCAGCTGACCAGAAGTAGACCGCTACATTCCACGTCTCTCGAATGAATGGAGCTTGCCGAGTCCTCGCCCATCCAAGTGCACAAGATTTAATCTGCAGCTGACCAGAAGTAGACCGCTACATTCCACGTCTCGTGAATGAATGGAGCTTGCCGAGTCCTCGCCCATCCAAGTGCACAAGATTTAATCTGCAGCTGACCAGAAGTAGACCACTACATTCAACGTCTCGTGAATGAATGGAGCTTGCCGAGTCCTCGCCCATCCAAGTGCACAAGATTTAATCTGCAGCTGACCAGAGGTAGACCGCTACATTCAATGTCTCGAGAATGAATGGAGCTAGCCGAGTCCTCGCCCATCCAAGTGCTTAAGATTTAATCTGCAGCTGACCAGAAGTAGACCGCTACATTCCACGTCTCGTGAATGAATGGAGCTTGCCGAGTCCTCGCCCATCCAAGTGCACAAGATTTAATCTGCAGCTGACCAGAAGTAGACCGCTACATTCCACGTCTCGTGAATGAATGGAGCTTGCCGAGTCCTCGCCCATCCAAGTGCACAAGATTTAATCTGCAGCTGACCAGAAGTAGACCGCTACATTCCACGTCTCGTGAATGAATGGAGCTTGCCGAGTCCTCGCCCATCCAAGTGCACAAGATTTAATCTGCAGCTGACCAGAAGTAGACCGCTACACTCCACGTCTCGTGAATGAATGGAGCTTGCCGAGTCCTCGCCCATCCAAGTGCACAAGATTTAATCCGCAGCTGACCAGAAGTAGACCGCTACATTCAACGTCTCGTGAATGAATGGAGCTTGCCGAGTCCTCACCCATCCAAGTGCACAAGATTTATACTGCAGCTGACCGGAAGTAGACCGCCACATTCCACGTCTCTTGAATGAATAGAGCTTGCCGAGTCCTCGCCCATCCAAGTGCACAAGATTTAATCTGCAGCTGACCAGAAGTAGATCGCTACATTCCACGTCTCGTGAATGAATGGAGCTTGCCGAGTCCTCGCCCATACAAGTGCACAAGATTTAATCTGCAGCTGAGCGGAAGTAGACGGCTACATTCGACGTCTCGTGAATGAATGGAGCTTGCCGAGTCCTCCCCAATCCAAGTGCACAAGATTTAATCTGCAGCTGACCAGAAGTAGACCGCCACATTCCACGTCTCGTGAATGAATGGAGCTTGCCGAGTCCTCGCCCATCCAAGTACACAAGATTTAATCTGCAGCTGACCAGAAGTAGACCGCTACATTCTGCGTCGCGTGAATGAATGGAGCTTGCCGAGTCCTCGCCCATCCAAGTGCACAAGATTTAATCTGCAGCTGACTGGATGTAGACCGCTACATTCCACGTCTCGTGAATGAATGGAGCTTGCCGAGACCTCGCCCATCCAAGTGCACAAGATTTAATCTGCAGCTGACCGGAAGTAGACCGCTACATTCCACGTCTTGTGAATGAATGGAGCTTGCCGAGTCCTCGCCCATCCAAGTGCACAAGATTTACTCTGCAGCTGACCAGAAGTAGACCGCTACATTCCACGTCTCGTGAATGAATGGAGCTTGCCGAGTCCTCGCTCATCCACGTGCACAAGATTTAATCTGCAGTTGACCAGAAGTAGACCGCTACATTCAAAGTCTCCTAAATGAATGGAGCTTGCCGAGTCCTCGCCCATCCAAGTGCACAAGATTTAATCTGCAGCTGACCAGAAGTAGACCGCTACATTCAACGTCTCGTGAATGAATGGAGCTTGCCGAGTCCTCGCCCATCCAAGTGCAAAAGATATAATCTGCAGCTGAACGGAGGTAGACCGCTACATTCCACGTCTCGTGAATGAATGGAGCTTGCCGAGTCCTCCCCCATCCAAGTGCACAAGATGTAATCTGCAGCTGACCGGAAGTAGACCGCTACAATCCACGTCTCGTGAATGAATGGAGCTTGCCGAGTCCTCGCCCATCCAAGTGCACAAGATTTAATCTGCAGCTGACCAGAAGTAGACCGCTACATTCCACGTCTTGTGAATGAATGGAGCTTGCCGAGTCCTCGCCCATCCAAGTACACAAGATTTAATTTGCAGCTGACCAGAAGTAGACCGCTACATTCCACGTCTCGTGAATGAATGGAGCTTGCCGAGTCCTCGCCCATCCAAGTGCACAAGATTTAATCTGCAGCTGACCAGAAGTAGACCGCTACATTCCACGTCTCGTGAATGAATGGAGCTTGCCGAGTCCTCGCCCATCCAAGTGCACAAGATTTAATCTGCAGCTGACCAGAAGTAGACCGCTACATTCAACGTCTCGTGAATGAATGGAGCTTGCCGAGTCCTCGCCCATCCAAGTGCACAAGATTTAATCTGCAGCTGACCTGAAGTAGACCGCTACATTCCACGTTTCGTGAATGAATGGAGCTTGCCGAGTCCTCGCCCATCCAAGTGCACAAGATTTAATCTGCAGCTGACCAGAAGTAGACCGCTACATTCAACGTCTCGTGAATGAATGGAGCTTGCCGAGTCCTCGCCCATCCAAGTGCACAAGATTTAATCTGCAGCTGACCAGAAGTAGACCGCTACATTCCACGTCTCGTGAATGAATGGAGCTTAACGAGTCCTCCTCCATCCAAGTGCACAAGATTTAATCTGCAGCTGACCAGAAGTAGACCGCTACATTCAACGTCTCGTGAATGAATGGAGCTTGCCGAGTCCTCGCCCATCCAAGTGCACAAGACTTAATCTGCAGCTGACCGGAAGTAGACCGCTACATTCCACGTCTCGTGAATGAATGGAGCTTGCCGAGTCCTCGCCCATCCAAGTGCACAAGATTTAATCCGCAGCTGACCAGAAGTAGACCGCTACATTCCACGTCTCGTGAATGAATGGAGCTTGCCGAGTCCTCGCCCATCCAAGTACACAAGATTTAATCTGCAGCTGACCGGAAGTAGACCGCTACATTCCACGTCTCGTGAATGAATGGAGCTTGCCGAGTCTTCGCCCATCCAAGTGCACAAGATTTAATCTGCAGCTGGCCAGAAGTAGACCGCTACATTCCACGTCTCGTGAATGAATGGAGCTTGCCGAGTCCTCGCCCATCCAAGTGCACAAGATTTAATCTGCAGCTGACCGGAAGTAGACCGCTACATTCCACGTCTCGTGAATGAATGGAGCTTGCCGAGTCCTCGCCCATCCAAGTGCACAAGATTTAATCCGCAGCTGACCAGAAGTAGACCGCTACATTCCACGTCTCGTGAATGAATGGAGCTTGCCGAGTCCTCGCCCATCCAAGTGCACAAGATTTAATCTGCAGCTGGCCAGAAGTAGACCGCTACATTCAACGTCTCGTGAATGAATGGAGCTTGCCGAGTCCTCGCCCATCCAAGTGCACAAGATTTAATCTCCAGCTGACCGGAAGTAGACCGCTACATTCCACGTCTCGTGAATGAATGGAGCTTGCCGAGTCCTCGCCCATCCAAGTGCACAAGATTTAATCTGCAGCTGACCAGAAGTAGACCGCTACATTCAACGTCTCGTGAATGAATGGAGCTTGCCGAGTCCTCACCCATCCAAGTGCACAAGATTTAATCTGCAGCTGACCGGAAGTAGACCGCTACATTCCACGTCTCGTGAATGAATGGAGCTTGCCGAGTCCTCGCCCATCCAAGTGCACAAGATTTAATCCGCAGCTGACCAGAAGTAGACCGCCACATTCCACGTCTCGTGAATGAATGGAGCTTGCCGAGTCCTCGCCCATCCAAGTGCACAAGATTTAATCTGCAGCTGGCCAGAAGTAGACCGCTACATTCAACGTCTCGTGAATGAATGGAGCTTGCCGAGTCCTCGCCCATCCAAGTGCACAAGATTTAATCTGCAGCTGACCGGAAGTAGACCGCTACATTCCACGTCTCATGAATGAATGGAGCTTGCCGAGTCCTCGCCCATCCAAGTGCACAAGATTTAATCCGCAGCTGACCAGAAGTAGACCGCTACATTCAACGTCTCGTGAATGAATGGAGCTTGCCGAGTCCTCGCCCATCCAAGTGCACAAGATTTAATCTGCAGCTGACCGGAAGTAGACCGCTACATTCCACGTCTCGTGAATGAATGGAGCTTGCCGAGTCCTCGCCCATCCAAGTGCACAAGATTTAATCTGCAGCTGGCCAGAAGTAGACCGCTACATTCCACGTCTCGTGAATGAATGGAGCTTGCCGAGTCCTCGCCCATCCAAGTGCACAAGATTTAATCTGCAGCTGACCGGAAGTAGACCGCTACATTCCACGTCTCCTGAATGAATGGAGCTTGCCGAGTCCTCGCCCATCCAAGTGCACAAGATTTAATCTGCAGCTGGCCAGAAGTAGACCGCTACATTCAACGTCTCGTGAATGAATGGAGCTTGCCGAGTCCTCGCCCATCCAAGTGCACAAGATTTAATCCGCAGCTGACCAGAAGTAGACCGCTACATTCCACGTCTCGTGAATGAATGGAGCTTGCCGAGTCCTCACCCATCCAAGTGCACAAGATTTAATCTGCAGCTGACCGGAAGTAGACCGCTACATTCCACGTCTCGTGAATGAATGAATGGAGCTTGCCGAGTCCTCGCCCATCCAAGTGCACAAGATTTAATCCGCAGCTGACCAGAAGTAGACCGCTACATTCAACGTCTCGTGAATGAATGGAGCTTGCCGAGTCCTCGCCCATCCAAGTGCACAAGATTTAATCTGCAGCTGACCGGAAGTAGACCGCTACATTCCACGTCTCGTGAATGAATGGAGCTTGCCGAGTCCTCCCCCATCCAAGTGCACAAGATTTAATTTGCAGCTGACCAGAAGTAGACCACCACATTCCACGTCTCGTGAATGAATGGAGCTTGCCGAGTCCTCGCCCATCCAAGTGCACAAGATTTAATCTGCAACTGGCCAGAAGTAGACCGCTACATTCAACGTCTCGTGAATGAATGGAGCTTGCCGAGTCCTCGCCCATCCAAGTGCACAAGATTTAATCTGCAGCTGACCGGAAGTAGACCGCTACATTCCACGTCTCCTGAATGAATGGAGCTTGCCGAGTCCTCGCCCATCCAAGTGCACAAGATTTAATCTGCAGCTGACCAGAAGTAGACCGCTACATTCCACGTCTCGTGAATGAATGGAGCTTGCCGAGTCCTCGCCCATCCAAGTGCACAAGATTTAATCTGCAGCTGACCGGAAGTAGACCGCTACATTCCACGTCTCGTGAATGAATGGAGCTTGCCGAGTCCTTGCCCATCCAAGTACACAAGATTTAATCTGCAGCTGACCAGAAGTAGACCGCTACATTCCATGTCTCGTGAATGAATGGAGCTTGCCGAGTCCTCGCCCATCCAAGTGCACAAGATTTAATCTGCAGCTGACCAGAAGTAGACCGCTACATTCAACGTCTCGTGAATGAATGGAGCTTGCCGAGTCCTCGCCCATCCAAGTGCACAAGATTTAATCTGCAGCTGACCGGAAGTAGACCGCTACATTCCACGTTTCGTGAATGAATGGAGCTTGCCGAGTCCTCGCCCATCCAAGTGTTCAAGATTTAATCTGCAGCTGACCAGAAGTAGACCGCTACATTCCACGTCTCGTGAATGAATGTAGCTTGCCGAGTCCTCGCCCATCCAAGTGCACAAGATTTAATCTGCAGCTGACCGGAAGTAGACCGCTACATTCCACGTCTCCTGAATGAATGGAGCTTGCCGAGTCCTCGCCCATCCAAGTGCACAAGATTTAATCTGCAGCTGACCGGAAGTAGACCGCTACATTCCACGTTTCGTGAATGAATGGAGCTTGCCGAGTCCTCGCCCATCCAAGTGCACAAGATTTAATCTGCAGTTGACCAGAAGTAGACCGCTACATTCAACGTCTCGTGAATGAATGGAGCTTGCCGAGTCCTCGCCCATCCAAGTGCACAAGATTTAATCTGCAGCTGACCAGAAGTAGACCGCTACATTCAACGTCTCGTGAATGAATGGAGCTTGCCGAGTCCTCGCCCATCCAAGTGCACAAGATTTAATCTGCAGTTGACCAGAAGTAGACCGCTACATTCCACGTTTCGTGAATGAATGGAGCTTGCCGAGTCCTCGCCCATCCAAGTGCACAAGATTTAATCTGCAGCTGAGCAGAAGTAGACCGCTACATTCAACGTCTCGTGAATGAATGGAGCTTGCCGAGTCCTCACCCATCCAAGTGCACAAGATTTAATCTGCAGCTGACCGGAAGTAGACCGCTACATTCCACGTCTCCTGAATGAATGGAGCTTGCCGAGTCCTCACCCATCCAAGTGCACAAGATTTAATCTGCAGCTGGCCAGAAGTAGACCGCTACATTCAACGTCTCGTGAATGAATGGAGCTTGCCGAGTCCTCGCCCATCCAAGTGCACAAGATTTAATCTGCAGCTGACCGGAAGTAGACCGCTACATTCCACGTCTCGTGAATGAATGGAGCTTGCCGAGTCCTCGCCCATCCAAGTGCACAAGATTTAATCCGCAGCTGACCAGAAGTAGACCGCTACATTCCACGTCTCGTGAATGAATGGAGCTTGCCGAGTCCTCGCCCATCCAAGTGCACAAGATTTAATCTGCAGCTGACCGGAAGTAGACCGCTACATTCCACGTCTCGTGAATGAATGGAGCTTGCCGAGTCCTCGCCCATCCAAGTGCACAAGATTTAATCTGCAGCTGGCCAGAAGTAGACCGCTACATTCCACGTCTCGTGAATGAATGGAGCTTGCCGAGTCCTCGCCCATCCAAGTGCACAAGATTTAATCCGCAGCTGACCAGAAGTAGACCACTACATTCCACGTCTCGTGAATGAATGGAGCTTGCCGAGTCCTCACCCATCCAAGTGCACAAGATTTAATCTGCACTTGGATGGGCGAGGACTCGGCAAGCTCCATTCATTCTCGAGACGTGGAATGTAGCGGTCTACTTCTGGTCAGCTGCAGATTAAATCTTGTGCACTTGGATGGAGGAGGACTCGGCAAGCTCCATTCATTCACGAGACGTTGAATGTAGCGGTCTACTTCTGGTCAGCTGCAGATTAAATCTTGTGCACTTGGATGGAGGAGGACTCGGCAAGCTCCATTCATTCACGAGACGTGGAATGTAGCGGTCTACTTCCGCTCAGCTGCAGATTAAATCTTGTGCACTTGGATGGGCGAGGACTCGGCAAGCTCCATTCATTCACGAGACGCGGAATGTAGCGGTCTACTTCTGGTCAGCTGCGGATTAAATCTTGTGCACTTGGATGGGCGAGGACTCGGCAAGCTCCATTCATTCACGAGACGTGGAATGTAGCGGTCTACTTCCGGTCAGCTGCAGATTAAATCGGTAACGGTACTGCAGTGGGGTTGGTCAAAGACAGTGCGAGCGGGTCTTCCAGTCTCTAATTTTATCCTCACGCTGTGAAAATGCTCTGTGACTCCCATCGGCATAGAGAAAGATCATAAATTATACATTATGCTCGAGGTAGTACGCTGTCTGGTATACTTTGATGATGAATGTTGTTGTTGTTGTTGTTGTTGTGGTCTTCAGTCCTGAGACTGGTTTGATGCAGCTCTCCATGCTACTCTGTCCTGTGCAAGCTTCTTCATCTCGCAGTACCTACTGCACCCTACATCTTTCTGAAGCTGCTTGGTGTATTCATCTCTTGGTCTCCCTCTACGATTTTTACCCTCCACGCTGCCCTCCAATGCTAAATTGGTGATCCCTTGATGCCTAAGAGCATGTCCTACCAACCGATCCCTTCTTCTAGTCAAGTTGTGCTACAAACTTCTCCCCAATCCTATTCAATACCTCCTCATTAGTTACGTGATCTACCCATCTAATCTTCAGCATTTTTCTGTAGCACCACATTTCGAAAGCATCTATTTTCTTCTTGTCTAAACTATTTATCGTCCACGTTTCACATCCAATCATGGCTACACTCCATACAAATCCTTTCAGAAATGACTTTCTGACACTTAAATCTATATTATATGTTAACAAATTTCTCTTCTTCAGAGACGCTTTCCTTGCCATTGCCAGTCTCCATTTTATAGCCACTCTACTTCGGCCATTATCAGTTATTTTGCTCCCCAAATAGCAAAACTCCTTTACTACTTTAAGTGTCTCATTTCCTAATCTAATTCCCTCAGCGTCTCCCGACTTAATTCAACTACATTCCATTATCTTCATTTTGCTTTTGTTGATGTTCATCTTATATCCTCCTTTCAAGACACTGTCCATTCCGTTCAACTGCTCTTCCAAGTCCTTTGCTGTCTCTGACAGAATTACAATGTCATCGGCGAATGTCAAGTTTTTTATTTCTTCTCCTTGGATTTTAATACCTACTCCGAATTTTTTTGTTTCCTTTACTGCTTGCTCAGTATACAGATTGAATAACATTGGGGAGAGGTTATAACCCTGTCTCACTCCCTTCCAAACCACTGCTTCGCTGTCATGCCCCTCAACTCTTGTAACTGCCATCTGGTTTCTGTACAAATTGTAAATAACCTTTCGCTCCCTGTATTTTACCCCTGCCACCATTAGAATCTGAAAGAGAGTATTCCAGTCAACACTGTCAAAAGCTTCCTCTAAGTCTACAAATGCTAGAAACGTAGGTTTGCCTTTCCTTAATCTAGCTTCCAACATAAGTCGTAGGGTCAGTATTGCATCTGATGTTCCAATATTTCTACGGAATCCAAACTGATCTTCCCCGAGGTCGGCTTTTACTAGTTTTTCCATTCGTCTGTAAAGAATTCGTGTTAGTATTTTGCAACCGTGACTTATTAAACTGATAGTTCGGTAATTTTCACATCTGTCAACACCTGCTTTCTTTGCGATTGGAATTACTATATTCTTCTTGAAGTCTGACGGTATTTCGCCTGTTTCATACATCTTGCTCACCAGATGGTAGAATTTTGTCACGACTGGCTCTCCCAAGGCCGTCAGTAGTTATAATGAAATGTTGTCTACTCCTGGGGCCTTGTTTCGACGTAGGTCTTTCAGTGCTCTGTCAAACTCTTCACGCAGTATCATATCTCCCATTTCATCTTCATCTGCATCGTCTTCCATTTTCATAATTTTGTCCTCAAATACATCGCCCTTGTATAGACCCTTTGTATACTCCTTTCTGCTTTCCCTTCTCTGCTTAGAACTGGCTTTCCATCTGAGCTCTTGATATTCGTACAAGTGGTTCACTTTTCTCCAAAGGTCTCTTTAATTTTCCTGTAGGCAGTATCTATCTCACCCCTGTGTATATGTTCGAGAATTAATAATGAATGAACATACTGCTCAGTCATCTATCTACACTCGCAATGATATTCGCAGACTAGAGAAGGAACGGGTTAGTGATTATACAGAAATTGGAAAACATGATGTCGTATCATTGGTTGGTGGAGAAATTACTGTAAAATTGCTGAAATTGTTCACACTATCAACTGTAATGCATATTATTACAGCACAGCGACGGTGTCTCGTCCACCGCATTGATCCACAGGGACGCTGTTGGTGGCCGCTTAATGACTGAGTGACACCGCTTGTTTCAGATGGAGAAAGAGTTTTGGTGGAGGGGCAACACCTTCTGGGGGTGGCTAGCAAGGAAACAGTGGTCGCGTACATGACTGCAATATGAGGAATCCGTCGAAACGGAATGCAGAGCCATCAGCTATTCCACCACTCTGAAGATGAGTTTAAACGTAGAGGTCAGCGTTTTGGAAACTCTCCACAACGCCGCCAAACACTTCCAGTTTCCTTATGTTGTAACTGTCTTTTATTGAAAATCATCCAGTGTGTGTGTGTGTGGAATGTAGCGGTCTACTTCCGCTCAGCTGCAGATTAAATCTTGTGCACTTGGATGGGCGAGGACTCGGCAAGCTCCATTCATTCACGAGACGCGGAATGTAGCGGTCTACTTCTGGTCAGCTGCGGATTAAATCTTGTGCACTTGGATGGGCGAGGACTCGGCAAGCTCCATTCATTCACGAGACGTGGAATGTAGCGGTCTACTTCCGGTCAGCTGCAGATTAAATCTTGTGCACTTGGATGGGCGAGGACTCGGCAAGCTCCATTCATTCACGAGATGTGGAATGTAGCGGTCCACCTCTGGTCAGCTGCAGATTAAATCTTGTGCAGTTGGATGGGCGAGGACTCGGCAAGCTCCATTCATTCACGAGACGTTGAATGTAGCGGTCTACTTCTGGTCAGCTGCAGATTAAATCTTGTGCACTTGGATGGGCGAGGACTCGGCAAACTCCATTCATTCACAAGACGTGGAATGTAGCGGTCTACTTCTGGTCAGCTGCAGATTAAATCTTGTGCACTTGGATGGGCGAGGACTCGGCAAGCTCCATTCATTCACGAGACGTGGAATGTAGCGGTCTACTTCTGGTCAGCTGCAGATTAAATCTTGTGCACTTGGATGGGCGAGGACTCGGCAAGCTCCATTCATTCACGAGACGTGGAATGTAGCGGTCTACTTCTGGTCAGCTGCGGATTAAATCTTGTGCACTTGGATGGGCGAGGACTCGGCAAGCTCCATTCATTCACGAGACGTTGAATGTAGCGGTCTGCCCATCCAAGTGCACAAGATTTAATCCGCAGCTGACCAGAAGTAGACCGCTACATTCAACGTCTCGTGAATGAATGGAGCTTGCCGAGTCCTCGCCCATCCAAGTGCACAAGATTTAATCTGCAGCTGACCGGAAGTAGACCGCTACATTCCACGTCTCGTGAATGAATGGAGCTTGCCGAGTCCTCCCCCATCCAAGTGCACAAGATTAAATCTGCAGCTGACCAGAAGTAGACCGCCACATTCCATGTCTCGTGAATGAATGGAGCTTGCCGAGTCCTCGCCCATCCAAGTGCACAAGATTTAATCTGCAGCTGACCAGAAGTAGACCGCTACATTCCACGTCTCGTGAATGAATGGAGCTTGCCGAGTCCTCGCCCATCCAAGTACACAAGATTTAATTTGCAGCTGACCAGAAGTAGACCGCTACATTCCACGTCTCGTGAATGAATGGAGCTTGCCGAGTCCTCGCCCATCCAAGTGCACAAGATTTAATCTGCAGCTGACCAGAAGTAGACCGCTACATTCCACGTCTCGTGAATGAATGGAGCTTGCCGAGTCCTCGCCCATCCAAGTGCACAAGATTTAATCTGCAGCTGACCAGAAGTAGACCGCTACATTCAACGTCTCGTGAATGAATGGAGCTTGCCGAGTCCTCGCCCATCCAAGTGCACAAGATTTAATCTGCAGCTGACCGGAAGTAGACCGCTACATTCCACGTCTCGTGAATGAATGGAGCTTGCCGAGTCCTCGCCCATCCAAGTACACAAGATTTAATTTGCAGCTGACCAGAAGTAGACCGCTACATTCCACGTCTCGTGAATGAATGGAGCTTGCCGAGTCCTCGCCCATCCAAGTGCACAAGATTTAATCTGCAGCTGACCAGAAGTAGACCGCTACATTCCACGTCTCGTGAATGAATGGAGCTTGCCGAGTCCTCGCCCATCCAAGTGCACAAGATTTAATCTGCAGCTGACCAGAAGTAGACCGCTACATTCAACGTCTCGTGAATGAATGGAGCTTGCCGAGTCCTCGCCCATCCAAGTGCACAAGATTTAATCTGCAGCTGACCGGAAGTAGACCGCTACATTCCACGTTTCGTGAATGAATGGAGCTTGCCGAGTCCTCGCCCATCCAAGTGCACAAGATTTAATCTGCAGCTGACCAGAAGTAGACCGCTACATTCAACGTCTCGTGAATGAATGGAGCTTGCCGAGTCCTCGCCCATCCAAGTGCACAAGATTTAATCTGCAGTTGACCAGAAGTAGACCGCTACATTCAACGTCTCGTGAATGAATGGAGCTTGCCGAGTCCTCGCCCATCCAAGTGCACAAGATTTAATCTGCAGCTGACCAGAAGTAGACCGCTACATTCAACGTCTCGTGAATGAATGGAGCTTGCCGAGTCCTCGCCCATCCAAGTGCACAAGATTTAATCTGCAGTTGACCAGAAGTAGACCGCTACATTCCACGTTTCGTGAATGAATGGAGCTTGCCGAGTCCTCGCCCATCCAAGTGCACAAGATTTAATCTGCAGCTGAGCAGAAGTAGACCGCTACATTCAACGTCTCGTGAATGAATGGAGCTTGCCGAGTCCTCGCCCATCCAAGTGCACAAGATTTAATCTGCAGCTGACCGGAAGTAGACCGCTACATTCCACGTCTCCTGAATGAATGGAGCTTGCCGAGTCCTCGCCCATCCAAGTGCACAAGATTTAATCTGCAGCTGACCAGAAGTAGACCGCTACATTCAACGTCTCGTGAATGAATGGAGCTTGCCGAGTCCTCGCCCATCCAAGTGCACAAGATTTAATCTGCATTTGACCAGAAGTAGACCGCTACATTCAACGTCTCGTGAATGAATGGAGCTTGCCGAGTCCTCGCCCATCCAAGTGCACAAGATTTAATCTGCAGCTGACCAGAAGTAGACCGCTACATTCAACGTCTCGTGAATGAATGGAGCTTGCCGAGTCCTCGCCCATCCAAGTGCACAAGATTTAATCTGCAGCTGACCAGAAGTAGACCGCTACATTCAACGTCTCGTGAATGAATGGAGCTTGCCGAGTCCTCTCCCATCCAAGTGCACAAGATTTAATCTGCAGCTGGCCAGAAGTAGACCGCTACATTCAACGTCTCGTGAATGAATGGAGCTTGCCGAGTCCTCGCCCATCCAAGTGCACAAGATTTAATCTGCAGCTGACCGGAAGTAGACCGCTACATTCCACGTCTCCTGAATGAATGGAGCTTGCCGAGTCCTCGCCCATCCAAGTGCACAAGATTTAATCTGCAGCTGACCAGAAGTAGACCGCTACATTCCACGTCTCGTGAATGAATGGAGCTTGCCGAGTCCTCGCCCATCCAAGTGCACAAGATTTAATCTGCAGTTGACCAGAAGTAGACCGCTACATTCAACGTCTCGTGAATGAATGGAGCTTGCCGAGTCCTCACCCATCCAAGTGCACAAGATTTAATCTGCAGCTGACCGGAAGTAGACCGCTACATTCCACGTCTCGTGAATGAATGGAGCTTGCCGAGTCCTCGCCCATCCAAGTGCACAAGATTTAATCTGCAGTTGACCAGAAGTAGACCGCTACATTCCACGTTTCGTGAATGAATGGAGCTTGCCGAGTCCTCGCCCATCCAAGTGCACAAGATTTAATCTGCAGCTGAGCAGAAGTAGACCGCTACATTCAACGTCTCGTGAATGAATGGAGCTTGCCGAGTCCTCGCCCATCCAAGTGCACAAGATTTAATCTGCAGCTGACCGGAAGTAGACCGCTACATTCCACGTCTCCTGAATGAATGGAGCTTGCCGAGTCCTCGCCCATCCAAGTGCACAAGATTTAATCTGCAGCTGACCAGAAGTAGACCGCTACATTCAACGTCTCGTGAATGAATGGAGCTTGCCGAGTCCTCGCCCATCCAAGTGCACAAGATTTAATCTGCATTTGACCAGAAGTAGACCGCTACATTCAACGTCTCGTGAATGAATGGAGCTTCCCGAGTCCTCGCCCATCCAAGTGCACAAGATTTGATCTGCAGTTGACCAGAAGTAGACCCCTACATTCCACGTTTCGTGAATGAATGGAGCTTGCCGAGTCCTCGCCCATCCAAGTGCACAAGATTTAATCTGCAGCTGACCAGAAGTAGACCGCTACATTCAACGTCTCGTGAATGAATGGAGCTTGCCGAGTCCTCGCCCATCCAAGTGCACAAGATTTAATCTGCAGCTGGCCAGAAGTAGACCGCTACATTCAACGTTTCGTGAATGAATGGAGCTTGCCGAGTCCTCGCCCATCCAAGTGCACAAGATTTAATCTGCAGCTGACCAGAAGTAGACCGCTACATTCCACGTCTCGTGAATGAATGGAGCTTGCCGAGTCCTCGCCCATCCAAGTGCACAAGATTTAATCTGCAGCTGACCGGAAGTAGACCGCTACATTCCACGTCTCGTGAATGAATGGAGCTTGCCGAGTCCTCGCCCATCCAAGTACACAAGATTTAATCTGCAGCTGACCAGAAGTAGACCGCTACATTCCATGTCTCGTGAATGAATGGAGCTATCCGAGTCCTCGCCCATCCAAGTGCACAAGATTTAATCTGCAGCTGACCGGAAGTAGACCGCTACATTCCACGTCTCGTGAATGAATGGAGCTTGCCGAGTCCTCGCCCATCCAAGTGCACAAGATTTAATCTGCAGCTGACCGGAAGTAGACCGCTACATTCCACGTTTCGTGAATGAATGGAGCTTGCCGAGTCCTCGCCCATCCAAGTACACAAGATTTAATTTGCAGCTGACCAGAAGTAGACCGCTACATTTCACGTCTCGTGAATGAATGGGGCTTGCCGAGTCCTCGCCCATCCAAGTGCACAAGATTTAATCTGCAGCTGACCAGAAGTAGACCGCTACATTCCACGTCTCGTGAATGAATGGAGCTTGCCGAGTCATCGCCCATCCAAGTGCACAAGATTTAATCTGCAGCTGACCAGAAGTAGACCGCTACATTCAACGTCTCGTGAATGAATGGAGCTTGCCGAGTCCTCGCCCATCCAAGTGCACAAGATTTAATCTGCAGCTGACCGGAAGTAGACCGCTACATTCCACGTCTCCTGAATGAATGGAGCTTGCCGAGTCCTCGCCCATCCAAGTGCACAAGATTTAATCTGCAGTTGACCAGAAGTAGACCGCTACATTCAACGTCTCGTGAATGAATGGAGCTTGCCGAGTCCTCGCCCATCCAAGTGCACAAGATTTAATCTGCAGCTGACCAGAAGTAGACCGCTACATTCCACGTCTCGTGAATGAATGGAGCTTGCCGAGTCCTCGCCCATCCAAGTGCACAAGATTTAATCTGCAGCTGACCAGAAGTAGACCGCTACATTCAACGTCTCGTGAATGAATGGAGCTTGCCGAGTCCTCGCCCATCCAAGTGCACAAGATTTAATCTGCAGCTGACCAGAAGTAGACCGCTACATTCAACGTCTCGTGAATGAATGGAGCTTGCCGAGTCCTCGCCCATCCAAGTGCACAAGATTTAATCTGCAGCTGGCCAGAAGTAGACCGCTACATTCAACGTCTCGTGAATGAATGGAGCTTGCCGAGTCCTCGCCCATCCAAGTGCACAAGATTTAATCTGCAGCTGACCGGAAGTAGACCGCTACATTCCACGTTTCGTGAATGAATGGAGCTTGCCGAGTCCTCGCCCATCCAAGTGCACAAGATTTAATCTGCAGCTGACCAGAAGTAGACCGCTACATTCCACGTCTCGTGAATGAATGGAGCTTGCCGAGTCCTCGCCCATCCAAGTGCACAAGATTTAATCTGCAGCTGACCGGAAGTAGACCGCTACATTCCACGTCTCGTGAATGAATGGAGCTTGCCGAGTCCTCGCCCATCCAAGTACACAAGATTTAATCTGCAGCTGACCAGAAGTAGACCGCTATATTCCATGTCTCGTGAATGAATGGAGCTAGCCGAGTCCTCGCCCATCCAAGTGCACAAGATTTAATCTGCAGCTGACCGGAAGTAGACCGCTACATTCCACGTCTCGTGAATGAATGGAGCTTGCCGAGTCCTCGCCCATCCAAGTGCACAAGATTTAATCTGCAGCTGACCGGAAGTAGACCGCTACATTCCACGTCTCGTGAATGAATGGAGCTTGCCGAGTCCTCGCCCATCCAAGTACACAAGATTTAATTTGCAGCTGACCAGAAGTAGACCGCTACATTCCACGTCTCGTGAATGAATGGGGCTTGCCGAGTCCTCGCCCATCCAAGTGCACAAGATTTAATCTGCAGCTGACCAGAAGTAGACCGCTACATTCCACGTCTCGTGAATGAATGGAGCTTGCCGAGTCCTCGCCCATCCAAGTGCACAAGATTTAATCTGCAGCTGACCAGAAGTAGACCGCTACATTCAACGTCTCGTGAATGAATGGAGCTTGCCGAGTCCTCGCCCATCCAAGTGCACAAGATTTAATCTGCAGCTGACCGGAAGTAGACCGCTACATTCCACGTTTCGTGAATGAATGTAGCTTGCCGAGTCCTCGCCCATCCAAGTGCACAAGATTTAATCTGCATCTGACCAGAAGTAGACCGCTACATTCCACGTCTCGTGAATGAATGGAGCTTGCCGAGTCCTCGCCCATCCAAGTGCACAAGATTTAATCTGCAGCTGAGCAGAAGTAGACCGCTACATTCAACGTCTCGTGAATGAATGGAGCTTGCCGAGTCCTCGCCCATCCAAGTGCACAAGATTTAATCTGCAGCTGACCGGAAGTAGACCGCTACATTCCACGTTTCGTGAATGAATGGAGCTTGCCGAGTCCTCGCCCATCCAAGTGCACAAGATTTAATCTGCAGCTGACCAGAAGTAGACCGCTACATTCCACGTCTCGTGAATGAATGGAGCTTGCCGAGTCCTCGCCCATCCAAGTGCACAAGATTTAATCTGCAGTTGACCAGAAGTAGACCGCTACATTCCACGTTTCGTGAATGAATGGAGCTTGCCGAGTCCTCGCCCATCCAAGTGCACAAGATTTAATCTGCAGCTGAGCAGAAGTAGACCGCTACATTCAACGTCTCGTGAATGAATGGAGCTTGCCGAGTCCTCGCCCATCCAAGTGCACAAGATTTAATCTGCAGCTGACCGGAAGTAGACCGCTACATTCCACGTCTCCTGAATGAATGGAGCTTGCCGAGTCCTCGCCCATCCAAGTGCACAAGATTTAATCTGCAGCTGACCGGAAGTAGACCGCTACATTCCACGTCTCCTGAATGAATGGAGCTTGCCGAGTCCTCGCCCATCCAAGTGCACAAGATTTAATCTGCAGCTGATCAGAAGTAGACCGCTACATTCAAGGTCTCGTGAATGAATGGAGCTTGCCGAGTCCTCGCCCATCCAAGTGCACAAGATTTAATCTGCATTTGACCAGAAGTAGACCGCTACATTCAACGTCTCGTGAATGAATGGAGCTTCCCGAGTCCTCGCCCATCCAAGTGCACAAGATTTAATCTGCAGTTGACCAGAAGTAGACCGCTACATTCCACGTTTCGTGAATGAATGGAGCTTGCCGAGTCCTCGCCCATCCAAGTGCACAAGATTTAATCTGCAGCTGAGCAGAAGTAGACCGCTACATTCAACGTCTCGTGAATGAATGGAGCTTGCCGAGTCCTCGCCCATCCAAGTGCACAAGATTTAATCTGCAGCTGACCGGAAGTAGACCGCTACATTCCACGTCTCCTGAATGAATGGAGCTTGCCGAGTCCTCGCCCATCCAAGTGCACAAGATTTAATCTGCAGTTGACCAGAAGTAGACCGCTACATTCAATGTCTCGTGAATGAATGGAGCTTGCCGAGTCCTCGCCCATCCAAGTGCACAAGATTTAATCTGCAGCTGACCAGAAGTAGACCGCTACATTCAACGTCTCGTGAATGAATGGAGCTTGCCGAGTCCTCGCCCATCCAAGTGCACAAGATTTAATCTGCAGCTGACCAGAAGTAGACCGCTACATTCAACGTCTCGTGAATGAATGGAGCTTGCCGAGTCCTCGCCCATCCAAGTGCACAAGATTTAATCTGCAGCTGACCAGAAGTAGACCGCTACATTCAACGTCTCGTGAATGAATGGAGCTTGCCGAGTCCTCGCCCATCCAAGTGCACAAGATTTAATCTGCAGCTGGCCAGAAGTAGACCGCTACATTCAACGTCTCGTGAATGAATGGAGCTTGCCGAGTCCTCGCCCATCCAAGTGCACAAGATTTAATCTGCAGCTGACCGGAAGTAGACCGCTACATTCCACGTTTCGTGAATGAATGGAGCTTGCCGAGTCCTCGCCCATCCAAGTGCACAAGATTTAATCTGCAGCTGACCAGAAGTAGACCGCTACATTCCACGTCTCGTGAATGAATGGAGCTTGCCGAGTCCTCGCCCATCCAAGTGCACAAGATTTAATCTGCAGCTGACCAGAAGTAGACCGCTACATTCCACGTCTCGTGAATGAATGGAGCTTGCCGAGTCCTCGCCCATCCAAGTACACAAGATTTAATCTGCAGCTGACCAGAAGTAGACCGCCACATTCCATGTCTCGTGAATGAATGGAGCTAGCCGAGTCCTCGCCCATCCAAGTGCACAAGATTTAATCTGCAGCTGACCGGAAGTAGACCGCTACATTCCACGTCTCGTGAATGAATGGAGCTTGCCGAGTCCTCGCCCATCCAAGTGCACAAGATTTAATCTGCAGCTGACCGGAAGTAGACCGCTACATTCCACGTCTCGTGAATGAATGGAGCTTGCCGACTCCTCGCCCATCCAAGTACACAAGATTTAATTTGCAGCTGACCAGAAGTAGACCGCTACATTCCACGTCTCGTGAATGAATTGGGCTTGCCGAGTCCTCGCCCATCCAAGTGCACAAGATTTAATCTGCAGCTGACCAGAAGTAGACCGCTACATTCCACGTCTCGTGAATGAATGGAGCTTGCCGAGTCCTCGCCCATCCAAGTGCACAAGATTTAATCTGCAGCTGACCAGAAGTAGACCGCTACATTCCACGTCTCGTGAATGAATGGAGCTTGCCGAGTCCTCGCCCATCCAAGTGCACAAGATTTAATCTGCAGCTGACCGGAAGTAGACCGCTACATTCCACGTTTCGTGAATGAATGGAGCTTGCCGAGTCCTCGCCCATCCAAGTGCACAAGATTTAATCTGCAGCTGACCGGAAGTAGACCGCTACATTCCACGTTTCGTGAATGAATGGAGCTTGCCGAGTCCTCGCCCATCCAAGTGCACAAGATTTAATCTGCAGCTGACCAGAAGTAGACCGCTACATTCCACGTCTCGTGAATGAATGGAGCTTGCCGAGTCCTCGCCCATCCAAGTGCACAAGATTTAATCTGCAGTTGACCAGAAGTAGACCGCTACATTCAACGTCTCGTGAATGAATGGAGCTTGCCGAGTCCTCGCCCATCCAAGTGCACAAGATTTAATCTGCAGCTGACCAGAAGTAGACCGCTACATTCAACGTCTCGTGAATGAATGGAGCTTGCCGAGTTCTCGCCCATCCAAGTGCACAAGATTTAATCTGCAGTTGATCAGAAGTAGACCGCTACATTCCACGTTTCGTGAATGAATGGAGCTTGCCGAGTCCTCGCCCATCCAAGTGCACAAGATTTAATCTGCAGCTGAGCAGAAGTAGACCGCTACATTCAACGTCTCGTGAATGAATGGAGCTTGCCGAGTCCTCGCCCATCCAAGTGCACAAGATTTAATCTGCAGCTGACCGGAAGTAGACCGCTACATTCAACGTCTCGTGAATGAATGGAGCTTGCCGAGTCCTCGCCCATCCAAGTGCACAAGATTTAATCTGCAGCTGACCAGAAGTACACCGCTACATTCAACGTCTCGTGAATGAATGGAGCTTGCCGAGTCCTCGCCCATCCAAGTGCACAAGATTTAATCTGCATTTGACCAGAAGTAGACCGCTACATTCAACGTCTCGTGAATGAATGGAGCTTCCCGAGTCCTCGCCCATCCAAGTGCACAAGATTTAATCTGCAGTTGACCAGAAGTAGACCGCTACATTCCACGTTTCGTGAATGAATGGAGCTTGCCGAGTCCTCGCCCATCCAAGTGCACAAGATTTAATCTGCAGCTGAGCAGAAGTAGACCGCTACATTCAACGTCTCGTGAATGAATGGAGCTTGCCGAGTCCTCGCCCATCCAAGTGCACAAGATTTAATCTGCAGCTGACCGGAAGTAGACCGCTACATTCAACGTCTCCTGAATGAATGGAGCTTGCCGAGTCCTCGCCCATCCAAGTGCACAAGATTTAATCTGCAGTTGACCAGAAGTAGACCGCTACATTCAACGTCTCGTGAATGAATGGAGCTTGCCGAGTCCTCGCCCATCCAAGTGCACAAGATTTAATCTGCAGCTGACCACAAGTAGACCGCTACATTCCACGTCTCGTGAATGAATGGAGCTTGCCGAGTCCTCGCCCATCCAAGTGCACAAGATTTAATCTGCAGCTGACCAGAAGTAGACCGCTACATTCAACGTCTCGTGAATGAATGGAGTTTGCTGAGTCCTCGCCCATCCAAGTGCACAAGATTTAATCTGCAGCTGACCAGAAGTAGACCGCTACATTCAACGTCGCGTGAATGAATGGAGCTTGCCGATTCCTCGCCCATCCAAGTGCACAAGATTTAATCTGCAGCTGGCCAGAAGTAGACCGCTACATTCAATGTCTCGTGAATGAATGGAGCTTGCCGAGTCCTCGCCCATCCAAGTGCACAAGATTTAATCTGCAGCTGACCGGAAGTAGACCGCTACATTCCACGTCTCCTGAATGAATGGAGCTTGCCGAGTCCTCGCCCATCCAAGTGCACAAGATTTAATCTGCAGCTGACCAGAAGTAGACCGCTACATTCCACGTCTCGTGAATGAATGGAGCTTGCCGAGTCCTCGCCCATCCAAGTGCACAAGATTTAATCTGCAGCTGACCGGAAGTAGACCGCTACATTCCACGTCTCGTGAATGAATGGAGCTTGCCGAGTCCTCGCCCATCCAAGTACACAAGATTTAATCTGCAGCTGACCAGAAGTAGACCGCTACATTCCATGTCTCGTGAATGAATGGAGCTAGCCGAGTCCTCGCCCATCCAAGTGCACAAGATTTAATCTGCAGCTGACCGGAAGTAGACCGCTACATTCAACGTCTCGTGAATGAATGGAGCTTGCCGAGTCCTCGCCCATCCAAGTGCACAAGATTTAATCTGCAGCTGACCGGAAGTAGACCGCTACATTCCACGTCTCGTGAATGAATGGAGCTTGCCGAGTCCTCGCCCATCCAAGTACACAAGATTTAATTTGCAGCTGACCAGAAGTAGACCGCTACATTCCACGTCTCGTGAATGAATGGGGCTTGCCGAGTCCTCGCCCATCCAAGTGCACAAGATTTAATCTGCAGCTGACCAGAAGTAGACCGCTACATTCCACGTCTCGTGAATGAATGGAGCTTGCCGAGTCCTCGCCCATCCAAGTGCACAAGATTTAATCTGCAGCTGACCGGAAGTAGACCGCTACATTCCACGTTTCGTGAATGAATGGAGCTTGCCGAGTCCTCGCCCATCCAAGTGCACAAGATTTAATCTGCAGCTGACCAGAAGTAGACCGCTACATTCCACGTCTCGTGAATGAATGGAGCTTGCCGAGTCCTCGCCCATCCAAGTGCACAAGATTTAATCTGCAGCTGACCGGAAGTAGACCGCTACATTCCACGTTTCGTGAATGAATGGAGCTTGCCGAGTCCTCGCCCATCCAAGTGCACAAGATTTAATCTGCAGCTGACCAGAAGTAGACCGCTACATTCCACGTCTCGTGAATGAATGGAGCTTGCCGAGTCCTCGCCCATCCAAGTGCACAAGATTTAATCTGCAGCTGACCAGAAGTAGACCGCTACATTCAACGTCTCGTGAATGAATGGAGCTTGCCGAGTCCTCGCCCATCCAAGTGCACAAGATTTAATCTGCAGCTGACCGGAAGTAGACCGCTACATTCCACGTTTCGTGAATGAATGGAGCTTGCCGAGTCCTCGCCCATCCAAGTGCACAAGATTTAATCTGCAGCTGACCAGAAGTAGACCGCTACATTCCACGTCTCGTGAATGAATGGAGCTTGCCGAGTCCTCGCCCATCCAAGTGCACAAGATTTAATCTGCAGTTGACCAGAAGTAGACCGCTACATTCAACGTCTCGTGAATGAATGGAGCTTGCCGAGTCCTCGCCCATCCAAGTGCACAAGATTTAATCTGCAGCTGACCAGAAGTAGACCGCTACATTCAACGTCTCGTGAATGAATGGAGCTTGCCGAGTTCTCGCCCATCCAAGTGCACAAGATTTAATCTGCAGTTGATCAGAAGTAGACCGCTACATTCCACGTTTCGTGAATGAATGGAGCTTGCCGAGTCCTCGCCCATCCAAGTGCACAAGATTTAATCTGCAGCTGAGCAGAAGTAGACCGCTACATTCAACGTCTCGTGAATGAATGGAGCTTGCCGAGTCCTCGCCCATCCAAGTGCACAAGATTTAATCTGCAGCTGACCGGAAGTAGACCGCTACATTCCACGTCTCCTGAATGAATGGAGCTTGCCGAGTCCTCGCCCATCCAAGTGCACAATATTTAATCTGCAGCTGACCAGAAGTACACCGCTACATTCAACGTCTCGTGAATGAATGGAGCTTGCCGAGTCCTCGCCCATCCAAGTGCACAAGATTTAATCTGCATTTGACCAGAAGTAGACCGCTACATTCAACGTCTCGTGAATGAATGGAGCTTCCCGAGTCCTCGCCCATCCAAGTGCACAAGATTTAATCTGCAGTTGACCAGAAGTAGACCGCTACATTCCACGTTTCGTGAATGAATGGAGCTTGCCGAGTCCTCGCCCATCCAAGTGCACAAGATTTAATCTGCAGCTGAGCAGAAGTAGACCGCTACATTCAACGTCTCGTGAATGAATGGAGCTTGCCGAGTCCTCGCCCATCCAAGTGCACAAGATTTAATCTGCAGCTGACCGGAAGTAGACCGCTACATTCCACGTCTCCTGAATGAATGGAGCTTGCCGAGTCCTCGCCCATCCAAGTGCACAAGATTTAATCTGCAGTTGACCAGAAGTAGACCGCTACATTCAACGTCTCGTGAATGAATGGAGCTTGCCGAGTCCTCGCCCATCCAAGTGCACAAGATTTAATCTGCAGCTGACCACAAGTAGACCGCTACATTCCACGTCTCGTGAATGAATGGAGCTTGCCGAGTCCTCGCCCATCCAAGTGCACAAGATTTAATCTGCAGCTGACCAGAAGTAGACCGCTACATTCAACGTCTCGTGAATGAATGGAGTTTGCTGAGTCCTCGCCCATCCAAGTGCACAAGATTTAATCTGCAGCTGACCAGAAGTAGACCGCTACATTCAACGTCGCGTGAATGAATGGAGCTTGCCGATTCCTCGCCCATCCAAGTGCACAAGATTTAATCTGCAGCTGGCCAGAAGTAGACCGCTACATTCAATGTCTCGTGAATGAATGGAGCTTGCCGAGTCCTCGCCCATCCAAGTGCACAAGATTTAATCTGCAGCTGACCGGAAGTAGACCGCTACATTCCACGTCTCGTGAATGAATGGAGCTTGCCGAGTCCTCGCCCATCCAAGTGCACAAGATTTAATCTGCAGCTGACCAGAAGTAGACCGCTACATTCCACGTCTCGTGAATGAATGGAGCTTGCCGAGTCCTCGCCCATCCAAGTGCACAAGATTTAATCTGCAGCTGACCGGAAGTAGACCGCTACATTCCACGTCTCGTGAATGAATGGAGCTTGCCGAGTCCTCGCCCATCCAAGTACACAAGATTTAATCTGCAGCTGACCAGAAGTAGACCGCTACATTCCATGTCTCGTGAATGAATGGAGCTAGCCGAGTCCTCGCCCATCCAAGTGCACAAGATTTAATCTGCAGCTGACCGGAAGTAGACCGCTACATTCCACGTCTCGTGAATGAATGGAGCTTGCCGAGTCCTCGCCCATCCAAGTACACAAGATTTAATTTGCAGCTGACCAGAAGTAGACCGCTACATTCCACGTCTCGTGAATGAATGGGGCTTGCCGAGTCCTCGCCCATCCAAGTGCACAAGATTTAATCTGCAGCTGACCAGAAGTAGACCGCTACATTCCACGTCTCGTGAATGAATGGAGCTTGCCGAGTCCTCGCCCATCCAAGTGCACAAGATTTAATCTGCAGTTGACCAGAAGTAGACCGCTACATTCCACGTTTCGTGAATGAATGGAGCTTGCCGAGTCCTCGCCCATCCAAGTGCACAAGATTTAATCTGCAGCTGAGCAGAAGTAGACCGCTACATTCAACGTCTCGTGAATGAATGGAGCTTGCCGAGTCCTCGCCCATCCAAGTGCACAAGATTTAATCTGCAGTTGACCAGAAGTAGACCGCTACATTCCACGTTTCGTGAATGAATGGAGCTTGCCGAGTCCTCGCCCATCCAAGTGCACAAGATTTAATCTGCAGCTGACCAGAAGTAGACCGCTACATTCAACGTCTCGTGAATGAATGGAGCTTGCCGAGTCCTCGCCCATCCAAGTGCACAAGATTTAATCTGCAGCTGACCGGAAGTAGACCGCTACATTCCACGTCTCCTGAATGAATGGAGCTTGCCGAGTCCTCGCCCATCCAAGTGCACAAGATTTAATCTGCAGTTGACCAGAAGTAGACCGCTACATTCAACGTCTCGTGAATGAATGGAGCTTGCCGAGTCCTCGCCCATCCAAGTGCACAAGATTTAATCTGCAGCTGACCAGAAGTAGACCGCTACATTCCACGTCTCGTGAATGAATGGAGCTTGCCGAGTCCTCGGCCATCCAAGTGCACAAGATTTAATCTGCAGCTGACCAGAAGTAGACCGCTACATTCAACGTCTCGTGAATGAATGGAGCTTGCCGAGTCCTCGCCCATCCAAGTGCACAAGATTTAATCTGCAGCTGACCAGAAGTAGACCGCTACATTCAACGTCTCGTGAATGAATGGAGCTTGCCGAGTCCTCGCCCATCCAAGTGCACAAGATTTAATCTGCAGCTGACCAGAGGTAGACCGCTACATTCAACCTCTCGTGAATGAATGGAGCTTGCCGAGTCCTCGCCCATCCAAGTGCACAAGATTTAATCTGCAGCTGACCAGAAGTAGACCGCTACATTCCACGTCTCGTGAATGAATGGAGCTTGCCGAGTCCTCAAGATTTCTCCAGAGGCGGCCATGTCGAGGAGGTTAGCACCTCTTATCGGTGTACAGTTGTAGATTTGGAAGTGCTGTGCTGTAGTAGCAGATGGTTATGAAGAACAAGAAACGGATGGTTTTTATGCATGATGGAGCTCCAGATGGATGGAGTTCGAAGAATTTTATATAAATCAACTACGCTATCAATTTTAAAGTGTTTTTGTAGTGTCTGGGATCAGTGCCGGTATTGGTAAGAGGGAACATAAACACACACACTCCCCAGGCTACACGGTTCTGCACTTAAAGCAGGCTATAATGTTAGATCGCTTCAGTTTCCGACCTATCAGTCATGTGGAATGTAGCGCTGTTATCATTCCAATGTAAGAAATATATTTCCAGTACATGACATACATCCTACCTGCAGGCTTCTCTACGATAACCTATGGCAATAAACTGTAAAATGAAAAACCACTTCCATAAAATATCGATTCTGTGTTATACGTGCACAATGTAGCTTTCCAGAGATGTATAGCGTTCATTGTTCACATTCGATCACGGTTGAGAAATTATACTATGTTCGCATCAGTCCATTTAACATGATCGTTAGCCACGGAGAATACCTATTACAAGGAAACAGATAAACGCGTATCAGCGGCGTCCAACATGTGAAATAACACATCATGCCACCACAAACTCTGTGAACATCACATCTGTCAAGCAGATATATACATGGGGATTGCAGTGTCTCACAAACACCTATCGTTAACTTAGAATCATCTTAGTTATCAAACTGAAGTATCGATTTTATACCCAAGATACGACAAGGCAATGGAGTACATCGCATACCTCTTTGTTCATTTAGAAGAATGTGTCGAAACAGCATGGTCACGTTTCATCACTCATGAGAGAAGTCCTCTGATGGCGGAGAGGTTTGCTGTTAACGATCGCAAGCAAAAGTGCTCTAAGTCAAATACAGAACATGTGGTTGTATATGAGTCGAATACAGGCTATGTCACGCGACTGATGCATCCTGACAGAACAGTGTAAAAATTGGTCAAATGTCCTGCGCCAACATCTCCCTCCCTCTCTAGGATGCATCATCAGTCTGCCATTAAATCATACCTCGTTACAGCTCCATCTCAATCGATCAACTCGTCCATTCTCTGTTATCCTTTAATGCAGATGTAAATAAGTTTACAGGCATATGGTTCCCTGTTTCCTCGAAAAGCGTCAAATATAGTGGACAACTCGCGTCTATCACTGTTACCTCAATTGACATACAGTAGAATGCTGCCTTGACAGAAAAAAATGACTATTTCCCTGGTCCCCTTCGCTTCCATGTCGACATTTTCTCCGATTCCTCTTACTGTCGCATGCTTGTACGCATGTAGAAGAATTGTTCTGCGCCAACCAGAAGACGTCTTACACGACAGAAGTCGCTATACACTACCATTTTTTTGGAGTCTTAGCCCCATCATAACGTATATATGAAATCTAATGTAAAACAACAGTTGTAACCTACTCTATTAAACAATAAAGAAAGTGTAAAAATTAAAGACTAACATTGTTGTTGTTGTTATCTTCAGTCCTGAGACTGGTTTGATGCAGCTCTCCATGCTACTCTATCCTGTGCAAGCTTCTTCATCTCCCAGTACCTACTGCAACCTACATCCTTCTGAATCTGCTTAGTGTATTCATCTCTTGGTCTTCCTCTACGATTTTTACCCTCCACGCTGCCCTCCAATGCTAAATTTGTGATCCCTTGATGCCTCAAAACATGTCCTACCAACCGATCCCTTCTTCTAGTCAAGTTGTGCCACAAGCTTCTCTTCTCCCCAATCCTATTCAATACCTCCTCATTAGTTACGTGATCTACCCATCTAATCTTCAGCATTCTTCTGTAGCACCACATTTCGAAAGCTTCTATTCTCTTCTTGTCCAAACTAGTTATCGTCCATGTTTCACTTCAGATTAACATTTACAAACTAAAATATCAAATGAAGTGATTGAAAAAGAGTCGCATGAGTATTTTCGTTCCGTCGTTACAGCTTCAAGAAAATGCATTTTTTTTTCACCAGATGCGTTTCGCTTCATTGAGATAAAGCATACCCAGTAGTATGTAATTAAAGATATTTACGGACCACTCAGGATGCTTTATCTCGTTAAGGAGAAACGCGTGGTGGAAAGAAACACGCATAGTTGTAACGACGGAACGACAATATCCTCACGTATTGTAAAGCAACTGAGCCGTGCATGGCTCATGTTCGTGCCATCTCTTATTTACCATCCTGTTTTTGCCATACTGCCACCTCATTATGTTAGTTTCAATTACTTGTGTCACTTAGTTGCTGCTTTGCCTGTCCCTGAGCGGCAGCAGGAGCGTTTATCGATATAAGCCCTGCTGTATTAAGTTTGTTGGACTGGTATTACTTCTGGGTCGTCATGTGTCGATCAGTCAGTTGGATCGTGCCAGCAGTTAGTTCGGACCTGGCAGTGTTTGAGTTGGCACGCAGCACAAGTTGTAAGGTGCCAGACAAATCCAACACCTTCCATGTAAACCTTGACATGATAGCAAATCCGGCAGTATGTCACACAGCTCCGAATAAATCCGGACATTAAATTAACCAAAGTAATACGATCAATGAGTGAGCAAATGGAATACCACAGACTAACACAAGAATGCCTAAATGCATGTCGTACCTTCCCACCGTGAAACAGACGCAGTTCTGAGGGAAGAAACGAGAACAAAAGCCGAGAGCAGAATCGTGTAGGCTAGGAGGCCCTACAACAAGGTACGGACACCCACGTCGCCAGCTGACCGCCAGGACCACCCCCCCAGCCCATGTTAAAAGATAGAGCCCTCCAGAAGAACAGTATAGATCTTACGATAACACTAAAAGGGCCACACCAGCTGCAAGTTTTAGCGTGAGACTTTTTCACGTCTCTGTGACGTAGCAAACATTAGAAACATTGCCCCAATACGAAAAGAATAACGTTTCTGACTAGATAGACAGAAGTTTTGTAGCCGAAGCTTAAGGTTAACTTTGAGACCCTGACTGATCAGTTGAAAACACAGCCAGATACCTTTTCTTAAACCAACTTCGGTAAATTGTAGTAAGGATAAGTTCGAGAGAGCTGCTTCCGAGATGGCGAGGTGTGTGGAGCTGCGCCGCCCGCCGCCCCCTGACGCTACCTAACCAACAACAAGGTAATGAACGCACGCAATGCCGCAAGAGAGCGCATTAACTTCACTCAGAACTGCAGAAGTCTCATCTGTTGTATCCCCTTTTTACGTAATACTAGTGTCGATCGTCAATTAAACTTCGTGGTATTTGTATTTGCTACTAGAAGTTAAAATCTAAAACGCGATGATTTTTCTGTTATATAATTATTGAGAAGCCACATCAGCCACTGTAATTTACGACAAGTTAAATAAGTAATTAAAGATAATTGAGGGACACTGTAGACCATTTTGATAGTTTTCTCTTTTATGAAACTTAACATAAATCTAGATTATAGATGTGATATGGCATAGGTCATCCTTCGATCTATTATAGAACTTGGAAACCCATTCAGGGAATATTTGTTCACATTTTTGTTGAACGCAGTTGGTTTTTACCATCCTGTATTGAAACACTTCCTTTTATGAATAGTGCAACTTATAAACGATGTTTTGTGAATTGAATAAAATTTCCAATGGTAAACTTAACTGCTTTTTTGGCGTTATTTTACCAGCTAACTAAAAATAGGAAAGCCTTGAACCCTTCCACTAAATTTAGTTAGTATTAAGATTCTTTTACAGGGAGTGCAGTGGAGCTGGCGCTGAAATCATTAAGTATTTGATTACATCATCGCTAGTCTCACTGAACTCTAAATGTCATGTGTGGTCTGGCGTCTCCTTGCCATGATTGGAGCGGCGACGACTTTGGTTGGTCGTCGGTCGGTCGTCTCGTCGGTCGTCTCGTCGGACGACGTGTATTTGGCCGGCGGTCGCTCATGGGTTGGCTGTGTGTGGCAACTCGTGACTCATCCCTCTTATTGTACAGTTCTTGGTGCAAGTGTTCGTCAAACGCCGTGTCGTTTGTGTGATTTTGACGGACAAGGTATTTCAAGAGTTGTGTGGCCACTGGCTCTCAGAAGTCGGTCGGTCGGTGTGGATCAGCCAGGGCACCTCCGGCGATGCAGTGGGCCGGGCCCGCTGGCGGTCTCTACGCAGCGTCGCAATGTGTGGACTGCTCCGATTCCTACGAGGCTCGTGGCTCACCGACCCAGGACATCAAAGTTGGGTGGTAATTTAATTACCGAAGCCAGTCTGTTCACATTGTGCCGCCGGTTTTCGTGGTTGGCTGTAGCGGGGTATTCCCGTGAGTGTTCGAGTTGGCCGAAGTTTGCCACAATCCGGTGGAGTTTAACTGTATTTTGGTTATTTGAAGTGCACGTGCACCAGCGGAATTTTCTGCCTTGTGGCCGTTAGCGTTGTACTTACCCGCCCTGGCCGTGCAGACCGACCGCCGGAGACTTCTGAGCGCCGCTGGCTGCACTGCCTTTTCTTATTCGAGTTTGTTTGTGAATTTTAATGGGTCATAGCCGATGATTTGAATCTGTATGCCTTTATTTGTGTTTTAAATAATGGGCCTCCAGCCTCATTTGAAATATTTTTTGGATAAAGCCTTGGGCCTTCTTCCTTTTGAAAATTCATTGTAGTTGTGTTTTTCAATCATAGCCTTTCAGCCGTCTTAAAATGAATATTCCTTACTTCTTAAGTCATAGATTATTTAGGTCTTCAGCCTCATTTGAAATAGTTTTTGATAAAGCTTTGGGTCTTCTGACTTTTGAAAATTTATTGTACTTGTGTTTTTCAATCATGGGCCTTCAGCCATCTTAAAATTAAAATTCCTTACTTGCTAAGTCTTAGACTGTGATTCTTCAGTTTCTCCCTGCGTATTTGTTACTCGAACAGTCCACGGGTGTACTGCCGGTTCATAGTTCTTCAGCGCACCTGACGATGACGACGTGTCTGATCGCCGAAATATTGTGCCCGTTGGACACTACGAACCGGCAGCATAACCATGGACTGTTCTAGCAAGTCTTAGACTGTTTGGGCCTTCAGACTCATTTAAAATATTTTATTCTGGGTAAAACTTTGGGCCTTCTGCCTTTAGAAAATTTATTGTAATTGTGTTTTTGAATCATTGGCCTTCAGCTGTTTTAAGATTAAAATTTCTTACTTGTCAACTCTTAGAATCTTTGGGCCTTGAGCCTCATTTGAAATATTATTGAAGGATAAAACCTTCATAGACGGTGTGGCCGAGCGGTTCTAGGCGCTTCAGTCTGGAACCGCACGACCGCTACGGTGGCAGGTTCGAATCCTGACTCGGGCATGGATGTGTGTGATGTCCTTAGGTTATTTCTAGAATGAAATTTTCGCTCTACAGCGGAGTGTGCACTGATATGAAATTTTCTGGCAGATTAAAACTGTGTGCCGGACTGAGACTCGAACACAGAACCTTTGCCTTTCGCGGGTAAGTGCTCTAGCAACTGAGCTACGAAAGCACGACACATGCCCCGTCTTACAGCTTTACTTCTGCCAGTACCTCGTCTCCTACCTTCCAAACTTTATGGAAGCACTCTTGCGAACCTTGCAGAACTACCACTCCTGAAAGGAAGGATATGGGGAGACATGGCTTAGCCACAGTCTGGGGGATGTTTCCTGAATGAGATTTTCACTCTACAGCGGATTGTGCGCTGATATGAAACTTCCTGGCAGATTAAAACTAAGTGCCGGACTGAGACTCGAACTCGGGACCTTTGCCTTTCGCAGGCAAGTGCTCTAGCAACTGAGCTACCCAAGCACGAAACACGCCCCGTTCTCACAGCTTTACTTCTGTCAGTACCTTGTCTCCTACCTTCCAAACTTTATGGAAGCACTCTTGCGAACCTTGCAGAACTAGCACTCCTGACAGAAAGGTTATGGGGAGACACGGCTTAGCCACAGCGTGGGGGATGTTTCCTGAAAGAGATTTTCACTCTACAGCAGATTGTGCGCTTATATGAAACTTCCTGGCAGATTAAAACAGTGTGCCGAGCTGAGACTCGAAATCGGAACCTTCGCCTTTCGCAGGCAACTGCTCTAGCAACAGAGCTACCCAAGCACGACACATGCCCCATCCTCACAGCTTATTTCTGCCAGTATCTCGTTTCCTACCTTCCAAACTTTATGGAAGCACTCTTGCTAACCTTGCAGAACTAGCACTCCTGAAAGAAAGGATATGGGGAGACATGGCTTAGCTACAGTCTGGGGGATGTTTCCTGAATGAGATGTTCACTCTACAGCGGATTGTGGGCTGATATGAAACTTCTTGGCAGATTAAAACTGTGTGCTGGGCTGAGACTCGAACTCGGGATCTTTGCATTTCGCGGGCAAGTGCTCTAGCAACTGAGCTACTCAAGCACGACATACGCCCCGTCTAACAGCTTTACTTCTGCCAGTACCTCGTCTGCTCCCTTCCAAACTTTATGGAAGCACTCTTGCGAACTTTGCAGAACTAGCACTCCTGAAACAAAGAATGTGGGGAGACATGGCTTAGCCACAGCCTGGGGAAGGTTTCCTGAATGAGATTTTCACTCTACACCGGATTGTGCGCTGATATGAAACTTCCTGGCAGATTAAACCTGTGTGCCGAGCTGAGACTCGAAATCGAAACGTTTGCCTTTCGCAGGCAAGAGCTCTAGCAACTGAGCTACGAAAGCACGACACGTGCTCGGTCCTCACAGCTTTACTTCTCCCAGTACCTCGTCTCTTACCTTCCAAACTTTATGGAAGCACTCTTGCGATCCTTGCAGAACTAGCACTCCTGAAAAACTATATCGGGAGACATGGCTTAGTCATAACCTGGGGGATGTTTCCTGAATGTGATTTTCACTCTGCAACGGAGTGTGTGCTGATATGTAACTTCCTGGCAAATTAAAACTACGTGTCGGGCTGAGATTCGAACTCTGGACCTTTGCCTTCTGCAGGCAAGTGCTCTAGCAACTCAGCTACCCATGGATGACACACGCCCCGTCTCACAGCTTTACCTCTGACAGTACCACGTCTCCTACCTTCCAAACTATATGGAAGCACTCTTGCGAAACTTGCAGAACTAGCACTCCTGAAAGAAAGGATATGGGGAGACATGGCTTAGCCACAGCCTGGGGGATGTTTCCTGAATGAGATTTTCACTCTACAGCGGATTGTGCGCTGACATGAAACGTCCTGGCAGATTAAAACTGTGTGCCGGGCTGAGACTCGAACTCGGGGCCTTTGCCTTTCACGGGCAAGTGCTCCACCAACCGAGCTACGCATGCTCGACACACGACCCGTCCTCAAAGCTTTACTTCTGCCAGCACCTTGTCTCCTACCTTCCAAACTTAATGGAAGCACTCTTGCGAACCGTGCAGAACTAGCACTCCTGAAAAACTATATGGGGAGACATGGCTTAGCCATAGCCTGGAGGATACCCAGTAAACGATGGATCTCGACCACAGTAACTCTGCGGTTGTCCGAGACCAAAGCATTCACTTCCGCATCCATTTCCGGTGTGATGTCACGATGAGACTGTTGATTGGCGACTCCATAGAGTACTGTGTGCACAGCGACCATATACGTGAAATTAGAAAGAAGGTCAGCGTTGACTGTAACAACGTTGATAATTTCATAGCTTTGGTTACTGATAATAACTTGCCACCAGTGCTTATGAGTTCAATTTGTACACCACAGCACTGAAGATGATCAGTATGTGATTGAAAATCGATTTTGCTCTGAATTAACCATCAACATTACGGCCAACGCTGACCTTTCTAATTTCACGATGAGCCTGTCCAGGACGAGCATCGACTTCCTGTGAGTCGCGCCGCTCAAGGAATCGTTTCTTCCATTCCACAACACTTGAACGACTCAGATTATACTCACCGAACGCAGCCTTCTTCCGTCGATACATTTCACGGCCTACAGTTCTCTCCGGCGCCAAAAATTGAATCACTCCTCGTTATTTCTGCATGTTCGGTGGTCGACAATAACTTGTGTGCCCACCTTCTCCTCGACGTGAAACCACACTGGCGATATGCAACATCAAACGGTGCGCACGCGTAAGTCTCTGTACAAACACATGGCGCCACCACAGTTGTAAGGCAAAATTCCATTTGAATGAACCTCATAAAGTGATGGTCAATATTCGGGGATATGACAGGGATGGTCTTTCGAAACAAAAACGTCAAGTAAACATGGGCCCCAAAAGGCATACCTCAAGAGCTATGAGCAAGCCCTGATCTTCCACACTGTGAAACAAATCTCTTCTTCTACAAGGTCGTTGATGTCCACATTTTGGAAGTTTCAGTACGAACCAAAACAAGAATAAAACGTCCAGTAAACATATAACCTAAAATGCATACCTTAAGAGCTATGACTGCTTGTTCATCTTCACTATTTTGAAACATAACTCTTCTAATGAACAAGTGCTCATAACTTTTAAGGTATGCATTTTAGAGCTGATGTTTACTGGACATATTTTTCCTTGTTTTGGTCCATACTATCTGTTGTGAACGTAGTTCCGCATAGTCAGCGTGTACACAACTTTCCCACTAAACACAACAGCGCAGGCTCAGCGCTCACCCGTCTCCACACTACGAGATGGCGCTGCCTTAGAGACGGACCAAATTCTGCTTCTGCCGATCCACGTATGCTGCTAACGTAAAGCCTTTTCTCCTCGCGGATCACACTGGCACAGTGATACCTCAATGCACGAGGTATTATAACAAGTGTACAGACCTCTGATTAGTCAGCCTGCATTTGTCTGCACAGTCTGCCCCTAATAAGATTACCATATTCCTGTACATAGCCATGAAGATAAATGTATACACAGTTTGTAAAGTATCAGAGATATGTGAGAATAAGATTAACGTACCAAGACCAAAGGAACTTCATATTGTCAATTGTAAATAGCATCCAGAAGCAAGTTACATAATATCTATGATTTTTATTATTTTAATAAATGTATGTGAAAATTAATCAAGTTCTGTTTAAAGTTGGTCACCGTCAATCTGCTACTCTAAGCGTGCAAGTGGCATTTCTATCGTCTGACCTAACGGCACAAGATAAACACGCCACGATAAGACCACGAGACATATTGCTGACACTCGCCTACTTCGTTAGAGCGACAAGTCAAATAATATGATGGTGTGTGTACCGAAGGTCTTACAGGATGCACACCACACTATCACTTCCAAGGATAGCTCATAGCTTTTAAGGCATCCGTTTTAGAGTCCATGTTCGCCTGAATATTTTGTTTCGAATGCTCATTCCTATCATATTCGTGAATACTGACCATCACTTCTGAAACACCCTTTATATATTGCATTCAGAAACTCTTCTACAGAGTCTAAGGGCTTTTCTTGCAGATATGGCTTAATTCCCCCCCCCCCCCCATGAACCATGGACCTTGCCGTTGGTGGGGAGGCTTGCGTGCCTAAGCGATACAGATAGCCATACCATAGGTACAACCACAACGGAGCGGTATCTGTTAAGAGGCCAGACAAACGTGTGGTTCCTGAAGAGGGGCAGCAGCCTTTTCAGTAGTTGCAAGGGCAACTGACCTGGCCTTGTAACAATAACCAAAACGGCCTTGCTGTGCTGGTACTGCGAACGGCTGAAAGCAAGGGGAAACCACGGCCGTAATTTTTCCCGAGGGCATGCAGCTTTACTGTATGATTAAATGATGATGGCGTCCTCTTGGGTAAAATATTCCGGAGGTAAAATAGTTCCCCATTCGGATCTCAGGGTGGGGACTACTCAAGAGGATGTCGTTATCAGGAGAAAGAAAACTGGCGTTCTACGGATCGGAGCGTGGAATGTCAGATCCATTAATCGGGCAGGTAGGTTAGAAAATTTAAAAAGGGAAATGGGTAGGTTAAAGTTAGATATAGTGGGAATTAGTGAAGTTCGGTGGCAGGAGAAACAAGACTTCTGGTCAGGTGACTACAGGGTTATAAACACAAAATCAAATAGGGGTAATGCAGGACTAGGTTTAATAATGAATAGGAAAATAGGAATGCGGGTAAGCTACTACAAACAGCATAGTGAACGCATTATCGTTGCCAAGATAGATACGAAGCCCACACCTACTACAGTAGTACAAGTTTATATGCCAACTAGCTCTGCAGATGACGAAGAAATTGAAGAAATGTATGATGAGATAAAAGAAATTATTCAGGCAGTGAAGGGAGACGAAAATTTTATAGTCATGGGTGACTGGAATTCGGTAGTAGGAAAAGGGAGAGAAGGAAACATAGTAGGTGAATACGGATTGGGGCTAAGAAATGAAAGAGGAAGCCGCCTGGTAGAATTTTGCACAGAGCACAACTTAATCACACCTAACACTTGGTTCAAGAACCATGAACGAAGGTTGTATACATGGAAGAACCCTGGAGATACTAAAAGGTATCAGATAGATTATGTAATGGTAAGACAGAGATTTAGGAACCAGGTTTTAAATTGTAAGACATTTCCAGGGGCAGATGTGGACTCTGACCACAATCTATTGGTTATGACCTGTAGATTAAAACTGAAGAAACTGCAAAAAGGTGGGAAACTAAGGAGATGGGACCTGGATAAACTGAAAGAACCAGAGGTTGTACAGAGGTTCAGGGAGAGCATAAGGGAACAATTGACATGAATGGGGGAAAGAAATACAGTAGAAGAAGAATGGGTAGCTTTGAGGGATGAAGTAGTGAAGGCAGCAGAGGATCAAGTAGGTAAAAAGATGAAGGCTAGTAGAAATCCTTGGGTAACAGAAGAAATATTGAATTTAATTGATGAAAGGAAAAAATATAAAAATGCAGCAAATGAAGCAGGCAAAAAGTAATACTGAAGTCTCAAAAATGAGATCGACAGGAAGTGCAAAATGGCTAAGCAGGAATGGCTAGAGGACAAATGTAACGATATAGAGGCTTATCTCACTAGGAGTAAGATAGATAGTGCCTACAGGAAAATTAAAGAAACCTTTAGAGATAAGAGAACCACTTGTATGAATATCAAGAGCTCAGATGGAAACCCAGTTCTAAGCAAAGAAGGGAAAGCAGAAAGGTGGAAGGAGTATATAGAGGGTCTATACAAGGGCGATGTACTTGAGGACAATGTTAGGGAAATGGAAGAGGATGTAGATGAAGATGAAATGGGAGATATGATATTGCGTCAAGAGTTTGACAGATAACTGAAAGACCTGAGTCGAAACAAAGCCCCCGGAGTAGACAACATTCCATTGGAACTACTGACGGCCTTGGGAGAGCCAGTCCTGACAAAACTCTACCATCTGGTGAGCAAGATGTATCAAACAGGCGAAATACCCTCAGACTTCAAGAAGATTATAATAATTCCAATCCCAAAGAAAGCAGGTGTTGACAGATGTGAAAATTACCGAACAATCAATTTAATAACCCACAGCTGCAAAATACTAACACGAATTCTTTACAGACGAATGGAAAAACTAGAAGAAGCTGACCTCGGAGAAGATCAGTTTGGATTCCGTAGAAATACTGGAACGCGTGAGGCAATACTGACCTTACGACTTATCTTAGAAGAAGGATTAAGGGAAGGCAAACCTACGTTTCTAGCATTTGTAGACTTAGAGAAAGCTTTTTTGACAATGTTGACTAGAATACTCTGTTTCAAATTCTAAAGGTGGCAGCGGTAAAATACAGGGGGCGAAAGGCTATTTACAATTTGTACAGAAACCAAATGGCAGTAATAAGAGTCGAGGGACATGAAGGGGAAGCAGTGGTTGGGAAGGGAGTGAGACAGGGTTGCAGCCTCTCCCCGATGTTATTCAATCTGTATATTGAGCAAGGAGTAAAGGAAACAAAAGAAAAATTCGGAGTAGGTATTAAAGTCCGTGGAGAAGAAATAAAAACTTCGAGGTTCGCCGATGACATTGTAATTCTGTCAGAGACAGCAAAGGACTTGGAAGAGCAGTTGAATGGAATGGATAGTGTCTTGAAAAGAGGATATAAGATGAACATCAACAAAAGCAAAACGAAGATAATGGAATGTAGTCGAATTAAGTCGGGTGATGCTGAGGGAATTAGATTAGGAAATGAGACACTTAAAGTAGTAAAGGAGTTTTGCTATTTGGGGAGCAAAATAACTGATGATGGTCGAAGTAGAGAGGATATCAAATGTAGACTGGCAATGGCAAGGAAAGCGTTTCTGAAGAAAAGAAATTTATTAACATCGAGTATAGATTTAAGTGTCAGGAAGTCATTTATGAAAGTATTTGTATGGAGTGTAGCCATGTACGGAAGTGAAACATGGACGATAAATAGTTTGGACAAGAAGAGAATAGAAGCTTTGGAAATGTGGTGCTACAGAAGAGTGCTGAAGATTAGATGGGTAGATCACATAACTAATGAGGAAGTATTGAATAGGATTGGGGAGAAGAGAAGTTTGTGGGACAACTTGACCAGAAGAAGGGATCGGTTGGTAGGACATGTTCTGAGGCATCAAGGGATCATCAATTTAGCATTGGACGGCAGTGTGGAGGGTAGAAATCGTAGAGGGAGACCAAGAGATGAATACACTAAGCAGATTCAGAAGGATGTAGGTTGCAGTAGGTACTGGGAGATGAAGAAGCTTGCACAGGATAGAGTAGCATGGAGAACTGCATCAAACCAGTCTCAGGACTGAAGACCACAGCAACAACAACAACAACAACATGGCTTAAATTCTTGTATGAAGCTAATTTCATTATCAACAAATTCTGTACCTCACTTGGTAAGCGGTCGAAGATTTTTTTTTTAATTAACTGAGATCTGTATTGCCAAACGGCTATCCCAGAACCTGGTACCAGCTCCTGGTTGCCTCTCTAACGGCAATGGGCCAACAAGAATTTGATTTTCAGTATTTCGCGTTAATTAGAATTTAAAACTCTAAAGTGCTGTCGCAATCTGCTCACGAAGATGTACAGTCTTATGTGGAAAGATTAAGACAAGTATTACATTTAAAAGCTGGACTTACGTCTTCAGGCAGCATAACTGACTGGGCACAAACATCCGTACTACACTTATCCAGTATTTGAGGATGAGACTGTTTAGTGACTTCCAACAGACTTACACAAAATATGAAACTTCTCGCTGACATCACCCCCCCCCCCCCTTAAAAAAAAGAAAAAATGATAAAAGAAAAGAAGTTTATCGCTGATCATGTAGTCAGACTTCAGCAACAAACTTAACGTTTTAATTTAGCACTTCTTTACTAACTCCATGTGCAATACAGATTGCATGGAATATTCACCCACACCATTGAATTTACGTATAAAATTATATCTCTGTATAACGCGTAGTTCAATATATATGAAGTCATAAATATTGTGATGTGTCATGATTTTGCTTAAAGTGAAGCACAGACCTGGACTATATTCATCCAGTGTTTCATATTGACAGCATTTAGCGACTTCAACAAACTTTAAGCATAGTTTCAAACATTTCCTAAACTTTTTCTGGCTTACATAGAGTCAAATATTTAACAGATTAACTCATTTGTAAAATAAGCTTTTTATACACGGTTGTTCGATTCTTTACAAGAGCGAGGGTTAACTGGTCTTCGCTAAGCCGCCTCGCATTCTGTCGAGGCACGCGCGGTTGACAGCCGTTCCGGCGTTGCCTCGCCGTTACACGCAGTGCAGAAGCATTAACCGACCGGTCCGATTTTCTGACGCCGTACCAACCCACCGCCTCCCATAGCGACGGTTGGGGCAGAGGAAAGGATGCTGAGAGGGAGGGAGATTCTGGCCAGTGTTTGTAAACCGGCTTTGTTTGGGAGCGGCGGGAAGAGAGAGGAAATGCCGATGTTTGTTGGAGGGGGGGGGGGGGATGGGGGGAGGCCGGAGGCACGCAGCTTATTGACTTTACCAGCCGGGAACGCCTTGCGCTACACCTGCTACCATCTGTCTGCCAATTGCGGAACTCGACGTTACTAGCGCGACCTGGTGACGAGTTTGCGAACTCCCTGCCGAGGGCCGATGAAAGGCTGTGACCGGTGAACCGGACAAATGCTGCCTGCGTCGACAGCGGCCGCGCCAACTGATAAAACGTAAATTTAAATTCACGTCACGTGAACTCTGTCTGACACCACCAGTTACCGTTTAGCTTCCAACTGGAATTCAAATAAATATTTTGTGCTGGATAAAGTCAATTTTGTTCTTATTATGTTCGTTAAAAAAAATGGGTTTTGCGTGCTGCAATGTAGATATTCCTAACACGGATACATTACTTTTTTATTTAAAACGCGCCTGCAGTGAGAGTTCTTAAATATTACACAATTTTCATTTGTTTTACAAAATATTAATGACAAATTTAAAACACATCACAAATTGTCGTTTCAGTAAATTGAAGCGGCACTTACCGTTAATTTCTCTTTCATCTTTCTTTATGAATGGCTTCATTTCATGTCTCTTCGATTTTTTTCAGTATGAGCTGATGAGAATAACTCTTTCACTGCAATGCGGAGCGTTTTTCTCATATCTACACTGACATTGTTCGTTCATGTTACCACCACACTTTACATGTGTAAATTTTAGGAGGCTAGTCATAAAATACCTTCCGACTGGCTACTAATAAAAGATAAAGACAGATAACTTATTTATCTGCATTTTGTGTTTACGTGTTAACACTTCTCCACACAGTCAAACATTTGTCGTGCCATGAGCCCAGTTTCCTTATGCATTTTTCTAGGGCTACCAAATCACGGAGTTTATCCGGATTCCACTCGGTTTTTAATGTCTTATTTTAACCCCTAGTAGCAAATATATAAAACACTATAAAAAACCTTCGACTTCCATGTCAAGTTGTTGCTCAGTGATGTCAAGTATTATCTGGCGCGCTGAAATCGAAACTGGGCATAAATTGGTAAAGATAAAAGCAAGTTGGTAACACGTCAGACGATCGTCAACTGTCGTGCCACGGTGCCTTAGCTTCGCTCATATACCGTGGTGTACGATTGTAGAGAACGTTTCGCCGCACGGGATTAGCCGAGCGGTCTGGGCGCTGCAGTCCTGGACTGTGCGGCTGGTCCTGGCGGAGGTTCGAGTCCTCCCTCGGGCATGGGTGTGTGTGTCTGTCCTTAGGTTAGTTAGGTTTAAGTAGTTGTAAGTTCTAGGGCACTGATGACCTTAGAAGTTAAGTCCCATACTGCTCAGAGCCATTTTTTTGTTCGGAAGAATATCGAGGCCGAAACCATTCTTTCAGTTCTGTCTGTGAACATCGGTTACACGTTTTGGGGCCCACCGTACTCAATGCGATAATATCAACGACGGTTGTCCAAGAAATCTGAGGTACATCTTCAAAAAATTCCGAAATTGTGGACAGACGTATCCCATGCACATTTTCGTCACCATGCTGCGGAAGTTGGTCAGTCAAATCTGAAAGTCTTCGTCGACCACTTTCGTCATGCACATCTGTGCAACCAGCCTTGACTTTTCTGCACCACGCCCTCATAAGCCCATTCACATACACTTGACGCTGCCGTCGTAGAATCTCGTCGGCATAAATTCGCGCGAACGGCTAACGCTTTGACCACATAACGGCTTTTCAAGGCAAGGGGATGTCTGAATTGAACATCCCACAAATGGACATTTATGACAATTTCTCATCGTTGTATGAACGTCCTGTGCGTTGTACGGAAGTGGGAGGGACAAAGGGAGAGGGGAGGATGAGACTACATAGAACACCTGAAGCAGTAAAATCACCCACATAACGTTTCCCAATCCTTTTATTGCTCCACTCTCGAAATTTTTTGGACTGTGGCTGCAATCACCAGGGGGATATTGTGCAATAATACGACAGGTACGTTTTGGGTGTGCTACTTTGGGATGACCTTTGCCTCTGTTATTAGCAGTGCGTTTTGTTTTCGCCTCTTCTATTAGACAGTGCTTCAGGTTATCCCAAAGTCATACACACAGCAGATACATGTCGTAATAAAGCACGTTAATCCACCAGATAATGGAGGTTAAAACCTCTGAGATGGGTAGTGGAAATAAAATAAGCTGTGACTGGTTATAGTAATCTCGCAGTTTTAATCAGTGTAACAGTCCGGTAAAGCCTCATCGATAATGTTCTCATTTAAACCACCTTTAAGTGAGGAATCTAGGGATGTGTCGTTCCCGTAGGAACCCCGATTGCAAGATTAAATTAGTTACAGCGCGCACAGACATTTATAATCGCGTGCCTCAACGGCATGATGCAAGGGACTCAACTGGACACCCCTTCTGCGACAGGCGAAGTGCCCCTGAGCCAACGGCACCCAGAGGGTCAAAGTAATAACCGGGTCCGAAGGCTAAGCGCAATTGGAGACGAGTACGACAGCACAGCGCGACGCATGCGTTCCGCACATGGCAGGTGGTCCGGCGCACATTGCCGGTACTTGGCACGCGCCGATAGGCTACGCTCTGCACATCCTTAATCTTTCTCAAACTATTTTACAGAAACTATTCGGTGAAAATACATGATTTTTGCCTTACTTGTAGCGGCAAAGTTCCCATCGTTCTTGTGATGTATATATTTTAGTAAGACACTACGCAAAATTCAAAACGTTTGCACTGAAAAATAGGGGTCGCTATGATTTTGCGTTTGGTGGGTATTACACCATATGTTGCTGCGTATGAAATTTAGCTAACATGTCGAATTTTTGTTTAGGCTTGGGAAGGGGTCTCTGTCTCTGGATCTCTAGAAGATGGATCCTATGCAGCGCATTCAGTCCCGATCCTCACGCCTGCGGGCATGAAATATTTACAACATCCCTCACAGCTCCTAAACCGCACGAGACATCGAAACGAGATTTTGGCGAATAATGGCACGCAAGGAGGAGACTACTTCACCAGTTCGTAAGCACACCGAACTTTCTTATCTATGACGATACTTCAGAAGTTGTACTTTCTATTTTATTTTATTTTATTTTTCGTTTCAGACACTGTAATTCTTTAAGAGTTATCGACAGCTAGTGATACAACAGTTTACGGTATATTGATAATTTTTACTTATGGACCGTCTGACAGCAACTAATAAAACACAATTTTAGTGCCATACGCGTTTCGCCTTTATTTTCTGCAAGGCATCATCAGTGTCCTGGAATATGTACATATGTTTGCTGTTTAATTTACATTTTGGTCACTGTACCTATAGGTTATGAACAGTTCTGGTGGTTGGTATTTCCTGCTAAGAAGTAATGTTTTGAACTGTACTTACAGGTTTGCGTGGACGATTTCCTACGTATTACGCTCCTGTTGCATTTTTGGTGTTGTACTTCTTCTTATAAATGCCAATTTGCTGTTTTTTCCCCACATTTCACAGCACTATGCACTGAACACTTGTTTCGACGCAATGTTTTGGTTTCTGTTGCCGACTATCAGATGTTTTTGCCAAAGATCGAATGTTATTGCCAAACTTTCGAGTGTAATTATTGAAGTATCTGTGATCTGTTCGTTTATACATTTGTGTGTGTGTGTGTGTGTGTGTGATACTTCTTGTTTTGTGGGCTGTGTTTGTGCGTGTTCAAATGGTTCAAGTGGCTCTGAGCTCTATGGGACTTACCTACTGAGTCATCAGTGCCCTAGAACTTAGAACTACTTAAACCTAACTAACCCAAAGACATCACACACACCCATTCCCGAGGCAGGATTCGAAGGCGAAGGGGGAAGAGTTTCTTTTTTCCTGATTGTTTGAGAGGAATGATTGGTTTTACTTTTTTCATTTCTTTTTTATCTTATCATTTCTTTTATTAAGTGTATTAAGGAGCCTGTGCCCATGTGTGTTTGTTCATTTACCACATGTACGTTTTCAGCGATGGCTTTCTGAATGTGGAAGTTTTCTTGAGTTTGTGTAAGATGTTTAGCATGGTTGCTTACTCTCATTATTTTCATTTCTTGTTCCATGTTTCTAGGATGGTGGTTATGGTGTTTTAAATGTTCGACAAATGTGGGATGGTTTGTTTCGTACTTCCAACACCTGATATGTTCTTTGTGTCGTGTTTTGAATGTCAAAGTTGTGCTGCTGTATACATAGGCATGACATGCAGGAATTTTTAAACACAATACAAAGAACATGTGATAAATGAACAAACAGACATCAGCACGGGCTCCTTATTACACTTAATAAAAGAAATGATAAGATAAAAAAAGGAAAAAAAAGAAACCAATCGTTCCTCTCACACAACCAGGGAAAAAAAACTCTCCCCCCTTCGCCTTCTAAACACATACACAAACACACACACAAACAAAGTCCACAAAAAAAATCACACACCAAAACACACACACACACACACACACAAATTCATACCCGAACAGATCTCAGATACTTCAATAACACACTTGAAAGTTCGGCAATAACGTTCGGTCTGTGGCAAAGTCACCAACAGTCGGCAACAGAAACGAAAACATTGCATCGAAACAAGTGTACAGTGCATAGTGCTGTGAAATGTGGGAAAACAGATAACTGGCATTTATAAGAAGAAGAACACCACCACAAATGCAACAGGAGCGTAATACGTAGGAAATCGTCAACGCAACCTGTAAGTACAGTTCAAAACATTACTTGTTAACAGGAAATACCAAACACCAGAACTGTTTATAACCTATTGGTACAGTGTCCAAAATGTAAATTAGACAGCAAACATATGTACATATTCCAGGCTACTGATGATGCCTTGCAGAAAATAAAGGCGAAACGCGTATGGCACTAAAATTGTGTTTTATACAGTTGGTGTCAGACGGTCCATAAGTAAAAATTATCAATATACTGTAATATTACACGCAACTGAGGAAGACAGGACTACAAAAGTTGATGTTAAAACCTGAAATTTCTTCTCTTGTGTTACTGCAAACAGACACAACGAGGTTTTCCGTAAGGTATTTAGCTCTCTGGTCGCCAATTACTAGCTTAATGGGACGCTGTGTTTCAGAATTCTGTCACAATAGTTGCTGCAAAAAATGAGTTTGTGCAAATTATATTGTGTTCTGGCAAAAGAAGTACAATTCAACCTGTCAACAAGAGAAATTAGGCCGTTAGTTACAAATGGTTATGCTTCTTCGAATGAGAAATTCATACAAAAATAAATCGCCATTTCTGTTGGAATTCTGGTTGAATCCCATAACCCATCGTATTTTTAACACTGACCGACTGAAATGGAAACTTACCAAAGGATTTTATTCCTTTTCTTCGTCTGAGCAGTATTAAAATTATGACGAGCGTACCCCTCAGGCAGAATGACACGCACATGCCAGATACTGTTTACTCACCTACACCTTGTTAAACTGACAATGTGTGATTCGCGAATAAAATGGTTATTATTGAGAAAAGTAAACAACTGATATGTGGCACAACGCAATGGGCAGTGTATCGTCAGCAGGTGAGAATAATGTACTTTGTGAGAGGAAGCGTCCATGTCCTTTGAAAAACATTGTCATGTAAATCTGCCTTTGTCAGCAGTACATTTCAACAAATTAAATATATCAAAAATGGTTCAAATGGCTCTGAGCAATATGCGACTTAACTTCTGAGGTCATCAGTCCCCTAGAACTTAGAACTAATTAAGCCTAACTAACCTACGGACATCCATGCTTGAGGCAGGATTCGAACCTGCGACCGTAGCGGTCACGCGGTCCCAGACTGAAGCGCCCAGAACCGCACGGCCACACAGCGGCCGGCTTTTTATCAGATCACCACACTCTTTCAGGATACTCATACTTTCGGAATAATACCGACCACTACTTCATTTCTGTAGCCTGTTGTATGATCAACCACTGAAATGCTTTTTCTCGTCACGACGAGCCGATTAAAACAACGTTATTCGTGAGGGCTTCTCGACTGTTTTTAGCTTGCAGTGAAAATATGATGTCCACATGTGCGTAGTATAATGTCTCATATTACATCCATATGCAAATAATGATAGTGAAACTTGACGAGTTCATATCTCGGACGCTTTTTTACCAGGAACACAAAGGGGTCATATCTATGAAAATTACGCCTTTTCGACTTTTTGTAACAGATCGTAGGGATACGTCAGCATAACAGGCAGGAGGTACATAACCTTGTATTATTTTTCTGTCTTGCTTCTAGATCACATGATTTTATAATACTACTTACTTCCTTATTCACTACCCCAACGATGAAACGTCTGTCCCTTCTTACGATCTAAAAACATTGTGGAGGCAGAAGATGTAATTCCAGTGGCTAATGGCTCTCCAGTTATTGAAGTGTGCATTGTTCTTGACAAAAGAATAAACAAAACAAAAAGGTATACAGCTATATATGTAACTGAAAACTATTATGTACTAATGAAAAGAGATGGACCGCTTAAACGGCATAAAACAAAACACTACTCAGTGACAATAAAATTCAGCATACCTAGGGTGACCAGATGTAATTGTTTAAAAAGGAGGACAAACAGCTTCAAAAAGGAGGACAAAGGAAGAAAAAAAGAGGACATATCAAACGGGTCAACTGTAGATGACAATTCATGTGACTGCCGGGAATTGCCGTAAAACTAGTAGTTTATTGTTACTAATGGTCAGGTGGTGGTTAACTGAGCAATATAAAAAAAATTAAAAACATTGATTGTGGTGACAGTGTGGCGTCAATTGTTCTGTTATGTCAAGAACACGGAATTGTTTACAAAGCGAATAACGTAAGACCATTCACCTTCCTTCATTCGACGCACCACTACCAACATCTACAATTCAAGCAGCAGCTGACGACATGTAAACTCCACTTTAACCTTCCGAATACAAATAAATTGAATGACTATCAAACAATAGAATAAAACCATGACAGTTAATCTGTTGAGTTATTTCTTACCTTCATTGGCCACTGAGATGTATGTTCCAGCTCTATATATCTTACATTCCGCTTCAAATTCATTTCTCCCTTTCTTAACGCCGGATATTTGCAGGAAAGGACATCCGAAAATGTACACTTACGTTTAGGCATAGCCAAATATTTTACGTAACTCACTCAGTTAAGAATTAGACTCACAAATCGCACGTGCACCACAGGAAGCCATGCCAATACAAAGCGAAGATACGAAACGAAAATTTTAAATAATCGATATTTTCATGCGTTTACAGGTCGATCAACGATTAAATCGACGATCCTGGTGCCACCTTCTAACACCGCCTTCGTGCGTGTTTATCACGAAGGCTGTGCCAATAGTTAAAGTATTTAAGAAAAGAGCAATAGAACGGGACGAATTGTAAATTTAACTGTATTACGCTCAACTTTGCGAACAAATCAGACACTGTAAAAATACGCCCGGACCCAGCACAAAGAGCTAAACAGGAGTACATGTCCGGATTAATCCGGACGTCTGGTCACCCTAAGCAGACCGTAAGGCTGATTTTTGGGATGGGTAATACTTCCGCCGCCCATTGCGGCATGCCGAAGCGATCAAGTGGCAGGACTGCCTCCCCGCTCCCGCCGCACCCCACCCGCAGTGCTCGCGTGGTGCCAGAATTGTGCCTCAACCACAACGCCACACGACGTGGCGCAGGCCCGTGTCGCGTCCCAGTCGCGTCGCGTCGCAATTTGCGCGGCCCCATTTGAACCTGTGATGTTACAAAAACGCGCGCTGCGCTGAGCCACGCCACACGCGCTATACGCGTCTCAATTTGCGCCCTGCCTAAACTTCGGGGATCGGGCGAGAAGCAGTGTTTCTTACGTGGCAAGTCCGTTGGCTAAGGAGGCCGAAAACACTCGAACTGAGCTGGAAGAATTCTTAGTAACCGCTACAATGGGACGTACTGTACCACTGTCATGTACTTTGCAGTGGTTTCCTTAGCATGGATGTTAATGTAAGTGTGAATTTACAAGGCGTGTCAAAACGACACTGATTTCCAGGGGTCGAGGTCCTGACGAATAAACTGAGACCAACCCCTGTTTTGAATCGTGTACAACGAAGGCACAGACGATGCAGTTCTTGGCATAAACGCCACCCATGCGGCACCTAATATGATCTTGTGCTAACCTCAGTTAAAATCCACATCCTACGTTTCAGCTCCCGACCTAAACTGGAAGTTACCTAAAGGAAAGATAAAAAAGGACAAGTATTACCTTCCTTAGTGTTTTGCAAGAGGTGAATACCCTCTTAAAGGGTTTGTTAACCATTTGAGCACCAATCGTTTCTACCTGAAACCACCATTTCATTATTTTTTTAGGTAACACTACCTTTCGAATTAAACTATCATTGCTGTTGCAAGGCAACAACATCTGGCGGAACACTGAGTACATTCTAACAATCTTAGGGTTCAAAGCAATAGTTGGCGCGGAGATCGTGCTACGTGATTGCAAGAGACTGTGACGTGGTTTTCTTTTGTTGTGACCCTACTGAGGCGACTGACAGTGAAATAAGTTTATCTAAATTGATGTAACGTAAATCTGAGTTTGTTCAACTGCTTTTATGAGTGGTCCGAAATGAAACGACTAGGGCAGATGTAAATTTATTAAATTTCTGGCCTAATTTTGCTTGTTACTGAGTACTATAATTTGTTTTAGGCGTTACGAGTTCCTTAAAGTTTCGAAATGTAGGATCGCGTCTAGAAAAATGCGAAATTCCTTCGAAATATATCACATGAAATGCTGGGTAGTTGAAAACTCAATATCCCAGAGGTTTAGAATTGAAACCACCTCCGTAAAACAATTGATTGTCCACTTTTTGCCAATTTCTTCTTGCATCCGTTACTTTCTGATAAGGACACAGCTTAACTGTGTGAAAAATAACATATATTTTTTTCATGTTGTTGGGGCTCAGGGGGTTAAGAAGGTAAGGTAAAATACACTACTGGCCATTAAAATTGCTACACTACGAAGATAACGCGCTACGGACGCGAAATTTAAACGATAGAAAGAAGATACTGTGACATGCAAATGATTAGCTTTTCAGAGCATTCACACAAGGTTGGCGCCGGCAACCTTAGTGCCGACATGAGGAAAGTTTCCAACCGATTTCTCATACACAAATGGCAGCTGACCGGCGTTGACTGGTGAAACTTTGTTGTGATGCCTCGTGTAAGGAGGAGAAATACGTACCATCACGTTTCGACTTTGATAAAGGTCGGATTGTAGCCTATCGCGATTGCGGTTTATCGTATCGCGACATTGCTGCTTGCGTTTGTCGAGATCCAATGACTGTTAGCAGAATATGGAATCGGTGAGTTCAGGAGGGTAATACGGAACGCCGTGCTGGATCCCAACGGCCTCGTATCAGTAGCAGTCGAGATGACAGGCATTTTATGCGCATGGCTGTATCGGATCGTGTAGCCACGTCTCGGTCTCTGAGTCAGCACATGGGGACGTTTGCAAGACAACAACCATCTGCACGAACAGGTCGACGACGTTTGCAGCAGCATGGACTATCAGCTAGCAGACCATGGCTGCGGTTACCCTTGACGCTGCATCAGAGACAGGAGCGTCTGCAATGGTGTACTCAAGGACGAACCTGGGTGCACGCATGGCAAAACGTCATTTTTTCGGATGAATCCAGGTTCTGTTTACAGCATGATGATGATCGCATCCGTGTTTCGCGACATAGCCGTGAACGCACATTGGAAGCGTGTATTCGTCATCGCCATACTGGCGTATCGCCTGGCATGATGGTATGGGGTGCCATTGGTTACACGTCTCGTTCACCTTGTAACGTTGTTGCATTAATTTGATGTGAAAGCGGTGCTGATAGACAATAAAAGCGGGTTAAAAGCTGTGAGCTGTCTGAGGAAGTAAACCTTGCATTACTGCGCAACTGTTTCACCAGGTATCCAGTCTAGCTTACCAAATTCTCAACCAGACTAACATTAATTATAATCTTTTAATAGTCATACGACAACCGGGTAACATTGATCACTGAAATTTCAGCATATTAAACTTGATTCATAACTAAACTGGTGCCTTATTTAGTGTTGTGAGAATGTGAGATTGTAATCTTACGGAACACATCAAATATGGAGCCAAGATTGGGAGACTGCATACAACATTGCATTCATAAAATAACACACGAAGAACGTTGAAACATATGCAAGAGGAAATTAACCACAACACACCGATTCAATTTTCACCCAAAGAAGTTACGTTCATAGCGCAATCCTGTCCGTCATGAAATTACTACACACTGGTATACTAAATTCATACTAACTCTCTGTGAAATCTTCCCGAAAAGAATAGCTGAGGGCTACTTTGATGATTACATCACATGCTTCACATGGTCAACTTGGCTTACACAAAGAGTGTAACTACACAATAATTCTGATAATTAAAATAAATTAGATCGAAAAGCAATTTACAAAAGAAAAACCTCGAACTGGTTACTATCGTCTTACTATTAACCTGATGGGTCAAACAACTGTATAAGCACGTGGTACTGGTCACACAAAGTACACCCCACGTGGCTTGAACATAAAGAAAAGTTGCTATATTGAAAAATATTGTCAAGACGAGACGTTATAATCTCACGCACATTCACATTTAAGACTGATGATCTTAGTTAGAGTTACTGATCAACACGTGGTTCCACTTTACTCACAAAGTAGTGACAAAGCAACTACCGGAATATATTCTGAACTTCACACTTGAATTACACTGCGTTGCAATTTAAGATAACATTAGATATTTTAGAGCTAAACCTGAAATAAAGGTGATTAAATTTTCAGTTAGGCTGAACTTAAGAAATCCATTGTCCTACAGACTTAGCAGACACGCGTTTAGCCGGAGATCTTACCACTTCAGACGCTCGCTGCAGACAGACTGACATGCGCTCCTACCGAGCGCGCTTCACAAATACAAACGGAAGTGACCAAAGAGGCAGCTCCCTATACCAACATGACAAGGGACAGACAGGAACATACTAAGAATGGAAACATCTTTGCTTTTAGAAAGCGTAGCTACCTGTTCCGACATTGGTCCTACTGTTCTCTAGCAGACAGGCTTGTCTGCTACCATCGAGCATGCAACTAGAAATACATTTGCTCATTCATCCTCTCACACAGAAGGGAAGGGGGATGACAGTATCTTATCATATACAGTATATAAAAGAAAGCGGATGTAGGTTCCGTATGAGACTGTGTGACATGAATTACATATAGACTGTGTTTTAAAGTGTAGTAGTGTGACAGATCGTTCTTGTTTATGTGTAAAAGTAACACGTTCCACAACTCAGTCTACTCCCAGATAGTCAGAAACGCCACAGTAAATTTAGAAGAGGAATTTATGCCGTAAATGACAACAGATTTAAGAAATTAACATGAAAGGAATCCAACAGAGACCTTTCAACCTCTTGTTCGCATTGACGGCACTTTGAACAGTGGACGTTACATTTCAGATATGTTACGACCCGTGGCTCTACCCTTCATTCGATCCCTGCGAAACCCTACATTTCAGCAGGATAATGCACAACCGCATGTTGCAGGTCCTGTACGGGCCTTTCTGGATACAGAAAATGTTCGACTGCTGCCATGGTCAGCACATTCAGCAGATCTCTCACCAATTGAAAATGCCTGGTCAATGGTGGCCGAGAAACTGGCTCGTCACAATACGCCAGTCACTACTCTTGATGAACTGCGGTATCGTGTTGATTCAGCATGGGCAGCTGTACCTGTACACGCCATCCAAGCTCTGTTTGACTCAATGCCCAGGAGTATCAAGGCCGTTATTACGGCCAGAGGTGGTTGTTCTGGGTACTGATTTCTCAAGATCTATGCATCCAACTTGCGTGAAAATGTAATCACATGTCAGTTCTAGTATAATATATTTGTCCAATGAATACCTGTTTATCATCTGCATTTCTTCTTGGTGTAGCAATTTTAGTGGCAAGTAGTGTACGTTTCTTGGGGGCTCTTTCTTTTAATTTCTGGCAAGTATCTCTTGAATTTGGTTTGAGTTTTTAAAAATATCGTATATCTTCAATATTATCTTGCAGGCTACAAGGAAACTTGTGGATGTTTTGCCCACGTAAACCATAAAAAAAACCACGTGTGTAGATTATGTAGTGAGAGAAGTAGTGTTTTAGCTGATCAAACAGTGAAGGGACGTGGTTACAAATGACTGAAACACGTCATACTGCAAACTGACAGTCTTCTGAGGTCGAAAATACTGAAGAAATTTATAATAATGAAGAATTTTCGAGTTATTGTGCCACGTTCGTCAGTTATCACTGAAAGAAACGCCAAGAACTAGAATTACCTTATCAGTTAAAGATAACGTGATTCTGAATTGGTAAACAAAAGTGATAGGAAACTCTAAATGGTGAGTATTGTTTAAAAGAAATTTCGCATTGTCCATTCTGAGCACAAATTGTATATCAAGAAAAACGAAGTTGCAAAATGTCCCAACAACTGATCGGTTATAATGGCATCATTTTGATTTTTTTCCCTAAAGGCAGACAAAATTTATTTAGATTCAGCACTATTAAATTTCGTAGCTAGGCTTTATATACAGATAACGATACACGCGCAAAATAATTTACAGTTCCTCATAGTTGAATAAGTTGCTTCAGAAAAGTTGTATAAAAATAATAATGGAATTTCTATCGAATGGTGGTGATACAGACTGAACCATTACGCAGTCCATAAGATCCTTAAAAGGACGATTTCGCACAAAAAGGGAGAAACAAACTGAGATAGTGATTCACAACAATGGTCATCAGTCCTGATGGTTCATTTTTACCTGTAAAATATGCTTGGTTTCAAGAATCGACCATAAATTTTGGAGCACGTGTGAAAATAGCAGCATTCTACACAGACTGTCTTGTGATACACGCATCGAAGTGTGGAAAAGTGGGAAATGGAAAAGTTACACTTTTCATGTCTCATGCTTATTGAAACATCCCCTTAGAAAAATTATAAATGATTGTGCTTAAACTGACACACAATATTTTTAGCACAACGCAATCTGACTTTCAAAAATCCTGCAAAAGAATGGCCCTAACAATAACCTATACCTTTCATGAATCACTTACCTCACAAAAATCTTCGTTACTCAAACTACTGCAATACAGCGTGCAGTACTGCCATCTGAATAAAAGATTCTAACTACTGAAGGCACTAACTACTGACAGGCATAGTTAGCAAATGAAAGATTTTGGTAGCGAACAAACAATGTATTTACCTTAACAGTGTTCAAAAGTCATTATATATATATATATATATATATATATATATATATATATATATCAGTTCATGATCTCCAGTCTTACAAATTTATTGTCTCTGATGGACACACGTCCAGACCGTCTGCTCTCAAAACTCCGCCATCTCTCTCCTCACATCCACCACTGCTGGCAGCTCACCTCCAACTGTTCAACGCTACATGCTGTTCACATCCAGCTGCCCAACACTAAAATATTCTAACAATGCAAACCAGCCACAGATTGCACACAGTGATTCTCATACAGAGCGCTATGTCCTCTTTCAAAATAAATATTTCTCATTGTACAATACTCATTTTTGCCCAAATCTTTTTCATATAACTTCTCAATGCATTCTTTCCCTATTCTTCATAGTAAGTTTCTTATATAGTCTACCCCTCTTAAGCTAACTGAAATCTACTGAGCTCAGATATATATACTAAGTGACGAGGCAATGCAGCAGCACAAAACAATTAACAGAAAAGCAATGATAAAAAAATGCAAATTGGCAAAGCTAGCAGCAGTAAATCTAAATTAGCAGAGCAAATGCAACATTACAACTAATATGAGTCAATGTGGAGCAACAAGAAATATAAATCATTTGTAAAATTGGCTTAACAGAGTAATATAAAGTAAAATTCAGTAGCACTATGCCTGGCAAAACAGCAGCAGCAAATGCAATAACTTATATCTAAACATGACAAAGCTCAAGCAGAAAAAAATATTACAGTAAAGATGGCCATGTCTAATACCTATGTCACATCTTATCACTAGAGTGATGCATCACGATAACTTACTCTAGCAGACAAGTTACCAAATCGTTAAAAATTATTTATGCAATTCCTGTGAAGGGAAATGTCTATTTGTGTTCCCTTTTTTTAAGAAAGTAGATCATAAAATTATTGTTTAATGGATCTCTAGACAGAAAATATTTACATTAGTACATCTATTAAATTTTATTTTAACCAATGCTGCAGTGTAGCTAGAAACTAGATATTAAACAAAATAGACAAATATATACAAAGAAAAGCATGAAACATCATTCACTAGCCATATGGCATTTCATAAGGCAGTAAAAAAATCGCTCAAATAGAAAGACAGTAGTCATAATCAGGTGTACAGACATAAAATATTTCTCATCACTTCGTTAGGAATTTCAGTAAATATCAGAAAGTATGAGCTCAAAACTGTAATCATATGTTTCAAGTATGAGTGTTCTCATTTAAAATACTTTCTACAAAGAAATGTCAATAGCGAGGTTGATGGCCTCTTTTTTTTCACCTAATGGCTTTTTCTCCAGGTGACTGGCACAGCTGGGCGCCCACAACACATTACAACGCATTACGTGAAGGTGGTCACTTAGCTTTCTTACCGAAATATTTACTACACCAGTTTGCGTCACAGTGACAGTCCCTTATAAAAAAATTCACAGGTCAAGAATTTGCGTTACAAATGTGTAGAAACAAAATCCTATAAATATAACAGCGTCCAAAAAATTTTCGTTGGCGTTGTGATACATTTACGCATATACATACATTTCATAATTCTGAAAGTACGATTCTTGGTTTCCAACATCCTTTTTCACAAACCAGAGTCCCTAACCTCTATTCATTATTCATATACATATAAACACATAATCACATTCCTCATATACGGTAGCATCAGCTCATTAATCACAAACATACCTCAACAGCATAATACCCATCGTCATCGTAATAATATCATAAAACCTCAGCCAAATCTCAAAAAGTCATAGCTTTCTGCAGTAATTTCAAAACCTTAAAAAATATTCTCTGCTCATTTTAATAGTGTCATCTACCTCAAACATACTTTAAAAATCATGATTCCATACCAAATACATCATTCAAAGCTTTCACAGTATCACAACGGTTCCGAAAAAATATGAATAGTTCACAAAGTACAGACGAAATACAATTTCATAAGTGTGAAGTTATCCAACTGTGTAATTGCGTAAACGTGTGTCACTGACGTAGTAAAAACATGCTTGTTTCTCTGTTAAATAATCAGATAGCTGTGTAATTCTGTGTTAGAGAAATATGGCACCGATGTGTAAAGTTGTATAAGCAAATACCATATTAGCTAGGGCTCCTAGCGCTCACTACAGCTTAGCACACAAAGTAGGCGTGTACCCCCTGAGGATTAATGTAATTATACACTCAAATGTTACAGATTACAGCAATCGAATGAAATGTATCACCGAAAACTTTCTTTGTATCTTTGAGATTCAAAAATCTTTAAAAATAAATGTTTTAAGTACAAAATTAATCACTCAAATACGTGTACTGCAGCGCTAAACTGTGCGTCTTATTGTAAGATAATCTCTGTCATTACTTAACGGTAAAAATGTGCCAAGTGTCGTAATTATCGTCGTCCATAAGCGAAGTTCTATAGATGTCAATGTTCTTACCTCGTAATAAACAAAAGCGAAATGCTCTGCGTATAGATATCGTAGTTATTACTTACAGTACCGTGATCATGAAAGTACTATACTGTAACGTATTGTTGTGCTACGAAAAATGCTGTCTCATTGTAGCTATACCATAAAAGTTACTACTAAAACATGTTTTACTTTCCAGAAGAATTCAGAAAAACTGTGCAGATATAAAACAGATACAACGCAAAAGCAATAATATTAATTGTGTCACTCATTAGTAGCGACATGATATAATCGTGTAGCTGTCAAATAAACTAACCACTATGTCATTTGGTATCTCTCAGAAAGCACTTTAAATCCATAATGTATTTTCAAGTAAACCAAAATGTTGCATTAAAATCTCATTAGCAGTACTGGTGCTTTTCTAAGTATGTGCCCCTTATAGTCGTTACGTAATTGCGCAATTAACAAGCAAGAATGTACAAATAACAACACTGTGTCGTCTGTTCACTATAACAATGCTTTCGTAATTACTGTCTAAATATGTTCCATAGGTTCTAGACTGGATAGTTAACTTCAAAACATTGCTGCATGTTATGAGTTTCTAAGTGTGACAAAGCATACTAGTATCGTGAAGTGAAAGATTTTATGGCAAAGACTAAGTTAAAAAGCAGATTATCTCTCAATAAACGGTTTTACATGTGAAATAAGGTCCAATCTTTTACGCTTTGTAGTGCGCAGAGTTTCAACTTCAACGCAATTATCATGTTGTATACATCGGTAAGGAATTCTAAAATTTTTCTCAAGGTTAGCGTCTATGTTATTTTTCTCTGAGCCAGCCGGCGCACGAGGCTGCCTGCGGTGCGAGTCATTGTCTCTTTTGTTGGCGCGCGTCGTTATTAGGATTAGGAGACCTAACTCCTACAAATTCACCTTGTCGAGAGGGCCCTGCCCTGTTTGAATCCCGCCAGTTCTGGTTAAATTCAGGTGTGTTGTTGCAATTATATCGTCTATCGTCATGTCGGTAGATTCCATAGTTTCTTTCTTGTCGGTGACGTGGCGGAGAATTTCTCCCTGAATCGTAACTGAGCGCTGAACTGTTGCGTCTGAAGTTATTCTGTCTCCCTTGATAATAATTGTTTTGGTTCCCATATTGTCTGTTTCTATGATTGTCTGTGTAATATTCATTACTAAGGAAATGCGATCTTTCTCTGTAACTATTATTACTCTGCCAGTGGTTGTCATATGGGTGGTGCCTGTTTTGGTCGCGATTTGTGTTGTGAGAATAGCCTTGTCGTGTCCAGTTATTATTTCTGTCATCGTGGAATTGCGACGGATGTGACCTGTAATTGTTGTGTTACTGTTTTCACGTCCCGCGATTGTCAGTGTCAATTTCCAATTCTTGTAACAGTCCCTGAAAAGCTTCAATGTCGTCTTTGTAACGTCCTGCCAAAATAATATGTCGTAAATGTTCAGTCAATTTGATTAAGCAAATGCGGATGAATTCTGAGGGGCTGTATGGGTGTGATAGTTACTGATTCTTGTGCAACATGTCTTCAAAATATTTCACAAGACTGGAAAATTCAGATTGTTTGAAATGTTTCGTCATTATGATGCTATGTTTTACTCGGTCTTGTGTAGCTTGAGACCAATATGCTGAGAGGAAGGCATGATAAAATTCTCCTTCACTGTGACAATCGTGAATGACCGATTGCATTCTTACAGCTGGTTTATCCTCTAAATAGCCACGCACAAATTCTAATATGTGCTCTGATGAACAGTTGGGAGGAAAACAATGAGAGAATTGACGAAGCCACGCTTGTGGATGAATGTCGTTGCCGGAATTCTTAAATGTTTTGAATTTACGTGTAGTAATGAACAGCTTAAAGTCAAAATCATCATGTCGGCGAGTCGCATGTCGGTCATTGTTACGTCGTTTCGGCGGTTCCATCTCAAAATTCGGTGTACCTTGCCAATTTCTTTCATAATTTCGGAAGTGCCCTGTGTTATTATTTTGTGGCTGTTCCGTATTTCTATGTCCCTATTCCCGTATTGGAGCGCGAGTGTCCTCTGAAATACTTTTGTATTTCCTGTGTCAACTGATCTTGTACTTTCCGGATTTCTCTTTTGTACTGTAAATTGGTTTGATTCTGATTTTGTTTGAATTTTCTAATTTGTTCACACTCTTCTTAAAGATTACCGGTCTTGTGTCATTCAGAGTATCATATACCTTCGTAGATATATTATTTAGCTGATCCGAAAGTTCGACTACTTTCTCTGGTAATGAACTAATTTCCTCCACGTGTCTTTCTGAACCAATTTTCAGAGTATCTACTGTGTCGTTTAAGTTTTCCTGAGTTTCTGCAAGTTGCGTAACCGAATCGGTAGATGCAACTGTCAATTTTAGCCCGCAAGGTCTCGTGATTTTCATGAACAATAGTTTGCAATTCTTTTATGGCTGTTCCGTGATTCTGTAATGCATTTTCATGCTGCAGAAAAATAGGTTGAAAATGCTCACAAATTTGTTTTTTTACGTCATTACAGATTTTTTGACATTTCGATTCGATGTTACGTAAGTCAGTAGTTAAATCTTCACGCGTTTGTTGAAGTGTTTCTTTAATTTGTTTCTGATTTTGTTCCATTTGTTGCTGTGACTGTTTTTTGATTTTGTTCCATTGCATCGAACTTTCAAGGATTTTGTTCCATTGTGTCTGACTTTCGAAGATTTTGTCCCATTTGTTTCTGATTTTGTTCAATCGTTGTGTCTAACTTTTGTACCCTTTGTCCCATTTGTTGCATTAACTGTAATAACAATCCACTGGTGTCTGAAACGTGTTCCTCAGTGCTATTCGGCAGTGCATTTGAACCGGCAATATTCGCATTTTGAAAAGCAGGAAATGTGTCTTGACTTATTTGAGAAAAATGTGAGGACGCAAAAACCTGAATCTACGGTATTTGCAAAAGTTTGTCCTGTCATTTCGGATTCCTGAGGCGAGCTGTTGCCGACCGATCGATCCACAATGCTTGGCTGTTCACTAATTTTTTCACTGTCTACGCCATTATTTATTGCCTGGTCCATTTCCCTATGCACAGTCACCAAATTACTATTCTGAATATTTATTAATTCATTACACAGTGGCGTTAACACACTACTCTCGTCTTCACTGTCATTTCTTAATTTACTTTGGAGCCTAGTGTTACGTTTTTCACACGCCATACTCATCACGTATTTCACACGATAACAAGAAAAGCACAATTTGAAGAGCAAAAACAAGAAAACATATTAGCATAGCACTGAAAATAATATCTCGTTAATTGCAAGCGCAGCTGCGAAATACTTGGTGCAAATCTACATGCATGCCACAACTGTTTTACTGTACAACAATGAAAAACTACTACTACAAAGGAAATTCTCTCTATAATTACGCGCTAGTAATAAACAATAGCTACACTAATTACACAAACTAGAAGGAAAAATCAGAAGATCCCAGTGAGGTATCCTCGGCGAATGGTCGACATATGAAACATCCCCTTAGAAAAATTATAAATGACTGTGCTTAAACTGACACACAATATTTTTAGCGCAACGCAATGTGACTATCAAAAATCCTACAAAAGAATGGCCCTAACAATAACCTATACCTTTCATGAATCGCTTACCTCACAAAAATCTTCGTTACTCAAACTACAGCAATACAGCGTGTGCCAATACTGCCAGCTAAATAGAAGATTCAAACTACTGAAGGCACTAACTACTGATAGGCACAGTTAGCAAATGAAAGATTTTGACAGAGAACAAATAATGTATTTCCCTTAATAGTGTTCAAAAGTCATAATATATGTATCAGTTCATGACATCCAGTCTTGCAAATTTACTGTCTCTGATGGACACACGTTCTCTCTCCCCACATCCACCACTGCTGGCGGCTCACCTCCAACTGCGTAACGTTAAGCGCTGTTCACACCCAACTGCCCAACACTAGAATATTCCAACAATGCAAACCAGCCACAGACTGCACACAGCACAGTCAGTGATTTTCATACAGAGCGCTACGTGGCGTTACCAACGTAAAAACCTAAACAGCCTACTTACATTATGTACCGTTTGTGGCAACAAATCCATTCTCCCTCTACAGGTAAATGCTTTGTCAGACTATGCAAGGTCTGAAGCAATTGATTGCCACATTTCGAGCTCATCCTGACAAAGATCTAAAGATACTTCAAATTCCACCTGTTCTGTGTAGGACAGCAGTGTACCTTCTAGATCTAAAGGAACACACATATGAGAGCAACAGGATTTAAAGGGACAGTAGGATGTAAGTGCCAGCATTGGGCCAGGTAACGATCTTATCACATCCGGTGTCAGGTTACATATTCCACTTGAGCGACTTATATTCAAAGCCACTGCATCTCCCTTTCCCCAGTTTAACTGCTGGGAATTGATCAAGTTCATCCAGGGGAATCCCCAACTCCTCCCCTCTCGACCAATGAGGATAAAGCACCCCCTCCTTCTCTTCCCTATCATCATCTTTTATAAGAGGGACTCTTGATTCGGTGGTGCTCACTCAGGAGCTGAGCAGCATAGGGAGAAGTTGTACGCTGTAGCTATTTGTTAATACCATATTACCTAAAGTCACGTCACTAGTGTTCTGTTTGTTAATAATGTAATGGGCACATATGCAAGTAAGGGAGATCGGAGCTATTTGTTAGATGAGGCAAATTGTTATTGACAATGAAAATTTAACCGTTAGAGCAGTTTCCTCGTTTCTCCACCAGATAGTAGCACTGAGAGTGTCCCTCTTCTCACCCTGTCCATATCGGCCGTCAGTTGTTAATAAGGCTCTAGTGACGGAAAGCTTGTTTTTCTTGTGCTGGAGTAAATTTTTTATGCTGTGTGTATTTCTTGATAGTTGGCAAAATTGCGGATTTCAATTCACATATAGTAAGAGTTGGGCGTCCAACATTCACTACATAATGGCTTAGCTTGGGGTCAGTTGTTACAAAGGGGGCAGGGGCAAGTTGTTGTGGCTCATCTTTAAAGTGAAAAGCAGCCCAAAAGTACAACATAAATTATATGACGTTGCAGAGGTTTTGTAAGAGAATGGTAGGCAGCTTATTTTGCATTGTTAGCGCCACCCACTGAGCGTTGTAGATGATTGCTGTAATATAACGAGCACATACTCGCACATCAGTATATTTAAAGTGAATTAATCCGCTCGATCACAATAGAAGTGCGCCAAAAGCGTGTACGGGCCTGTTAAAATGTTTTCTTGTGCTTTAACTTTCAGAGATGCTTGTGTAGAGCATTGGGTATAAGCAATCTCGGCAGGTCTTCTCAGACGAACTGGAAGCAGAGCTTGAAGAATACATTCAGGAAGCTACTAAGCTGTACTACGAACTTTCCACGAAGGAAGTGAGAATGCTAGCATATCAATGTGCCGTGAACAATAATGCCAAATGTCCCGTTAGTGCCGGCCAGAGTGGCCGTGCGGTTCTAGGCGCTACCGCCTGGAGCCGGTCGCAGGTTCGAATCCTGCCTCGGGCATGGATGTGTGTGATGTCCTTAGGTTAGTTAGGTTTAAGTAGTTCTAAGTTCTAGGCGACTGATGACCTCAGAAGTTAAGTCGCATGGTGCTCAGAGCCATTTGAACCATTTTTGTCCCGTTAGTTGGAGTGATGCAGAACTAGCTTCAGCTGACTGGCTTGCAGGATTCCTCAAAAGAAAGAAAGCGCTTCCCATCTGCACACCAGACACTACGAGCCTTAATCAGGACTGCAAGCTCTAGCAGGCAGCATGTAAGCAGAATTTTTACAAGTCTGAGTGAAGCTTATTATCGCTACAAATTTCAGCGTCGAGACGTGCGGTCACTACGGTACACATGCCTGCCAAAATTGTAGCATGAAGGGCGTGAAACAAGTCTGTGCTGTAACCTCTGCGGAAAAAGTGACTCTAGTTACAGTTGCCCTGGAGGTAAATGTGCGTGGAAACTCAATCCCGCCGCTCTTTACATTTCCAAGAAAGAATTTCAGGGGTTATTTCCTCTAGGACGGGACAGAAGGGAGCGCAGGGACTGCAGATAAGTCAGGATGGATGACAGGGCAACACTTTCGCTCACTGCTGCATCATTTCATTCACCATTCCAGGGCTACAAGAGAGCGACTGGTCCTCTTCGTTCAGTGGCACCTCGATATTCCAGTGACAGAGGTAGCCAGAGAAACCAGCGTTGTCGCGCTCTCTCTTTTGCCCCACACGTCTCATAAATTGCAACATTTAAACAGAACAGTGTCTGGCACATTTAAAACGTATAGTAACTCTGCATCAGACGCTTGGATCAAAAACAACGTTCGAAACACTGTGACAAAACATGATGTTCCAATTATAGAGAAGTAACTTTTGCTTAGCTCTGCTACGCCAAGGAACATCAAGGCTGGATTTCAAGAGACTAGAATACGGCCATTTAACAGAGACATTTGTACAGACGACGACTTTTTGCCCTCTGCTGTGACGGACAGGCCACACACAAAAGATGAAACTCCGCTTTCTGTGTCTCTTACGAACTCAGTTGGTGAAACCGTTCCCAGTACAGAAACAAGTGTGGAATCCAGTCCCATGGCCTGCACCGCCACACATGGGCAGCCTTAACCACTGAGACCTTTACCGATGACTTCCACCCTCAAGAACTCAGTAAGAAGGGGTAAACGAGTAAGTGCTATCCCGACTGAGTCGCCAGTACAAGCGGCATTGGTAGCTGAGGCAAATAAGCAAAATAAAGCCTGCAAGACGACAAATGGTGTTCTCCCGGAAATATAAAAATAAAAAAGTTAAATAGGAAGACGAAAATGTCAGATCGAGGAATCACCTGCTGAGGAAGACAACTGCTGCTGTACTGAGTGAATGGGGCCTTCCACCAACCACATGGCTACAGTGCACAAAGTGTCAAAGACTGGTGCATAATAGGTGTTCCATGCACTATTTTTTTTTATTTGGAAAAACTGCAAGTCCGATAGCGAAATTGATATTTCTTCAGTAAGGATGACTTCATAATTATTCTGTATGTTAATATCAGTATAGTGTTCAAGCTTTATGCTTTGTTACAACCTTAAATTGCTTCTCTTGGATGAAACTTATTGATTATATAAATCTGCTTCAGCCCAGATTGCCAAAAGGAAATGTGAGATAAAATGTATGAAGTCAGAAGTAAAATCTCAGTATAAGGAGAAAGAAGACATTGTTAACTGCTGTTATAACACATATTTACAATTAGCTAATACACTACACCCATTCTAACTAAAAGCTGCTCAAGAGTATGTTGAAAATATTGCAAACAAAATGCAAACTGAAATCACACACAGGCACCAAAAGAAATTAGAAGCCATGCAACTAAAACTGCTTCAGCAGCAGGATAGCCAACCATACAACAAAGCACAGTTTTATGAAAGAGTCATTAACCAAACTGATATCACCTTCAGTGAAAAAGAATAAAATCTACTCAAGAAGGGGCTGAAGCACAACGTAAAGCCCAGAGTGAGTAACAATAACCTTAAAAACCTCATCATACACACTAAAAAAGCAGCTGATTTAGCTGACCTAATTAACACTGAACAGATTGTCCTAACACACAATACAAATAAAATTATTCAGAAAAGCTTAAGTAACCATAATGAATGACCCCAAAGCAGTTTATCAAGAGAGAGAGAGCTAGTAAACAGCATAAACATGAAACTCAATAATAACAATGCCATGCTGACAGAAGCAATTCTGTGGGAATTATGAACAAAGATGATCGCTAAAACACTAACTTTCTTTTCTGAAAATAACATAACAGAGCTCAAGCAAGAGCAAACTATAAAATTCAAAAACAAAATCAGAAAAATGGTTATTAATGAAATTTCCTCTTCACAGAAAGACAAGCAAAAACATGCATTTGAGTGAATCCCACAGCCCCAAGACTGAGAGCCCAACCTAAGACCCATAAACCCCAAGTTCCATTGAGGACTATTATTAACGCTAGGAATCCACCTGCTTCCAAAGTCTCCCAGTTACTGAACAAAATTGTGAAACAGTACTATACATTTGATAAATCAAACTCACTTAAGAATACAAAGGAATTAGCAACTAAAATTAAGAACATAAATATTCCTGCTGGTGCCAGGTTTGTCTCTTTTGATGTAACTAACCTATTTACAAATGTACCAATTGAAGAAACAATAAACATAATTTTTGAAGACTTAATAAAACATAAAAAATTGTAATTGCAGAAATATCATAAGTCAAGGACATGTTGCCGCTAATATTGTCCCACAATTACTTTACATTCAATGGGAAAGTTTACATACAGAATGAGGGTCTTGCCATGGGCAGTAGAACATCAAGTTTTCTGGCAGACATATTTCTTAATCATCTGGAAAATAAGTTATTTAAAGAAAACAATAGATTCAAAAGTAAAATAATATAGTACTGGAGATATGTTGATGATATCTTGCTTCTATTTGATGGAACAAAAGATGAGATCGAAGAATTACTGGCAGTATTCAGTTCATTCCACAAAAGCATCAAATTCACAATAGGACATGAGGACAACAAAAGCATAAATTTTCTGGATCTTAAAATCACCAACCATCAAAAAAACATAAGTTCAGCATACACAGAAAACACACATACACAGACATAATACTGGACAACTCATCATGCTATCCCACCACACAGAAATATGGTTCATTTAGGTCCATGCTACACAGAGTACACACTCTTGATCTAGAAGGAAACATCCTTCAGAATGAGATAGATACAATAAAATGGCTCAAATGGCTCTGAGCACTATGGGACTTAACAGCTGAGGTCATCAGTCCCCTAGAACTCAGAACTACTTAAACCTAACTAATCTAAGGACATCACACACATCCATGCCCGAGGCAGGATTCGAACCTGCCACCGTAGCGGTCGCGCGGTTCCAGACTGAAGCGCCTAGAACCGCTCGGCCACTGCGGCCGGCGATACAATAAATAGAATTGCCATAAGAAATGGGTACATAGTCAAAAAGATTGACAATTTAGACAGACAAATACACAAAAGCAAGACATCGAAAGACAACACTATGAAAGAAGAGAAAATATTCGCCAGTATCCCATACCTGGGCCCCATATCACAAAAATAGCCAACCTTTTCTTTCAAGAACAGGTAAATACTTTCAGGCTCAACCACTTTGAAAAAACAGTCATTGCACAACATATGTTGGAAACGATACGCGTCATCAACAATCTAGAAAATAATTTGGTAGTATTACATAATGAAGCCAATGGTAAGATCCTAAATCTGTTAGAATAACTGGAGATATACCTCCACAAAATCAAAAAACCAGAATCGATGTTACATGAACAAACAGATTTCGCAAGCCACAGCTATTTGTGTAATTTTAAAGATCTGTTCTAAAGTTATTTCCTGCGTATGTCAATTGTTTCCTGCATATGTCAATTGTTTAACAATTATATCTTTCGCACGACAAAAAATTCATCTTTAACCACACCATGTACAAAAACATCTGTGAAGTGTTTACAAACATGTGTTTACGAAAGTGCCTTTTGGATGAAGTGATATGCTTGAAAACGATGGAGGAAAAAACTTGTGCTGCTACTAAAACGTTAAAAACGCTTTTCTTGGATTATTTGGTAAGTTTACACTATTCACCTTTTCCACTCTTTCGCACAATTTCCCGCGTCTGACTTACGAAATTCGTAACCTAACATCAAACCTTTTCGTGACAGGAATATGCATTTCATCTCATTCAAGAGAACAAATAAAGCATGTATTAAGACGAATTACACCTGAAGATGGAACCACAGGTCCCGAAGTGCGTCGTGTACTGAATAAAACACGAAAAAAATTGTGACTGAAGGCGTTTTTTGTTAATTCATACCTCGAGTGTATTGAGTAAAGTCACGTTTGAAGCTGCAAAATATGGATAAAATTAAACAATATAAATTTGTGTTATAGAACCAAACAATGTGCCCCATACTGTGGTAAGTTATTACTAGAGACCGAATAATATGCATTTGCACGTTTCACATGCATTTGCATATTTGGCTCCTTTTCACCAGTTATTGCATATTTTAATTAAAAACTAGTGACGTTGCATATTTTCGCTCTGTGTTGACAATATTTTAAAAATTTAGATAGGCGGCCTCTAGCTCGATCTAGTTTTCATGTCTCACAAATTGACCGCGACCTAGACTTGCGTGCAGTCACTAATTGAGAGGCCACTGCCTAGTAAAAGCATTGCAGATGACAAACCAGGCAGACAGTCAATGATCCCCAGTTAATCCCCTCCACTGTCATACCGTACGCATCGGAAACAATTAAATTAAACCACGCAAGCTTTTAGTCGCACACCCATTGTTTCAGTTTAGCTTTGTATTTACTCGTACACAGTTGAACGTGTTTACGACGTTTAGCGTGTAAACGTGTTGTGCGCCATGCCGCCCGAAAAACTGAACTTCGTTTCGTGGAACATTTACATGTGAGAGAATTGTTTTATATCGTCGAGTTTGCGAGAAAAACGTTTCGCGCAACAACAAAAAAAGTTTCAAATAGACCAGCATGTCAAGACAAGTCTTCACATCGCAGGACTGCAGAACAAAGGACCACGACAACAACTTCTGACAACATCAAGTTGCAGTAGCAAGGATTTGCCCAAAGGTAACCAGGAAGGTTGGTTTAACATGAATCTATGTGAAGCATTCATTGCAAGCAACATTGCGTAAAAATTACATACCGACAATTTATATAAATGTTCTGCAAGAAATCCGCAGTGAACTGGAGGGCAGCATTATCTGGATTTCAGTTGATAAAACTACAGACACTTGTGGCCGTTACATTGCAAATTTACTTGTTGGTGCTTTAAAAGAAGAGTTTTCTTCTTCCTATTTAGCGGCCTGCAAAGAACTTGAAAAATAAATCACTCTACGATCGCCAGATTGTCGGTATTACAAAATATTTCCAGAATCTTCTGCAGATGGAAGGGTGTTTCAGAACCTGCTCCCTGTATGATCAAAGCAGAAAAAGCCCTCCGAGTATTTTATCCCAATTTGATTCATGTGACGTGCTTCGCTCATGGAGTACACCGCCTTGCTGAAGAATTTCGTGCCACTGCAGTCATCCACAAAGAAAGTGATTCTAAAGGCTCCTGCTCGCATCAAGACCTACAAAGAAAAACTACCAAATGTGCCTTTAGCTCCCGAACCAGTGGTAACTCGTTGGGGGACGTGGGTCGAAGGTGTGTTGTTTTACAATAAACATTTCGAGGCCATTAGAGGGGTAGTAAATGACTTCGATAGTGCAAAGGCTTTGGCAGTTTGCCAGTGCAAGGAAGCTTTTAATGATTCCGATATTAAAAAAGATATTGCTATGATTAGCACTCATTTTTCCCATATACATGGAAGTATTAAAAAGCTTGAAACTCAAGGTTTGGCACTGAATGAATCTATTCAATTAATGAATAAAATTATTATAGTGAACTCCTCATTGCCGGAGATATTCCCAAGAAAACTTAAAAGAAATGTTTGAAAACATTTTAAAGAATAATCCAGGCTTTGAACATTTGTGCCAAATTGATAGTTTTATTGATGGGTCAGGTGAACTCTTGCCAGATGCAATAAGTGGCAAAATAGTATAAATTAAAATTTATTGCTGTCCAAAAAAATTATTGTATGTTGTTCTTAAATAAAATATTACGGAGTTTTTGTACACGCCCCTCTGTATCTCGGAGATTGTTTCGCTGCCACTCACTCGCATCACATCCGCTTGACACCGACAACAATACCAAAAGAAGAACAATTCTTGAAACATGGTACGCGTCCCCATTTTGCAAATTTTTAGAAAATGGTCTCAGAAAGGTCCCCTTCCTAACCTCTACCAGAAAGTATTCAGAAGATGATATCAGCGTTCCAAACGTACCGATTTTTGGCGTTGTCGGCGCTCTTCCTCATAATTGATATGCACAGGTTCGACTTTCAGATATAATGCATGCAGTAACTACCATGTTTTTATTGTTTGATCTTTAACCATTTTTCATGCATATTTGCGTGCACATAATCCGGTCTGTAGTTATTACATCATGCAAGCTAGCAAAAAATTTAATATAAAGCTTAATAATTTGAACTCATATAATCTGAACTCATATCTGGGACAAAAATTGTTTTCTGAAGATTAAATGATGTGCTAATGTTACACACTTGCCCCATAGACTAATGTTACACACTTGCCCAATAGACACACGTGTTTTGTGTCGAGATATATGAGCTTTCAAAAAAACGTGTAACAACTAGCCCCCTCTTTATGTATGTTTCCATATTTTTCGTGTTTTCCGCAGTTTAACGTATTTTCACTCATTTTGGTATTTTAACTTGGTTTACCATAATATTAATAAGTTTTCTAGTTACGCAACATCTGCACCACTGTTCCTCACGTCACGTCGATGTCATGATGCTCTCAGGCGATGACAGTGTGTCCGAATTTAGTCATCGCTGCTATTGAAGCACACCTCCCCAACGCCATCTCTTATAACTGGAACACTCTGGAACTGTGCAGCATACTTAAGGTTTGTAGGCTACGTATATGTAGTAATAACAAATTACTGTAATTCACGTCACCCAAGGCCTATTTGTAAATAACAATTTAACATGTAGTCAGTAAATGCACAGCTAGGTAGATATGAAAGTGCTCTCATTTTTTTCGTATGTTCCACAATTTTACACACTGTACCCAATTACATAGGTTCTGCCTCAACATCACGTCAACATCACATCACATCACATAAACTTTGTGACGTCATGTTGCAGCACAACATCAAGCCATATCATAGAGTTACATCACGCCACTATGACATTGCACTGCGTTAATGCCACGATGCTCTCAGCCAATCACAATGCAGCATCGGGCAGAATTATTTATTATTGCAAGGCCACCACTCCATTACTAGTGTGCGTGTCACGTCTTAGAGTACGGTTGGAATGGCTGTGAGCACTATGGGACTCAGCATCGGAGGCCATCAGTCCCCTACAGCTTGGAACTACTTAAACCTAACTAACCTATGGACATCACAAACATCCATGTCCGAGGCAGGATTCGAACCTGCGACCGTAGCGGTCGCGCGTTTCCAGACTGAAGCGCCTAGAACCGCTCGGTCACACCGGCCGCCCCATAGAGTGAACACACTGGTAAAAATAACTAAAGATATTGCACGTATAAGAAATACCACACTGCAATAGATTAACTCCTGACAAACCATAGCTTCATTACTAGATTGTGTGATGTCATAGTAAAATTATGATGCTCCCAACCAGAGATACAGTATACATAGCACACCGCTGCTGAAGACAGGTCAGCAGTATCTGCAACTACCTACAAAGAAGCGTGTTGCCCGCAGGGTAGCTAACACTGGACTCCAACGTGTAAGGAGTAGCTGCAAACACTGCACCCCCCCCTCCCCCTCCTCCTCACCATCAAACCACCAATGGCCGAGAAAGCTGCGGTGTTATCGTCTCTGGCCTAGTGACTGACACAAAAGACAGAATCTCCTGCCCTTGGTGATAACGGCAAACAAACCCCAAGACATCAGTGTAAATATCAAAGACTGCTACAAATACACATTTAGACTACAAGGAACAAAGCCAGGATTCGCAGATTGAGCGAACCGAGTGAGATACTGGTAAGGTACGGAAACCCTTGAAGTAGCCAGGGCCACCATCGAAGCCCTTGGCGCGAACGAGTCTGCCCAGTGCGAGCCAGAACATCGTCCCAGGCGTGGTAGGGAAATTTGCACACTGTATGTGTAATCGTTCTAGTCTGATGGCCGGCACGAAAGGCATTCAATCACTCAAGGAGGAGGCACATCATGTAGGCAAGCCAGTCGTAACCCACGGACACCCATACGCTCACCAGAGGAAATCTGTGGATGCATTTGCGGATAAGCGATGCTAACAGTTTTAAGCGCCAAGCACTCCCTTATTCTCTTGACCAATCAGGTGCAATACCGCCTCCTCCTCCCCCCCCCCCCCCCCCCAACCATCGCACTTCTAAAACTAGCATGTGCGACACCATGTTCATCCAGCAGCACTCCCAGATGGGATGAGACACGAGATTACGACATCCACACAAAATAAACCCTGCAGTATTATCAGTGTGCGGCGCTGCTATAAACCTCGTAAATATAATCTTGCAAGAACACTGGGCTGGCGCAATAAGAAGACATGCAAATCACTGATTATTAGTGTGCAACGTCACTATGAGATTCGTAAATGGATGTGGACAATAAGCCGAAGTGCCGGGTGATCAAAAAGTCAGTATAAATTTGAAAACTTAATAAACCACGGAATAATGTAGATAGAGAAGTAAAAATTGACACACATAGTTGGAATGACATGGGGTTTTATTAGAACAAAAAAAGTTCACAAAATGTCCGATAGATGGCGCTGAACAGCAAAACGTCAGTGACTGCGCATGACAATCGTGTATAAAAGGAGCTGTAATGAGAGAGAGAATCAGATGCGCCAGCAGTCGCAACATGTTGACGCTACCTGAAAAGGTGTTGTTAGTGAAGCTGTATTATCAGAATGGGGAATGTGCTAGTTTAGCGTTACGATCCTATCGCCATAGGAAGGGGATTCGAACGGGTAAAGGTCCGTTGACAAATGCAGCTGTGGCGAGAATGATTTCGAAGTTCGAAGCCACGGGTTGTTTAGACGATAGACCCTGTAGTGGCCGACCGAGCACAAGGCGTAATGGTTGGTACTTAGGCGTATCCTCCGATGCTATCCGTACAAAATTCATCGGCATCATGAACTGTTACCTGGCGATTTAGTAATGCGGAGGGCATTTGCGGTGTGGGCGTTTCAAAGATGGCGGAAGATGACAATTGGCTGAGTAACGTGTTGTGGGCCGACGAAGCTCATTTCACGCTCCGAGGGTCTGTCAACGCCTACAACTGCAGAATTTGGGCTACCGAAAATCCTAGAACTGTCGCGGAAACTCCATTGCACGACGAGAAAGCCACGGTATGGGTTGAATTTACCACATCTACCGTTATCGGGCCTTTTTCTTCGAGGAAATGCGTGATTCTGGTTTTGTAACTGCTACCGTGATGGGTGAGAGGTACACCGATATGTTACAGAATCGCATCATCTCCAGCCTGGCTGATAAACGCCTGCTGGAACGTACGAAGTTCATGCAGGATGGCGCTCCACCCCATAGACGCATGAAAGATCTCTTGCGCGCGTCGTTTGGTGATGATCATCTGCTCAGCCGCCACTTCCGTCACGCTTGGCCTCCCAGGACCCCAGACCTCAGTCCGTGCAATATTGGCTTTGGAATTACCTCAAGTTGCAAGTGTATCGTGATCGACCGACACCTCTAGGGATGCTGAAAGACAACATCCGACGCCAATGCCTCACCATAACTCCGGACATGCTTTACAGTGCTGTTCACAACATTATTTATCGACTACAGCTATTGTTAAGGAAATATGGTGGACATATTGAGCATTTCCCTTAAAAAACATTATCTTTGCTTTGTCTTACTTTGTTATGCTAATTATTGCTATTCTGATCAGATGAAGCGCCATCTGTCGGACATTTTTTGAACTTTTGTATTTTTTTGGTTCTAATAAAACCCCATGTCATTCCAAGCATGTGTGTCAATTTGTACTTCTCTGTCTACATTATTCCGTGATTTATTCAGTTTTCAAATTTATACTGACTTTTTGATCACCCGGTATATACGTTCTCGCCAATCACAAACCAGCCTGAACAATGGGGAGAGTGCAGCAAAAATAAACCTTTCCCACATCCAAAGTCAACGAATCACGGCAGTCATGCTACATCTACGTCTACCTCTACATCTACACGCATACTCCGCTAGCCACTGAGGGTATCTGTACTATTACTAGTCGCTTCCTTTGCTGTTCCACTCGCAGTTCCCGAATACTCCAGCAGTACTCAAGAACAGGTTGCCCTAGCGACCTGTATGCGATCTCCTTCACAGATGAACCTACCATTCCTAAAATTCTCCCAATAAACCGAAGTTGACCATTCGCCTTCCCTCCCTACCACTGTCCTCACACGCTCGTTCCATTTCATACTGCTTTGCATCGTTACGACCTGTCAAGATAGACACTACTAATGCCGTATCCGAACATCACAAGTATGTTTTTCCTACTCATCTGAATTAACTTACATTTGCATACATTTAGAGCAAGGTACCACTCATCAAACCCACTAGAAATCTCGTCTAAGTCGTCCTGTACCCTGCTGCAGTCACTCACGCTTTCCCGTACACCACAGGGTCATCAGCAAACAGGCAGATTGCTGCTCATTCTACCTGTCAGGTCGCTCATGTTCACAGAGAACAACAGCAGTCCGATCACACTTCCCTGGGACACGCCTGACGATACCCCTGCCTCTGATGAACACTAGCCGTAGACAACAACCAACAGGGTTCTACTACTTAAGAAATCTTCGATCCACACACACGTGGGAACCTATTCTGTGTGCTCGTACCTCCAGTAGCAATCTGCAGTGGGCTACCGTGTCATATGCTTTTTGGAAATCTAGGAATCTGGAATTCGTCTCTTGCCCTTCATCCGTGGTTCGCAGTACAGTAAATCAAGTCCCAGTCACGTTCGCTCTCATCGAGCCACGAATGCGTCAAACGAGCCGTACGCGTACAGAAGAAAGCTTATCAATTTAATCTTACTTTTGAAGCAGACGCTTATCGTGTTTGCTGTATATTGTCGCTGTAGGGTGGTCCATTGATATATCTCACGAAATAAGCATCAAACGAAAAGACTGCAAAGAATGAAACTCGTCTAGCTTGAAGGGGGAAACCAGATGGCGCTATGGTTGGCCCGCTAGATGGCGCTGCCATAGGTCAAACGGGTATCAACTGCGTTTTTTAAAAATAGAAACCCCCATTTATTATTACATATTCGTGTAGTACGTAAAGAAATATGAATGTTTTAGTTGCACCACTTTTTTCGCTTTGTGATAGATGGCGCTGCAATAGTCACAAACATATGGCTCACAATTTTAGACGAACCGTTGGTAACAGGTAGGTTTTTTTAAATTAAAATACAGAACATAGGTACATTTGAACATTTTATTTCGGTTGTTCCAATGTGATACATGTACCTTTGTGAACTTATCATTTCTGAGAACGCATGCTGTTACAGCATGATTACCTGTAAATACCATATTAATGCAATAAATGCTCAAAATCATGTCCGTCAACCTCAATGCATTTGGCAACACGTGTAACGACATTTCTCTCAACAGCGAGTAGTTCGCCTTCCGTAATGTTCGCTCATGCATTGACAATGCGCTGACGCATGTTGTCAGGCGTTGTCGGTGGATCACCATGGCAAATATCCTTCAAATATCCCCACAGACAGAAATCCGGGGACGTCAGATCCGGTGAACGTGCGGGCCACGGTATGGTGCTTCGACGACCAATCCACCCTGTCATGAAACATGCTACTCAATACCGCCTCAACCGCACGCGAGCTATGTGCCGGACATACATCATGTTGGAAGAACATCGCCATTCTGTCATGCAGTAGAACATCTTGTAGTAACATCGGTAGAACATTACGTAGGAAATCAGCATACATTGCACCATTTACATTACCATCGATAAAATGGGTGCCAATTATCCTTCCTCAAACAATGCTGCACGATACATTAACGCGCCAAGGTCGCTGATGTTCCACTTGTCGCAGCCATTGTGGATTTTACGTTGCCCAATAGCGCATATTATGCCGGTTTACGTTACCGCTCTTGGTGAATGACGACGCGTCGCTAAATAGAACGCGTGCAAAATCTCTGTCATCGTCCCGTAATTTCTCTTGTGCCCAGTGACAGAACTGTATACGACGTTCAAACTCGTCGCCAGGCAATTCCTGGTGCATAGAAATATGGTACGGGTGCAATCGATGTTGATGTAGCATTCTCAACTCCGACGTTTTTGAGATTCCCGATTCTCCCGCAATTTGTCTGCTACTGATGTGCGGATTAGCCGCGACAGCAGCTAAAACACCTACTTTGGCATCATCATTTGTTGCAGGTCGAGGTTGACGTTTCACATGTGGCTGAACACTTCCTGTTTCCTTAAATAACGTAACTATCCGGCGAGCGGTCCGGACAGTTGGATGATGTCGTCCAGGATAGCGAGCAGCATACATAGCACACGCCCGTTGGGGATTTTGATCACAATAGCCATACATCAACACGACATCGACCTTTTGCGCAATTGGAAAACGGTCCATTTTAACACTGGTAATGTATCACGAAGCAAATACCGTCCGCACTGGCGGAATGTTACGTGATACCACATACTCATACGTTTGTTACTATTACAGCGCCATCTATCACAAAGCGAAAAAAGTGGTCTAACTCAAACATTCATATTTCTTTACGTACTACACGAATATGTAATAAAAATGGGGGTCCCTCTTTTAAAAAAAGGCAGTTGATATCCGTTTGGCCTATGTCAGCGCCATCTAGCGGGCCAACCATAGCGCCATCTGGTTTCCCCCTTCAAGCTAGACAAGTTTCGTTCTTTGTAGTTTTTTCGTTTGACGCTTATTTCGTGAGATATTTGGCCCGGTGACGATAAGTGGACCACCCTGCGTAGTGGGAATGGCCACAAATGCCGATAATCGTTTCTATCATTGACTCTGGTGCTGCATTTAAAGGAGAAGAAACCAAGATGCTTTTCCAGGCAATGGTTTAAAATGAGAAATAAATATAAAAACCAGAACTTGTTACTGAAGATGTTACACTCAGAACCTGCCCATAATTCCTCTACATCCATCTTTCTGAACTAAGTGATGCCATTTCACTGTCTAAGTGAGGTTTAATAACTGCTTATCTGCTCTATCTAGCAGGCACACCCTCGTAGCCTTCTTGACTGATTTATTAACTTTGGTAACAGTAGTCGTTATGATGACATCATGATCACTAATCCCCATCTCTATACCGACGTCATCGATAAGGTCCGGCCTATTTGTAGCTCCAAGGTCTAAGATTTTCAGTTGTCTGTAGGCTGCTGATCTAGCTGCTAAAGACAATTTTCAGAAAACGTGTTCAAAGGTACTTCTCGAGAGTGTCTACCTGCGCCCCCTACAACGAATCCATAGACGTCACAGTATATCCTCAGTAGGTTAAAGTCGCCTCCAATTCGAATTGCTTCATCTGGGCACCTACGCACTACACACAGTAGACTTTCTTTGAATAACTCCAGGACTGTCACAGCAGAATCGGGTGGCCGTTCAAGCATTCAACAATTCACCTACACCTGTTATACGCGACGAGAAACTTCACCAACACATTCAATTTCAACATCAGTACAGAGAATATTTTTGTCTATTTCAATGTACACTCACCCTCCTGTTTTGTCTAATCTGCCCTTCCGATAAATTCCATTACTCGCTAAATATCTCTGAGCTTTCTCTCTTCAGGTTTTGGCCAGCTTTCGGTGCCACGAGAGCTTCCCTGGCGGGCAGTAAATACTCCGACAGTTTACTGATAAATCAAAGTGTCTTTACTCTGAACGCATTCTAACCTCCCAGTCTGTGAACCGACTGGTGAGTGTTCGTTAGAGTATTTCAAAACTACCTCCTAGCCTTAAAAAACCCATGTGCATTCCAAACACTCTGATATCCGACCAGCTGCTTCCTTTGTGTAGTGCACCCCTGACCTGTCAAGGGAAGCCCAACAAGTCGCAACCTGATAACGCAGGTCTAGAAATCTGCAGCCAAGACTATTACAGAGTCGACAAAGCCTCTGGCTGAGGCCTTCCACTTGGCTCCATACCACAGGAGCCCGATGAACTTCGGGAACAACGCTGCTTCCCCCACATACAAGGCTAGCAGCCTTCACCACCCCACCAAATCCCTGTATGAAGCAGCCTCAGAACCAAGCGACAAGTGTCACTGGTGCCGACGTGAGCCACAACCTGCACACAACTGCACCTTGCTTACTCGATAGCTGCAAGGCCGCCTCAGCATCTCAGACGAGCCCTCCCCCCCACCCCAACAGACATACTGAGTGCACATTTGCAGTCTTTCCAGCCCTGAACACCATCTTCCTAAGACGTTCCATAATGTGCGTAACATTGGAGCTGCTGATACGTAGCAAGCCCCTGTCCACGTGTGTCTCCTCAGCTCCTGCTGAAGGAGTGGCCACCCATTCACTCCCAGGGCGAACAGGTGAAACCAGACACCCAGCCTTTACAGCGGCCCTCCGCCTCTACCGACACGAATGTGTCGTATCCCACCGGTCACCCTACTGTGATGGCAGATCCACCGTGTCAGGTACTCTAGGAGGTGCCTTGGCGGCAGAGCTCGTGGATAAAACGAGCGACTCCTGGGGTATCTCATGAGATGCACCAGATTCTCTACCACTGCTACATCCCAAAGCAGCATTCAACTGTTCACAAACAGCTCCTCCTGAGTCTGCACGCAGCCTGCACACATCCTACTCATCCTCGCTAGAGTAACTGAATAAGTAAATTATAAAAGCTGACAGAAGCCTAGATACAGAACTTGTTACCCATCTGACATAGTGAACCGCGATTTATTTTCAAAGAATATTTTTAAGAATTTATTTTATTTACTAGCGATTCATCAAGAAGATTAACACATTTAATCACACTAAGTAAGCATGGAAGTAGTTGCCAGGGAGTAACTGATGAAATCATAACCAAATTCCTTTTAACAAATGGGAATTTTATTCACTTTAATAGTGCCTAAAGGCATTTTATAAAAGAAACAGATTTAAAATTATAATCAGAAAGTACCCTCTAAATATCAAAGTTACAATTTATTTAGAGGCAGAAAGAAACAAGTTTTGACTATGAGATTTCAGGCAGAGAACCTTGCCGCTCCCTTTTGACATGGCCGTAGTTATAACCGCTCCCAACAGCCTCTCAAAGACTACACTGCTGCAAATCTGCAGCATACCAGATTACTTTAAACTAAGAGTTTTAACAATTCACATAGGCACACAAACTATGCACCCCCCCCCCTGTAGGAGGGATGGAAATGGTACAAAACACTAACAATTAAAATATTAACCTTTGCCAGCGAAGGTGCAACTTGATTTTAACTTCTAAGAAAAGTAATCGGTGAAAGGGTGGCAACTTTATATACTAAAATGATCATTTAAATAAAAGCCCATGAAATGCAATCTTATATAAAAGTCTACAAGGCTGGCCAAACAATAGTTAAGATGCTCTACAGTACACAGTTACCGCCTCTCAAGGTCATAGACAATAATATCAAAGTTTCCAAAGATCAAAACATATTTCAGGTATTAGACGATTACACTCCAAGCAATAAATTCGTTAACACACCAAATCCGACGAATATGATGGAGGCAGCTTCTAACGTACGATAGATTGATAGGGAGATTACCGAACAACGCGAACCGCAGGTTCCTCTAGCCAGCCCTTACTCCACAAGGGAAAAACGGACCACCCAATTTATAAACAACCACCTTCCCACAGGTGGACAAACGGAGAAGAATGGTGGGATGACCCCAAAGCAAAACGGCTGGTGACCTCACCAAGAAAACAAGTAGAATTTAACAAGAGTAAATCAAACAACCAATCACTTAACTTCTAATAAACTGCGATTTATCGACAAGACCTGGCGCAGCACCCCCAAATCGCTCTCCCGAACCGCCCGCTGCCAGCCGCTTCAACGGACGCAGGACGGCGCGCCGATCTCCCGTGTCACGGCGTCGCAGCTCGCACCGGCCAGACTGATGTCATGGGTGGACTCCTGTTGCTCTCGTGTCGGCCACGAAGCCACTACCCCTCGCTATACGGCGCGGACCACTGGACTCAGGTGGCGACCTCACATGCGCCGACCGTCAAGCAGGACAAGTCATCTCGTGTCTCAGTGCGCGACCGACCAACCGATCGATCCAACCGCCAATGACCATTGCCTGAGCAAACTCGAACAGACTGGCGGCCTAACGTGCAGAGTCAGATGCAGGAACTAAGCTCCGACTGGGCAACCACTCGCTGAGTTCTCTTCCTGGCGGAATGGAAAGGCTCATTTTGCCAGTTTTAAAGGTTGATCCGAACGACAGACATACTATCACTCCGAACGACAAACAGACACTAACTGCCTAACAGATGTGGACGAGAAACAGACTAGCAAGCTGGAGACGAGAGACTGACCCAGACTGGCTGACTGGCGACCTCATAGCGCGCCTTCAATTCACATGAACAGGCAACCTTTACCCTTTCCCATCAGAGGAAGACACCAAAGCTGCGATGGCCACAGCGGCGCCACCGCCAGAAGCAGAGGGCGACTGCTTGACACTACACGCTGCAGCGCGCTCTCCAAAACAGCAATTTTTACCATGGCTCACGTAGCACCAATGGATACTGATGCCTTAATGAACTGTGGAGTTGGCTCTTCAGAAGAAATTGTGCTGGCATACGCCTTCGCCAGCACACTGGTCGGCACTAGGAGACATCGTATAGCAGGCGCTGAACTAACCGCGCCTATGACGAGAGAAGGCCCAGTACAGTGTAAGACGGCAGAGTTGTGAGGAGTGTGCGTGGAGAGGAGGAAGCAAGCATTGGCTGGCGAGGAGAGGGGAGAGGAGCCGTGAGGGGCGGGAGACAAGGCACACCTACCACTTGCAGTGCTGGCACTACAAATTGCGCGTCATGCTTACATGAAAGAAGGCGAAAGGCTTGGCAGTAAAACTCGGTTTAATTGTTGTTCGTAAACGAAACTGAAATCGTCATGTACATTAAACTCTATATATATAAAAATGAATGTACGTATGTTTGTCTAGTGTGCGTTCACAAACGATTCATCCAACTTTGGTGAGTTGTTCTCCGAACTGGAAGCAGTGTTCGCAGGCTCGGCGCAATCTTCCGCTATCGTATCGCGAATGACACGCTGGTTGAAATCATCGATCATTAATTCGATTTCTCTACTTCTTTTCCTAAGTTAAAAGAGAGAAAGATTTATAAGAAAATGCCTTCTGCACTGCATGTATTGTTTTTGCATTTGGAAATGTACTGTAATATGAATGTGTTTCGAAATAATAGAGTAACCAGTGGTGTTTCCATACAAAGCAATACGGTAGCAAGGAAAAATGAAATATAAGGTAATTCGGAAGAAATAGGGGGCTCCTTCAAAGTGATCGCGAACAAAATATCTAAAATGGAAACTCACCTCTTCTTGCCAGGCGTTTGTGGTGATACGCCAGAATGATTCTTCGAAACTGTTTGAATCTTCCAGTGCTACGCATGCTTTGTCCTGCGTATGTAGCAGCTCTCACTGAAGATTTGTAAATGGGGTGAAGCAATTTTTTCTGCTACCTTTCCCTTTCGCAGTATTCAATCACACGTAATATAATTTTGCGAGCATCGCTACGTAGTACTGGTTTCCTTCTAACCGTAGGCCAACCGGTAGGGGTTGTTGGCGACTCCCGAGATGGGCCAGCAGCTGCCTCTTCACTCATTTCGATAATGTTTAGCACAACTGCACAATAAAAACACGCAGAACAGTACAGCACAAAACAATAACGAAGCAGACGACAGTGGCTACCTTGTACAACACAGTCAGCTACGTAATGTTGGCAGCAGTCGAAACTGCGTGCCTACCGAAGCCTCCCGACGTTTACCGACTTGTACCGATTTAGGACTAGGGAGAGGTCTGCCATCGAAAAGTGTACACGCTGTACCCCAGGCTACGAGCCAATGACGCCCCCTGGGCAGCGAGGTGCATACAGGCCGCCGCCGACCGCGTTGCCTCAATCACTCAATCTCGCAAGCTCAGTGCCTCAGTACGCCGCATTGGGACACAGTTGGCTCTGCACCTCAGCACGTCGCGCTGTGCTCTAGCCTTCCGCAGTGATAGTCGTCGCCTCGCTCCTTAGCCAGCTGTGGGCAACCGTTAGTCAATGTATATAGTTGTCATATGGACACAGACAAGAGACCAGAATTAGTACATGTTAGTTGATTGCTGTTAACCACAGCATCACTGAAGTTAAATACTCAATTGCTTACTCTTATAAAGTGTATCTTAACCACGTGTGCATTTTGTATTGCAGTGAGAGGAAACTGGCCACCGACCTGTCATACCACCCTCTCCTCATCCACACAGGAACCACGAAACACTACCGGAAGGCACAGCCACAACAGAAATGGCAACTGAGCTACAGACCACCTGAATTAACACATAAAACGGAGGTTAAACCTGTTAAATACACAAAAATGAAGAAATTTAAGCAGTATATACTAGTAAGAAAACATAGAAAAAACTCAACGCCTAACTCACTTCCCTGGAGATGTGTCACGGGGACAGCTAGAGCCAGAATAAGTGGCTAACTAGGCTTAAACGAATGGTCACTAAACAAAAATAAAAAATAAAAAAATAAAAGAGAGGCTACTGCGCTACTGACTGCCTGAATACACACGTACAAAACGCGAGAATAAACCCCTTGCACACAAAACACACACAAAATTCAAGCTGTACAAACTACTACGAAAACATCGGAAAAACTAAATACGTAACTTGCTGCCCTGGAGATGTGTCAAACGAGACAGCTGCAGCAAGATCTATCTCGCTCTATGATAAAAAATGTCACCTTAGAGACTGAGCACCGTCTGTCGAGAAGCATATCTTCCAAAGACCAATAACTGTAGCAACAAAGTGATTCAAATTGCAAACAACATATCCACAATTGCTGCTGGAAAAAACGGGCTGCACATATCTCGTAACAGTATAATCATCACCATTTCTTCCCGGTTCCTACGACCTCCAAAGGCTCCAGGCAGCTGAGAGGTGTAACCGGAACATTACTCTAAGAGCAAATTAAATGTGTCGAGCTGGAACTCACAGCCTCAAGGTGAGAACGGAAACAGATGAAGGGGGTAGTTACTGTAGCTGCAGTGTTCGTGTGCACCTTCTGTTGATAAACCGATTCTCCAAGGACTCAGTTACAGGTCACCAACATGATTCGAACTGCTAACAACACACGAACGATGACTACTCGAAAGATGGGTTGCACGTACCTGACAACAATACAATCACCACCTCTGTCAGTGCTACCAATTCAGGGCCACGGGCAGTGACACATGCGGATAGCAGACCTGGAATACAACCGCCCGCATCACGTGGTCGTGCGGTAGCGTTCTCGCTTCCCACGCCCGGGTTCGATTCCCGGCGGGGTCAGGGATTTTCTCTGCCTCGTGATGGCTGGGTGTTGTGTAATGTCCGTAGGTTACTTAGGTTCAAGTAGTTCTAAGTTCTAGGGGACTGATGACCATAGATGTTAAGTCCCACAGTGCTCAGAGCCATTTGAACCATTTTGAATACAACCCGACAGCGATGCCCATCACTCCTCCTGCTTATTCTGGAGGAAGAGCCACCTCGTTGTCTCCAAGTACCCACGGGAAAAAGTCGTCCTACACAAACTATTACAGGGTGGAATCACCATTGTGTGCGTCCGATCAGATGACTGCAACAAAATTCCTTCTCCCACCTGCGGTCGTGGCGTACACAAGACTGTGGCTGGAATGCGGTCGTTAAGAAATGGTACCTCAGCAGCGCACATACACTAGCTACAGCGTCTGTAGTCGGCAGAGACCGTTTTGAGAAGGCCACCAACATGGCGTCTGTGAAAATACGAAGCAGCCAGAGGAAGCTACATCAATAAAACGCTCTAATATTATTTTTATTACGAGTATGTGAACTGCTGGATTTACCCACACAGTTTCTTCAACAAAAAGGCATTATTTAGCAGCAAAAACACGGGCTACTTGTACTGTTACAGTAATATCATCAGAAGCAAAGCGTTGCATGTTAAGATTTTTTCCACGAACCTCTCCCTGGGTCCCGACTATGACATAGAGTTTGTGCTAGATGGGTACCAAAACAACTCACACAGTTGCATAAACAAACGCGCTTCGACATCTGGAAAAAACATTTGAATCGCTATTTTAACGAAGGAGACAACTTCTTACACAGGATGATTACTGGTGACGAAACATGGATCCGTCTTTACGAGCCGGAGAGTAAACGGCAGAGTATGAAATGGAAACATCCAAATTCGGCGTGCAAGATCCAACCGTCCCAGGAAAACTGATGCTTACGGATTTTTGGGACGCACAAGATCCTGTACTGGAACATTATGGAGAAAGGGGCACAACAGTAAACAGTGTACGTCACAGTGAGATGCTTACTGCCAGGGTAAAGTCTGCAATTCGAAGCAGACGCCGAGGATTGCTGACAAAAGGTGTTGTGTTGTTGCACGACAATGCCCGCCCTCATACTGTTGCCCACACAGCTGAAACGCCCCAGAAACTCAAATTTGAAGTACTGGATCATCCTCCATATAGTGCCGATCTTGCCCCTTCTAGCTGTCACTTGTTTGGTCCACTCAAACAGGCTTTAAGGGACCGTTGATTTGCCTCGGGCGAAGCAGTGAAAGTAGCGGTGCACTCCTGGCTCGCAGCTCAAACGAGTACCTTCTTTTATGACGACATCAGAAATCTTGTACAACGATGGACCAAGTACGTTTATTTCAATACAATAAAATTTAATAACTACTTAGCGGGTAATAATTGACTTACCCTCGAGCGATTAGTAACTGGTGAGATATGCCTCCATGCCCGATATACGTATTCGTGTGATCATTCCCAAGGAAATGATGAAAACATAATAGTTTGTTGCATAGGCTGCAACAAATGAACGCAACAGTTTCACATTCACACAGTTTTCCCTGTGACTATCAAAGCATAAATTATTAACGTTTTTGCCGGCCAGAGTGGCCAAGCGGTTCTAGGCGTTACAGTCGCAGGTTCAAATCCTGCCTCGGACATGGATGTGTGTGATGTCCTTAGGTTAGTTAGGTTTAAGTAGTTCTAAGTTCTAGGGAACTGATGACCTCAGATGTTAAGTCCCATCGTGCTCAGAGCCATTTGAACCATTTTTTTTTTTTTGCGTTTTTGTAGTTCCGTTCCGTTTTGGAAGTCTTGAGTCTTGTGTTGCTTTGTTGTGACATAGTCCGCACCTGTTTATTTGTTTCCATTTCTATAAGACGTATGTGTTGTATCTCGCCTGCTCTCACTATGCATCACATTTACTTTCGACGGTAATGTATTCTTACCACATGACTCATATTCTATAACCAATGTATAGTACTGCCAAGACTACAGATAGAGAACAAACATTTCAATGACCAGACAGATAGTTCATAATCTTGTGAAAAAATAAACAAACAAATGGCACGAGAGTGTCTTGAACACCACCTGCCCGCCTGGCAGTCAGACATCATGGCCACTTACCCACAACGCCACTGCTGATTCAGGCTGCTCCTTATTGCTTTTCTTATTCCTGGACCGTTCACTGTTGCTTTTTTCGCAGTTCAGTACACCTTCTTCCTGTTTTCATGCTTGGTCTGCGTTCAGTTTTTGATGGGCGAGGGGGGTGCGATGGGGAGTTTCCCTCGTAAGTAGAAGAATTTTCCCAAAAAACTAATAAAGTAATACTGGACTTAATCCCAGTTGTTTCAATCAGCATGCTAGTGTTACGTGAACTCAACTCAGACAACCCTCTTTTTCCCAAAAACAGTACCGAGGAGTGATATTCATAGCCAGTATGATACTATGTGCCACTCAAAAACTGTGCTAGAGAAGAACATGCCTATCGATCCCTAATTCTCTTACCTTACACGGAAATGTAGGCACTGGACTGTCAGTAAAATACACGCATATAGTAGTAGTTCTTGTGACACTTACAGCCAGCATCCAGTAAACCAACCTGATAAGTTTTCTGACACTCCACTCCTTTTCTCTTTCGTCAGACATCACCACAAACGCCTGTGAGTGCGTAAGCAACTGTAGAATAAATCACTGGGGTAAGGAGTGGACCCTTATTCTATGACAGAGCACAACGGTGTTTAAGCTGTACACAAATTGGTTTTAATACAGAATTATTGTCGAGAAATACACAAATTTACGTAAGTTGTAATATGACAATGATAGGACAGTTGTTAAGATAACGCATTTTGTCCTGAGTAATCGAAATAACTCTAAACACAATAATATCAAATTTCTTACCAGAAATTTCTTTACAAAATTATTCTTACTACTATGTCGTGAAGTTGGAAAATATTATGACAAATCATCCGATTCTGGTTCTAAGTTCGGTACTATTTAGGATGACAAGTCTATGGAGGATGGTTAGTTTTTTGTGACAAGCTGAGCAAAAGATTACTCAAGGTTGCTCCAATCTCAGTGGACACAAGCTGGTGAACCAACAAGTTTAAGCCTCTGCTCACGGTATTTACCTTAGCTGCGATGAGCTGTTGGCTACATGTCTGCTCTCGCCCTCTGGAATTCATATAAAAGCTAATCAAAACCTTTGCTGATTTTATCAGCAGAAACTCTCCTATGTTTCTCGTTATGCGAGAAAACATGCATTCATCCCTAGTCTTGAAATATAGCGATATGTACACGCATGGCTGGAGCAGTCTACATATAACAGAGCCCTCTCAGTTCTCGCAAGAACAATTATCTATGTGGCTGGTTTGTTTCTCCGCTGTCTGAGCTCAACGATGCTACAGCTAATAGCTAGCTGGATGTCAGCCGCAGTAAACGCAGTGTTCACACAAAATTACTCCTCTGCATCGTACAGAGCGTTATGTGTACCATTCTGCAATTGACGCTGGTTCAGAGGAGAGTCCCTGAAATTTTCGGTCTTGTCTCTCTTGTAGCCAAACTGCCCCCCACCTGGCTCCTTTTGTGCTCCACGTCACAGTTTTTTCTGACCAATAGGAGCATTCCTCTTAATTTGTGGACACTCTCTCTGCCAATCGCAAAGGGTCTACCATTAAACTGTGTCGAAATTTCAGCACTTTACTCCTTCCTAGTTCGTGTCAGCCAATCGGACATTTTGTGCCCGCTCCAGATGCCTGAAAGTTACAAGCGTTCATCACGAGCGTACCACTCGCAGTTCACGTGATCGACTGCGTCACTGGTTTTTTCGTATCCATTTGGAAATTCCCCAACACAGTTTTGTAAAGCTTCCTTCCATACCGCTCCGGTGGCCCAGTACTTGCCCTCCACGATGAATCGCCACGTCTGTTCGTTGTCTCTCGCCGCAGGTCGCTTTTAAGAGCTTTCCCTTGTACCCGTCCCGTGACGCCACCACTCGCGTCTGCTTCCAAATGGAATGTTTTTTAATATTTTTTTGTCGGATCTAAAATTTAAAAAACCTCTCTCACACCGGCCTCATTTAGCTTCACTGATCAGGATAGTAAAAACATGCGTATATAAAGGGAATTTTCATTAACAAAGCAGGCTTATCACATTCACACAGTTCAATACTGTTCTATCCTGATTAAATTGAGCTTAACTTAAATTCCTTAAGGCAGTGAAGCAATTTCGAGGTCTCGGTGAGACGAAAATTGTCAGTCGATCTCCTGAAAACATTTGTAATGATTATTAACTTGCGGTGATCACTTGGGGAAGACCGGAGATCTGCTGGTAAGACCGTGTTAGCCTATTTATTTGAAGTAATAAACTGGATATCTTGAGCATACAAAACGGCAGGTTCGTCCAGTGTAAATCAGACGTTCCCAACTGATCCCGTGCAACACAGCGTAGTAAGCAGACACTGTCAATAATAATCATTTAAATAATACTTGAACACACTTACTTTAGTTTAGATCATGTGTTAAATTCCTTCTCATACAGAATCTCATCAAGATGGCGACTAGCTCAACAATACAGACATATACATCCTCCTTCTTTCACGGCTAATCGGCAAGATCTCCTCTATTCTTTTCATAAGAGAAAACATAGATAGTAGAGAAGCTATTCCATGGAGTAAATAGACGCTCCAAGGAATAATAGGGCTTGAAACTACTTTGCATTGATAATCATCGTATATTAAAGTTTAGGAATCGGTAAGATAAGAAAAGATATTTCGAGATATGTACTGAGTTATATAATTCATAAAATCTCTGAAAATATCGCGGAGAGACCGCTGCAAGAGACATTACATCGCCCCTCGCAGCGAGCAAAGTTGATATGTATCCACTTTGCGAGCTAACTATTGGCTTAGCTAACTCGTTAGAATTTGTGGAACATACGTTCCTATAAATTTTAAGAAGTTAGTAAGATTTTTTGATTACAAGAATTGAAAGAGATTTCGTGTAGGTAACACCGATCTTCCTTACCTAGATACCTAGTTGTTGCTTTCATGTGTACTGGGGGATACCCGCATCCCACGTACACAACCAGGGAAGATGGACTTACATAGTTGTTAATCAGGTCTACCAATTCAGGAACTGGCCTTCACAAGGAAACCCCGGAAAACCTGGAGGAGTAGACCCCAACTAGGTATTACAGATGATAGGAAAGACAGAATAATTTATAAATTTGACAGATATTCTAGAATTCATAGGAAAGATAAAATCTGCCTCATAGCCAAAAAAAAATCTTTACACATGCAAATTTTTACAATCTTCTGAAAAATTTTCTTCATTGATGTCTTGCTGAACTGCGGTGAAACTGATCGAACAGGAACATGGGACATGGCACGGAGGACAGGCGTCGCATTGGCGTACCGGATAGGAGAAGTAACGGATTTGAGAGACCAGAAGGAACCTCAGGAACAGGTACTCAGGATTGTGGCATTAAACAATCGAAATTCGTCTAAGGAATGGTCAACTATTAAAGATTCCTGGAAGAGAAGGGTTAGTCGAATTTCTCCAGATTCATTTTGAACTCAAATATGGACCTGATCGATCCAGTCTTCCATCTGAAGAATGGGAAAATCCATTCGTCTTGTTCTTTCCACACCTAGCTGTCTTAATCGATACTGTAGTTGCACAATCTCACAGCTCCAGATCCGAAAACAATTTTGAAAACATGGATAATTTCATCCATCTTCTTGAGTAAGCCGAAAGGTTCTAATCCTGGTCTTGTGTGCGTGTGTGTGTGTGTGTGTGTGTGTGTGTGCGTGTGTGTTTCGTTGGCTTTTCCAGGTGGAAGTAGATCTGAATCTTTCCTAATTTGGTTTCAAGTACGAATGTGGATAGCATGTCAGAATATTAAAAACTTTATTATTTGAGACAATTTAAAAAAAAACCTTATTCATACATGATTACAATGAAATTTTGCTGAAAGAGAACGTTTAATTAAGTCTTGCAGCATGACCTCTACAGCTGAAATTAATCTTTGTTAGTAGTGACTGGCGATCAAACTTTTCTCTTTTATACCCCGATTGCCGCATTTTCTCATGAACATATATGAATGCAATATAATAATAAACAAATCCAACTGGAAAATGACACATTATTATAAATTCAATGAAGAACTTTCTTATTAACTCTAATTTTATAAACACACGCTAAGCTAGTTAATTAAATTCTCTTAAATAGATTTAGCTCGCGCCAAAAAAAAAAAAAAAAAAAAAAAAAAAAAAAGAGAGAGAGAGAGCGAGAGAGAGATTAACACTCCCTGAATGTATATTATTTCACACGCACAAGCTTCTTTGGTGATCATCGCGTAGACAGATAACTCGTAAGTCTTCACAGCAGCAATAGCTACAGTTCCACTTACTTTTCTAAATATTCCTATACTATCACAGAACCAATCGCTTACTGTCCATTAAACTATCACAGATGCTTGGCATGCTGTCATTTAACCTATCACAGTAGCTGAGACATACTGTCCTTCGCACTTAATTTTTTTTTTCAACACCCAAATACTTCATAGAGACTTTTCATTTAATTTGAAACACTTTCCTTAAAAGTACCTCTTTAGGTCTACATGGGGAAATAATCCTTTTATTCTTCCAGAATCCGGATATGCTAATAAATACGCACCAGGATTCGGTATATCAACTATTAAATATGGACCTGTATAAATTAGATTCCATTTTCTGACGGTCTTCTTCAACCTTGATGTGTCTTCTTAAAATAATTTTCTGTCCGATATTGAAAGTCTGAATCCGTCTGATGTTTTCATCATGGATTTCCTTTCGGCAAGTTGTCTACCCAAAAGTTTCTTTCGTTATCTCTGAACATCAGTTCATTCGGGGTAAAGTTTGTAGAACTATGTGGTAAATTATTATAAATCTGCTCAAACCCGGTCAAATAGTTTATCTAGGTAGTTCGTTTATCATGACAGTACATTCTCATGAATCTGTTTAGTTCTCGAAAAACCCGTTCAATTAAATTCTCTTGTGGATGATAGCGAGATGTAAATATCTGTTTTATTCGTAGTTGTGATACTAATTTTCTCCATAAATATCCAGAAAATATCTTCGCATTGTCAGAGATTATAGATTCTGGAATCCCTGCATGAGGAATGTAGTCATTTACAAACTTTACTGCGGCAGCTCTTGCAGTTGCTGATTTTATAGGAAATAGTTTATCATATTTTGTAAACACATCACAGAATCCAATAATGTACTTAACACCACCTCTGGCTCTAGGAAGTGGCCCACAAATATCACGTGGTATAAGTGATCTTGGTGCCTCAGGTATTATTGAGTGAAGCGCCATTTTGTTTTTCCTTGTTGTCCGGCTTAGCCTTTTGACAGAGAACACATTTATGTATGACTTTGTGCACTTTTCGCCTTATATTTGGGAAGTAACAACAATATCTAATCTTATTAGCACACTTTACAACACCAACATGACCCCAGGTCAAATGTGTCGTTCTCCATATTCTTCGGGTATGCACACACACTACTTTGGATTCTCAGCCTTCCCAGATTTAAAAAATAAAATATTATTCACAAGCCGGTAGTATTTCAAATCGACCGTAGGATTTTGTTGATTGAATTGTCGTATTATAGCATTCCATCGCCGATCCTTCTTCTGAAGCTGAGCCATTGTCTAACATAAATGAATATAATATAACTTGTAATTATTTTCTTGAAGAAGAAGCACTGGAAATTCTGCCTTATTATGTACATCCATTTCAGGTGTTATTCCTTCTGGAGATCTTGACAACGCGTCAGCTATAATATATTCTTTTCCGGCTACATGAGTAATTTGAAACTGATATTCTTGCAGCGCCAGCGTCCACCTTGACAAGCGAGGATGCAGCAACTTACAAGTTTGTAAAAAGGTTAGTGATTGGTGGTCACAATAAACGGTTATCCTTGAGCCATGTACATAATAATTAAACCTTTTCAAAGACCAAATAACTGCTAAAGCTTCCAATTCCGTAGTGGTATATGCTCTTTTACAGGTGGATAAAACTATGCTAGCAAATGCAATTGGACAAAAGGTTTTTACACCATCGATGTACCTAATTAAAAAAAAAAAAAAAAAAAAAAACAAGATCCTAATCCCACATCGCAGTTGAATGGAATGGACAGTGTCTTGAGAGGAGTATATAAGATGAATATCAACAAGAGCAAAACGAGGATAATGGAATGTAGTAGAATTAAGTCAGGTGATGCTGAGGGAATTAGATTACGAAATGAGACACATACAGTAGTAAAGGAGTTTTGCTATTTGGGGAGCAAAATAACTGATGATGGTCGAAGTAGAGAGGATATAAAATGTAGACTGGCAATGGCAAGGAAGGCGTTTCTGAAGAAGAGAAATTTGTTAACATCGAGTATAGATTTGAGTGTCAGGAAGTCTTTTCCGAAAGTATTTGTATGGAGTGTAGCCATGTATGGAAGTGAAACATGGACGATAAATAGTTTGGACAAGAAGAGAATAGAAGCTTTTGAAATGTGGCGCTGGAGATAAGATGGGTAGATCACATAACTAATGAGGAGGTATTGAATAGAACTGGGGAGAAGAGGAGCATGTGGCACAACTTGACTAGAAGAAGGAATCGGTTGGTAGGACATGTTCTGAAACATCGAGGGATCACCAAATTAGTACTGGAGGGCAGCGTGGAGGGTAAAAATCGTAGAGGGAGACCAAGAGATGAATACACTAAGCAGATTCAGAAGGATGTAGGCTGCAGTAGGTACTGGGAGATGAAGAAGCTTGCACAGCATAGAGTAGCATGGAGAGCTGCATCAAACCAGTCTCAGGATTGAAGACCATAACAACAACAATCCCACATCTGATGACTCAGTGGCTAAACAGAATCCGACATTCATATCAGGGTGGTATAATAACAGAGCATTTATCAGTTGATCCTTAATTTCACAAAAAGCCTTTTCACAATCATTAGACCATTGCCATGATACATCTTTCCTCAGGATCCGGTTTAGTGCTTCAGAGTTCATTGCTTGAGTTTTAATAAATAGACGAAAAAATGAAGCCAAGCCATAAAGCCTTTCAGTTGTCTTCTGTTTCTTGGAGTTGGAAATCTTTTATCGCACTAATCTTCGCTTCTGCTGGAAGAATGCCTTTTGCATTAATCATATGTCCTAAGAATTTAATTCTCTGTAGAGAAAACTGGGATTTTTTTTAGATTTGCAGTTATACCAGTTTCTTTGAACACAGCAAAAATCCTCATAATAAGTTATACATGTTCCTCCCAAGTTTTAGAGGCAATTAATAAATCGTCCACAAAAATTGTTATTCGACTATGTAGTTCTGGTCCAAGGGCATAGTCCAACGCAGAAATAAAAACTCCAGAGCTGATATTGAGACCAAACGGAACGACCTTGAGGTGATAGCTTCTCCCTGCATATATAAAAGCAGTATATTTTCTTGAGTCCTTGTCTAACTGGACTTGCCAGAACGAACTTCTCAAATCAATACTGGTTAAATAGGATACATCTTGAAATTTCTGTATTAACTCATCGATGTTCTCCGGATGTGTGCGCACAGGTACTATAATTTTGTTAATTTCCCTTGCATCTAATACCAATCGAACTTTTCCTCCTGGCTTTGGTACAACAAGCAACGGAGAACAATATGAACTGTTCGACGGTTCAATAAGATTCCAGTTTAACATTTTTTTTGTATCAGCTCCTGAACTGGTTGTTTAATCGCCGGGAACGGGATAGTGTGTGTGTGTGGCAAAACGTCTTATGGGGCTTAATCTGTGATGTACAAACATATCCTCTAATAATTCCGGGATTTTCATCGAAAACTGACTCATATTGTTAATATATTGAATAAGCCGCTTGTTTCACCTCTTGCTCATCGACATGCAAGATATAGGTTCGGTGTGTTAATACCATCTATTGAATGCCATCCCTTTGCATTGTATACTCTACATTTTTATAGGCAAATCTGCTTATTTTCGCCAAAGTATGTCAGGAGACAAATTCACCAACCCATTATGATGTATGAAAGCTCTCATGCAAGGTGCGGAATTGACCTTCATTTAATCTGCCACCTTACAGTGTCTCAGACCGACAATAAAATCCCATATTTTGTCGTAACATACCACAAAAATGCCAAACAAGCTGCGTATGTGATAAATAGTTATAAATCAGATGACCAGTCATAGGTATTTATTTACAACACCATACTCACATAAACACTGCACAGTGAAGCTGTAATGCATCTGAAAAAACTGTTTTTCTGCCAGCCATAGCTGCGAGAGCCTGATAAAACATTTTTCCTCATTTTGGGTCTATATAAAGTAACGGAACAGACGAAATGATTTTCAATCATCCAGAAGAGTAACTTTGAATTCCATCATTAGATTGACTGCGAGTATTGCTCTTTTCTGTAATAGGTTTGCTTGTTAAGACATAAGCATATAGCACATTGTTTTAAAAACTAGTGTAGGTTATAAATACGTTTTTTTAAGTCGAGTACTGCGGTATTGCAGCCTGTCATTACCGAATAATCCATTAAAACTACACTCTTCCACAACCTATAAACATCCAGCTAAAAATATAACACTTATGTATTCGAATTTTAGGATCCACAATCAGAAAAGGCATTATAATCAACAACTTCTAAGCTACTAGTATTACTCCCTAAGTAGACAAATTGTAGATCGATCTTAGGGTTGCGGATACGATAATTTTGGTAGATAACAGTCTGAGTCTGCTCGACGTGCATTTGATCCTTTATCTATAAGGAAGATATAATTTGTTCTATATCGCTGCCTACAAGATAGACAGAGACAGGCCCCCTAAGAGACGTGTAGCTCTGTGCATTCTCATATTTACTGTCATTCGAATGTTGCATATCTCTAACACTATGAAAAAATTCTGAGAAGGTGGTGTATCCCATATTGGTTTGCTTGCAACAAATACGTAGTCATCAAAACTATATGCACTCCACAGTTCAATTGTCAACATCGCTGCTTGGTGATTCATGTTATCGATTCCCACCCATGTTATCGTTTCCACATTAAAGAATTAAAACTATTATCATGCATTCCATAGCCTTATAATCAATTATCGGATATGATTACATGAAGTGTGTGCACTGTCACACAAGTCAACAGTAATCAATTTTCCAAAAGATCCATTTTAGACCTCTCATTAGTCTGCCTCAGTGTTCATAAAAGTATAGGAAAGCAATGAATTGTGTCATAGTATGGTGATGTGAGCGCCATTAGCAAATTCTTTTTTACCAATGATGCCTGTTCTCCAATGAAGCCAAAAGAAACCATCGGGTAAAGACCGTGATTGCAACACGCCCAATCACATGATCTTCTAAATGTGGTTGAACTTGCATTACATTGTGTGCAGTGACGTGGATACCCTAGGGTGATGGGGTGAGGGGCGTTCAGTCCAGCAGCAGCGTTGCAAGTTGTCCTGAGCGAACGTTAGTTTTGGGATAGCTTGCTGCATGTAACTTTGGTGGCTGACATCTAGCTGCCTAACCGAGAGGTACACAAGCGTCTGTCACTGCCTGCCGTGGGAAAGCTATTCAAGCTCTCTTACTGGACACGTACATTCACCACCTATAAGAAACTAAATAAATGACATTAAACACTATTCAATCATTTTCAAAATCGGATCACTACCTTTCGTTATTCAGGAGAAGACTGCACAAAAATTTCAACATTGTAACTCTAATAGTTCGGAGATTTAAAAAATTACTAAAAAGTAAAAAACCGACAAGTAGGGAAGTAAATTCAGTTAGTAAATATAATAAATTATCTTGTGGTATAAATGGAAAACATAAATCTAACTCTCAGTGTGCCGAATTAATTAATTGAGATTTTCACATTAAAACTTTATTTTTCGTTTTCGTAATATACAAATCAAAGTTATTACTTGTGTCTAATATGATTGTGGTAGTAACTGTGAGTAAATGAGAGTGTGTATGTGGGGCATTCGTTTAATTTCAGTGTTGCATTATGTACCGCCTTAAGTAAGCTGCGAGAGTTAACACAAGCCTGTCGTGGGAACATGAGCCTAGGGGATTTACTCACTTTGCTGATGGTGTATGTCTAGGTGTGATTGCCATTGTAACAGAGCAGCCAGAAAGTCAGATGGAGTGAAAACTGTATCTAAAGAATATTTCCAGAATTATTGTCTTTTCGTTTTCGATTATTAAACGTTACTTTAATATTTGCATGCTAGATTGACACAAAGGCGTCTGTGTATAAGGATTGGTGCAGGCCAGTTTTGGCACGAGTATGATCATGAGCGAGCATTCTGATTGGCAGCGAGTATGGTCAGCCAATCAGAATTGAGACGGTTCCCGCTCTTTACCTGATAGTTATACTGGGAGTGAGGCTGGAAGAAGATAGTCGCTTGCTAGCTTTGAACGCGGACCCTCATGTTACTAATGCCAGTCAAAATATTGTGTTTGAGATATTGGTGAGCTAAGTCGATAGCAGTTGCTGTTGAGGACTGCTTATCGAAATTTCAGAGATTTTGACTACATCCGTTGGGCAGATATTCGCGTGTGAAACATTGGCCTACATAGTATCCACGTGGCGTGCTTCAGTATTCAACCACCGAGCATTTTTGGCGAGGAGTGCTTTTTTTAGAAATACAGAAGAAGGACTGAATGTAATAAGTCAACGTAGTGGTGAAATTAATGACTGTGAAAACGTTGTGTATTTCGGGTCGGGTTTGGACAGATCTCTGGCTGCTGTGCGCGTGAAATGTGTGTATGAGTTGTGAACTGGAAGAAAATAGCCAATAGTTTAAATGTGGACTGAATAGTACCTTTTTTTTTTTGCTATCAAGGTCAGAATAAATATTTTTTGTGTGGAAATTTCGGACATTATTTTTCAGAAGCCAATCCATTTTCTTACTGTCCGATACAATTGAATGACAGTTTTTCGACACAAGTGTCTTTCATAACTAAAGTTGCGCGGCCTCAGTAGCTGTAGATATTAGATTTTTTATTAACGCTGCTTTTACATCATCTTGTAAGTATCTACGTTGTCGAGTGAAGGGACATCGAGCAGAGGCCATTCAGAGGTAGGTGAATTTTAATTTGCAGCCTGCACGGCGACAACGACGTAACAACGGAAAAAAACCGGTCCGTCGGACCCCAACGACAAGCAACATGCATAATGTTACTCTGCACACCACAGTGCATACTACGCAGTCCAGATGTCTATAAGTAAAACTGAGTGCAGATCCCAAGACCAACAATCAAATGGGACAACATGACAATGCATGGGGATCACCATAAACTACTGGTCATTAAAATTGCTACACCAAGAAGAAATGCAGATGATAAACGGGTATTCTTTGGACAAATATATTATACTAGAACTGACATGTGATTACATTTTCACGCAATTTGGGTGTATAGATCCTGAGAAATCAGTACTCAGAACAACCACCTCTGGCCGTAATAACGGCCTTGATACGCCTGGGCATTGAGTCAAACAGAGTTTGGATGGCTGTACAGGTACAGCTGCCCATGCAGCATCAACACGATACCGCAGTTCATCAAGAGTAGTGACTGGCGTATTGTGACGAGCCATTTGCTCGGCCACCATTGACCAGATGTTTTCAGTTGGTGAGAGATCTGGAGAATGTGCTGGCCAGTGCAGCAGTCGAACCTTTTCTGTATCCAGAAAGGTCCGTACAGGACCTGCAATATGCGGTCGTGCATTATCCTGCTGAAATGTAGGGTTTCGCAGGGATCGAATGAAGGGTAGAGCCACAGGTCGTAACACATCTGAAATGTAACGTCCACTGTTCAAAGTGCTGTCAATGCGAACAAGAGCCGCGCGGGATTAACCGAGCGGCCTTAGGCTCTGCAGTCTGGTCCCGGCGGAGGTTCGGTCCTCCCTGGGGCATGGGTGTGTGTGTGTTTGTCCTTAGGATAATTTAGGTTAAATAGAGTGTAAGCTTAGGGACTGATGACCTTAGCAGTTGTCCCATAAGATTTCACACACATTTGAACATTTTTTGAATGCGAACAAGAGGTGACCGAGACGTGTAACCAATGGCACCCCATACCATCACGCCGCGTGATACGCCAGTATGGCGATGACGAATACACGCTTCGAATGTGCGTTCACCGCGATGTCGCCAACACGAATGCGACCATCATGATGCAGTAAACAGAACCTGGATTCATCCGAAAAAATGACGTTTTGCCATTCGTGCACCCAGGTTCTTCGTTGAGTACACCATCGCAGGCGCACCTGTCTGTGATGCAGCGTCAAGGGTAACTGCAGCCACGGTCTCCGAACTGATAGTTCATGCTGCTGCAAACGTCGTCGAACTGTTCGTGCAGATGGTTGTTGTCTTGCAAACGTCCTCATATGTTGACTCAGGGTTCGAGACGTAGCTGCATGATCCGTTACAGCCATGCAGATAAGATGCTTGTCATCTCGACTGCTAGTGATACGAGGCCGTCGGGATTCTTCACTGCGTTCCGTTTTACCCTCCTGAACCCACCGATTCCATATTCTGCTAACTGTAATTGGATCTCGACCAACGCAAGCAGCAGTTCGCGATACGATAAACCGCAATCGCGATAGGCTACAATCCTACCTTTATCAAAGTCGGAAACGATGGTACGCATTTCTCCTCCTTGCACGTGGCATCACAACAACGTTTCACCAGGCAACGCCGGTCAACTGCTGTTTGTGTATGAGAAATCGGTTGGAAAGTTTCCTCATGTCTGCACGCTGTAGGTGTCGCCACCGGCGCCAACTTTATGTGAATGCTCTGAAGAGCTTATCATTTGCATATCACAGCATCTTCTTCCTGTCGGTTAAATTTCGCGTCTGTAACCAGTCATATTCGTGCTGTAGCAATTTAAAGGCTAGTAGTGTATAAGACGTCTGCAGCTTAGGAGGAACCTGTGGTACCAACATGATGGCTGTTCAGCCCATAGTGCACGAAGAATTAAAGCATGTCTCAACGCACTGCTTCCAAATCGTTAGACTAGAAACGGAGGACCTGTACGTTGGTCGGCCTGTTCCCTGCATTTGACATAGACTTTTTTTCTGTGGGGAAAGCTGAAAGGCGTTATGTACAAGGACATAGCAACTACACCCGATGATATGCAATGACGTATTGCTGCAACCTGCTCGGACATCTCCACTGAAATGTTAGCACGTGTGCAACAGTCATAAAACAGGGTGCCTCCTATAAGACTCGCGTAAGAATTCTGCGACAGACACCTTACTTCCAGTTTGTTAATGTCAGTAGGCATTGTTCCATTTAAGTATATGCCTGCACAGAAAATACATTTTCTAAGTATTATTACAGTCTGTCAATTGGCTGACAATACGAGTCCCTGACTACCAATCCATTCTGTGGTAGTTGTTCATCAATAGCACTTACCACTTTCGCAACATTTGCGGCGCACGTTTTAGGTGATTCACTCTGTGTTCATTTCACACACAGTTTCATAATGTGACTTGCCTGTGTGTAACTAGTGTTTACTTTCTAGCATAGCCCGGCGGTCACAATATTTCTGACCGCTGAGGAAACATTCCAGTCGCTCGTCTACGCATAAAGAATTTCAGCAAATTTGTTATCTATAATAAATAACATCGGCGTCTCTTAAATTAATAAAAATCACCCTTGGCACATTCTTTTGACACTGTGGACCTCGAAATCCTGAATTCCCTCACGACTTCCGAAATGGAATGCCCCACGCGTGTCTCTCCTCTACCATCCCGTCGTGCGGCTATAATGATGTCGGAAACATTTCCACGTGACTCACCTGAGTACAAATGACAGTTCTGCCAATGTACTGCCCTTTCATATCATGTGCACGAAGTGCTACCGCCATTTGTACGACAGGAAGTCAAAATGTAAACGGACTTTTGAGAAAAGGGATATTTATTCTAATGATAGAAAACGGAAACACATTTTTCTACATAGCCTCCTTGCACTTCGTTTTTTGATCCCACCGGGAAATAAGTTTTTTGGTTGCGCCTGTAACCAATTTTGCATCGCATCAATGAATTCCGCATCGGCTAAAAGTCTTCTTCCCCTGAGCACTTCCTTCGAAGGTCCACACACACGGATATCACTTGCAGCCAGGTTTGGACTGCTTGGCGGGTGTTGCAACTGTTAGAATCCCAACTCATTTATTGTTTCGGCCGTCCGTTTGGCAGGAAGTGACAGAGTATTGTCTTGCTGCAGAATGACACCTTTTCGCAGTTTTCAGCGACGTTTGGATATGACTGCAGGTTTCAGTTTAACTCGCAACACATCAAAATAGATCTCACTGTTCACAGTTTCACCCCTTGGCGTGAAACTAACGGCTACCACACCTACCATGTCGCAGAATAGTATTATCATGATCTAATCAGCTGATGGTTGACGTTTAAATATCTTAACTTCTGGTGGTAATGAGTGTTTCCAAATCACGCTCGCAGCTTTACTTTCCAATTCGTTCAAAAGGCTCTGAGCACTATGGGACTTAACATCTGAGGTCATCAGTCCTCAACTTAAGGACATCACACACATCCATGCCCGATGCAGGATTCGAACCTGCGACCGTAGCAGCAGCGTTGTTCCGGACTGAAGTGCCTAGAACCGCTCGGTCACTGAGGCCGGCTTCCAATTGGTGCTGATGCACCCAGTGTTGCCTACAGTTACGATCTGCTGTAAAAATACATCTCCCTTGCGATAGTAACGGGCCATATGTTTACAAAGGACATCAATCTTTTGGTACTCATCCTGCAAACACTTTCCGAAGATTTAGTGTGTCGTGTAAGATGGAATACACTGAACCGTGACTGATTTCGCCCAGTGCGATACGTCGACAAACAGCTGTCACCATACTGCGCATGCATTCGATGAATGATTTCCACAGGTATAACACCGTCTGCAAAGAAAAGGCCAATCACTGCCCCCATTTCCTCCTTGCTTTAGATTGACAATGGAGCTGCCATGTTTCAAGGTCTGCTACAATACGATGACTAATGTGGAATAAGAGTAACATACTGTGCAACACTGTTGCAGGCAGCAATACTTGGGCGCTGGGTACTAGCAGTGTTAGCAAGCCCTATGGCGAGAAAATTGCAGCAGCCCCTTTACTTTTTGACTTCCCATTGCATGAATGAAATACACATAGCTTTTAGGTAACTAAACTAATCTACTTTCAGAAATATATTATTGTGGTAGTTTTTCCCAATCAGTATAAGAAGACATCTGCATTCATAATCTGCAAACCAGTGCAAAGGGCATAGCAAAGGGTACGTCCCATACCCGACTTCAAGGCAAAAGCCAAGTTTCGTCTTAAGTGTAATTTAAGTCTACTTCAAAACCAACTGAAATCAGGCAATTACAACCATTTTCCTAACTGCAACAAATAGCCTGAAAAGTTAAATCCCAAATTTAGTAGTACAGTGATGAAAAAGATTGTTAACTTGATTATCAACCTACAAGACTCGTTTCACTCATTTTCACGCGGTAAAGATGTCACTAAATATATTTAGCAACCCGTTTGCCTCAAAATACAGCAGAACTGGTGCACCTCAAAATTACCGACTTGAAAACCGTGAAATGAATAGGATGAAGGAAATCTGTTGGTCTTCTGTTGTGGTGCACATAGAGACAGCTGTAAAATGAGCTAGCATCTTTATGTGAACGTTTACCTGAGAACAAACTTTCTCCATAATTAATACCGACAAATAAAGAATAAAGCTTGACAATTTAGAATCGAGCAATATATCCTCGATTCTTTAAACAACTAAACTCCCATGATGTACAACAGCTTCCAACTTCTGATTACTTTACATAATGAAGTGTTAAATACCTATTTTATGTTAAACATGGTAAGAAAAGGTTTGTAATTATGTTTAACATGTGTTGGAACTTGTTAAGTGCTCTCATTAATGAAACACTGGATGAATGCAGTCTACTTAGTAACTGCTCAGTGTTATGTAAAAGCGAGTTTTTTCACACATCACAACGTTTACGACCGGATAACTCATGAAAAATGTGTCGTACAATAATAAAATTTCACAGGTACATTCAGTGATATGTGTAGATACAGTCTGTGAAACGTGTTGTCAATATACGCAGTAACAAAGAAGTAATAAATTAAAACGTCGCGCCTAATATTAAAAGTTTTTAAGCATCTAAATGTTTTGATGTGTCATCTTCGCAATTATATATTGTGCATTGATATAATTTTGCAGCAATGTGGATACTGTGTACAAAAGGTGTTATGAATGGAGTTAGCAGTAACGAAGTAATAAATTAAGACATCTTGTCAGATGCTGAGATTTTACTGCATGAACAACAGAAATGCAATGAGTGATGAACTGCTTTCTTTTCTTGATTTTGGAGGAGGTGTCAGTGAGAAAAAGTTTCGTTAAAGGTTGAAATTATATGTAACGTATGTTGAAAGAATCTAAGTTTCGTTTAGGGGGCAAAAACAACTGGGGTCATACGCCCCAAGTCAAAACTATAGAACACGAAGAGTAAAAAAAACAACCACCTATACGTCAAGAATGTCTGAGGTAATTAATTAGTAAATTAGAGACAAAAGTGGTACATTATGCTTGTTATTTGGGCAGAAAAATAACCGACGATGATCAAAGTACATAAAACACAAAATGCTAACTGATAATAGCAAGAAAAGCATTTCTGAGAAGGAGAATATGTTAACATATATTACAAATTTAAGTGGTAGGAAGTCCTTTCTGAAAGTATTTGTCTGGAGTGTAGCCCGGTATGGATGTGAAACATGGAGGATAGCAATTCAGACAACAGAATAGAAGCTTTTGAATTATGGTGCTGTAGAAGAATGATGTAAATCAGATGCGTAGACCAAGTAACAAATGAGAAGGAACTGAACTGAACACGAGAAAAAAAAGGGCTGTGCGAACACAGTGACGAAAACAAGGGATTGAGCCAGAAGACACATCCTGAGGCTGAGGCATCAAGGAATCGTTAATTTGACAATGGAGGAGTGTGTGTATAAGGAGGGGGGGGGGGGGGGGGTAACGTTCCCTCTTTCTGTTTATTTAGGTTTGATTGTTATTCTTTATTTCTATTATTCGGAATCTTTTTTTTATTAAATTGAGCCTGAAACTTACGTAATAAATACTTTGCGTGAAGTACGCAGCATAAACAAAAATTAATTTCGGAAATGTAATCCACTGAATATTAAAAGTAAAGCTTTTGAACAACGCGCGTGACTGACTAGATACATTCAGAGGGTACGAACATTCGCGTGCGAGTGGTTGCGGTCTGATGAGAAATTTTCATTGTGAAATAATTTCGTCGTAACACACTCGGAGATTGCAAACGTACATTCAGAGTAGAGGCACGTACGTTCTATCATTCACCGTGGCCTGGGTAAAAGAATGGCAATTATTTAAATCTAAGAGTATTTCTTTTGCATCGGACTAGTATTTTTTATAAGAAAAAGAAGATTGCAGGTTCTGAATGTCTCGGCAAAACGAATCGGAAGTAATTTTATCGGCCACGAAAGGAAAGTAGAGAGCACAATCACGTACCTCTATTGTTGAGCAGCGCCGTTTTGAAGATCTTCGGTTCCATCTAAAACTCGCCTTCTCTGCTTAACATAAATATTCCATAGGCATGGGAATAAGGCTTGTTGTGCGATGAAAATAATATAAAACACATCTTGCGTCTTTTAACTCATTCATTTACCACACACACACACACACACACACTAGTAATTAGACAGTACGACATCCCACCAGCCCATCAGAACAAAAAGTAGTCGTTCATACAAGAAATAAAAAACGAACGGCGAAATTGTTCCTATGTCTCTCAAAAATAAAAAGTTTACCAGATATTTCTCTGGTGTGTCACTGGAACAATTTTTCAGCACCTCTGCGATTAAATCACAATATTTTCAGTTCCTTTACAGGGGCAAGGTATGAATACTCTGTGCAGGTTCAGATGGATGTAGGTTGCAGTAAATATGCAGAGAGAAAAAGGCTTACACAGGACAGACAAGTGTAGGGAGCTGCATCAAACCAGTCTTTGGACTGAAGGCCACAAAACCACCACCACCACCACCACCACAACCACCAACAGTTTAACAGTAATGGAGAAAGTCCATTCCGTTGTCTCATCCAAGTTTTAATGGTGAAAGGTTCTGAAATTTTTCATGTGAATTTTATTTGCAGTTTCTTGTTTGTTAGTGCCTGGTTGGTATTTGCAACAAATTTGTTATCTAAACCCTGTTTTAAATTCAGAGTAAGGACATGCAATCAGTTGAAATAAGGCAGCTAAAGTACACAGATCCTGCAACATCATAACCCAATGGCTGCCACGAGGCAGCAGCTGGTCACAGCAGAGCCTCACATCTGATACCGTGGCCTGGCGGTGAAACACCAGTTGTTATGCGTGTCGCAGTAGATGTGTTTAGATTTGTTTAAGATTCAAAATTCTGGATAAGACTTGCCTGGCCTAAATCCTGTTTAATATCCTCCTGCTTTTTATGCACAGGTAATACCGCCACTTCTCTGTAGTTATTTATGTCAGACCTTTGTCCTTTTTGTGTAGGAGGTAAATTAATGCTACTTTGCACGTTAATGTGTCCACCCCCTGTTTAAATTTCCTTTATTGATGTAACTGGTTAACACATTTCTGCTATCACTTTGTCCTCTCCAGGTGCTTTCTTACTTTTTAAGCCTCTATTTTTTTATGGAAGTAATGAACAAAATGAGATTATCTCATCAGGTTCCCACGGCTCAAACCTGTATGTTACATATGACAACTGAAGCTTTTTAAAATAATTTTCAATACATAGTAGTGTTTTTTTGTTTTCCCTCTTACTGTTAGCCTAACTTACCAGTCTTATTGCCTAAACTTCCAAAAATATTTTGTTATTAATTCCTGTCTTTCTCCTGTTCCATTGGTCATGTGGCTGGTGTCATGACTGAATTATTATTTGTCCTAATTAGATACCGTGTAACTCAATCTCTAGAGTCACTACTTCAGAACAGTTGAGGATTTCTAAATGTGTGTGTGTGTGTGTTTGTGTAAGCTACAGTTCCAGCATTATTCTGGTAGCATCAACACCCAAAGTGTGACACAGTTCATAACTGCAGTTCCATGTTAGAAGCATGGTACACCGAAGTTTGGCAGCAGCCTTAAAAACTGTAATACTATAGTATGAAGATCACAAACTAAGATTTCATCTTTGGAATTTTTAATGGAATGAGCTCTCTCTCTCTCTCTCCCCCTTTTTTTTTTTTACGTATGTAGTATATCTGCATAATTTCAAGAAGAATTTTCATTACCAAAATAGTTGTTAGAAGATAAATAACCAAAGGTACATTCGATGTGCAACAGCAGAAAATTTTGGGTGAACAACGTTGTAGATTTGCATGTTAATTTTATTTCAGTGTTACATAGCTGTCTACATGGTGGAGAAACAGTTTGCAATGCAACCCTTGCCTTCAGCAAATGACTGCTACAGACTGTCAAAATTATACTGGTTAGATCACAGCAAAACAGAAATATTTTTGCATACTGTTAAAGTTGTATCAGAAGTGGAAGATTAAGGAAAGTAAATTTTCCCAGTGGATATACACCATCACTAAAATGATCAGTGAGAGCTTACCCCAAAAAAACAAAAAAAAATATATTAAGCATCCACTAGTGAAGGTGTACCGTCACTGCTCCTGGGTTAGTAACGGTGCGTCCAACAATGCTACGACACTTGCGATGCGAATGTAATTGTCATCATCTCGTTATGGTTATGCTATTCAGCAGTGCAGTTATGGTTGACAGTAGTGCAGCTGTGGTTGACAGCAGTGCAGTTACAGTTCACACCAGTGCAGCTATGGTTGAATCAGTGAAGTTCTACAAACATCTTAGAGTGGAATGGGGAAATCTCAGTTATAATTCTATCTTCACGGAGAGATGATGATGAACTGTATGATATTCTGCATGATGCTCACATAATGACTGGCCACAGTGGATGCACCCAAATGGTGAAATGCGTGAAGTCAAAGTTCTGTAATATAACATACAGAGATATTAAAATTTATCTTAGTCTGTGTGAGCCAATGCTGTTCAAGGAGCTAAAAATTCCAGATGTCAAGTTGATCTCATTGACTTCCAACTGCAACCAGGCGGACATTACAAATTCGTAATGGTTTTCAGGATCACCTCACTAAATTCATTATTCTCAGGCCACTAAAGTCCAAAACAGCTGAAGAGATATGCGCTAACATTATTGACATTTTTACATTGTTACGCACTCCCTCAGTATGCAGTCTGACAATGGTAGAGAGTTCGTCAACAAAATAATGAGCAGCTTAACTGAAGGCCCAATTTTAAGATTGTACACGGTAAACCTAGACACAGTCAGAGACAAGACAGTGAAGAGTGAGCAAGACATAGAAGGTATGCTAACTACACAGATGCAGGAAAACACACCAAGGCTGGAGCCTTGCATTAAGATTTGTGCAGTTAATGAAGAATAGCACAGTACATTTTGAAATTCAAAGATCTCTGTACGATGCGATGCTTGGCTGTTCTCCTAAACATGGTTTGTCTTCAACAAGTTTATCTCCTGAAGCATCGATGAATGTTCACTCTGAGAATTACCTTGAAAATATAATCAATCAGTTGAGTGTTAGCAGTGAGACAGGGACTGAAACTTTGCACAATAATGATCACAGTAAATCTCCACTGCAAGAGGATAACATACCAACAGGAACCGAGGTCAAGAGCAGAGACAAAGAAAGTATTCCTGGCAATAATGACTACTGCATGACTGATTTAGACGAGTCAAGTTGTGCTATTAAAAAACACAGAACTGAAGCATACAAGTGTTTAGAAAAACAAACGGAAGGAATGTGGCAGTGTTCAGATCGCTGTTTTCCAACAGGGTAAAAGGGCTGTAATGCGAGAGTTCCAGTTCCCGACTTTGATAGCGGAAGAGGAGATGCTAGGCTGATCTCGGGATTTGTCCTTGAAACAACAGCCGATGGCTTCTAGCAAACAGGGATGGGAGTTGGTGTGCTGATCCAACTATATGCACAGTAATAAATCGTTTGTTTTTAAATATTTATGGAAGAATTGATACGATATGCCACTACGACTACACCGTTTTGTTTCAGGTCCAAGTTCAGTACTTGCACTCTAAGAATAATCTCAGCGGAGGAAGTTCCGACAGAGAAAACTGTTGCAACGAGGACAGCTGCGATGTCTCAGTCGATGGGATGTGACCGGGGGTTCGTCAAATGCAACTGCCAGCAAAAATATCAGATTCTGAGATGGTTTTACAAACTGAAAAATGGTTTGAGCAACTCGAAGTGCCATGATGCTTGTCATTGCTGCAATAAATGAATTTTACATAATATGACCTTGTTTTCGAAATATAGGTGAAAAATGTAACTTTCGAAGTATGACTTTTGTTATTACAGCCATGGTTCACATTCCTTACCTCTTGGCAGTGAAGGTATACATTCACCATTTAGTAGTGATAGTGCACTATCACCAGTGATGGTATACTTTCCCTGAAACATTCATTATACAGGGTTGTCCATTGATCATGACCGGGCTAAATATCTCACGAAATAAGCGTAAAAGGTAAAAACTACAAAGAACTAAACTTGTCTGGCTTGAAGTGTGAAACCAGATGGCGCTACGGTTGGCCCACTAGATGGTGCTGCCATAGGTCAAATGGATATCAACTGATTTTTTTAAAATTGGAAGTCCCATTTTTATTACATATTTGTGTAGTACAAAAAGAAATACAAATGTTTTAGTTGGACCACTTTTTTCATTTTGTGATGGCGCTGTAATAGTCGCAAACATACGGCTCACAATTTTAGACAAACAGTTGGTAACAGGTAGGTTTTTTAGATTAAAATACAGAACATAGGTACTTTTTAACATTTTATTTTGGTTGTTCCAATGTGATAAATGTACCTTTATGAACTTATCATTTCTGAAAAGGCATGCTGTTGCAGCGTGATTATCTGCAAATACCAGATTAATGCAATAAATGCTCAAAATGATGTTCATCAACCTCAATGTATTTGGCAATACGTGTAACGACATTCCTCTTAACAGCAAGTAGTTCGCCTTCCCTAATGTTCGCACATGCATTGACAATGCGCTTACGTATGTTGTCAGGCGTTGTTTGTGGAAATTTGAAGAATATTTGCCATCGTGATCCACCCAGAAAGAAATCCAGGGACGTCAGATCCGGTGAACAAGCGGGCCACGGAATGGTGCTTTCACGACCAATCCACCTGTCATGAATATGCTATTCAATACCGCTTCAACAGCACGCGAGCTATGTGCCAGACATCTATCATGTTGGAAGTACATTGCCATTCTGTCATGCAGTGAAAACATCTTGCAGTAACATCGGTAGAACATTACGTAGGAAATCAGCATACATTGCACCATTTACATTGTCATCTATAAAATGGGGGTCAATTATCCTTCCTCCAATAATGCCGCACTATACATTAAACCACCAAGGTCACTGATGTTCCACTTGTCGCAGCCATCGTGGATTTTCCATTGCCAAATAGTGCATGTTATGCCGGTTTACATTACTGCTGTTGGTGAATGACGCTTCGTCGCTAAATAGAACACATGCAAAAAATCTGTCATCGTCCCGTAATTTCTCTTGTGCCCAGTGGCAGAAATGTACACGACATTCAAAGTTGTCACCATGCAATTCCTGGTGCATAGAAATATGGCATGGGTGGAATTGATGTTGATGTAGCATTCTCAACACCAACGTTTTTGAGATTCGCGATTCTCGCGCAATCTGTCTGCTACTGATGTGCTGATTGGCCACGACAGCAGCTAAAACACCTACTTGGCCATCATCATTTGTTGCAGGTAGTGGTGGACATTTCACGTGTGGCTGAACACTTCCTGTTTCCTTAAATAACATAACTATCCGGCAAACGGTCCAGACACTTGGATGATGTCGTCCAGGATACCGAGCAGCATAGATAGCACATGCCCATTGTTCATTTTGATCACAATAGCCACGCATCAACATGATATCGACCTTTTCCGGAATTGGAGTACAGTCCATTTTAACACAGATAATGTATCACTAAGCAAATACCGTCCACACTGACGGAATGTTACGTGATAACACGTACTTATATGTTTGTGACTATTACAGCGCCATCTATCACAATGCAAAAAAAGTGGTCCAACAACTACAAGAATATGTAATAAAAAATGGGAGTTCCAATAAAAAAAATAAATAAATAAGAAAAGCTGATGATATCCGTTTGACCTATGGCAGTGCCATCTAGCGGGCCAACCATAGCGCCATCTGGTTTCCCCCAAGCTAGACGAGTTTTGTTCGTTGTTGTTTTTCATTTGATGTTTATTTCGCGAGATATTTGGCTCAGTCACTATCAATGGACCACCCTGTGTGTGTGTGTGTGTGTGTGTGTGTGTGTGTGTGTGTGTGTGTGTGTGTGTGTGCGTGTTTTTTTTTTTTTTTTTTTTTTTTAAGCGTAGATTGTTGTCTTCTGAATAGTCCTATTAAAGATTAAAGGTCAAGTTTCGTGAAAGATCACGGACACTTACTGTTGTGTTCATTTCTTGCTTCTACTTGCTTGTTTCTGTGGAGCAGCACACAAAACACTTATGAAAATTCCTCTAAAATAATGTGTGCCTGTCTAAAAATGTTTACTTGTTTAGTTGACAGAGCATCATTAATAGAAGGCATTATATTTGTATTTACAGATATATACATTTGATTATTCAATACATGTTCATTAAGTTGTAGTTAACACCCAGAATGTAATTGGTGTAAATATTACATTGTCAGTTCCACAACTAATTACTTTTGCTTCCATGCATTCTTAGTGTGACTAGAATTTGTGAATTAAAGCAGTAAAAAAAACATAAAAGTTGAAACTCAGGTAAGTACAAGCACAATCTACAATGACTTTAGGCTAGGTGATTGATGGCACTAGCCAGTTTGGTAGAAATCAAATTGAATCAAGAGATTTCTGTTCACTGCCAATGTTAGCAAACAAACCACACTGTTTAGTGCAGATCCATTTACCACCCCCTCCATCTAAAAAGCAAAAGGAACACACAGAGTGCTGAGATGTTATGCACAAATGAGTTTTAAATTATATTATTTATTTACACAGGAGACCCATTAAGTACTGTATTCTCTGTCAGCTAAACCCAATAGCAACCACATTCAGTACCAATCAATTTGTTCCACTGAGACAGCAATATACAATTCCACAGTCCACATAATAGAGTCTTTAAATAGTAAAATGTCGCCAGTATGAATATTCTGTGACTTATCCAAAGCATTTGATTGTGTGAACCATGACATTATGTTAGAGAAATTACAATTCTATGGTATAAATGGAACAGCATATGAGTGGTGTAAGTTACATCTACAGAACAGGAAGCAAAAGTCTATTTATATGCTTCAAGTGATTCAAAGGAGTTTGCCACTTCATCTAACTGGGGTGAAATTACATTAGGTGTTCCACAAGGTTCGATCATGGGTCCCCTCCTGTTCCTGATATATGTGGATGACCTCCCTTCTCATGTTAAAAAGATGCTGAACTGACACTGCTGATGATACAAACATAATTATTAATCCAGTAAAAGAAAGTCCAATAGGAAATGATACAAATAAGGTCTTTGGAAAAGTTATTAATTGATTTTCTGCGAATGGGCTTGCTCTGAACTTTGAAAAAACTCAGTACATCCTATTTTCTTCTGCAAAAATTAAAATTCCTTCAATAAACATAACCCATCAAAAGAAGTCAGTAGTCAGGGTAGAGCACACTAAGTTTTTGGGTGTACATATAGATGAGAATCTTAATTGGAAAATTCATATTTTGAATCTCCTAAAGGGACTAGGTTCAGCAACTTTGCCAATTTTGAGGATATAGAAATTAATAAGCTAACATACTTGCATACTTCCACTCTCTGATATCATACGGAATAATATTCTGGGGCAACTCAACACTTAGCCAAAAGGTATTCACTGCTCAAAAGGAAGCAGTTAGAATAATGTGTGGGATTCATAGTCGTACATCTTGCAGGCATCTGTTTAAAAGGTTAGGAATTCTTACAGCTGTTTCACAGTACATTTACTAAGTAATGAAATTTTTTCTCAACAACATGGACCAGTTTATAATCAGCAGCACATTCATGATTGCAATACCATAAAAAAGAAAGACCTACTCTATCTTTTACTTAACCTATCTTTGGTACAGAAAGGGGTAAAATAGTCTGCTATCCGACTTTTTCATAAATTACCAGATAAAATAAAATGTCCGACAGACAGCAGTAATAGTTTCTAAAACAAATTGAAATCATACTTCCTTGACAACTCCTTCAGTACCATAGATGAATTCTTGAATATGAGTAACTAAATCTGGAGATATATGCATTTTGTGCCATTTAAGGAAATGGGACAGATAATAGAAATATTTAGGTATAACACTATAATGGGCGGGGGAAAATAAATATTTCCTATACGCATTTCTTGTGCATTTGACACGTTCCACATCACAACGGTTTTCCGTGCTATTGATCAATGGAACACGTAACTAACTAACTCTAGATATTCCAATTAGCTGCTTCACTGAGCATTCTTATACTGCGTATTTAGAAAGTTTCTACTGTGTATTTAGTCATATTTGACTATACAGGAGAGGCTTGTAAAGATAAATTTTAGCTTTCACAATATATCCAGTTCAGTGACCAAAGCTACACAACTCACAATGGTCAATTCAAAGCTCCAGTACCTCAGTCACAACACCCTAATGACAAACCCAGAAGCTGAGAATTTTATGGCAGGGGCCAAGTGCCACAAAAAGATGTCAACATTGTCCATTAGCAAGAGTAATGTGGTTCTGATTGCCTCAAAATATTAGAAAGTGATGAAAACAATATTACAGCTCTGCTCAAGAATTAGAAGCGATAATTTGACAACTGAGGCATTCTCCATTATGCTCTAGATGCCAGCCTTGTCTTCTGCACACAGTAGACAAACAACCAAATGAATGACTTACCAAAAGCTACAATTCCAGATTCCGTATGGAACCTTTCTTATCGTGTCTGGTAAATCATATACCCTCCCAATCAACCTGAGGGCTCCTTTTGATACGCACTTTTTATGCTGCTCACAGAAACACTTATTATATCAGAAACCTTAGACTGAACAATTTTCACATTGTAAAGGAATTAAATGCATTGACATGAAGTCCAAACCACTATGATCTACTGAACATACCACATGATGATTATGTACTGATAACAGAAAATTCGTGCCAGACCTGGACAGAAAAGCATATTTCTTGCTTATTGTGAGCAGTATTCTGTTCAAGCATCCCCCGAGATCTGACTCAGACCTTCATTGTATAGGTCTAGCACAATTTTATTTTTAGTGTCACTCCATAGTGACTTAAAAGATAGGATAATTTGGACCAGATTCATTAACTTCTGTGTCTTTTATGACCTTCCACAGCTGCAACTCTGCAAAATTTTCCCACAACTTTCTTCAAGACTGAATACACCACTCAAGATTCACAACAAGCAAAATACACAAAAGTAGTGAGTACCCTTGAAGATGTGATCCAATTTCTTGCCCAATCACATGAAAATGGGAGCAACTGAAGTGTGTGTTTGATATTTTAGTTCCTGTTACAACTTGCAAACTATACATGAGCTACACAAAGTGAAAAAAAAGTTACCACACAACTATTTAACTACAAGGTAATTCATATTGCTCTGATTAAATGAAATGCTCAAATTTTCAACTCCTAGTTCAATGGCAAATTTTAATATCAGAGATAGTCTGAGTGCTCACTTCAGGTATTTCCCCATATATAGGTCTGTGATGCACAGAAAGTGAAACGTAGTACATCCGCTACCAAAAGCAGATTAATCTTCTCAAACTAACCAGAATACTAACAAGGGAAACTCCCCACCGCAACCCTCTCAGGTTTAGTGGTAAAGTGGATAGCCCGAGAAAACTGTGGATAGCCCGTCAAAAACTGTACACAGATCAAGAATGAATTCAGTAGGAAGGTGCACCGAACTGTGAAAAAAAACAAACAAAATCAAAACAGTGGACGATCCAAGCTCAAAATGTGCAGATCGAGCAAATTTGAATAGCCACTGTGTCAGGGTTAGGCAGCTGTGGTATTGAACTGCAAAGCTGAAGATCAAGTTCAGCTCTCCCATGTTTCCTTGCCATGTCATATACTGTTACTTCAGGAAACCACCTCCAAATGTTATAATGACCAATGGTACTGCTATTTATACCACACCAAGATAATATGCATGCAATGTAAACTGGAATTTAGCATTCCGAAAGTCGAAATAAGCAATACTTGCCTTCAACAAACTTTACTTTCCCAGGGAAGGTGGTGTATCAAACATGGACCTGAGTTTTTAAAGAACCAGAGGTGATGTGTGAAGGTAAATAACTTTAGGTAGCCATGGCACAGGGTGTATACATCGCGCCGGGGGGGGAAAAAAAAAAAAAAAAAAAAAAAAAAAAAAAAAAAAAAAAAAAAAACCAGATTTTTCCTGGATGTCCCAATTAAAAATACACTTTTTATATGTTAAGTGACAGAATACTTTATCTCAGAACCATGAAGCTTATCAACCCTTTGAATGGTTAAGGTTTTATACACCGGTGTAGAACTTCCTGGGCCTTTGGAAACGACCCCCCCCCTCCCACAAAAGAAAAAAACGACCCCCCCTCCCAAAGAAAGGTATACATGTTTTGGAAAGATCTGCAATGTGCAGCAGCATGTACGCTGCATATTTTCGTATTATGAAACTATATATTTGAATTCCTCCGAACACAGCACATTAGTTTCCAAAGCAGTGAAATCAAGATTGCGATGCACTTTAGTAAGCCAATCATAGCTGATGTCACGTCATCTTACCAGACGATAACAGTAGATATTCAGGGCATAGGACATGTGACGTAGTCAGCCAATAGCAACCAACATCACTCACTGTTCAGTAGTGTGAACACATAAATAGAAAAAGTTGATAGTTTAAATTATTATACCCAGTGTTGCTACAAGATAAGATAAGCTTTCACATATAACATTGGTCTTTTTTGTATCTGTTACACTTTAATATATATCACACAAATGTACCAGCAACATTTTAAACAAAACATAAACGTCCGGGCTCGAAATTTTTCCAAGTGGTTGGTCCTCAGAGTGTTAAGCTTTAAATGAGGATCAAATGCTCTGTGATTTAAGAAATTCAAAGCACATTCTCACATGTACCGTATTGCACCTTACAAAAATGAAATTTATTTTGAAAGCAACACTTTTCAAGCACCATTCACAATATTTTACTGCGCTTTGTTAGGATTTGTTTCAGCAGTTGTCAGAGTGTGTCAGAGAACGGTGTTACTGCATGTGTGCAGTTACGATAATGTAGAAAGCCCGCATGTTCGTTCATATCTATATAGCATTAAGAGGTCTTACATTACGTCATACATGAAACAGAACATCAGAGGGTATTCCGAGAGCATCAGAATTTCATAAACCAGACTAAAATGCATAATCAGTTGAAAGTGCTCATTCGGATGTCCAGATTCACAAAGCAGTAAGCTCCAACCTGATATAAATCTTTTATTGTGGTTTTTGGACTGTGAATTTTATTGGAGTAATAGTACTGTATTATCTCACGTTTGGTTCTGTGTTATGGCGTAACACCATATGTGCCAGGAGATAAAATGGGCACTTGTAATTCAAACAGTTGACACTAGCCAGTACTGTGGAATAAACACTTCGGTTCAAATGAATTGACTGCCTCTGTGGACCAGATTTAAAAAAGCCAAATTTCTTTAGCAAATCAACAAAAATAACTTCAGTATTCTGGAAGGCAATTAATGCTTGACTACCAAGAACCTGTAAATAAAATAAAATCAGGAAACTAAAACTAATAACATATTTTAGTCTTCCATAAATGAGTGAATGTATTTTAATTCACTTTCTAGCTTTCAGCTGCAGAAATCCATTTTTTGAACGACATCATCTTTACGCCAGTGACTGTTATAAGCTTTTATTACACTATTGCAATTTCAGCCATAGACCATTATCAAGTGATATCATGGCTTTAAGCCATGTCAACGTAATGTAAGCTGACACACTTTTATGTCGTTGTCGGTATTGTTAAATACATTCGTGACGTTGTTACACAGTGCAAGCACACATACTCAAACATCGTAAAACAACATGTTGTATCACTTGATATTGGCCTAAGGCCGAAACTGAAATAGTGTAATAAAAACTTATAACAGTGACTGTCGTAAAGATTATGGTCCTTCAAAAAAATTTTCATGGCTGTGAATCCCAACTACAACAAGTGAGATCCATTTTGTTTTCATTTCACATGAGAGTTGTAAACGAAGAAGGAACAGCAAAATCACTAAACCTTAACTTGGGCCACGCGGGGACTATCGCCCTCTCCAATGCAACTTAGACTGCTCTGCACATGTGCGAATCTGACAGCTTGGGCTCACCAGAAGAATTTTTCTGGCTAGTGTCTGGCTGCTTGTTGCTACTTCTGATACAGCTAACAGCCGTACTTCAAGCAGTCTTAAGCAGGAGCAGGTATTGATCGTACGCAACTCAACTGCACATGCGCATGAGCCCACTGACATCTGCTCAAACAAACGAAAAATGGTGGGATGCCACTGTCATCAGAAACAGTTTGTTGGTACGAAATATTGCATAGTCTTCATCCTAAAGCCTTTGCTACACTTTGGTGTCAGCAGACGCTTGTGTATATGCACTGTGTTTTGTTGTTGGAAATGGCGCATTTCCTTTGCAACTTGAGTTTATTTTAGTTTTCTTTCTCTCATTTATGTTTTATTGCTGCAGTATTATTTTGCAGTAGTAGGCCAAAGTAAAATTCTTTGTTAGGGTATCAGTTCTTACCAGTCAAAATTACAAAAATTTAACTGAAAACTAAAACAATAAAAAAATTCCCGGTTTTCTCCCAGATGAAAAAACTCCCGGGCTGTTCCTGGTTGTCCCAGGGCGTATACACCCTGTAACAGAAATTTTGTTGCTACAATTTACAGAATTTTATTGCAAACTTAACAATTTTCCGAGATTGACACTGTGCAGAAACAGAGCTATACTAGTATCGATTCCCCTGCAGAAAGCAACTCCTGCAAGAAAAGCCAACTTATACTGTACACATAGTACATTGTGCTTTTGTTCTAGACGGCACCATGACTGAAAACTGGATCCTACAATCTCTAAACAGAAAGAAAGTAGACTAATGTTAAGAGTTCCATTGACAGTTGTCACATGAGACAAAGAAAATAGAAGTAGGCCAAGGATAGGGAAGAGAGGCAAACACAAATATGTCAAGAGTAGGAAAGAAAGCCAAACACATTTTCAAATGTGCCAAACAGGCGTTCACCCATAGAAGACCTGCACTGGGTTGCCAGATAGGGATTTGAACCCTACACCATTTGATCACTATACCACTAGCCCTGTGAAATCTACTGCAATGGAAATCCTCTGCTAGTGGCCCATGTCAGCTGCCTACAAGCAAAGCCCGGATTTGCCACTTTCCAATTCACAACAGAGCCACTAAAAGTGAATCTGAACACTTGTGCCAACTGTTTGTTTCCCACAATATTCTCTGCTTTGGGACACGGGCCGATCCACGCACTTTTAAATGGATGCGGCATCAAAACGGATGGTCACACTATAACTGCATGATAAAGGTGGCTGGCTCAGTATTTGTGCTTTAACACATCTTGAAAGAGGTTTAGTAAAAATGTAAGACTGGTCACACAAATGACAGTTGAACAACCACAGCTAGTGGAGGTGTTCATGATGTCAACAACATATGACAGTAAGGCTGATGCTGCTGAAATTTTCACACGTCCTAGGTACGATTGCAAACAAGAATGAAGGTTAACGGAGTTCGAACCAGCACTGTGCTTCCGCTGCATACATTTTTCAAAAGTTGAAGAGTATGTATTGGTATATAAATACAACTATTTAAGATCAATAGCAAAAGTTTCTTCACTACAAAAATTAAAGGATTTTAGCTCAGTTTTCCACATTCAGCTCATCACAATGTTGATCTAGAAGGTGTATTTGGCAATAATTTTACATATATTATCTAGCACACGATGTTTATAATATTACTGTTGCAAAATTAAGGTATTTAGTTAGCATACTAAACATTTATGATTGTATCTCTTTCACTGGATACTCTGTATAAGGCAGATATTTAATTCATACAATGTTACAAGAAGAACGCAAAGATTTGATAGTTTGCTCAGAGATGCTTTCTCATGATGAATAATCTACAAAACTTAGGGTATGTAATGAGGCTTTTTTTTTTTAAAAAAAAAAAAAGATTCCGTGTGTTTTTTGAATTGATGAAATATTTACTTCACCTAATTAACTCCTCTATATTTACACTGTAAAATTATCTATAAAAAGTCTGCGTCATATTTCACACTTATGTCAAATAGCTACACATCCAAATCTTATGTGCTACGTGATACCTGATCAGAATAAGATTCTCTACTTGCACTTAAATGTTAACCAAACGTGTGTTAACTGCGTATCCACAACTGCTCTTTATGGAATTTTGGTGTCATAATTCTGATGAGAAAAATAAACGGTATTGTAGTGATCTATGACATAAAATGCCCATTAAAAAAGTGTATAGTCTAAAAGATATATAATTATATATATAATATAATATATATATATATACAAAAACTTTAAAACATGCTTCAGGTACTTCTGAAACAGGAAGCCGGGAGAGCTTAGGCTTCGATGATGTATAGTATGCAACAAGAACACTTCCGACAATTAGTCACAAGATCAATGAGATTCTGTTCCTAAATAAAGTGACATTTTAACACTGTAATTAACAAAACACAAATCACTAGTTATATGTATGTCTGCTTTGAAATAATCTATAAGTTTAGAAAAGAGTCACATTATTGTTACACACATCAATACTGTATTCCATATACATTACACTGATTTAAAACTTCTCAATACAGTTACATGATGAAAGGAGAAATAAATTTTTCTACTTCAAAATAGATAATCTCTCAACATTAATTAAAAAAAGATACAATATGAAGGTCCAGAAATTTGTACATGAAAATTGCTTTTTATCAATCCAGGTAAGCATGTTCCCAAGGAGATGGATTCCAAAACAAAAGAATTAACTTGTTCTATTTTCACTGTCATTCGCAAACAAAATCTCCGCTATAGGAGAGAAGAGCACATCGATCATGACTGTCTAAAAACTGCAAAAAGTTCATCACAGCAGTTAATATATCCACTTACAAAGAGTATACATTAAATCATGAGTAAAACTACAAAGAAACAGGAAAAATTGAAGAAACTGAAAATGATTTATATTACTTAACTATTCTTCACAAATTATGCACTAAACGACGGCTCAAGTTGAAGCTTCCTTTTATGACTAATTGCAAGAGACAGAAAAAGAAGTGAAAATGCGTAATATTTACACAGGGAGAAGAGCACTGCATTCTCACAGAATGCAGCCCATTCTTATCGAGTTACATTCAGACATCCGACAACACAAACGTGCCCAACACTCACTCGTAAATGGATACAAATCTGCACGCAGCTCCTCAGTCATAAGATCACTGACAAGAAACCGAAGTACTTATGAACACTGTACAGTAATCTTTCAGTACTGTATCCTGTGCTACAATTCCATCACCCTCATTCAAACAATAAATTCAAAATCCACACTCAACTCCTGCAACTTTTTTCACTCGCAACACTGCAACACAGTTACTGCACCAGCACATCTATTTCTCCTCTGCAGGCAGAGAAGTGCTCAAGCAATTTACAAAACCGTCACACATCAAACATAACAATTTAAATGGCACTAGCTCAGTTATTTTCCAACACATTACACACACAATAGTGTTTAAGGAATGAGACATGAAAGACACAGGCTTTCCCCGACAAGTAAAATGGCTTTCTGTTGAAGAGATCCACACTGGTTGAACTTTCCGCAATGTGGGCGATAGCACTGGGAAGCTCAGAAGGCAGCTCTAGCTCCCGGGAGCCGCCTCCCCATAGCCCCCCATCAAAAATCCGTCTCCGATATGTACTGCCGCCACGTCGCTTGGAACGCAACTTTCAGAATCTTTATCTTCGTATTCGGTAGAGCAGTTGTGAGCATCCTCTGTAACTTCGTTAGTGGAAGAATGTCCACCTGGCAACAACACATTCATATTTTTAAATTTTCGTTGGATCACACTACGAGCACGTATAGCTTAGTTTTCTACAATTATTCAGGGAAATCCAAGATAAAAACAAATAGACCAGAACATTAATAGGTAACGTAAGAGGATCGTGTTGGGCAAAGTGAACACACTTGCTTGTGAGGCTTTTCTATCATATCTGGAACAATTTGCAGGGATGTATCAAAAGGAAAATTCAGTTGATTCTAAATTTACATGGAAAGAGAATGGCTGATTATTATTTACCACATTTAGTAGATAAAATTCCAAGTACTGCTGATAGGAACAATTATCAGTGGAAACTATACCCACCTATAGGTACCGTTAGTTCTTTCCTCAGGCAGGAAAGAGCCAGCAATTTCATGTTTCTCACACAGCATTAAAGCAGTGCCACATTGGCTCTCACCTGCACCAATGTTAAGATTCAGATAATAGGAAGCAGACTGCACAAGGATAGGATGTGTTTTCATCTTCTGCAGCTCGTGACAGTTAAAGGAATTGCTGGCAGAGTTTAAAGGTTTTTCATGTTCACTACACTTCTCAAAAACTGCAAGTAACCAATCACTTCATTGTGGAGAACTGGCAAGCTCTGGCAGTGAAGTGTGAACTATCAACTAATTAGCAATTTAATTAGGCTATAGTAACACTGCCGCCCCCCCCCCCCCCCCCCCTTAAATGCACCCATCAGCAAAACTTTGAATTTCACTTCCAGACATATATGTTGCAAATTTTCATCACACAAAAATTGACTGCACTCAGTTTAATTGATGTACTGAGAATAACAGTCCAAAGCTCACTAGTACAACAGAGTTACCAGGGTGTATACGCAGACAAGAAAAACTAATACCCAGTTTTTCCCAGTTGAAAATAATGTCAAGTGACAATATACTTTCCCTTGGAAGTGTAGAGTGTACACATCCTTTCAATGGTAAAGGTATTACATACCACCATGGAACTTCTCAGCACCTTAAGATGAAACCCAGCAAAACACAACGCATTTTGGAATGGTCTCTGATGTGCTGCAACATGTACCCTACATATTTTCATATTATCAAAGTATCAATACAAACTGCACCAATTACAGCACGGTAGCTTTCAAAGCACTGAAATCAAAGACTCTCCAATGAGTCATGTTCAGAGCATAGCACTTGTTACTTCGTTGGCCAACAGCAGCATCAATTAAGTAACACGAACACACAAACAGGAAAAGTTAAGGTTTAAATTGATACACATTCATTATAGCTATGTGAACAGCTAAGCTTTTATCTCTTATAATATTGGTTGCCAAAATTTTTTTGTAATTTTTTCCGAGGGTGTGATTAGGTAGAATTCTTAGAGCACAGCTTAAATTTCAACAGCTGAATATTTATGACATGCAAATTATAAATTTCACTGCCATGCACTGAAAGTTTTGTGGACTACCTGGCTAAATAAACGTTCTGATGACGATTTCAACTTTTCCACAGAAAAGTTAACTGAGCGTGAAGTTGCTGAAGAGTTCAATTCGCACTTTTTTTTGTAAGGATAATTATAATTTTTGCCGCTGTTACTGCATAATTTGTAATCGATGAAAGATCTAAAATAAATATGAAAAAACTAGTTTAGAAGCTTTGAGTTTTTTAGCATGTTACCCTTTAAGATATATCAAACACAGATTGGTTGGCAAGTTTTCAATAATTGCATAAATGGCTGGTCTTCAGGGCCCAAAATTTTTCTATGCTGCTGGTTCTCAAAATATTAAGTTATGAATGAGGGTCAAATATTCCACGATTTAAGAAATTAATCGCATATTCTCACATGTAACATAAATCATCTTGCGTTAAAAGGAAATTTACTTTGAAAGTAACTCTTCTCAAACACAACCAATCGCAATGTTTTCCCACGACCTCCTATAAATCTAAACAGCCGAGACCTCACACTCACTGAACACAGTTTGTTGTCACACAGTGTTGCACAATCTTTGTCCTAAAATCTTTGACTCATTTCGCTGTCGGTAGACGCTTGTGCGTGCAGTTCATTTTGTTGTAAATGGCGCATTTTCTTTGCAAATGAAATTTTATTTTGATGTTGACTTCTCGTTTGTGCGTTTTTGCTGCAATATTATCCTGCAATAACAGGCCAAAGTAAAATTCTTTGTTAGAGTATCAGTTCTTAGCAGTGCATATAACAAAAATTTAATTAGAAATTAAAACAACGAAAATTTCCTCAAATTCTAAAAAATTTGAATGTTTTTCCTGGATTTTATGGTTGTCCCGAAGTGCACACACCCTGGTTACTGTATCTGATGTCACAACAGCATACACTATCTGATCAGGAATACTCAGACAGATTTAGTGGACATCAGTATGGAGCATGTCAGCCCTTCAGCTTTATGCACATTGAGATGTCTGAATGTCTATGAAGGAACAGCAGCGATTTCTTCCTCAAGAGCACAATCTAGTCAAAGCAGTCATGGAGAATGCTGGGATATGGAGTGAAGTCAATGTTGTAACTCATCCTAAAGGTGCCCTCCTGGATTCAGGTTGGGGCTCTTTGCAGGCCAGTCCATTTTAGGAATGTTACTGCCTACAAACCACTGCCTCTCAGATGCTGCTTTATGACAGGGTGCACTGTCAAGCTAATACAAATGGTGATCGTCTCCAAACTGTTCCTCTGTCATAGGCAGTACTCAATGCTGGAAAAAGTGTTCTTATCCTTTCACACTTCGTTTTTCAACAACAACAACAACAACAACAACAATAATAATAATAATGGGACCATACACAACCTGTAGAAAACACTCCCAATCCGTAACACCAACCCCTCTGTACTTCACTGTTCACACTACACATGATGGGGAAGTAATGTTCTCCGCACATTTGCCAAACCAAAACCCTTCCATGCGACTGGCACAGGGAATAGTATCACAATTTGTCATTTCAGATCATTTGTGGCCAGTCATCCACTTTCCAGTGGCACTGCTCTTTACACTATCTCAAACGTGTTGACATATGAGAAGCTGCTCAACCTTTGTACCCATTCCCTGAAACTAATAAGTGATTCTCTCCAGTAATTTCACATTTTTTTACAACACACTCCACAATGCTCGAATGCCTCTGTCTGTCAGGTCTCAGTTTAGCTGTGATTGTACCCTTGCGTTTCCACTTCATAATCGCATCACCAACTTGGCAGCTTTAGAAGAGTTAAAATTTTCTCAATAGATCTGACAATCGGTTGACATCCAATGACAAGTCCACATTCGAAGTCATTTAGCTCCGCTGACTGATCTGTTCTGCTGTTACTGCTCCTCTATTAAGAGTACAATAGTCCCTACTTTCTTTTATACTAATCAGTACACCTCTCTGTAACATTTGGTGGTCAATTTGAGATTATGTACAGGCATCTGGATACTTCTGATCATACAGTGTATACAGGATGTTGCCAACGGATTTTGATGTTGGAAATCCCTCCTGAAACACGTTACACCCCGACAGTTCGCATCATCATTTTCTGGCTTACATTGAGGTATTTAATATCATCATACTGTCACAGCCACCCGCTGAGGAGAGTGCCCGAAAAAATGGCCACAGAGAAAATAGGAAGCTCATAGAATTTTCATTAGTAAATGTCTGATGGTTTCTTTGAAGAACTTTGTGTAAATCGCAGACAGTGGAACTTGATTATACATTCTCTGATTTTATGTTTTTCAAAATTCCGTGCGATAAATTCGTACGCCCTGGACCACACGAAAATGTAAAATTGGGGTTCCACTGTTGGAATTTGTTTGTCCATTTTATCTTGCATTGAACTGAAGAAAATAAATGGTCACATCACTTTCAACAATTATTCACATAACACTGCAATATAAAAGACATAGTGTTCACTTACAATGTTTTCGTGAAATGACAGAGGAAGAGAATCTTACACAGAATGCTAATCAAAACTGTGTAATGTGAATTCCAAAACATCAAACACTATTGGTATAGTTGTTATCTGATTTCCAAGAAGATAAAAATCTCATAGATGGCACTGGAAATGAGCAAAACTGGTTGACTGAACTTGAGAATGAAATAACAATCTATCTTGACCTTCACATTCGACAAATTTGAATGTTTCCACTGCTGTGGTCTTGTTGGAGAAACATTAAAGGACCACTGCCCCCCTCATGAAACTCTCAAGGAATTTTAACAATTTTAATAGAAGGGACGGTATACTATCCCACTGATAGCAATTCAGTAATTATACAACCAACCCCTTGGAAAACGTACGCTTTTTCTCTGATACAAAAATGAGGCTCTACACCACATTTATGCAAGGGTTTATATTTTGTCCAACCCGTTTACAGACTTTACTTCCATCAATAAACACAGCCTACATACCTCTAGACGAAACAGAGTGTGCATCAAAGTGTATTTGCAATAGAAACAATCAATTACTGATAAAATTATTTAATTCGATAGATAAAAAATCTACTCACCAAGTGGTGGCAGAACACACACATGAAAGACTGTTGTGATTGGCAAGCTTTCAGAGCCAGTGGCTCCTCCTTCAGGCGCAAAGGTTGAAGAGGAAGGAAAAAGGGTGAAGGAAAAGGATTGGAGAGGTCTAGGAAAAGTCACCCAGAACCCCGGGTCAGGGGAGACTTGCTGTATGGTATGAGAAGTAAAGTCTGATTGTTGGGGACTGCATCAGACAACATTTGAAAACCTGAGAAGTTATAGGTGGAAGATGGTACTATGCAAGACAGAAATTATTACTAAAACATTGTGCATGAGTAAATAAGAGTGAAAATCTGAGAGCATTGTATGCAACAGAGGTGGAGGATGTGGTGAAAAACAGACGGGTAAGACAATGAAGAATATAGGAAACTATAAGGGGCATTCAAAAAGAAATGAGCCGAGCCGGAGTCATAATTACAGAAACCAGTACCCATATGTTAGAAGTATTGTCACTGGCTGTTGAGACAATTGTCCCACTGTGACAAGGCGGTGAATGGCTGCCTCCTAAAAATCCCAAGGCTGTGATGTTAAACAGTTTTGCGCGTACAGCTGGACATCGTTGTCCGAGGTGATTTGTTATGCTGACTTTCTTCTTTGACCAAGATGGCCCCCTTCTAATTCGCTGCCTGCAGCACAGGACAACAGTAAATGGCCAGCATTACCCACAAACCTTGACCATACTTCGTCAAGTGATCAAATCAAAACGACAAAGCAATCTCACCTGTGGGGTCATTCTGCTCCATGACATTGCATAGCACTCCTGCAGAAATTCAAATGGGAGGTTCTCGCCCACCATCTATTTAGTCTGGACCTCTCTCCCTGTGATTACGCCATTTTTGGTTCCCTTAAAAAGGCTCCGAGGGGCAAACAATTCACCTCTGACGACGATGTCCAGCTGTATGTGCGGAACTAGTTAACATTGCAGACCCTGCAATTTTATGAGGCAGCCATTCACCTCCTTGTGTCACAGTGGGATAAATGTCTCAACAGCCAGGGTCAATACTTCTAACATACAGACACTGGTTTCTGTAATTATGCCTCTGGCTCATTTCTTTTTGAACAGTGCAGAAAAACTGAGATGGAAGAAATTAACATAAATTAAGGCCAGGTGGGTGGCGAGAACCAAGGACATGTTGTAGTACTAGTTGTTTTTGTTGTTATATTAGCCCATATAGCCAGCATTCCTTCTTATTTAACCCTCTGGTCAGTCTTTATTGTCGTCTGTCTTGTTCAAACTGTGATCAATTTTCTACCTTACGTGCTAATCCACTCATTTATCTATCTATATCACCAAGATTAATCAACACTTAGCCCCTACATCTTCTCCAATACAGATTTCTGTGCTTGTAGGTGGGTCCATTTTCATTTTTATTTGCATATAGCAATTCCATTGTCATTTACGATTGTACATACAATAATTTACGGTTCATCACACTGCATGACCTCCTCCTGATTGTCTTTCGCCAATTTTTTCACAAATCTGAAAGCTATTTTCTTTTCCACCATCCACTTATCTTATTTACACATAGTTCTTTCACGTTTTTGTGCGGTTGTTTTTTGGCAAACCATATCAATTGAATTTTATTGCTTTTTCTTATGTCACATTAATTGCCAAGCTAAGTAGTTTACATTTTCTCCTATGACTTTCACTTTCTGTTTATCCAGTTTCTAAAATTTTGTCTGTTTTCATGACTTTTCCGATTGATTTTTTTTCTTTTTATCATTTTTCATAATACAGATTGACCACTTATTAAAAATTTCCGTACGAATTTTTCTAATTTTTCTGACGTTTTTCCTTACTTTTTTGTTTTTCTATCTTTTCCACCCTCTGCTTATTTCTTTATTTTTTTGGTGCCACTCTCACAATTTCTAACTCTCCAAATTGTCATCTCTTGCTATGATATATCTCATCTCACATTACATCAGTTCTTTTCGAAAACATGACTTTGCACTATCAAATCTAAGGTGTCACACACTATCAAATCTAAGGTGTCACATTCTGTTTCTTGAAACCTGAGTTACTCCAAAAGGACTAACATTGAAAGTCCCAGTTTCTGGATGCAATCCTACCCTACATCAGACTCTTCTACACTTTCAAATACAGCAATCTCTTGCTCTTACCTGGTTAACCTGTGAGCTATATGCCTCATCGTCATCAGCAAATTTCTACTCTACCAGACTTCTCTCCTTCTACAAAATCCTGCAGTTATCTGCCACTCGTGTTTCCTTGAATGATATCATCTACCAAGCCAACTACAAACTGCAGCAACATGCCAGACTTCACTTCAAAAAGCTATCCCACATTCTTCTAAATTACCTTAAAAGTGGTATTTTCTTTCCTATCCCTCTGGAGCTCCCTAAACAGCCACACCATCAACCACCACTCCACTCCTACAAACTGAGCTTGGCCAACCTCCTTAACATCCCACAGCCTTTACCACTGCTTCCCACACCAAGAATAACTCATAGTTCTAAGAACCAGTCACAACAGTACAGCGTCCTTAACCTCTCATCTAAAGCACTCTTCCCTCCTGAATTATCTGTATTATCTAAGGGCATCACTTCCAGCCCTAAACTTGCATTTGATCACACTGCTTTGGTGAATTACCTCCTTTCCTTCACACGTAATATCTATTGGAAATATCACTTTGCAACCAAACTTCAAAACCTTTCCTACAGCAAACCTGACATTGAACCCTGTGTTGAACAGTTCAGAGCACAACCCCAACATGATACACCACCACTACCTCAAAATCATCCCTTACAAGTCTTCAAAGAATTCCTCACATCCAGCATTGCTTCACAACCCTTCCTCAGGTCCCTACAACATGACCCTAACCTATCCTCTGCAGAGCTCCAGGCTTTACACTCCCTAAAAGCTGATGACTCCATCATTATCCTCCCAGCAGACAAAGGATCTACCACTGTAGTACTTGTCCGAAGGGAGTTTGTTAGTGAAGGTCTACACCAGCTGTCTGACACCTCTACATACAGCATCTGCCATCAAGATCCCATCCCTGTGATTCAAACTGATCTGCAGTCCCTACTAACACCTCAATCCGTAGAACTCCTCACCCCACCCACACCATGCACCCCACCTTTTACCTTCTTCCTAAGACCCACAAACGCAATCATCCTGGCCATTCTATAGTTGCTGGCTTCAAAGCACCCACCAGATGTATATCTGCCTTAGTTGATCAACACCTGTAACTCATAGTACAGACACTCCTCTCCTATATCAAAGATACCAACCATTTCTTAGATTGTCTGAAATCAATGTCTGTCCCACTCCCACCACACATCTTGCATGTCACCATTGATGCCACCTCCGTCTATATCAACATCCCCCACGTACATGGTCTGTCTCTGCTGAACATTTCCTCAGTCAGTGCCCACCTGATTCCAAACCTATGACATTGTTCCTATTCAAAATTAATCAACTTTACATTTACCAACAACTACTTCACCTTTGAGGGGCAGACATACAAACAGATCAGGGGTATGGCCATGGGAACCAGGATGGCTCCTTCCTATGCCTACCTTTCCATGGGTCACTTGGAAGGGGCTTTCCAGGGTCCAGAAGCCTCCAGCCCGTGGTCTGCTTTAGGTACAATGATGACATCTTTACCCTATGGACTCATGGTGTGGCCGACCTGCTAAAATGCCTGGAATCTCTGAATAGCTTCTCCCAATTAAATTCCACGTGGTCGTATTCTGAATCCCACGCCACTTTCCTTGATGTTGACCTCGTCCTCACCAAATGCCAGCTACACACTTCTATCCACATTAAACCTACCAATAACAACAGTACATACATTTTGACAGTGCCATCCTTTCCATGTCACACATTCCCTCCCATACAGCCTTGGCATCCAAGGAAAACGTATTTATTTGGACGCAGAGTCTCTACACCAATATACCATCATTCTCACCTCAGCCTTCAATGCACGTAATTACCCCACCAGCCTAGTTAAAAAGCAGGTTTCCCGGGTCATCACATCCAATTCTGGTATTGCTGATCGCACCACAAAACAGCTTCGGAGCACACCATTGGTGATTCACTATTATCCTGGTCTGGAATGTGTTAATCAGCTACTTCGGCAGAGCCACGACTTCCTAAAATCGTGCCCTGAAATGAGATCCAGTCTGCCTGAAATTTTGCCCACCACACCCAGAATAGCTTTCCATCACTCTCCCGATCTCCACAATATTCTTGTCAGATCATATGCTCCTTCTGCACCCATCTCCCTACTCTATGGCTCCTACCCCTGCGACTATCCCACTGCAAGACTTGCCTTACGCACACTCCTACCACTACCTATAATAGCTCTGTGGTAAAACATATACTATCAAAGGGAGAGCCACTCGCGAAACGACACGTCATATACCGGCTATTATGTAAACACTTTTCCTCCTTCATCGACTTGACTACCACCAAATTATCAATTAGGATGAATGGGCATAGGCAGAGGGTATATACGAACTCACAATATCCTGTTACAGAGCATGCTCTACAACATGACATTCCTGACCTCAGCACCTGTTTCTCCACACGTGCCATCTGGATTCTTCTGCCAGTGGGAACTAGCACTACAACATGTCCTTGGTTCTTGACACCCACCTGGCCTTAATTTATGTTAATATCTTCTGTCTCAGCTTTTCTTCACTGATTCACTCTGTTTTAGTTTTCTACATCTTTCATTGTCTTTCCCATTATTTTTCACCACTCCCTCTCACCTCCGTTACGTACAATGCACTTAGCTTTTCACACTTATTAACTGGTAGACAATGTTTTAGTAGTAATCTCTGTCTTGCATATTAACCTGTCTTCCACCTTTACACTCTCAGGTTTTCAAATCTCGTCTGATGCAGTCTCCAACACTCAGTCTTTCCTTCTTATCCCATACGGCCAGTCTCCCCTAGGCGACTTGCCTAAAATCAACCCCTTTTTCCTAGACCTCTCCAGTCATTCCTCCACCCGTCTTCCTTTCCCTTCAACCCTTCTGCCTGAAGAAGGAGCCACTGGCTAGGAAAGCTTGCCAATCACAACAGTCTTTTATGCAAGTGTTCTGTCGCTGTTTGGCGAGTACGTTGTTTATCTATCCAATTAAATGAAAATATATATTACACTACATTCATAACTCAACAATACAGTACAAAAAGCTACCTGTGGTGCTCCCGGTGTCGGTACAGCTGAAGAAGAGTTAGAAGTTGGTGAAGAGCTATCTCCTTGAGTTCGAGAGTCTGTACTTTTGTTTCCACCATCATCTGGTGGTATGCTACCCGGCACTGGTCTCAGGACAGGGATGCTGTCCCCCGCACCGGCACCAGGTAATGGTGGTGTATATGATTTCTTTTTCTCCTTGTCCTTCCCAGTATGGCTGCCAGGAGGACCTTTCTGGTCTTCGCACTGATCCACAAACAGCTCAGTGACCCGCAGCAGTTCGTGGGTCACACCCCAAACAAAGTGCGTCAAAGAATCGCCCAATTTTGTGACCCCACCCAGTACCATATGGTTTGTCGTGGCAGACTGTAAAAAGTACAAAACACAATGAGAGCAGTATTTCTACACACACACATTAGTTGGGAATCAAAAAACTATAATCCATGAGTGAAGTCGGATAACACACAACTGAACCTACACAGATTACTACACAGAGTACAATGGTTCCTCTACGGACACAACACTTATGACAGCTCAACATTACAAACAGCCCACACATCAAATAACAAAGCTTGTGGACAAATACACAGCTCATAAAACACACACAGAAACTCGTCAACACTGACTTTTCATCTCATGCGCACAAATAGTAGTAGTATGGTCTTGTCATCGGTTGCGCCTCTTCCACTTTTGTCTGTCTATAGCCAGTCTTTTCATTTCTGAGTATTTGTCTCCTTTGATATTGTCCAGCATTTGATATCTTCCTTTTCCTCTTCCCCCTTATTCCTCCACCATTCCTTCTATTCCTTCCTGTGGTGACTTTCAGCATGTTTCTTTCTTCTCCAATACGACTTAATACTTCTTCATTCCTTACTCGGTCTTCCGATTTCACTTTTTCCATTCTTCTCCATATCTACATCCCTAGTGCCTCCAATCTTCTTTCTTCTTCCTTCCTCAATGCACGTAACTGGACACAGCAATTTTCTGTCTTGGCCAGTTTCTGAACATGCTCTACAGTGCAGTATGAACAGCCATTTTGATCCTCCCACTTAATACTACAGAGATGGGGCTTTCTCTTCAACCTCACTTTGCGTGTCTACCGTAACTGTCAACTTTTGAAAAGGGCTTTCAGTAAAACCCACACACGACAAACACACCCCCGCTTGATGAAAACAATAATATTACTGGGCTGCAAAATACGATAATTCATGCTTTAAACAGAATACTTCAATGAAATCCCATCTACTTACATTGTAGGCCAATCATTTGTAGAGGAACATAACAAAGAAGAAATACATGTTGAAAAGCAGCAGGTGTGGTGATACTGGTTTTGAGCATACTTGACAGGACTTCCTTTCACCAGACATGGATGATCTGAACTATGGCCTATTTTTCTTTACAAAGCTGAAAACACGTTCACACTCTTCACTGTTATAGGGCTTGGTGAGAATTGAGAACATTATTCTGGAAATTCTGTTATACTTAAAAAGTCCATCGACTCCATGAATTCTTGACATTTGTGCCAGACTGGAATTACTTGCAGGAACTTGATTTGCAGCCATAGTGTCATCTACCTGAAGAGGAAGCTCAATCACCACCTCATTCTGTAGTTTTATTCTCTTCCTTGCATAACATAATACGAAAGTTTTCCACGAAAAACCAAATTTCAGAAAACTGTGCATCTTCAATTTTGCCTAGCCTCGCAACTTGAGCAAGCTTTGACACATCATTGTGTGGAAACTTGCTGATGATGTAGCCACAGGCACTACAAAAGTAGTTTCTCACTAACGAAAAGAAAAGGGATTTATCTGTTTGCTGGAGATCATTCATTCACTATGTTTGAAGTCTGACTGCCAATAACAAACTCATCATATCCAAACTTCCACGAAAAACCAAATTTCAGAAAACTGTGCATCTTCAATTTTGCCTAGCCTCGCAACTTGAGCAAGCTTTGACACATCATTGTGTGGAAACTTGCTGATGATGTAGCCACAGGCCCTACAAAAGTAGTTTCTATTTCCTTGTTATCTTCCTTCAATTTAACCTAACTTACACGTTCACCGCACTTCGCATGATTTAACTAATCATTTCTTCCACTAAGTGCAATATTAATATCACACCCAAATACCGCACAAAGGAAAATTTTTCTCCCTTTCTTGGATATTGGTATGCTCGGAAAATCAACAGAATAATTCTTTAAATGTCTGTAAGTGCCGTTTCTTGTTGGATTTATTCATGAAACCTACAATAGGAATATAGCGTATGAAAATGTCAGAACAAATGTCTCGATAGATACTGATCATCAAAAGGAACCTGGATCACTGATGTCACATGATGAGTTTGTTATTGGCAGTCAGACTTCAAACATAGTGAATGAATGATCTCCAGCAAACAGATAAATCCCTTTTCTTTTCGTTAGTGAGAAACACTTCGTCGAAACATTAAAGCACACAGAGTCTTAAACCATTAAATTAACATGACGCCAACCCTGTGAACAAAGAATATGCACATGGTAAAACACGCACACGCACGCACGCACGCACGCACACACACACACACACACACACACACACACACACACACACACACACACACACACGGAACAAATGTAATTAGTCCACCCATGGCAAAAAAAATATGGGTTAAATTACAACAACCAAAAAGAGTGGAACAAAGAATTTGCAGATCAGAGCCTGTTGACACCTAAGACACATGAAAGAACTGTTATCCCAGTTTTAAATTCAATTCCAATGATGGAACAAACGTCACGGTTGAAAATACCAATCAGATCAAAGAATGAGTAAGTGACTATCATAGACTTGCCTTCAACCCATGCAAACAATTGACTGTATGGAAGCGGGTTGGTTATCTAATGTTAATGTTTCAAATTTTTGCCTGTGAAGTTGTAAAATGACATCGTCCATCCTTAAAACTGTAAAATGCTGCAATTCCCATAAATTTTTCAGATAAACTGTACAAGTTGGCAGTTTTGCACTACACTTTTTCTCTTTCTGTCATTTTCTTCAGTTTGGATGTTGTTTCTTTACTTCTTGAGTCAATAATTTACTCTCGTACTCTTTTATCTTCATGTTTCTCTCAGTCTATCTTTTAGTTTATCCCCATCTCCTTTTCCACTCTTCCTTATTAATTTCAGGCCTCATTTCTCTTCCTATAACTTCATTCTTTCCTCTCACTCTGACATATCAGTAGCTGAGCAGCTTCAATTTTATTTATATTTCACAACTATGCTCTTTTACTGATGGTGAATCTACCTGTAAGTCCTAAAAGCTAGATATTCAATTGCTTCTCTACTTTTCCTCACAAAGTCCGAGTATCCTTCAGTTTAAAATATTTCTGGCCCAAGAACAATGATAAAGACCAGTTAAAAAGGATGTTGAGTTATGGTTCTGCGTTTATTTAATTCCCACAATAGTCAAATCAGAAAATTACCACGCAATCATACAAGAATGTGACATGAAACCTTACCTGAGATATGTATGTAGGAATAATCAAGAGGCGGCGGACATTTTGACACCGCGCAAGAGCAGTATCGAAGCCTGGTTTGACATCGAAGTTGACGAGCTCCAGTGTAACAAGCGAAGGGAGCGTCCGAACGCTGGCCAACAGAGCGAATGTGGGGCAGCCGTCGCCCTGCCCCTTCTCCAGCCTAAGCCGCTGCAGTGAGTGCAGCTGCGATAGCGTCTGGTTTCCGAACGATTCTGGCAGGTCACAGCATTCTCCCAGCTCCAGCGTCTCCAAAGTCTGGAGGGAGCCCAGCACTCCGCAGCCAGCATGGCCCAGGTTTTTTACCATCGTCAGAGACTGCAATGGGCAAATGGAAAATCATATAAGAGTGTATGTGCAAGGCTCTCTAACATTATCTCATGATGTTTATGAACAATTTGCCTCCATCTTGATCTGTCCTGTTACTGTTTCCCAGCTTTCTCCTTTAGCCTTCAGATCTGTAGTGTGATCCAGCCTTTTTTCCCTAGATTGTTTGTCCACCTCTAATTTACAAATAGCTCACTAAGATAGTTACACAGAAAACCATGTGCTGAACATGGAATCTTGACAACAGAGTAACTCAAGACTTTTTTTTTTTTTTTTTTTATAGCTGTCAATAAATATTTTACAGGGCATTAGCTTATGCAGCTGCGACGCAAAACAGCTACAGCTACTTGACACATATATACCACTGTGAATAAATTTAAGATACATGTTTAGGGCAACTCGAAGTTTTCAGTTGAGAGTAAATAATAAGGAGAAAATTTGTGATTGAGCATTTTTAATAGCTATAAAATACCTGTAAGATTTAAAACAAAAAATGTGGGGCAAATGCAATACCTAATCAATGCACATGTAGTTCATCAATTGATTTTTAGGACCAGACTCAGTACCTTCAGTGCGGGAAGATCTAGGTTCTATTATCAGTACCTTCGCTGATTTTTTCTGAGTTAGGGCTGTCTGGTACAGGGTCCACTCAGCCTTTGAGAGACCGAGTGAGGTACTGCTCAAATAACGAATCAGCGGCATCATCAGGATTCATCTACAGGCAATAATAGTTGGACAGGGTGTATACGCGGACAAAGAAAAAAAATTCCCGGATTTCTCGGTTAAAAATACATTTTCTCCTGGGTGAAAACATAGTTTTTCCCTGTTAACTGACAGTACATTTTCTCTCGGAACTGTGTAACTCATCCATCCTTTGAATGGTTGTGGTTTCATACACAGGTGTAGAATTTCCCGGCGATTTGGAAAACAAAGTACAGGGGGGAAAAAACGTTTTGGAAAGATCTTTGATGTGCAGTAACATGTACGCTGCATATTTTCGTATTACGAAAGTATAAATTCGAATTCCACAAAACAGTGCATGTTACTTTCCGAAGCATTGAAATCAAGATGGCGATGTGGTTTTGTTAGCCAGTCATAGCTCATGTCACGTGATTTTCACCAGCCGATGATAGCAGGTATTCAGAGCTTATGACATGTGAAGAAGTCAGCCAATAGCAACATCACTGTTAAGCAGCGCGAACACACAAACAGAAAAAGTTAACGATTTAAATTAATATACATAGTGTTGCTACACGAAAAGTAAAGTTTTCGCTTATAATATTGGCCTATAAGATTAATATGCTGGAGGAGAAGCTAAGCTTTCACGTATAACGTTGGTCTTTTATGCGTGTATTACAATTTAAGATATATCACACAAATGTGGCATTAAAATTTTTAGTAACGATATAAATGTCTGTTCTTCTGGGCTCGAAATTCGTCTAAATGGCCCATCATCGAAGAGTTTATTTTTAAATGAGAGTCAAATGCTGTTTGATTTACGAAATTCATCGTACATTCTAGCACATAGTTCAACTTCCGTGAAACGATATTTACTTTGAAAGTAACGCTTTTCAAATTACCATTTGCAATATTTTCCTGCGACCTGTTAGAAATAGGTTAGTTTCTGCATTTGGCAGAGAGCGCCAGGTGACAGGCGTCACCGCGCTTGCGCAGCTAAGATGTCGTAGCAAGCCTTATGTTCGTAATTGTACAACATTACAAGATCTTACATTAGGTCATAGAAGAAACAAGACATTCGAACCTGCGGCTGCTTACACAGCCAACAGCCACATTTCTGTAGCCAGAAGCGGGAGAAGGTACTACTCAATTGCGCATGCGCATGATTCCGCTCGTAACTGCTAAAACGAATCTAATGTAAAAAGTTGTGAAGTCATGCTCATCGGAGGCAATTTGTTGTTACGAATCATTGCATATTCTTCCTAAAGCCTTTGACAAATTTTGCTCTTGGCAGGCCCTTGTATGAGCACTTTGTTTTGTTGATGTATATGGCACATTTACTTTGCAGTTTAAGTTTTATTTTCGTTTTTTCACTCATTCATGTTTTATTGCTGAAGTATTATTCTGCAGTAGCGGCATACAGTAATATTCTTTGTCAGAGTATCGGTTCTTACCAGTCAAAATAACAAAAATTTAACTGAAAACAATGAAAAATTCCCGGAATTCTAATATATTCCCGGGTTTCTCCCGGATGAAAAAATTCCCGGATCTCCCCGTTGTCCCGGGTCGTATACACCCTGTTGGAGGGCCTGGTGATACACTGATCATACGTCCCACGATAATCGAGAGCTTCTCATGTTGCGTTGTGGGCAGCTGAGGCCAAATCTGTGAACGATGTTTACTGCTAATTTAAATAATGATTCTTATTTGAGAAGGAACTTACATGACACATTCTAATCTAAACTGGCTGGACACACTGCAGTTAAATAAACTGAGGTGTTAAACAATGGCCCTGGCAATGCTAATGCTGTTACGTTTGCCCACCAAATGTGGCACTTCTGGGATAAAAATATTGGTGATGTGAAGATTTAAGCTTTCTTTCAGTTTGGATCTAGGGAGCCAAGCATTCAACAGAAAGTTTATAAATTATACTTGGCATGAATCTTCCTTACAGCACTTTTAGAGATAAACAATTACACTCAAGAAATGGGGGAAGGGAAGACAAGGCTTGACAAAATCAAAATACACACGCATTTTTTACTGCTGTTTAATTCAATACAGAAGTTTTTGGATAGGGCACATAAGCAGTATTTATTATCTTCAGAAATTTTATAAAGGCTGTGCTGAATCAAGAAACTCCTGGATGTAAATAATACCTTGGGTATCACAGCAACAAAACAGCCTTGCTGTACTGGTACGGCAGAAAGCAAGGAGAAACTACAGCCGTAATTTTTCCCGAGGGCGTGCATCTTTACTGTGTGGTTAAATGATGATGGCGACCTCTTGGGTAAAATATTCTGGAGGTAAGAAGTCCCGCATCCGGATCTCCGGGCGGGGACTTCTCAAGAGAACATCGTTATCAGGAGAAAGAAAACTGGCATTCTATGAATCAGAGTGTGGAATGTCAGTTCCCTTGATCGGGCAGGTAGACTAAAAAATTATTAAAAAATGGATAGGTTAAAGTTAGATATAGCGGGAATTAGTGAAGTTCGGTGGCAGGAGGAATAAGACTTTTGGTCAGGTAAATACAGGGTGGTGGTTGTTATTGTTGTGGTCTTCAGTCCTGAACCTACTTTGATGCAGCTCTCCATGCTACTCTATCTTGTGCAAACTTCTTCATCTCTCAGTACCTACTGCAACCTACATCCTTCTGAATCTGCTTAGTGTAGTCATCTCTTTGTCTCCCTCTACGATTTTTACCCTCCACGCTGCCCTCCAATACTAAATTGGTGATCCCTTGATGCCTCAGAACATGTCCTACCAACCGATCCCTTCGTCTAGTCAAGTTGTGCCACAAATTTCTCTTCTCTCCAGTCCTATTCAATACTTCCTCATTAGTTATGTGATCTACCCATCTAATCTTCAGCATTCTTTTGTAGCACCACATTTCGAAAGCTTCTATTCTCTTCTTGTCCAAACTAGTTATCGTCCATGTTTCACTTCCATACATGGCTACACTCAATACAAATACTTTCAGAAATGACTTCCTGACACTTAAATCTATACTCGATGTTAACAAATTTCTCTTCTTCAGACACGCTTTCCTTGCCATTGCCAGTCTACATTTTATATCCTCTCTACTTCGACCATCATCAGTTATTTTGCTCCGCAAATAGCAAAACTCCTTTACTACTTTAATTGCGTCAGTTCCTAATTTAATTCCCTCAGCATCACCCGACCTTATTCGACTACATTCCATTATCCTCGTTTTGCTTTTGTTGATGTTCATCTTATATCCTCCTTTCAAGACACTGTCCATTCCGTTCCCGTTCAACTACTCCTCCAAGTTCTTTGCCGTCTCCGACAGAATCACGGTGTCATCGGCGAACCTCAACATTTTTATTTCTTCTCCATGGAGTTTAATACCTACTCCGAATTTTTCTTTTGTTTCCTTCACTGCTTGCTCAATATACAGATTGAATAACATCGGGGAGAGAGTGCAACCCTGTCTCACTCCCTTCCCAACCACTGCCCCACTTACCCTCTTGGGTAAAATATTCCACTGCCGTAATTTTTCCCGAGGACATGCAGCTTTACTGTATGATTAAATGATGATGGCATCCTCTTGGGTAAAATATTCCGGAGGTAAAATAGTCCCCCATTCGGATCTCCGGACAGGGACTACTCAAGAGGATGTCGTTATCAGGAGAAGGAAAACTGGCGTTCTACGGATCGGAGCGTGGAATGTCAGATCCCTTAATCGGGCAGGTAGGTTAGAAAATTTAAAAAGGGAAATGGATAGATTAAAGTTAGATATAGTGGGTATTAGTGAAGTGCAGTGGCAGGAGGAACAAGACTTTTGGTCAGGTGACTACAGGGTTGTAAACACAAAATCAAATAGGGGTAATGCAGGAGTAGGTTTAATAATCAATAGGAAAATAGGAATGCGGGTAAGCTACTACAAACAGCATAGTGAACGCATTATCGTGGGCAAGATAGATACGAAGCCCACACCTACTACAGTAGTACAAGTTTATATGCCAACTAGCTGTGCCGATGACAAAGAAATTGAAGAAATGTGTTATTAAATAAAAGAAATTATTCAGATAGTGAAGGGTGGCGAAAATTTAATAGTCATGGGTGACTGGAATTCGGTAGTAGGAAAAGGGAGAGAAGGAAACGTAGTAGGTGAATATGGACTGCGGCAAAGAAATGAAAGAGGAAGCCGCCTGGTAGAATTTTGCACAGAGCACAACTTAATCATAGCTAACACTTGGTTTAAGAATCATGAAAGAAGGTTGTATACATGAAAGAACCCTGGAGATACTAAAAGGTATCAGATAGATTATATACTGGTAAGACAGAGATTTAGGAACCAGCTTTTAAATTGTAAGACATTTCCAGGGGCAGATGTGGACTATGACCACAATCTATTGGTTATGACCTGTAGATTAAAACTAAAGAAGTGCCAAAAGGTGGGAATTTAAGGAGATGGGACCTGGATAAACTAAAAGAACCAGAGGTTGTACAGAGTTTCAGGGAGAGCATAAGGGAGCAATTGACAGGAATGGGGGAAAGAAATACGGTAGAAGAAGAATGGGTAGCTTTGAGGGATGAAGTAGTGAGGGCAGTAGAGGATCTAGTAGGTAAAAAGATGAAGGCTAGTAGAAATCCTTGGGTAACAGAAGAAATATTGAATTTAATTGATGAAAGGAGAAAATATAAAAATGCAGTAAACGAAGCAGGCAAAAAGAAATACAGACGTCTCAAAAATGAGATCGACAGGAAGTGCAAAATGGCTAAGCAGGAATAGCTAGAGAACAAATGTAAGGATGTAGAGGCTTATCTCACTAGGGGTAAGATAGATACTGCCTACAGGAAAATTAAAGAGACCTTTGGAGATCAGAGAACCACTTGTAAGAACATCAAGAGCTCAGATGGAAACCCAGTTCAAAGCAGAAAGGTGGAAGGAGTATATAGAGGGTCTATACAAGGGCAATGTACTCGAGGACCATATTACGGAAATGGAAGGGGATGTAGATGAAGATCAAATGAGAGATACGATACTGCGTGCCGAGTTTGGCAGAACACTGAAAGACCCGAGTTGAAACAAGGCCCCCGGAGTAGACAACATTCCATTGGAACTACTGACAGCCTTGAGAGAGCCAGTCCTGACAAAACTCTTCCATCTGGTGAGCAAGATGTACGAGACAGGTGAAATACCCTCAAACTTCAAGAAGAATATAATAATTCCAATCCCAAAGAAAGCAGGTGTTGACAGATGTGAAAATTACCGAACTATCAGTTTAATAAGTCACAGCTGCAAAATACTAACGCAAATTCTTTACAGACGAATGGAAAAACTAGTAGAAGCCGACCTCGAGGAAGATCAGTTTGGATTGCGTCGAAATGTTGGGACACGTGAGGCAATACTGTCCCTACGACTTATCTTAGAAGCTAGATTAAGGAAGGGCAAACCTACGTTTCTAGCATTTGTAGACTTAGAGAAAGCTTTTGGACAATGTTGATTGGAATACTCTCTTTTAAATTCTGAAGCTGGCAGGGGTAAAATACAGGGAGGGAAAGGCTATTTACAATTTGTACAGAAACCAGATGGCAGTTATAAGAGTCAAGGGATATGAAAGGGAAGCAGTGGTTGGGAAGGGAGTGAGACAGGGTTGTAGCCTCTCCCCAATGTTATTCAATCTGTACATTGAGCAAGCAGTAAAGGAAACAAAAGAAAAATTCGGAGTAGGTATTAAAGTCCATGGAGAAGAAATAAAAACTTTGAGGTTCACCGATGACATTGTAATTCTGTCAGAGATAGCAAAGTACTTGGAAGAGCAGTTGAACGGAATGGACAGTGTCTTGAAAGGAGGATATAAGATGAACATCAACAAAAGCAAAACGAGGATAATGGAATGTAGTCGAATTAAGTCGGGTGCTGCCAGGAAATTAGATTAGGAAATCAGACACATTAAGTAGTGAAGCAGTTTTGCTATTTGGGGAGCAAAATAACTGATGATGGTCGAAGTAAAGAGGATATAAAATATAGACTGACAATGGCAAGGAAAGTGTTTCTGAAGAAGAGAAATTTGTTAACATCGAGTATAGATTTAAGTGTCAGGGAGTCGTTTCTGAAGTATTTGTACAGAGTGTAACCATGTATGGAAGTGAAACATGGACGATAAATAGTTTGGACAAGAAGAGAATAGAAGCTTTTGAAATGTGATGCTACAGAAGAATGCTGAAGATTAGATGGGTAGATCACATAACTAATGAGGAGGTAGTGAATAGGATTGGGGAGAAGAGAAATTTGTGGCACAACTTGGCTAGAAGAAGGGATCGGTTGGTAAGACATGTTCTGAGGCATCAAGGGATCACAAATTTAGCATTAGAGGGCAGCGTGGAGGGTAAAAATCGTAGAGGGAGACAAAGAGATGACTACACTAAGCAGATTCAGAAGGATGTAGGCTGCAGTAGGTACTGGGAGATGAAGAAGCTTGCACAGGATAGAGCAGCATGGAGAGCTGCATCAAACCAGTCTCAGGACTGAAGACGACGACGACGACGACGACGACAACAACAACAACAACACAGCACATTTAACCCAGTGTATTATATTATCTATACTTTATGTTTCATTTAATATGTGACCATTAATACTTGAAAGGATGGTTCCTGGAGCAGGCTGACAGTGATCACTGCAAAAAAATGGAATTTAAAATAAGAAGCCACGGTACCATTAACATAACCAATTGTCCCAGTGTGTTTGCTTATCTTAATTCACAAATCAGCATCTTCTATTCTCTCATTTGTTCTGATGTGTCCCTCACTTTTTTCCTTATTACTAAATAAGGGAAGAAATTTTACACCAAAAACTTGTAGGTCCTGTCATTATTTGTGACCACTTTAACTTAATAATCCAGCCAACAATGACAGAAGACTACTCTTCGTCACTGTCTATGGATCATCCACTTTTTACAACACTTAGTACTATTTCGTAGTCAATGTTTCATCATATTTCTGTTTTGAGTTTACAGAATAGATTTAAATTGCACTACTGGTGCAAACAAACATAGCTAAATGAGTAACTACGGTATCACTCACCAGATGCTTCAGATTCGTAAGCTCCTTCAAGCCATCCAAATTGCCATTCAGGTACATGCCTGATAAATTCCTTATACGCAGTTCTTGCAGATTTTTTAACTGGCCTATACTGCTGAGGTTAATAGACTGATCTCTGCAAAAAAGAAAGTACAATATTAGAAAAAAAAGTCCGTTAAATATTTATGTGTCACAATTTAATAACTGCAACAATTACCCATTCTTAGTTTCACTTTCTAGATTCTTAATAATGGTAGAAATATATAAAAGAGGAAATTCAGAAATAGGTAGGTTGCAATACAATAGTCAGCGCTCTATGTGTAGTGTTCGTGTTTCGTTCCTTTGATCTCAAAGAGTGACAAGGAAAGTAGAGACATGATACAGGATGAGTGAGGTGTTCAGAACGTTACTGATTTGCTACCTCCTGACCAGCCTACCTCATCCCACAATTTTATTTTCCATATTCTCTATTTTCTCCTGGCAAAATAACACCTGTCTCTGAATTCAGGAGATTAATCGGTTTATACGTAGGTATCATTCACCCACTGGTCAGTATTGCCCTGGTGAGTATCGTAATTACCCGAGGATAATACAACTCTGAATATAGAACGACCCCCCCCCCCCTTCCCCCAGTTTTTTCAGAGCTTCCTTGAGAGCAATTTATTTTTAACACATTCTGACTAACCAAAATTACAAACTTTTTACTGGCATGAAGTACCTGCCTGAAACGTTAACATTATATGTATTATATACTTAGGGTGCTTACTGACTGCCTACAATTTGATAATACAAGGAGAAATAAAATAGACAAAAAGAAATTATTTACATTAGTTTGTACCTTCACTACCTCTAAGCCTATAACCTGGGGTATCACAGTTTTTAATAATCACCATCATCCCAATTACAAAAATGTTGTCACAAATATTTGACTGTTCTCTCCAGTCCAAATATATTGCCATTTTTGAGGTTACAGTTATGGTGGGTCCTGAGAACAAGCTGTTTTTTGCCACATACAAATTTTACAAGGTTTCTTGCTTCCAAACATACTGTCTGTCCACTCCTCTCTCATTGGCTGCACAGAACCAGCAGCTGACACAACCGCTTTCATTTCCGCCACACCTCACGGTTAATTCATCACTTTTACCGTCTCCGCAGAAATATCTACTACTGTTGCACATTTGTCCAATTTTGAAGTCGATTCAAATGGATTCGGACCAAATGTAGTTTAAGTATGGTATACATTCATAAAAAGCCAAAGTACACGATTAAGATTTCGTCAGTTGGCAGCATGATGAAATTTGCTGCCTGCTCACCATTCCCCATCCCACACTCATCCGAGATATCAGTGAAGAAAAAGAAAATTGCACTGCTGGTGGATAATTGTAGTGCGCATAACAACTTGTCAGCGTTTAAGAATGTTGAACTATGCCACTTCACACTGATCTGTACTTTGATTCTTCAGCCACAAGATATGGGGATAATTAAGAACTTTAAGACAAAATACCGTTCATGTTTAGTGCAAGATGTGATCGCAAACACTGAAACAAAGGTGAGCAATCTCTACAGTTTCAATGTGAAGCAGGCATGTGACACGATTGCTGGTTCCTGGAACAGTGTGCAGCAGAATGTGATTGTGAACTGCTGGCAAAATGCAAGAATTCCAGCAAGTGAAGATGTTGGTGAGAATGTAGTAGTGGATGAAATAACGCAAGATGATATTCAAAGTGATCTGGAGATTTATTCAGCAGTTATTGGTAAAACCATAGATGCTTCAGTATTTGAATACTTGTCAGTGGATGATGAGGCGTTGGTGTTTGAAGCATATACCGACAAAGCTATCGTCAGAGAGTTAAAGGGTAATTCGCCTGTTGAAGATTCTGACAATAACAATAATGTGGTAACTGCGAATCCCTCTCCACTGATGGAGCCAATAGGTTCAAATGGCTCTGAGCACTATGGGACTTAACACCTGAGATCATCAGTCCCCTAGAACTTAGAACTACTTAAACCTAACTAACCTAAGGACATCACACACATCCACACAACCTGCGACCATAGCGGTCGCACGGTTCCAGACGGAAGTGCCTAGAACCACTCGGCCACACCGTCCGACAGCTAATAGGTAGTTGGAAACCATGCAGTAAGTAGCATCTTCAATCCCCAGTGTTTCAGTGCAGCAACTGATTGTGATAGAGGATATAAAGACAATATTCACAAGAGAATCTTGAAGAAAAAAGAAACAAAGGAAAATATGTCAATTTTTCTGAACACGAAAGTAAGATATTCTACAGGTACAGTATTAATAAAAGAAGTGAACAAAATGTGTTTCATTATTTGTCTTTTAATGTTATTTTTCATCAGAGAAGTACTACAGTAATGTACTTATCATCCACGAAAACATGACTCCTTGCTCAGAGTCATGATAACAAAACCTCATTTATAACAAGAGCCCTGGTACAACAATTTAATTTTCATGGCCCCATGAAATTCGTTACATTGAGGTTTGACTTAATATGAATGAGTGCAACAATGTTCTGGTGTGGTTGATGGTCTGAGCAACATCAATTTGTGGGTGGTATCCCCACATGCCATGCAATACAATGTAAGAGTCAGCTGTGGCAGCAAACATCTCGGGACAAAGAAAGGAGTATATTTGCCTGCTAGCTAAAGTTCAAAAGTTAATCAGATTATGTTTACATGCTACTCAACTCCCAGAAGTTAAAAACGGAATATTGGAAAAAATTCTTCATTGTTATGTTTACATATTAAGGGCTGAAACACTTTTGCTAGATCAGTCAAACACTGCATCTGCAAATCAACTTTTTCGACTTAGTCAGCCCAATGGCTGATTCTCTTCAGTTAAATATTAAGAGTTAGACAATTTCACACTCAGCCTAATATTTCTACTTCTGCTTCCCTGCATAAAAAATTATTCCATCCACATTATGCAAAACTTTTTAAAAGCAAGACGTAATTTGAAAACAGAACCATGATTCAAAAACAGTTGTGCACTTACCAGGGAGCATAAATAGACGGTGGAAGTTGCAGTCTGGCAAATAGGACCGCATCTCTAGAATCAATATTGGATTAAAATTTTGCCACCATAAAGAGTACTCTACGAAGTTTCGGGATTGCAGCTAGATAACGTCGACCTCATGCCATGTTATTTTGGCTGAGAACAAATTCAGCCTTCTTCAGGTGTTTGTGCTGTAGATTGCTAGTTCGCATCGCTAAATGTATACCAAAAATTGGCGTGAAGGTGCATGCGCAAAGGCAGCTACTACATGAGCAACCTCTGTCGAGTTTTGCATCCTCTTCGAATATTGCTCTATCTATGAAGCACAGGCACATGCACAATGCGATATTACACATGCACTCCCGGTCAGAGTATGCACTCACTGAGTTGAATTTCAGTGGCAAAATTAATAAAATTAAATGTCGCTGGAGGTGTCACTGGCTGTGAGGTGTTTTCTTTCTGAAGAAATCAAAGAAATCACTGGGTCCCATGCCTTATCAAGCTGAAAGATGCCATCGCGGTTAATAAGAGCTTGCGCTAAAATAAACATACTTCCACTAATTCCTACATAATTCAATTCCAGAAGGATCTTGTCAAGGCCAAGGTTTCCATGGCAGAATAATCCATGGAATGTCCCATGGAGATACAACGTCCAGCATGCCGACTTAAATGGGCTGTGAACAATGAGTGTGGCGGTCATGTCCGATTCATCTTCCACGCACTGTTTGACCAATGTAAGCTTTGCCACACTGGCACAATATTCTGTAGGCTCCAGCCTTCTTTCTGCAATCCCAGATCAATGTTTGCTGAACACAGAAGAGTACAAGTCTTTGTATTCAGGCAGAAGATTAATCTGACATGATGTTTACTTAATATTCAGCCTACTTTCGATGGAATATCGCAAACTTTATGGAACACTTTGAGGGGAGAGCACCGGATTCAGCAGAACTTACAGTATTCTGAAAATATGTGGATCATACTTTTGTAGTGCAGTCTGGCACAACAGTGAAGAAGAACTTTCATGATTTTTGAAGAACATGAGTTCTATCCATGAGAATATCAAATTTAAAATGGAAGTGGAGAAGGGTGGCTGTCTTTGTCAGTCATACAGTGGATGGACTATTGGGAAATTCCTTTACGTTAACCATCCACAAGATCAGTAGGAAAAGGAGAGATTCACATCTGGAGTGTTCCTCAGGTAAGTTGACAGTATTTCGTCGAAATTGGGCCAAATATTAAGGAAACATTATGTCAAAGTAATCTTCCACCCTCCTACAAAAACTTGTGATCTCAGTTCAGCAAAGGATAATATGGGATTGGAGTCTACAGAATACCTTGCCAGTGTTGCAAAGCCTACAATGGTCAGACAGAGAGTATCCTAGTCAACATTGTCAAAAACTTTCTATGCAAATGCTATAAACACCGTTTTGCCTTTCCTTAGTCTATCTTGTAAGATATTGATGTAAGAAGTATTGTCTAATGTGTTCCTACATTTTTAAGGAATCCAAACTGATCTTCCCTGAGGTCCCATTCCACCAGTTTTTCCAATCATCTACAAAGAATTTGTGTTAGCATTTTGCAGCCGTCACTTATTAAACACCTGTCACCACCTGCTTTCTTTGGGATTGGAATTATTATATTCTTCTTGAAATCTGAGGGTACTTCACCTGTCTCATACATCTTGCTCACCAGATGGTATAGTTTTATCAGTGCTGGCTCTCCTACGGCTAGCAGTAGTTCTAATGGAATGTTGTCTACTCCCGGGGCCTTGTTTCGACTTAAGTCTTTCAGCACTGTGTCAAATTCTTTGCACTCTATCGTGTCTCCCTTCACATCTTCATCTACGTCCTCTTCCATTTCCATAATATTGCCCTGATCTACATCTCCCTTGTATAGGCTCGATATACTCCTTCGATCTTTCTTTTTTCCCTTTTCTTGCTTAGGACTGGTCTTCCATCTGAGCTCTTGATATGCATATAAATGGTTCTCTTTTCCTGTAGGTAGTATCCTTCTTACTCCTAGTGATATAGGGTTCTACATCCTTACATTTGTCATCTAGCCATCCCTGCTTAGCCATTTTGCATTTTCTGTTGATCTAATTTTTGAGACGTTCGCATTCCTTTTTGCCTGCATTATTTACTGCACTATGGTGACCATAAAACAAAACTTGTCAGCATATTTTGACCTTGCGGAGTCTTCCTGTAATGTATGAATAGAGTAATTTTTTATTGTACTAAGTACCTGATCAGTACTGCCCGTGGAGTTGTTAAGTATGGGTTGGAAAGCTACAAGTGGCCACAAAAGATGAAAATCAATACTCTGCTAGTATTGTAACTATGAGATTGGGTGGGAAAGAAAAATGTATCTGTGAAACACTTTAAATCAGAACAGTTCTAAGACCATTCTGGAGAGGAAAAAAGCTGTTGAAGTTGTTGCAAAAGCAAGATCTCCCAGTTATTTTCCCTTTCTTTTTTAAATAATCAATTTCAACTGTGCCAAGTTTGACACCATTTGCACTACGGTTCCTAGGTTGGCACCATTTCCATGTATAAATACTAGGTAGCATGGCGTAGACTACCTGGTCTACAAAGGTGTTATCTGCTGGCATAGAGTGCCGAGGGGGCAACTGTGAGCCAAGTCATGAGTGGGGACAGTGCTGGTCGGCTGCCTATAAAAGCTTCGCTGCAAGACTAGAGCAGCCTTGCTGATGTGAGGCTGCCCACACACACAGCAGTATTGTGGGCCTGCTGAACTTAGCAGACTTCAGGTGCCAGAGCATGTGGCTTGTTGACATCAGTCATAGTGTGTTGGCTTCCCCTTGCATTCAAGACAGGGAATTATGCTATCTATGTGATACGTATGCGGCTTCTGTGCCAAGCACGGTGATATATTTATGGATACTATAATACTGTGTTTGCTACATCAGCATTTCGTAACTACGGCCCATAAACAGTGCTTCACTAAACTGTGTTAATAAAATGGCTCTGAGCACAATGGGAATTAACTTCTGAGGTCATCAGTCCCCTAGAACTTAGAACTACTTAAACCTAACTAACCTAAGGACATCACACACGTCCATGCCCGAGGCAAGATTGGAACCTGCGACACTCTGGCCGGCAAACTGTGTTAACACTGAAACAATGGAAAAGCAAGGATTGGATGTCACAATATAATGAAAAGGATAGTTGCTACTCACCACATAGTGGAGATGCGGAATTACAGAAAGGCACAACAAAATTACTGTCGGAAAGTTAGCGTACTCTGTGTAGAATCGAATTGGTATCCCGTCAGGTCCAGTGGACTTTCCTCTGTTGAGTGATTCCAGTTGCTTTTCTATTCCTTGGACACTTACTTCGATGTCAGCTATTTTTTCGTTTGTGAGAGGATTTAGAGAAGGAACTGCAGAGCGGTCTTCCTCTGTGAAACAGCTTTGGAAAAAGGAATTTAGTATTTCAGCTTTACGCGTGTCATCCTCTGTTTCAAAGCCATCATCATTCCGGAGCGTCTGGATATGCTGTTTCGAGCCACTTACTGATTTAACGTAAGACCAGAACTTCCTAGGATTTTCTGTCAAGTCAGTACATAGAATTTTACTTTCGAATTCACTGAACGCTTCACGCATAGCCATCCTTAAGCTAACATTGACATCGTTTAGCTTCTGTTTGTCTGAGAGGTTTTGGCTGCGTTTAAACTTGGAGTGAAGCTCTCTTTGCTTTCGCAGTAGTTTCCTAACTTTGTTGTTGTACCACGGTTGGTTTTTCCCGTCCCTCACAATTTTACTCGGCACTACTCAACATTGTCAATGTCGGAACAGAAATTTTCGTTTTGGCCAGTTCAGTAGTCTGAAATCTGCCTTCTATTACTCTTGCTAAACAGATAAACCTTCCTCCCTTTTTTTATATTCCTATTAACTTGCATATTCAGGGATGCTGCAACGGCCTTATGATCACTGATTCCCTGTTCTGCACATACAGAGTCGAAAAGTTCGGGTCTGTTTGTTATCAGTAGGTCCAAGATGTTACCTCCACGAGTCGGTTCTCTGTTTAATTGCTCGAGGTAATTTTCGGATAGTGCACTGAGAATAATGTCACTCGATGCTCTGTCCATACCACCCATCCTAAACATCTGAGTGTCACAGTCTATATCTGGTAAATTGAAATATCCACGTAAGACTATAACATGCTGAGAAAATTTATGTGAAATGTATTCCAAATTTTCTCTCAGTTGTTCTGCCACTAATGCTGCTGAGTCGGGAGGTCAGTAAAAGGAGCCAATTATTAACCTAAAAACACAAAACTCATCGAAAGCAATTTGTTGTTACAAAGTATTGCACAGTCTTCATCCCAAAGCCTTTTCACTGTCAGCAGATGCTTGTGTGCAAAGTTTGTTTCGTTGTAAATGGCACATTTTCTTTGGAAATAAAAATTTATTTTACTCTTATTCTCTCGTTCATGTTTTCTTGCTGCAGTATTATACTGCAGTAGTGGGCTAAAGTAAGATTCTTTGTAAGAGTATCAGTTTTTACAAATAGAAATAACAAAAATTTAAGTGGAAAGTAAAACAATGAAAAATTCACTGACCTCTAAAAAATTCCTAGGTTTTCCCTAGATGAAAAAATTACTGGGTTCTTCCAGTATTTCCCATTTGTCCTGGGGCATATACAATCTGGAATATTTTATGATTAAAGGGACTGTCTCCCTGGTCATGTGCAAAATGATTTGCTCATGCTATTATAGAATAAGGCATGGGATAAACATTAGGTTTTGCCAAAAAAATAGGCACAAATTTAGCCTTAAATGACGCTCGTTTTCTGGTTCCTAAATACAGGATACAACACTAGTATTTCTATTCCTCTGGCATGTTGTTGTTGTTGTTATTGTTGTTGTGGTCTTCAGTCCTGAGACTGGTTTGATGCAGCTCTCCATGCTGCTCTATCCTGTGCAAGCTTCTTCATCTCCCAGTACCTACTGCAACCTACATCCTTCTGAATCTGCTTAGTGTATTCATCTCTTGGTCTCCCTCTACGATTTTTATCCTCCACGCTGCCCTCCAATACTAAATTGGTGATCCCTTGATGCCTCAGATCATGTCCCACCAACCGGTCCCTTCTTCTTGTCAAGTTGTGCCACAAATTCCTCTTTTCCCCAATTCCATTCAATAGCTCCTCATTAGTTATGTGATCTACCCATCTAATCTTCAGCATTCTTTTGTAGCACCACATTTCGAGAGCTTCTATTCCATTCTTGCCCAAACTATTTATCGTCCATTTTTCACTTCCATACATGGCTACACTCCAAACAAATACTTTCAGAAACGACTCCCTGACACTTAAATCTATACTCAATGTTAACATATTTCTCTTCTTCAGAAACACTTTCCTTGCCATTGCCACTCTATATTTTATATCCTCTTTACTTCGACCATCATCAATTATTTTGCTCCCCAAATAGCAAAACTCCTTTACTACTTTAATTGTCTCATTTCCTAATCTAATTCCCTCAGCATCACCCGACTTAATTCGACTACATTCCATTATCCTCGTTTCGCTTTTGTTAATGTTCATCTTATATCCTCCTTTCAAGACACTGTCCATTCCGTTCCCGTTCAACTGCTCCTCCAAGTTCTTTGCCGTCTCCGACAGAATCACGGTGTCATCGGCGAACCTCAACATTTTTATTTCTTCTCCATGGATTTTAATACCTACTCCGAATTTTTCTTTTGTTTCCTTCACTGCTTGCTCAATATACAGATTGAATAACATCGGGGAGAGAGTGCAACCCTGTCTCACTCCCTTCCCAACCACTGCTTCCCTTTCATATCCCTTGACTCTTATAACTGCCATCTGGTTTCTGTACAAATTGTAAATAACCTTTCGCTCCCTGTATTTTACCCCTGCTACCTTCAGAATTTGAAAGAGAGTATTCCAATCAACATTGTCCAAAAGCTTTCTCTAAGTCTACAAATGCTAGAAACGTAGGTTTGCCCTTCCTTAATCTAGCTTCTAAGATAAGTCGTAGGGACAGTATTGCCTCACGTGTTCCAACATTTCTACGGAATCCAAACTGATCTTCCTCGAGGTCGGCTTCTACTAGTTTTTCCATTCGTCTGTAAAGAATTCGCGTTAGTATTTTGCAGCTGTGACTTATTAAACTGATAGTTCGGTAATTTTCACATCTGTCAACACCTGCGTTCTTTGGGATTGGAATTATTATATTCTTCTTGAAGTCTGAGGGTATTTCGGCTGTTTCATACATCTTGCTCACCAGATGGTAGAGTTTTGTCAGGACTGGTTCTCCCAAGGCCGTCCGTAGTTATAATGAAATGTTGTCTACTCCCGGAGCCTTGTTTCAATAAAGGTCTTTCAGTGCTCTGTCAAACTCTTGATGCAGTATCGTATCTCCCATTTCATCTTCATCCACATCCTCTTCCATTTCCGTAATATTGTCCTCCAGTACACTGCCCTTGTATAGACTCTCTATATTCTCCTTCCACCTTTCTGCTTTCCCTTCTTTGCTCAGAACCGGGTTTTCATCTGAGCTCTTGATGGTCATCATGCAAGTGGTTCTCTAGCCATCCCTACTTAGCCATTTTGCGCTCCCTGCCGATCTCATTTTTGAGATGTTTGTATTCCTTTTTGTCTGCTTCATTTACTGCATTTTTATATTTTCTCCTTTCATCTATTAAATTCAATAATTCTTCTGTTACTCAAGGATTTCTACTAGCCTTCATCTTTTTACCTACTTGGTCCTCTGCTGCCTTCACTACTTCAGCCCTCAAAGCTACCCATTCTTCTTCTACTGTATTTCTTTCCCCCATTCCTGTCAATTGTTCCCTTATGCTCTCCCTGAAACTCTGTACAACCTCTGGTTCTTTCAGTTTATCCAGGTCCCATCTCCTTAAATTCCCACCTTTTTGCAGTTTCTTCAGTTTTAATCTACAGGTCATAACCAATAGATTGTGGTCAGAGTCCACATCTGCCCCTGGAAATGTCTTACAATTTAAAACCTGGTTCCTAAATCTCTGTCTTACCAGTACATAATCTATCTGAAACCTGTCAGTATCTCCAGGCTTCTTCCATGTATACAGCCTATTTTTAAGATTCTTAAACCAAGTGTTAGCTATGAGTAGCCCCAATCCATACTCACGTACTAAGTTTCCTTCTCTCCCTTTTCCTACTACTGAATTCAAGCCACCCATGACTATTAAATTTTCGCCACCCTTCACTATCTGAATAATTTCTTTTATTTCATCATACATTTCTTCAATTTCTTTGTCATCTGCAGAGCTAGTTGGCATATAAACTTGTACTACTGTAGTAGGCGTGGGCTTTGTGTCTATCTCGGCCACAATAATGCGTTCACTATGCTGTTTGTAGTAGCTTACCCGCACTCCGATTTTTTTATTCATTATTATACCTACTTCTGCATTACCCGTATTTGATTTTGTATTTATAACCCTGTATTCACCTGACCAAAAGTCTTGTTCCTCCTGCCACCAAACTTCAGTAATTCCCACTGTATCTAACTTTAACCTATTCATTTCCCTTTTTAAATTTTCTAACCTTCCTGCCCGATTAAGTGATCTGACATTCCACACTCCGATCCGTAGAACACCAGTTTTCTTTCTCCTCATAACGATGTCCTCTTGAGCAGTCCCCGCCCGGAGATCCGAATGGGGGGACTATTTTACCTCCGGAATATTTTACCCAAGAGGACACCATCATTATTTAATCATACAGTAAAGCTGCATGCCCTCGGGAAAAATTACGGCTGTAGTTTCCCCTTGCTTTCAGCCGTTCGCAGTACCAGCACAGCAAGGCCGTTTTGGTTAATGTTGCAAGGCCAGATCAGTCAATCATCCAGACTGTTGCTCCTGAAAAGGCTGCTGCCCCTCTTCAGGAACCACACATTTGTCTGACCTCTCAACAGATACCCCTCCATTGTGGTTGCACCTACGGTACAACTATCTGCATCGCGGAGGCACGCAAGGCTCCCCACCAACGGCAAGGTCCATGGTTCATGTGGGGAGGTCCTCTGGCATATGTCCACATTTTTGACAATAGTTTAAAACATTTGAAAATTTATGTTTCAGTTTCTTTATACCAACTACATTTCCCTCTCCTATTCCATTTTCATTCATATTACTCCAGAGATCACTGAGGTACTGTTAGTGTGCTTTTTCAGCTATGGGACTGTAGGCGAGTTTATCGCAATTCCCTCAGTACTCCGTATGCTCATTTCATTGTTTTGTGTACTTCTCTTCCTGCTACAGCTGTTTGCTTTTATAGTCAACCAATGGAAAATGCGAGATGGAATAGTAACAATATGAGAACGATAGACTGCTACTCATCATATAGATGAGACATTGACTGTCAGACGCAACTGCTAAATATTACTGGCTATTGAACTAAGTCCTCCTCCACATATGTGCATAACAAAACAAAAATTCTGTTTTGTCTAAGGAAAGACTTAAAAGGGAATGGTCCTATTGGACATGTCAAAAGCTACCCTGAAGTTTTTGATGCAGGAAGAACACACCAAAGGAAATGCAGTCAGTATTATAGCTGCTAACATGCACTGAAAAAAAGTGTTATAGCTTCTCTATTTTTCTGCATGAAGAACCAACGCTTACAGCCCTAGCGCATGGATCAATGAATAAGCAAAGGCAGTGGTGACAAGATGGTGTAGTGCCGTGTAGTGCAAAGTCCAACGGGCACACATAAGTGAATTGTAAGCACTTAAGCCATACCAAAAGCATCTCAAATTATTTTCTAAATAATTTGCAGTTCATATCGACAACTGTTGAAGATGCAATCATTACACAAGTCACTAGCAGAAGAAAGAAAATCAAGGCTGTGCATGATAGTACATTACATACATCAATTGGGACTTCAATTTGTTGACATTAAATATTTCATAACAATTCCTGTAGCACATTTCTTATAATTTTTAAATAATGTATATTTTGCTAACAATGAAACAGTCCTCGTTTATTCCCTGTAGTCACCACAAACAAGTGATGTGTGTTCTAGGTGAGGAAAACATTCTGCTTACACCTGACAAAATTAACGCATTCGGGCACTCAGAAGTTACTAGTTTTATTTAGACAGAACTGAAATTGAGTAGGAAATGCTCATGGCTGTTGTTTTGCAGTTGTGCTGTGTACTGGGCGTACTTAACACATTTCGTAATATGTGGTGATGCAAACTGACAATGCAGATATGCCTGAAGTTTAACAATACTGTTCCACTAATAAACCTGAAATAATACAGAGGTATCGGAAATTATAGTGCCCTCCCTGCAATTTTTTGAAAAATGCTTTACGCTGTCGAAATTTTTCTCATTGAGAGGCTGAATCGTGCACCATTAGTTCTGGGTGGAATCTGACTTACATTAAAAGTCTTCTTGTCATCGTCCTAAAGGGGTGTCGTAATGTCCAGCCCAAGAGTCTAACGAAAGCAAAGAATTATTTTCTGCAAATGGTACGCAGACATTTGAGACGGAATACTTAAAACTGCTGTCTTCCATTTTTACACATTTTGCTATGTCAATCGCAAGACTTCTGCAAATAAAGTCTTTTTTTGTTTATTTTTAATCCTAATATGCCCTGATATTCCTGAAGAAAGAAATAAAACTATGGAAACAGTAATCCACTGATAGGAATCACTGGCATTATTATATTACTTATGTGTCATAGCATTATCAACTGCAGAACTTACTGTCTATGTTCTTTTTTTTTCTTTTCTTCACTCAAAATGATAAGGTGCGGTTTGCAAATTGTTCATTCAAGAAACCTGGCTGTCTGTCTTTACACACAGGATTTTAGGGGAGAAAAGAAGTTTCCTCTTCACTTCCACTACAAATTTCTCTGCACTATGTGATCAAAAGTATCCAGACATCTGGCTGAAAATGACTTAAAAGTTCATGGCACCCTCCATTGGTAATGCTGGAATTCAGTATGGTGTTGGCCCACCCTTAGCCTTGATGACAGATTCCACTCTTGCAGGCATACATTCAATCAGGTGCTGGAAGGTTTCTTGGGGAATGGCAACCCAGTCTTCACAGAGGGCTGAACTGAGGAGAGGTATCGATGTCTGTTGGTGAGGTCTGGCACGAAGTCGGCGTTCCAGAACACCCCAAAGATTCAGGTCAGGGCTTTATGCAGACCAGTCCATTACTGTCATGTAAACACTCTGCCACATGCCTTGTGTTGTGAACAGGTGCTCAAACGTGTTGACAGATGCAATCGCCATCCCCGAATTGCTCTTCAACAGCGGGAATCAAGAAGGTACTTAAAACATCAATGTAGGCCTGTGCTGTGATAGTGCCACGCAAGACAACAAGGGGTGCAAACCCCCTACATGGAAAACATGACCACACCGTAACACCAAGGCCTCCAAATTTTACTGTTGGCACTACACACACTGGCAGATGGTGTTCACTGGGCATTCACCTTACCCATATACCCTGCCATCGAATCGCCACATTGTGTACCGTGATTCGTCACTCCACACGACATTTCTCCACTGTTCAATCGTCCAATGTTTACGCTTCGTACACCAAGTGAGGTGTCATTTGGCATTTACTGGTGTGATCTCACGTACAGATGTACGACACAAGTGAGACCCAATCACCAGACAACGTTCAAAGTTAGTGAGTTCCGCGGAGCGCCCTATTCTGCTCTCTCACAATGACTAATGACTCCTGAGGTCGCTGATATGAAGTATGTGGCAGCCCAATGCACCTGATATTAAAAATGTTTGTTTTTGGAGGTGTTTGGATACTTTTGATCACATAGTGTACCCATTAATGCCATTTCTATAGGAGTTTACTTGAGGTGTCCTTCATAATTCTGTGACTTTCTTTTTGTATAATTTCCTAAATCTATTCAACCACATTGAAAAATCAGTATTATTATCTTCTTTGTAATTCAGAGGACCATTAACCGTTTTCCCATTTATGAAATTCACATTTTACGAAATGAAACAGGCTTTGTACACTGTTTCAATTTAAGCATTTTGTCCCTCCTTTGGTTAACCAAAATATTTACAGCATTTCTTTCTCCATGAAAGCTGTTACTATACATGTTTGCTTTGGGCTTGGGAAATACTCTTATTTCTTTTGTGGAATTTAATTACCACAACAATCATCGTTTGAACCACAATTCACAGAACCAACTGAGTTATTCATGTTTCTGCTAACACTTCCAAAATTTCTAACGAAATGTTAACATCATTGGACTGAGTGAGCAAGAAATTAACTAATAAATAACACACACATACCAGGTGTACCGGTATGAAATGAGTGTTAAGATACAAATGTGTTGATAGGGAACATTGGTTATGAACAAGCCTTAATTTTTTTTTGCGTGGTTGGTATGACATCTGTCAAAGATATTTAGTACACATCAAGTCATGGAACAAACAACTTCATATGTTTTCATCGTGTTAACAATGTCGAATTTTGTACCAGAAAGAAATGATTTGCGGAAAGCATTAATTTTGTATTTTAATTTGAAAAATAGTGCTACAGAGTCACATTGAATGCTTGTCGAGGCATATGGTGATCATGCTCTATCAGAAGCAACATGCAAAAGATGGTTTCAACGGTTCAGAAATAATTATTTTGATGTAAGAAATGAAGAACGTGGAAGACCACCAAAAAAGTTCGAAAATGCCAAATTGCAAGCAATATTGGATGAAGGTGATACTTTGAGTCAGAAGCAAATGGCAGCAATGCTAAATGTTCAGTATTCAGTTTATTCACCATTGACCACTTACAGCGGAATAGGTCTGAACATTAAATATAAATTAACAATAACTTTAGAATAAAGTTTTTACAATTTAATTCCTTTTCTTTTAGGAATATTCTTATATACTAATGTCAATGATTATTTCAAAATATCCTGTTATCTTATAAAATGGGTGTTTGAGTAACCAGTCATAAATCTTACATTTGAAAATATTACTGGCCAGTGACTGAGCAGATGCTGGAAGTTTATTGGAGAGTTTTAAACTCATTATTTTGTGTGAGTTTGCAGTCTTTGTGAGTCTGTGTCTTGGTATGTCGAAGTCCTATTTGTCTCTGGTGTTGTGGGGATGTATGTTCTCTCTGGTCTCAAACTCATTTAAGTTGCTTTTGACATAAAGCAGTGCTGTGTAGATGTATAGGTTCGCAACAGTTAATATCATTTGCTTGATAAAGAGGGGGCAGCAGTGTTCCTTGGTCTTAACTTTGCTCATTATTCTGATTACTTTTTTTTTTAATTTTCAGAATTTCACTGACAAAGCAAGAATGTCCCCATAACAATATGCCGTAGGAAATGTGTGACTGAAACAGGCCAAAATATACCACCTTTAGATACTCATCAGTGACAACCTCTGTCAGCCTCCAGATGAGACAACACACTCTTGCTATTCTCTTGCAGATATGGCTAATGTGTTCCTCCCAGTTTAAATCTGAATCAATGTGGAGTCCTAACAATTTGACTGACTTTCTTTCAACAGCTGTTGTTAAACCCAGAATTAGTTCTCATGTTTTATCACGATTACATAGGAGTTCATTAGAACAAAACCAATTCATTACTAGTTCTAGTTTTTCCTGTGTTGCCTGATGCAGTTCTGTTGCATCATAGTGTGTATTGAGCAATGTTGTGTCGTCTGCATAACACACAACTGAATTTGCTCCTACATGGTAAGGTAAGTCATTAATTGCAATGATCAACAGAAAAGGACCTAGGACCAAGCCCTGAGGCACCCCAGTCCCAACTTCCTTCAACGAGGAGCATCTATTTTTAATTGATATTAACTGTCTCCTGTTACTTACGTATGATTCGATTACATCTAAAGATGGTTTGTGTATGGCATTAAATTCCAGTTTTGCAAGTAGGGTGTTAGATGGTATGCAGTCCAAGGCTTTGCTAAGATCACAAAGTACAACTGATACTAGATCTTTATTTTCGAATGCAGTTAACACCTGCTTAACAACTTCAGTGACAGCAGTAGTGGTATTTTTACCATGTCGATATGCAAACTGTCTGTTGGAGAGGAGATCATGCTTTTGAAAATATTTATTTGGTTGACTGTACATTAGACATTAGATATTCAAAAACTTCAGAGAAAATTGGGACAATAGAAACTGGTCGATAGTTTTGGGGTGGATGCTTATCTCCCTTTTTAAAGACTGGTATAACTTTAGCAGTTTTGAGTGCATCTAGGGAAAACTCCAGAATTCTAAACACATATTAAAAATGAAAGAAAGAGGTTGACAGATAAGGTGGATTATTTTTTTCCCTGCATAGTTACAAAACCAGTAACAGTCCATACTTTTGGAGTAGGTGAACCTTACCACAACTTTTACAATATCCTATGGGGTGACAACATTCCAGTGGAAAGTATACCTCCTATGGGGCACAGCACCAAGATGATCTAGTGCATACATGCCATTTTGCTTGATTTTGTTTTTCAGCTCACTCACTGAGGTTAGGAAGTAATTATTTACTACTTCTGGGACCAGCACTGCATCTTGTGTATGGGTTTGTGAACTATATTGGTTGATGATATCCCATGCTGCTTTAAATTTGTTGGGAGCACTTTCAATGTAATGTTCACATGCCTGTTTTTTGGCCGAGGACTGTTTGTCTTTGTAGATTTTTTTTACATTTTAGATAAGCTCTATAAGAAGTATTATCTAGCTCTGATCCTTGTTTATAAGAATTTTTATATATTCTGTACAGTCTGAGCATCTCCTCCCTAGTGAGAGCTACCGTATTTACTCGTATATAAGCCGTACTTTTTTCCGGTTTTTTGTAATCCAAAAAAACACCTGCGGCTTAGAATCGAGTGCAACGTAAGTGGAAGTTCTGAAAAATGTTGGTAGGTGCCGCCACAACTAGCTTCTGCTGTCGAATATATGTAGCACTACACAGGCATGCTTTGCAGGCACAAAGATAAATACTTGCGCCAAAACCTCTGCGTCAGTAAATAAATCAAAAAAGGTGGAAGACTAGCTTTTTTCTTCGCCCTAAGTTTCGACCAATGCATTTTCATACATTATCCAACGAAATAAATACAAATTCCGTATTGTTCATCTTCGAATGTAGCAGTATTTCAATGTACTATGAAAATCCGACTGGCAAGACTGGGATGTTTGTCAATATGGCCAACTCTACGTTCTGAATTTTTTCCTACCTGTGAGAAGAGATGGTTGCTAAAAGGAACTTTTATGAACTGTGAATCATATGCAGTATTCTCTTCACCATAAGAATAATACGAATATAAACATTTTGCCATGTTTGTTTCATGTTTGCTGGTATCTCATTTAAATCCTGCCTGCCTAATAAACTACGAAACTAGAGTGAGACAACATTAAACACGGAAGAATATACATATCATGTCATGTTTATGTTCTTATTATTCTTATGCCTAATAGTCATACAGTCAGAAATGAAGCACAGCAATTGGCTAGATTTTTAAATCTAAAATGACTAATTTCTGTGCAGAATGTTATGTACTAAAGAGGCGTCTACAAACAGAGAAAATTTTTCGCTAAACTCTCGTTCAAAACTTTTATCATACACAGTATATTATTTGGTTCTTGTTGATCATTATCAAAGAAAGTAGCAGTGTAAGTAACAACAAATAGCAGTCTCTTGCCATTGTTACACTAATGAGACACGAGACGATTCCTCTTTTTTTTTATATTGTAAGCGGCAATAGTGTGCACAAAAGCAAGCCATGCCACGAGCTGCAACAGGTGGTAAACACTCATTATCAGAATGCGACAAACAGTGCATGACACAGTACAGAAATACATTTTCAGCTTAGAGTGACCTAAACACCTATAACAAAGAGAACGGCACTTATCAGATGAAAGAAAAATAAACAAATAATTCAAACCAGATGAAGCACGTGAAACAGGAAGGGTACCCGTATAAATACGGATGGAGCACCTGACGCATATCAATAGCTACCTGGTAAAGTTTAACTGCTAAGCTTACAACTCGAAGCAAACCACTGTAGCTGTATCATCATTCATTCGACCTAAATTGTGTCTCATATTACAATGGACCAACTTTGTTTCGATTTGGAGGTGCGGCCTAAAACTTTTCTCTCCCCTCGAATTTCGAGTCTCAAATTTCAGGTGCGACTTACAGATTCTGGAAATCTTTTTTTTTCCCCTTTATTTCAAGTCTCATTTTTTAGGGGTGGCTTAGATTCGAGTGCGGCTTAGATTCGAGTAAATACGGTAGCTCATCTGTATACCATTTTAGCTGTTTGTTTTTCTTTTTATGCTTAGGGCTACTTTTGATTATTGGTGAGCAGGAGTACCATAACTCTGTGAGTATTTTCAGGAAGTTGTTAAACACCATTTCACCAGCTCCCTTCTCAGGTTGTGTGTTGTATACAAAGTCCCAGTTAACATCAGATAATCTGTCAATGAATAAATTAATATATTCATCTATCTGTCATCTTACCCATGTGGCATTAGACTTGATTCTGACTGATTTGTCTGATTTAGACAACTGATCACAGCAGAATGTTAAAATCAATGGTTCATGATCAGCTAGGGCTCCACTGGCAAGTCTGACATCATACATATCTCTAGGAAAATTTACTATATTATCTAAGCATGCATTATCCCATGTTCAAGATTTATTTCTCGAAACATACTAGATATATTCCTGCCATGGCTGTCTGTTAGAAAAAGCACACTGTCCTTTTTACCTGATGTACCCTGTTTATTATCATTTTCCCCAGAGTGATTATTCGTTTTCAGTGCATTGTCTTTTGAATGGACTGGATCATTTACACTGTCTTCAACACCGTCACTGGACTGCAGAACACCGTATTTGTTTTCATCCGTAAATGTAACTGCTGTTGCAAAATTCGTTGTTATTTTTCCAGCTAAAGTTCTACCTTTGTGTCTCTCTTCTATCCACATGGACGATTTGTACCCTAAGTCAGGTGCCACTTCACTTGATTTGTCCTACGACCGTAGTTCCTGATTTTCATTCCTGAGTGTGGTGATTTCGCTTCTTAAAGTGTTGACTAAGAATTGTAGACCTGAAACTCAATCTCTTAAATGTGTTATTTTGACATTACAATTCTTGCAAACTCCCTTTTTTAGCACACAACTGTAACTTTTTCTCGTATTAAAGTTTCACACTTCTATACTCTTGGCCATCTTGAATAAATCAATGAAAACAATTTCTGACAGTTTGAAAGCTATCGGAAATCCAAAAGTGTGGAAAATGGGTGCCACATGAATGGAATGAAAGACAGATGAAAGCCAAAAAACCATTTGTCAAATTTTGCTTCAATACATGAAAGAAAATCAATTTTGCATCGAATTGTTACTGGCGATCAAAAATGGATTTATTTTAAGAATCCTAAACGGGAAAAATCATGGGTTAATTCAGGACAACCATCAACATCGACTGCAAAACCAGATCAATTCGGCGAGAAGACAATGCTCTGTGTTTAGTGGGATCAGAAAGGTGTGGTATATCATGAGCTTCTAAAACCCGGTGAAACTGAATACTAATCACTACAGATAACAAATGATCAATCTGAACTATGCATTGATCGAAAAAAGACCAGAATGGGCCAGAAGACATGGCAAAGTAATTTTTTTACACGACAATGCACCTGGACACAGAGCAAAACTGGTTCAGAATACAGTCAAAACACTTGGCTGGGAGCTGCTACTCCACCACCGTATTCACCAGACTTGGCCCCTTCCAATTACAATTTGTTTTCATCAATGGGACATGCATTGGCTGAGGAACACTTCGATTCCTACGAAGAAGTCGAAAATTGGGTGCCTGATTGGTTTGCTTCAAAAGACGAATATTTCTATTGGCGTGGTGTCCACCAATTGCCAGAAAGGTGGTCAAAATGTATAGAAAGCAATGGTCAGTACTTTGAGTAATATGTTTTTACTTTTCAATTCAAAATTAGTGTTTCATTTTCAAAAAAAAAAAAAAAAAAAAAAAAAAAAAAAAAAATTCATACCGGTACACCTGGTAGGTATTCAGGAGAAGTAGGTGATTTCAAATGCACACCATGTTGTTCTTTCCTCTTTGCGAGGTTGAAAACATTAATAGGGTTTCACATTACTGTGAAACTCTGGAAACTGCACAAGAACGATGGTATTAGGAGGCATACACTAAGAAATCCCAAAGATAATTTATTCAGTTTTACCCCCACTGTTAACACTTACGCGATACTGCAAAGGCAACTGGTAATTATTATGGATATTGAATGAATTGCAAATTCAAGTGAATGGTAACTGAACAATTGTGTCAGAGAAACTTTCAACAGAAACTGAAGTTCACACCATGGCAGCAGTGTAAATTTTGCCAGCCACCTAGTGAGCTACTAATTTGGCAAACTTCAACAAGAAATACACATAAATACAGTTGCAGTATGTCTTAGCAGCTAATACTTTGACAGTGTTTGTCAATCAGCATATTCTTGCTGTATAAAAACAGTTTATAGCAGGTTTTGACATGTTGGATTGGACAGTTCCCTTGTTAGTCTAACAGCTAACAATATCTTGCTCTCTTTCTCCACAGTGTCTGTTTGCCACTCATTGTCTATTCTATGACGAGCAGCAATCTATCCTTTCCATATTATTTTATAGTCAGTTACATTACTTTGTACAACTTCTTTCTCGTCTCTTCACGTATTAAATTCTTCAAATGATTATGCATCTTCAGTTCGAAGGCATTTTGAAATACACTATCTGACCCTCAGCAATCTTGCGTCTCAGTAAGCTGGCTTACATCCCCGCAAATTACGCATGCATGACAGTTAATTATTGTACACAACAATGTTTTTAGTTAATTATAATGTTAAAACAATGCTATACGTATTTCAAATTGTGAATTTCTTTATAGACCAGTGTCACGGCTCCTAAAAAGAAAAATGCTACGCTATACCCCAAGTAGAAACTCTAAATTTTTGGAAAGTTGTACCAAGGTTCTCTGCAGAAAGCTGCAGAGTACAATATTGGATGGGCAACAACTTATGACATCGAAAAGAAAGAAGATGCTATGTGACAGTGCACAACCCAAATAGATAATAAGTTGGGAAAATGCAAGGTAGTGTGACAGAGTGCAAAGGAATAAATGGATGCATCTGTTTACAGATGATTCATACAACATAGTAAATGAATTCCAGTCAGTGACCCATAAACAAAGGAAAAAGCATTTGCACTTAAACAATTTGGCAGCAATAACCAGCAAAAATAACACAGCATGAAGCAGCCAAAAGTCCCTGGTGAAAATTGACCAACTAGCGAAAAATATCCAGAAGAGGTTGTAAGGAAAATAACACAGGAAGAAGATTTAACTGGTGATGCCTTGTACAAGGTTGATGAAACTGGCCTCTTTGATAACATGTTTCCTCGAAAAAACAATTAGCTGCCAACGACGAGAAGGAATCCCTTATGTACAAACAACAGAAACACAGTGTAATAATATTAGCGTGTTGTAGCACAAATGGCAGTCATAAACTAGTGTTCATGTTGATTGCTAAATCTGAATATCCACTGTTTTCAACACAGCAAAAAAAAAATACTAACAATGCAACATTCTGCACATAAGAAAGTGATGATAGAAAGAAAAATGTTCCCTCTCAGTGGTTCCACATCACATTTATACCAGCTGTGAGGAATGAGCTGAAGAAATTTTGCAATCAATTAAAATGTCATTACAGACATGCACCTCCTGTCTCCTTGTACAACGAATGTGCAGCAGAAGCACGGGGTAAAATGCAGAATTCTACCATAATGAAGAGCTGTGGAAAAGTATGGCCATCCACTTATGCACAGCAGGAGCCAATAATGAGCGCAGCAATGGGCCGGTCACTGTGGAATCAATTGCCAACACTACATTAAGATGTTTCACAAGCTTCCAGGAAGAGGAGAAATTTATGAGTAAGACTATGTTAAGTGGCTGAATGAAGAAAACTGAGACCACACTTTAACAGTTGAAAAAATAATCAGAAGTGTGGAGGAAAGTAATCAAGAAGAGGACATGGGAGATAGGAGCTGCAGACACCTTTCTGGAGTACATCATGCAACAACTAGATACTTGCAGTACCAATGTAATGCTCCTAAAGTGGATGCCACCATCAAGTATCATCATTTCAATGTCTATAAATTCAGGACATTTCATAGAGAGTGATACTACTGTATAAGTTTTCTATGAAAATGAATGTATGTTTGGATTAAAGAAAGTACAGTCCAAATGCTGAAACTTATGCTGATATGGTGCGCGTGCGCACACGCATACATGTGCGTGCTAGCACGCGCCCCCCCCCCCTTCCCCCCACACAGAGAGAGAGAGAGAGAGAGAGAGAGAGAGAGAGAGAGAGAGAGAGAGAGAGAGAGAGATCAGCCATATCATCATGACCACCAACCTAATATTGCTATAAACCCATCCAAGCAGTACCCAGAGTCACCTGGTGAGGAATGACTGCTGTCAGACACATGCACAGAGCATGCAGTATCATGGAGTGTGCTGTCCGTTTGTAGAATGGGGAAGCTGGGCGATTGATCTGAGCTTGACTGAGGGCAGATTGTGATGGCTCGAAGGTTCGGTACGAGCATTTCAGAAAGTATACGACACTGGCAAAACCGTAGTGAAACCAAGTTCAGATGTCGTGGGGTTGGACGGCCACCTGTCATTACAGATTTTAGACACTGTAGACTGAGCAGACTGGTAAAACAGCACAGGCGGAGAACTGTGACAGAACTGACATCAGACTTTAATGCTGGCCAGAGTACAAGTGTGTGCGAGCACAAAATGCACTGCATACTCCTAACGATGGGCCTTCGCAGCTGACAATTTATACATGTGCCAATGTTGGCATCGGTGACTATGACTGAAATGGGCATGTGATCGTCAGCACTGGACACTGGCACAGTGACAGATTGCTGCATGATATGATGGATCCCAATATCTTCATTTTCCAGGGAAACTGCTTCTTGACACCTTTACTGCAAGATGCACGGGTCGAGTGGAGCTCATGCAAGGCACCATGACAGCCAAGGAGTATCATACATTACTTGCAGACCATGTACACCCCTCATGACGGTCACGTTTCCCGATGGCTGTGGCATTTTTCAACACAATAATGTGCCACATCACTAGGCCAGGAGCATAATGGAGTAGTTGGACGAACTCAGTGGTGAGTACCAACTGATGATATGTCCTCCCCCCCCCCCCCCCCCAAACTAGCGAGATCTGAACACAATCAAACACATCTGGAATGTGATTGAACATGACGTCAGAGCTCCCCTCCCCAGAATTTACAGGAATTGGGTGGTGGTGGTGGTGGTGGTGGTGGTGCCAACTCCCTCCAGCAACCTACCAGGGCCCCATTGCTTCCATGCCACAACACATCACCACCACTGCTAACCATGCCAAAGGTGGACGTACCAGCTGTTAGGTATGAGGATCGTAATGTTCTGGCTGATTAGTGTACATACAAAGAATGACTATATTAACGAGAGTTTAAGAGTATACAAACAAAGCTTCTAAAACCTTTACTAGGTATCCACAGGCGTATTTGGCTACTGAGAAAAAGCTTCGAACATGTCAGTATGTAAACAGTGAAGTACACTGTACATTACTGTAATCATGCTGATACAGCGTTTGAGGCACTGTCATTTATATTTGAAGATCAACCAGTTTACCCAATGGTGCAACCAGATCAGTATGCTACCTTCAGGACCAATGGAGAGAGACCGTTCACTCACTTAATGGACAGCGCGGACAGTGTCGTGAGCTGGGGGCACTGCTGAGCCACACGCTCGACGACGGCTGCGGGGCAGCGGCAGAGCTCTACTGACTCCAGGCAGGGAACGCGGCCTATGTTGGCACAGAACGCCGCCCACCACTCGTCAGCACGGCCCGCCGGCACCAGCATCTTCCTCATGTCCAGGTGGCGAGTGCCACGCTTCGCCAAAGTTGCCACGCATCCTTTCCAGTCAGCAACAGGCGAATTTTTCAGCCGTACTGTCTGCCACTGCAAAAGAGGAAACGAGGAATAATGGCAACATGGGCTACTAACAAATGCAGTGCTTCTGTCAAGTGTAATTGTGACACGTTACGATAAAAAGGTTGCATCCTTCGATGACACGAACAATTTTCTGTAACTGCATTCGAAATTATGTGGACATTTTATGAAAGAGCTATCACTTTCACAGATTTACTAAAACTGTGGTTCTTTAAGTTCTTATGATGAAGTGAATGTCCAACCAATTTTCAGGCATACAATTGAGCCAAAAATACCTATTCTTTTGTTATTTCAGCTAAAATCCTTACAGCAACCTGGGTAAGTTGATGCTATCCAGCTACACATCCAAAACCTGACTGAACATTTTGAATACTGCTCATGACATAACTGCCAACTTTCAAAAACAGAAATCCAGAAGATCCCAAATCAAAAAAATTTAACGGGTGCATGTGTTGCTAGGTGTTCAAACATAGCATGAAAAGACTACACAGAAAGAGATTACAGATAATGTTAACACACATAATGTAGGTTACATTTTAAGATCACTATTTTCGAACTCTGAACTAGGTACTTACACAAGTTACTTGCTGATGAGGGTTCAATTTTTTGTCACTTAACACTGGGAACAGTTTACACTCTGCACAAAAATGAGCTTTTCTGCTATTACATGTTGCACAGGAGAGATGAATAAGAATAGCTTTCTTCAAAAATTTTGAAGGAAAACTATTCATGTAACATGGACTGCTGATTCCTGTTTTCAGAACAGAAATGGATCCCAGAGTTTCATTCTACATGGAGGACCTAAACTAATTGGTCTGTCAAGTTCTTACTCTCAATCGTAGCAGAGTCATCAACCTGCAAAATGAATCAATTTTCCTACTGCTATCTTTCATTTTCATATTGTAGACGTGTTTAAAGGATTTAATATTATTTATTAATTCAGTTCTTCCACCGTAAACAATGATTATATCACACGAACACGTGGAACAGAACACGAGTGTTTCATCTTTCCGTGATTGCATAACATCCGGAAATTCAGTAGAATATGAATCCCTAAAAGACTGATGATATCATTTTTTAGTTTAACTCCTCATGAAAACACTAAATTGCACCAAAATTCGTCACACAATTACACGAATACCAGAACAAACAGCAAACACCGCATAAAAGTGAGCATAAACAAACCTTTCCCGCTAACATGCAGTTGAAGCACAAAGAGAATGCAGCAATAAACTGTGGGACTTGATTATCAATAGAACGTTCGATCAACTTTCACCGGCAGTGTTTCAAACACATAGAGTTAGCGACAAAAGCGCAGCAGTATTCTGGGAGAAGGGATTATCCATAATATTGTCGGTTGAAATTCCATCGAATTTCAAACGCTTGCATCTCAGAATAGCAGCTATTATTAAAAGTCAAACCTGGAATGCGATGGGCGGGAAATAGCCTGGGAGTTGAACATCGGGAATAAAAATTATGTTCATCTGGAAAACCTCAAGACTGCCCCAAAATCTGGAAATCATCTGGGAAAACTGGGAAACTCGACAGGTATGTCATTGTCTTCCCCAAAAATATGGCACCAAGCAAGTATTCGAACTGTAAAGGTTCTCCTTAAGCTATACCTGTAATTTATTGCACCAGCTACCTTCAAACTGATACAGAGCTAAATTAAATATTTTCTGAAAGTATTTTTTTGGTATATAGCTTTACACAGAAGTGACACTTGAGTGATAAGCAATGCAGACAAGAAGAGAATAGCTTTTGAAATGTGATGCTGCAGAAGAATGCGGAGACTAGATGGGTAATATCAGATAACTAAAGAAGAGGTACTGAATGGAATCTGGGAGAAATGAATTTTGTGGCACACACTGAGTATAACATGGGATTAGTTGCAGGGCCTTTCTTGGGTATCGAGGAATAGATAATTCGGCAATAGAGGGAAGCGTGGGGATAAAAGTTGTAGACTGAGGAAAAGGCTTCACTACTGTAAGTAGTTTGAAATGGGCATAGGCTGCAGCAGTTATGCAAATATTTGCACAAGATAAGACTAATGTGGAAAGCTGCATCAAGCTGGTCTTCATATTGAAGACAAAAACATACTGAATACTCGTACATAAGTTCTCTATAATGGCCTTCAATGACTTCATAATAACTCCCACCTTAATTAAATGTTCACAGTTCAATTAGTTATGTCAAACAAATACAGTAACATCAACAACAAATTCTGCACACAAACACGGGTCAATGAATAGAGACGAATGTCCTCAATATCTAAATGACAATACTGTTGGAAACATTTTTGAGCTCCTCAAATAGTTAACCATCTGTGTTCACTGGTAATCATGGAAGGGAGGGGGAGGTCATCCTGTTGATCTACCTGGCATATGCCAACTTACTGCTGTCTTATGGTATAATGTTCTGTGTAATCCCTTATGAAATAAGTATTTTTTTGCAATAAACAGTGCAGTTTTATCACTGTCATATGTTCAATTTAATAATGAAATTTTATAAAAAATTAAGAAAATGACAGGTACAACATTAGATGAAGGAATTAGGGGTTGGAAGGGAGGGGGAATCTGTTACTAATCATGCATGTGCAACTACTCAGAAAAGTGTGCAATATGTGGCAATGAAAATTCTTGATTTTTTATCCAATATGACAAAATTTTCAAAAAGAAGAAAAGTAAATTTTAAATCTGAATTGACATCCTTTCCACAGACAATTATTTAAACAGCGAGCCTGTGAGCTTAAGTACAAAGGTATCATGCATTCATAGGTAATAAACTGACTGGTTCCACATTATTTTGAACAGAATCACATGAACAATTTATAGCAGATGGAATTAACTGACTGAGTAAGATATCTTTCAATAGCCAGAAAACAAACTTTCCCCAACAAGTGTAACATCCACAACACATGCTGCTACAGGCTCCCCAACTGACGATAATTTATGACAGGAAGTGAAAATCATAATGCATTTTAATTTAATTAGTTTCATTATTTTTCAACATCTTTCGTGGCCTGCAATTAAAAACGGCAAGGCGCTCTGTTAAATACATCATCAATTATAAACCTCAAGAATCACATGTGAACAAAATGAGGTATACCATTAAAGCACCTTTGTAAGTACGAACAAAAGCCCAGGCTCAACAGACCTCAGTAGCGATTCTTCACATAAATATAGCATGAAAGCAACTGCAATTTGGCATGTGTGTGTGTGTGGGGGGGGGGGGGGGGGGGGGTGTACTGAAGCTTGTTTAAGGTTTTTTTTTTGTTCTACAATTTTGTAAAAAGTATCATTCTTACATAAAAACAGAGTTATAAGATTTTCATTCGTTTTCTTGTGCCAGCCGATGACAACACTTCTCAAAGAGTAATTCAATTATTATGTTGACAACAACTGAAGGTTCTAATGACATCGATTATATTTGAATGAAAACAGAGATATTTTAATGTATATCCTAATTGTTGGTCAGTGGGCTCATTAGTTTCACAAAGACTTGGTTCTCTGTGGACCCGAGTGGTAGTGATTTTTTTAAAAAGAACACAGACACCTTTGGTCTGCTCTCTGGAGTGTAAGGGGTAATTCCCAACACTTCGTATATTTTGGAGTCTGCCATGCATCTCATCATCACAATACGCTCTATTCCTGAAAGGAAAGTGATTATTCATTAAGGATGCCAATACCAGGGAAGATCTGTGTCAGTTCCATAGATGTGTAGGAACACATGGTTTTGACCACCTTACAACTTAAGATAGATTGAAGAAAGATAAACCCACATTTACAGCATTCGTAGATTTTGGAAAGATTACAGACAATGTTACTACTCAAGTTGTTGCAGTACAGAAAGCCTCTTCTTCAGAACCTTTCATTTAAGAAGACACTTTAGGAAGTGATTCCAGCCCCCCCCCCCCCCCCCCAAAAAAAAAAAAAGCTAAAAGGGGCTCTAGCATGACCTTTGGTTGTTTAAGAATTGCTTTTCAATATTTTAGTGGTATGCTATTGACGCCAGAAAGTTTTACAGTTGACATGAACAGTGAGGCACATTTCCAAACATTGAAGTCAACAAACAAACAAGAGATGTTCTAGTCACTCAATTTTACGCATTGTGTTTCTCAGTTTATTCAATTTCTTCTCATGCTATCTTTTTGCACATTTCACTGATTAATTTTTGATATGTATTCCTGAAGATTTAAATCTCGAGACACGAGAGGACACTAACATATTATATGCATCACTTGTAAGCTCAACTTTATTTCAACTGGAGGTGTGGGCTGGGGAACACGACGACCACTACTATCTACAAACTGACACTTGCAGTTTCTTATTTGCTTTGTACTTACCAGTGAATCATGCGCAGCTACGCTACACCAAAGTCGGCAGACCCTCGCAGCACGTAGCACTTCTTGCACCTTGAGATACTCAAATATGTGCAACATGGCATTGTATGTTTCACAGACGTTGGCCATGTATCTCGACATGAATGCTCGCAGGGGTTCGGCATCACCGTTGGCAGCATCCACTGTACGTGGCTTCTTTGACACTCCAGCTGCTTCCTCTGGTGGCGAGGCGGCGGCCTTCCGCTTTCTACTCTCTGCTGCGGCATCCCTGTAACAATTTGCACACACAACTTGTTAACAGATTGTCATCCTCCTGTGTGTGTGTGATTAGGATTGCATATAATGGTTCCACAGAGACAACTAACTGCACATATGTACAATGAGGAATTGCATGCAGTCTGGTACATCAACACTGTGAGCAAGTTACAGAATATTGTTGACTTCATTTCTTCCTGACTGCAAATACATTTTTACATTCCTCTGAATGGCATACACTTTTCTAAGCCTGTACTACATTGTTTTCAGTTTGGTTTTTTTTTTCCTGATTCGAACACTATAAAATTACATTTTTTAAATGTTTGTAAAAGTGGATTTGTAAGTTATGTTTTCAGTCTGGAAGATGATTATCGCTATTTAATTATACACAGTTATAGTTGTTACAGGCATGTTGTTAAACCTATATGAATGTAGCACAAATAAATAACTGTGCCACATATGAACAAATCTTGGCACAATTGCCGCTACTTGAGAAGTATGTGGTTTTTTTTCTATAGATTTGAGATTACATATGTACAGATAATTGTAGATTATTCCTACTTTTACAGTTAAATCACTACACAGAATTACTGTAGCTATGTGGGGAAAAAAAAACAATAACGTCAGCTGCAGGTATTCGTTCAGAGTAATTTTTCAAATTTTTTTATGATCACTAACTGAACAGGTCTACACATATGTACAAAGTAATGTTATCATGAAAGAGTTATCTGGAATTATATTCCCCCAAAAAGGAGCTATTCACAGCTCAGACTTTACCTCCACTACTGTATTCGTCAATGTATAATGCAGAGAACTCAGTTACAAGATGTGAAAGCATGGATTTTTAGAGGTTTCTGTAGTAAGAGAAGAGTGAATACCAAAACGTCAGAACACCAGTTTTAAATTATCTTTCTAAATATTTGTAGAGGTCAATAATGCTCTAATTTGTGACAGTCACAGAAATGGTATCTACCTTTAATCAAATTCCTGTAACGGATTACTGCTGAAATCTGTTCAAGAAGCGTCAACAAAATGAAGTCCAAGTTGTTAAGTGTGTGAACGTGCCCCATATCAATCAGCCACAGGTGAGTGGTCACGGAGACTAATATTTCTTGTAGCCACCATGGACTTTCCATTGTAATACTTTCTAGCAGAGAGTTGACATTTACTTGTTTATTTTTGTATGTGCCTCTCTCAGGACGACAATTCCAACAATTCACAAGTGCTCATCTACATCCAAAACTGTACTAAATTGTCTATTGCCACCACGAGAGATGTTACAAGAAAAGAAACACCCAGTAATTACATCCACTACACATATTCCACGACAGTTTAAAATTGTTAGTGACATACTGCAGATTTTCAAACCCCAATTGCAGTCTTTTCTCCTGACAAACGCCTATTCTACAGTTACTTACCTATATTTTTAGAATGTAAATCCCTATGGAATTGTGAAAATACTGCCTTATATGTAAGTTATCTTAGGCTACTTATTTTTGGAGATAGTAAATGTAATTTACTAGCCAAATTGACTAGTAAAAATTTTGCTCAAACAAAAAAATCTTAAGATTTGTTTATCTGGTCCAGCCACAGTGATTTGAGCACTTTCTCAAATCATTCCAGGTAAACGCTGTGACGATTCCATCTGAAGGGTCAGGGCGTACACCTATTATTTTCCATTAGTACCATTAGGATTAATGATGTGATATTTTTACTGCTCCTGTCTTCATTATTAATTCTGCTCTGATTTTTTACCTCATAATGAAGATTGGACATGTAATAACTTGTCTGTCCAAGCCAATGTCTTATCAATAAACACCCAGTTCAACAAAAATACATAAAAACTAAACACAACTCTAAATGCATTAATTTAAGTGTAAGATGACTCTGTTATACAACAGAAGAAAAAAGTTCCCATTGAAATTAAATACTAGCCTCCTTTCATGAAGTGTGCCAAGCAATATAACTATTAAACAAACTGTACTTTCATGTACAAATTCTAACCACAGAAGCAATATTACAGCTTTTATTCCTGAAGGCATGAACATGTCTCTCCCACACCTAAAAATTTCCTTCATGTGAGTTCTTCATTTCACGGTATTTTAACCATCAATATCTGGCTGGCTGAAGACTTCTGCACGAAGTATATTTTAATTCTCAAAGCAGTTCTGTAAAGTTTTGCTTATCATTGTAACACTTTGGGCAAGAACAGGATATGGCCTTTGCCACTGCCTCTATGAGAATCAAGTTTTTCAAACTAATATAATTTTCAATACTGACAGACTACACATGAAACATACAGTTATTTTTTTTTCCCCAGCTGTAATGCCGTCACCCCGGGAGTTAAAACTTTTGAGTGCCACAAAAGGCAAGGTGTCAGCATTATTTATGCAAGGCAGTAGCACCCAGAACATTCTAGAGAAGAACTGGATTAATGTATGGACAGAAATTATGTGCACTGTTGCTGCCTTGCACATACAGGACAGAACCCTTGACTCATTCGGCAGTCATAAGTTTTAACCCCTGGGAATGATGGCAGAGACAGTTGCTTAAAAATTTTATCTCAATTGAGGCTGCATGGAAACCAAGAACATTTTATGCAGTTATGCTGATGACAGACTCAGAGTGCATGCAGAAAAATCAGTTTTTTTGTGCACCTCTCTAAATCATTTTTCCTCCAATTAAATCAATGAAAGCATTAAAGGAAGCAGTCCAAATTTTGGATATGGCTTAAATTTGAGCTAACTAGAAATTTGGTGCTGCAGTCTAGCACAAACAATGTAAAACAGTGTTTCAGGTCACTTCAGTTGTTCTATATAACTGTCACAACAGTTCACCATCCCACAAGATTGTAGTCAATGTATACTCTATTTGGACCATCCTAAAACTTTTGCAGTTAAGCATTCATTATTTTTTCATCCAATTTCTGTGTTTATGGATAGTCCTCTAGTATGCAGTGTTAGGGTAAAATCTTTGCTTTCAGAAATTTTCAGTTTTAATAGCAACTATTTTTCATTGTTTTCTAATTAATCTAGAAATTATGTTCTAGTAATGGCCTAAATTCGGGCTATTATGTGTAATCTAAATTTGGGCTGTAGCCAGATTTTGTACCATTTTGTCAATTCGACTATCCTGTGCTGTTTTCTTCCTAAAATTCCAAGGAAGAAGCTAAAATACGTCCCACAGGACATGAAGAAGAAATTGTATGAAACAGGTGTGAGCAAGGTGATTCCCCCAGCCAGTGGTAAAACTATGGAGACAACCTTATTACTTTTATATGAAGATGGTATCTGTTCTTTTGGACACGTCCATTTTCATATAGATAAGGCTTACTGGCCAATGATCTTCTTCAGTACATATACACTCACATTGCCCAAACTCTTATCGGAATTGGTAAACTGATTGCCACGAGTAATGAGTATGGCAGGCAGGGGCACTACAAATGTAGTGTATGGAAAGTAAGTTGGAAGTGTTGGTCTCACGGGGAGTGTGCCTGAGAAAAGTCCCTGCAGTCGCACTGTCTTCTGTGTCCTCAGTGGCTCAGTCGGATAGAGCATTTGCCATGTAAACAGTAGATCCCGGGTTCAAGTCCCAGTAAGGGCACACATTTTCAACTGGCGCCGTTGATATTTATCAACACCTGTAAGCAGCTAAAGGTCTGGATTTCATTGTAATTTCGTTATTACCTTCAGTCTACTTTAGAGAGTCATACGCTGGGTAAATCCCATGTGTTGACCCCTTTAATTCATTAGCTTCAACCCAACAGGTCTAAATCAGCAGTTAGCCCATATAACACTGCTCCTATTCCCACGTCAAACAAAGTAAACAGCAACCGAGGACATAAAGCTGTAGGACCTATCCTGATAACTAATGCTCCTTACAAAACGATGTCACAAAAGGTTTTTACCAAAGAAGAAATTTCTACTAATCCTTCCAAATGAAATGCTGCAAAGAACATACCGTAGTTCAAAAAAGAAAGTGACATCTCATTCTAAAAGTGGAGGTTGCGAAAGTATAGAAATAAATAAACAACAGATACAAATGGGAATGAACGAAAAAAGCAAGAAGATAAGATGAATCCCAGGCAGATGAATCAACTGCACCACTTGGTAACAACCTGAGTGATTTAGACTGCCCTGCTGAAAACAACAAGCTAGACACTAGCTTTTTCACCTATATCTGAATATTTTAAGGTCTCAACACTCTGTTGTGTCAACTTACCAATATTTTTTAAAATAAAAAAAATAGTGAGATTATGTTACATCTCGCCATAATAGCTTAAATCAGGACATTTCAAAGTATTCGTTACTACAACACACTTAGACTTATTTTTCAATAGAAGGTAAGTTCTGCCTTGAACGGCAAATAGCAGCCCAAATTTTGACCACTTGCTCAACTGATATGTCTTGTACACAAAGGGATGCATCTAATGAACAAGCAGGTATAACTAACATCTTTATGTGGAACTTAAATTTGCAACACGGGAACACTGCTAATGCACAGCCACTTCAACCTTAAATCCATACTGTCAGCTGCTAATTACCAATGTGTTGGGCTTTGATAAATAATTCAATTGCAATATATGGTCTTGCAAGTAATTAACAAAAGACATATATACATGAAATAATCTTCCTCCTTTAAATGCAGTTGGGAACCACATTCTTCCACACTAATCTCTGCCATTGGCTTTATAAACAACAACACTCTTGCAGCACTAAACAAAAATTTTAACTGGTCTGATTAATAACAGACTTTTCTGCAAGATACTGAAAAACTGTTTCCAAAATAAATAGCCAGTAGATGATTTCTAACTGACACATAACATTTACAACTATGGTTAAGATATGTTGCAGTTCCTGATCACACTGCAAATCATCAAACTGGAAACAAATTACAATCTGAAGACAAACTTCATCCTCATTCTTAGTTCCAATTCAATGTTCAACAACACATAAAAAACAAATGCCTAACTGGAAAACCAAGGATTATCTCCTACAAAAACAAATGAATGTACATAACAAAGATACAAGTTGCATGGAGTCACAGAATATGAGTAGTAACAGAGAAGACTAATTTATCACTTATTTTTGATGTAATGAATTCAGGCATTCATCAAACTTTGAGAGCAAAGTATCACCTGTTTGTTAAACATAAAGTTCCCTGAGCACAGTGAGCATGTGACTAGAAAATGTTGTTATACAAGTTGTATCACATATTATAAGTTGTTTTACATTTGACAATTAAAAACTGCTTTACATCACCCAGTGGAGAAAATTCTATTCATTTCTCAACCCTGAAATAAAGGCAAAAGAGGTTTTTGTCAATTATGTAAGAAATATGAAAATCAGCTTCACATTCATGGTAAACTTTGAATGATAATCTGCGAAATATACTGATGTCAGAAAATGTAATGCTATTTTGTATCGTCCAATGCATTAACTATAAACAATGGATAGATCGAGATCGAACAACAACAATATGAAAAGGATAGATTCCTACCCACCATATAGAGAAGGTGATGAGTCACAAACAGGCACAAGAATACTGGAAATACATGAGCAGCACTCTAGCTTGTATGTAGTGGTGGCATGGAAGAGGTGTGGAGTGGGGGAGGATAGCAGGGTCGAGGTGGGAGAATACATTTGTGCTACCAGTACGAAGGTGCAGGGATGTCGTAGAGGCAGCATAGGGCTGCTATGTGTGGCATTGAAAAGGCTGTGCTGGGGAGGGAAAGGGAGGAGAGAAGTTGAGAAGGGTACAGGACTACACAAGTGTGTCCATGGGATAGAAGACATGAATAGTCCTGGAGTGGGAGCAGACATGGGGATAGACAGGACTAGAAACATTTGAGGCCCAGAGATTATGGGAAAGAAGGATATGTCGTAGGGAAGGTTCCTACTTGCCCAGCTTAGAAAAGCTGGTGTTGGCGGGAAGAATCCAGACAACATAGGCTGTGAAGCAGTTGTTGAAGCGAATTAAATCATGTTGCGGGGCACATTCAGCAAGTGGATGGCAGTGACTATTCATGTGGACAGACACCTTGTCAGTTGTCAAGTATATAAACAACACAACACAATGATTGTAGCTAAGAAGGTAGATCACATGGCTACTTCCACAGGTGGCTCTGCCTTTGACAGGTAGAAGATGCCTATGACAGGTGATTGGTGGAAGCTGTACGTGACAGGTCTTGTACTTAGTTCTACTGCAGGGATATGAGCCACGTGGGTAGGTGTTGAGAGCAAGGGTGTAGTAGGGACAGACAAGGATGCTGCGTAGGTTCGGTACGTCACAGAATATTGCTGTGGGTGGTGTGGGCAGATTTCAAATTTCAGGGTACAAAACATCCTCCCCACCTTTCCCATGGTGGTATTCTATCACCCACGCAACATACACAATATCCTTGTCCTCCCTACTTCACCACTGCTCCCAACATAGCTCACGGTTCATATACCCACAATAAAACGAAAATGGAAGACCTGCCCCATACATTCTCTCACTTTCACCTACTCCAGATCTGTCACAGGTGTCTTCTACTCCATCAAAGGCAAGCCCGTCTGTGAAAGCAGTTGTGTGATCTGCAAACTTAGCCGCAACCACAGTTCCACACTAAACGTTGACTCGAAAACTGATGAGCTTCTCTTCATTCTTCAGTTTCAACATTTCACTGACAGGGAACGGCAATTTTATTTTAATTCCTTAAAATGTTTCTGCCAACAGCTGCAATTATTTATTAGGCAACTAGTTTCGAGCCCTTACAGGTTCATTTTCAAGCACGGGCTACGGAGGCTGCACTGACAGTGCCTGATCTTAATCCATCATTCCTGTAACATCCCTGGTCTCAATATTTGCTAGTTACGGTCCTCCACCTGCCTATTTCCATGCCTACCCCCACTACGGTACTAGTACTACACTCACCTTCTATCCCACCAATGTTCTTTCTGCTTCTCTACATCTTCCTTCTTACCTTCCCCACCCACTGCCTCTTTGACGCTAGACCTAGCAGCCCTATCCTCCCCCCTCCACATCCCTGCAACCTGCCACAGGCTGCAATAGCAGCTTTTCCACCCCTATCGTGCCTTCCTCCCTTATCCACACTTCTTCCTTACAGGACTCCGGCTGAAAGCTGAAATATTTCTAGAATTCTTTTTCACTGTGCCTCTGAAAACTGAAATATTTATGCTATTTTGTCAAAAAAATGTCATTTTCAGTCCATGGCTGTCTACAAAATTAAGGTTGACTTTTACACAGAAGATTACAGCAACCAGCCACTTTTTCAATGCTATTTATTTATTTAAACAGCACCGTTACTGGTTTCGAACTGACAGTTTCATCTTCAGATGTCTAGTTCAAGTTTCGCCTTTCGTTTACCCACCTGATGGAACTTCTCTAGGGTGGTGGTGCCCTACAACCAAAACAAGATGTGAGACATCTTTTGAACAGTAATTGTGCCTCACAACGATTTTAAGTGATGTAAACAGGTCATTATTAAAAGGATGATGTTTCTGTTACTTACGATGAAGAATCCAAGCCATTATGTTCCTGCACTGGAACATAATGGTGCGGATTCTTCATCATAAGTAACCGAAACATCTTCCATTTAATAATAATTTGTTTTTGTCACTTAAAAACGTTGTGAGTCACAATTATACTTAAAAAGATGTTGTCTCACATCTTGTTTTGGTTGTAGGGCAGGAAGTTCCATCAGGTGGGGAAACAAAAGGTGAAACTAATGTAAAACTTGAACTAGCCGTCTGAAGATTAACCCGTTGGTTCAAAACCAGTAATGGTGCTGTTTAAATAAATAAATAGCGTTTTACAAAATGGCTGGCTGCTGTAACATTCTGTGTAAGAGTCAACCTAAAAAATGAAATATTTCTTGTATTCTTTTTCACTGTGCCTGTCTGTGAGTCAACACCTATTTTATGTGGTGTGTAGCAATCTATCCTTTCCATATTGTTGTTAATACACTAATTACAGATGGTTAACTGGTGAATTCTCAAAAGCGGTTTATGATAAATTACTGAAGAATAGTGTGAAGTGATGGGATAAAAATACATTTTGCAGGTAATGCCAAGAGGAGATGGAAGAAAGAAAAGTGTGAAGCACACTACCATTTGAGATCATTGCAAATGGTAAACAACTACCTTTACATATAATGGTGCTTTGTCTCTCATAAACAGCATTCCTGTCTCATGTTATCCAAACCATTTCTTCTCTGTTTTGCCAGAGACAGAGGTCACAAATAAACACATTCTCTCACACTTGTTTTGGTGTAGGGCACCACCATACAAGGAAGTTTTGGGGACACAAAAAGCGAAAGCTAATGCACAAAGGGTACTAGGAAAATTGTGTAATACAGCTTTAGTTATTTAATTTTTTAAAAGTAATTTTCACCACACTGAATATACCTCTTCATCCTCCGAAACCAATCACTAAACCAGTTCTCCCAAGTTTTTGTAAAGAGTAAAGCACACCCATTGTCCACACCTTCAGGAGGTCCTCATCACTTGCAAACTGCACTCCTTTCAGATTCATTTTCACATGAAGAAGCAGTACAAAGTCTCAAGGAGTAAAATCTGGATTGTAAGGAGGGTGCTCAAGAAGTTTCACTCCTGTACCCCATAAATATTTGTTGCATGCTTTGGCACAGTGAGCTGGAGCATTGTCATGATGGAGGAACCAAGTGTCCATTCTTGATTCAGTTGCAGGTTCTTCAAAAATTGGATGACCTCTGGCAGGCACTGCTCAGTGTACCTCTTAGCTGTGACTGTCTTCTGTGTGTCCAAAACAACACGCTCCACAAATCCACTCAATTAAAATAAAAAAATAAAAATAAAATAAAAACATCTATCACTTTCTTCTTCAGAAGGCAACAATAAGCCCCCTTGACTTATTGCTGCATCGTATTACAAAACTTTCCTACAACCCTTTGTAAAAGGTATTTTAATGTGTACGAGCTGTCTGAGATGAATCTGTCAGTTTGAAAGTGGTAATGGTGCTACTTCAATAAATAAATATCATAATAAAACTTGGCTGGTTGCTGACATCATCTCTGTATGAGTCTACTCTGTATAATGGAAGCTAATTTGTAGATTAGTTCATGTATCTGCCAGTCTGCTGCAATATTTGGAAACAGCAGTTTCCACTCTGAGGAAGAATAAATAATTTGCATATATTTATGTTCTGTGTGACTTTAAATTGCAGTTTAGACTATGAACTCATGATTTGCCATTACATCCTTTCTCATCTTTTAAAGACTCTTCAACAAAATTTTCTTTTACTGAACTACTAATCTGTACAGAAAGACCCGAGCCAAACCATCACAAATTATACTCAGTTAGTTGAAAGACTGCATTACTTCTGCAATGACCATACATTAGTGTTTATACCAAGCAATACTGGCCTAGTCTGGCTGCTTTCAAGTGGCCAAGTCCCTGAATATAAGTCATTTGATATACAAAGAGTTTCTCAGCACGAGTGGGAACAGGTACTGAGCTCCATTTTGCAGTACTCAGCTTACATGTTCACAGACTGTTCAAAACACAACAAAATTAGATGCCCACTGTTAGAAATATCAAAACCTTGGTCAAGGGCTAATAAACCTTTGGTTCGTAACTGGTTGGCTGATTTGTCTCAACCTCTTTAGATGTACACAGTTGCGATTTTGCAGTCATGTTTAAGATTTGCAACACAAATATACACTCTCAGTAAAAATAATGTTGCCCTTATGAAATTTCAAATGACTGTGGAACCAAACCTAAAGATATTAATCATATTTAGGTACAAGAGTCATCCATTTATATGGTTGCAACAGAAAACAAACTCACCTGCTACAAACAGCCAACAAATATATCTAAATTGAGGGCACTTTATATTTTTTACTAAATTTTTACATAGCATACATTACATATTACCTGAATGATCGCTCCCCTCCCCCAAGCGATAATTTATTTCCCTAATTTTTCAAAAAATTGTGTAATTGAAGACAGTACATGCCTCGTCACATACCTCACGGGGATTCAAGAAAAGAAAATTTCTGCAATTTATTCCAGATCTCAGCACAGTGAACACATGAAAGTGTGTGTGTGTGTGTGTGTGTGTGTGTGTGTGTGTGTGTGTGTGTGTGTGTGTGTGTGTGTGTGTGAATGCCAAAATACGGTTGATTGATATGATTATTCACTTTGTCACAACAGATCTTTTTCTACACTGTACCACAGAACTTATTAAATTAATAAAACATAACAACAATGGTGGGACAACATGGAAATCGGTACTGCCACAAATTTCAAAGAAACATAAATATCTGAAATACTATGTGGGTGATGCAAAATAATTTGTAAAATGCAGTCCGTATGGGGACTCTTGTGTCATTGCATTCACGTTTCTAAAGTTATTCCACAATATGAATATTCTGTAGCGTCAGGACAGGAAAGAAGGGAAGGCCTAAAAAACTGTGTTGGTTTTCTCTCATAGTGTTTTAGCACAGACAATTATGGAACAAATTCATATTTGAAAAAAGTCTCCTTGTGCTACAATCAAATATATGGAAGAAAATAATTACTCTTCTTAAGAGTATGGTAAAGCTGTTCCTATACCATAATCTGGTTTTCAAATCTCATCTAGTGCAGTCCCCAAAATCAGTCTTCCCTTCTCATCCTGACTGGTAAGCCTCCACTGACCTGGAATTCTGATTGACTTTTCTGAACTGTATTCCTTTCCCTAAACCATTCCAGTTCTTTTCCTTCATCCCTCTTCCTTCCCCTTCAACTAGTCTGCCAGAAGAAGGAGCCATTGGCTCCGAAAGCTTGTAAAAGCTAAATCCTTTTGTGTATGCTCCCCTGCCACCACTTGTTGAGTAGATTTATCATCTATCCATTTAAGTTATATGATCAATAACTGATTATTTTCATTGTTATAGTGTGCAGAGATAGGTACTATTTTCAATAGCAACATATGATGAGACTGAAAGTCTTGGCACTGAATACATCAAATGCATTGCTTCCAATGTTCATTTAGTAACGGAGTTCACTGAAACTCAACTCAGTATCTCTAACACTGTTCGGTTACTCCACAGCTGTTGCAGTTATTTAGGAGGCCATTCACTTCTAGCAATAATGTATTTTAACATTACATAAATTCACCATCTGTCTACATAAATTGAGACTGTCACCTCACCAGGCTATGAAGCACTAGGCAGTAAATTATCCCTTAAGACCATGAACTATGTCTCAGATACAGTGGATTGACAAAAATATGGACAAACCAAAAGCACAAACATTACCGTGCATTCATCCTAGTGCTCACCAAACCAGTCTTGGATTATATGAGCTGAGTGAACTGGGGCCCTGCCATCACGGAACACAGCCTCACCATTGGGGAACAAACATTTTACTATAGGAAGAACCTGATCAGCCAAAACGGTCACATAATCCTAGCCAGTAATGTGACCTTGCATAGTAGGGTTTATTGAATACTACAATATGAGCGCCCAAACCATCACTGAGCTCCCACCATGTTTCCCTCCTGGGGTGTAAATTTGGCCAGAGGCTGGAAACAGTGTGAAATAAGACTCAATCGAACAAACGACTTTCTTCCATTGCTTCCAGCTTTTATGGCTTTGGCATCACGTTTTACTGTTCTGTACATATGCATAATTGATGAGTAGGTTTGTAATTCCAGCTCACCCTGCTTATGTTTCATCACAATCCTCTTCAATGACCTTCGATCACAATCCCTCAAAACAAACTTTGGACCCGTTGTGATGATGTTATTCTGCTTTTCTGTATGTGGTATAAATCTTCAATACTGTAGCTCTAGTGACCACCTCAGTTATGAAAGCTCCCACCATACGAGCACCAACAATATGCCCACATTCGAATTCACGTAGCTCCAACGTAATGCACTTGCAACTACACAGAACATTGTTCTGACACTTACAACATTTTGCAGATACTGCACAGATGTCGTTTGTGGTCAAATACAACAGCACAACCGACAGGCTCGGCTAGAAACTACATTCATGTTCGAGCACGCATTTCTTGTAGTATTTCCATATTTCAAACCACTTCCTGTGTTCAGTATCACAACGTAAGTAAACGCGAGTTCCTAAAGAATGCAATCCAAAGTTCCCAATATAAAATTTTGTTTTGCTGCAAATAAACACTTTATCATTTGAGTGTACTACGCCAAAACTGTTCTGTAACATCTTGGGCAAGTGACAGTAAATGTCCAAAACATCTGTAACAACTTATTTTTAAGCAGTCAGAATTTTCATACTTGTAAAATACAAAAGAAAATGTATATTACACAGTATACACATCATCTGCCACAAATAATTATCATTTAGTCCTTGAAATCAACTAGATGCTCTTTCACTGCAAGACTATGACTGAATTAATGCTCTTAATGGTAACATACAAAACTTCAGCAAACTAATGAGATTTTACTATACAATGGTGGTCTCTGGAATTAATTCTTAAATTTAAAGAAAATTGCCAACATATTTCATCACTTACAGTTTATACAATTACAGTAAGCATAGCTTATAAAAAATATACTGTCTGTGTACTATGCCTTGAATACAAAAATATTCTTAAAGTCACTATCCATATATAAAACACCAGAAACAAAATTTCAGTGTCAGATATCAAGCTTCTTCCTCTGTACCAAAACTAATGACAGGGGTATCTTATTTTTTAAGTCTACAATGTGTCCTTTTAACACTGCAGTTTTCATAGACATGCCTACCAGTTACAATTAATCAGAACATATTGAGACTTATTCTGCAGGAATGAGAAAAAGAAAACAAATACTGTTGCAACAACAGAGAGGTAGTGACAGGTTGGTTGGATAGGGAAAAGGAAAACTGTAACCACCATTCATAAACATTTGGGAGTATCTGTAAAAATAAAACACACAAATTAATACATTCAAGATAGTAAAACATCGCACAAATAAAAAAAAGTTGTTCTCATTGCTAATGGAAAGATGCTCTGGAAGAGAATAAATTACTAATAGTATCGATACTCGTCACGGTACACTCCAGGACTTCACAAATAATTTGGTGAGGGAAAACATATGTTTTTCCTCTCTCACTGGTCACTTAAGAATGCCTATGGTACCTGGTATATTCAGTGCCATGTCAACAGAAACAGACTGTCATGACACGACTGTTGGAAAGCTGTCCAAGTTTTCTCTCTGTGAAGGGCAAATAGTACTACCCAATATTACAAAACCCTTCTACAATGCACAAAATATAAATCTGGAACAATGAATTTTCATTTGTTATCCCATCCCCACCCGGATAAAAAAGAAAGTTACTTTACATGTAAGCCATTGACCAACTATCACTGCAACATTTTTGCTTAGTACATTTTATTTGTTTTACTTTACAAACATATGTGCAATGCTGAAAGAAGCTGAAACTCAAGAATTATTTTGAAATTTGTGACATATTAATCATATCCCTACCATTAATATTTTCATTTTAAATACACGGTTTCCACCAAAACTTACAGGATCTTACCACCATCTTAATGACTAAATATTGAAGAATTTTTTTAATGTGTGATTTCTAACTGAACTGTGACATTTCATGAAAGCACAGGTTAGTGCCATTCTTTATAGTTACACTGCCAAACTCGGCGGGGAACATTAGGGCAACCACCAATAACATCACACAACCTCATTGGGCTTGGTGGTTGGAATAGAACTACAGCATCAGTGTATGTGTTATTACAAATAAGAGTTCACAATAAGTGCATCACAGGTTGGAATAAACTGAGATAATGGCAAATTATATTAATTGTTGGTATTAATATAGCCTTGTGAATTCACTTAAAAATTTAAGTTTTGGTTTGTAAAAACTGCAATGCTAAATATGTAGCAGTGAGTAATTGAATTTATTATACAGGGTGCACATAAAGTCTGGGAACACTTTCAATTATTTACTACACAAGAGCAAAACACTGTATAGACATCATACTTATGTCATTTTGAAGAGAAACCCTGAAAGTTTTGTTTCATGTATACCACCACAGCGTAGTTTGGTAATTTGCTGATAGTCAGCGCTAGTCGCAAACATTGCAAGTTCAGGTGCAGAGTGAACTTTCTGTGTGTTGAAGTTCAACAAAAACAAGTGTGCTACAGCTGTTCAACAGATGTTTAGAACCAAGTACGGTAAGAAGCCACGAACAAGGAAGATAATTTACCATTGGCACAACAAATTTGTTACGACGGGTCGCAAAGAGAAGCGGATGCTCCAGTGCGAGTTAAGTGAATGTGGAGGGCGTACAAGAGACATTCATATGGATTCCAAAGAAATCGGTGAGTCGTGCATCCCGTGAACTTGAAACGGCTTCAATGACTGTGTGGAAAGTCCTGCGACAGAAGCTGTCCTTGAAACCATTCAAATTGGAGCTAGTGAAGCAGCTCAATGACGACGACAAAGACAAGCGTTTTGAGTTTTGTTTGCAGTTGCAAAAACTGAATGAGGATGGGGACGGCATTGCTGATCGCTTAATTTTTAGCGACAAATCCACTTTTGTCACTAAAGGAAAAGTGAACAGTCATAACTGTTGAATCTGTGGTACAAAGTGGCCACACAAAGGCATTGAATCTGAGTGTGATTCCCCCAACGTAAATGTTTTTTTGTGCCTTGTCACATCGAAAACTGTACAGGCCATTCTTCTTCGCCGAGAGCACTGTCACTGGATATTCCTACCTGGACATGCTGAAGCAATGGCTGATGTCTCAAATGCAATCTGACTATCCGTTCATCTTTCAGTAGGATGGGGCTCCACCCCATTTTCATCATGCAGTTCATGAATACCTGAACACGGAGCTGCCGCATCAATGGATCGGACGTGCTACAGAAGAGGCAGCTGTTTCATAAAAATGGCCTCCCGTATCACCAGATCTCACTCCGTGTGACTTTTTTCTGTGGGGACACGTTAAAGATCTGATGTATGTACCGCCTCTACCACATGACGTGGCAGAGCTCTGGGAGGGAATACGGGAACTGACTGTCACAGTCAACGATGCCACACTGGGAGGACGGGTATGGCAAGAATTCGATCATCATACTGACGTCTGCCGGGTCACTCCTGGTTCGCATATCAAATGTTCGTAAAAAAAAAACTTTCAGAATTTCTCTTCAAAATGCAATATGTATGACATCTGGATAATGTTTAGTGCCTGTGCAATAAATAATTGAAAGTGTTCCCAGACTTTATGTACACCCAGTACAGACTACAACAAAGTACGCATTATTGAACCTTCAAAAGAAAGGAATTATGTACAGAAACACATGCAAGATTGCTAAAATTATTCCTATAATGACAGAGCGCACACCACTTATGTTAGTCTGTCAGCATAACACATACTACTGTATGTTGTGCAGGTGTGATAATGTATACAAGATGAAAACAGATAAAACACAATCTTTATGCAACAGGAAAAAGCTAGTTTGCATTCATGTTTTACTGTGACTGCTACTTTATCCCTAATTGCACCTTTACAGTATGACATAATATATCAGTTGGTCAACTCAGTGACATAACTTACAACTTACTCCATATCTGTCCTTGTGCTGTGCAGGAAGGCAAACACAACAAAGGGGCACCTGCATAGCCCAATAGAAAATGATTTTTATGTTTTGAGCAATAGGAAAGATGCAGATTTGTGTGGACCCAAATGGATCTTATTTTGAAGGTAACCATAACTGGAATGTAATTAGTAACAACACACACTGTCAGCCTCAGTCTTGTACCTGTTGTCTCACATATTACATACAACTCTTTCTGGTGGAGCACAGGAAAAGGTCTGTATTTTCATGAAACATGTCACAACATAAAGATACCACATGTAGTGTGAAAGTACAAGAAGTGGCCACTACTGATAGATAAATTACATCTCTTTTGTAGGAGTGTACTGGGCCTCACTGTAACTTGTGGTAGTAACACCATAAAAGTGTTGATTAAGTTAGTATTATAACTGACCACTTTATGGTCAACAACTTCCCTATACAACACCATGTTTCACAGTAAAAAACTGCACACGCTGCAGTAGTTTGTGAAATTTGATTATGCTTATTTCCCACATTTGTTAATCCCACCAAACACAACTGGGTGTCACTGAGCACCAAATCAGAGACAAACAAACTGCTAACTTGTCATTCACAGCATTTGTGTTTCCGTGTATTGGTATTTGATGCTATATGGCTGAGACCAGATGCCACATACTACTACAATGAAGTGGAGCTTTACTGAATGTACTACACATGGACAAAGGCACAATGTCTGGTCCGCGTGCTATTATGATCAGGCTGATCTGTGTAGACTAGCCACAAGGTTAGTACGATTGCCACAGTGCACAGTTACAATGGATGTAGTATGCCTATGAACCAACTCACCATAGCCATAACATAATTCAGCATTCTCCAGTCAAATAGCTTACCCAGAGATTCAAATTACACACACACACACACACACACACACACACACACACACACACACACACACACAAAACAAAGCACAGCATTCTTGTTTTTAAAAATTAACTAGCAGAATCAAGACCAATAACAGGAACATACAGATACCACCGTTACACTTATTGAAAATTGCATTTGACAACTGGAAGAAACTAACACTTAAAAAGCATGTCAAATACTTTACTACCACATCCTGTTTTTGAATAAAAAAAGATTTAAACTTGTAAACAAATTTTGGTGCTTAATAATGATAGGAATGTGCTTGGAGGTTCCCATTAAAAATTATGTTTATGGCACAACCACCACCACCACCTCAAACACGCCATACATACACCACAGTACCAAGTCACAGTGGGTTTGACACTTTCATCTTGGGTTAACAACAAACTGGGTAGGAATGGCGGAAGGCTCTCCACAATATGTATTAGTGTTAGGATGCAGATAAATGTGTTTTTGGGACATATTTCAACATATCTAAAAATAAATTTAGTGATCAGATGAAAATGAAAGTAACCAATTTGTTTTACACAGCCACAGTGACAATTCAACAAGTGGTATGAGGTCTTCCTTCGTTTTTGCACAGGAAGGATGAAAAACATTGGACGACCAAGAGGATAAGCTGGATTTAAACTTAAGATTGCATCAACAGTAGTAATGTATCTGATATTGTTATATCTTTACAGAACACAAAGGAAGTCTTACACCAATACAAGGAAATTATATTTTTATTTCTGGTCTGTTCATCCAGACATATACTACGAATATAACTAAACTTACTACTTACAACATGTGCAAATATTGTATAATACTAAGAAGAGTTATGATTCCAACAAATAATTATGCGACAGACGACAGAAGAAACTCTTAAACACTGTCTGTGGACACTCACATGCCAGTGGCCGCTGTCGCCGACAGGACAAATCCTCCAGGACTTCCGGCAGGAGAACCGTTCACCAGGAGGATCTGCTGCTTGTCCTGGTTCATGGGCAGGCTTGCCCCCATGCCCGGAACACTGGCCCCCGGCGACCCCAGCACGGGCACCAAAAGCACTCCAGGTGGATTCTGGGCTCCGATCAGGTACGCCGTCTGCGTCGAGGGGGGCAACTGCGAACGGATGTCGCAAAGGGGGGTCATGCCCCGGGGGGCGGAAAATGCCGTGACCGCATCTGGGCCTGCTGGACGGGTGGTCAGCGTGGCCCCGGCAGGAGACACGGAGAGCACATTGTGCTTAGGCAATACGATGTAGCGTCGCCCGCCGGCTCTCATCAGCCCTTGGGAGACAGGGGGAGGGGGCGGCGGGCATCCGGTCAGTGTCGCAGCAGCGGGGGACACCGCCGGGAGTGGGGGCCTCAGGCAGCCCCCAGGTCCCGACACGCGTATCTGGGACGAGGGTGGCAACCAAGTAGTGACAGAGCCCACAATGGACACCGTAGTTACCGCATTCGTCAGTGTCTGCGTAGCTCTGTCGGCCTGGTCCAGTTTGACATATGTCGGCACCATGACTAACTTCGGAGAGGGAGACTGGGAAGAAGCGGCCCCCACGAAGGACGTCGTACCGGTCGTACCCGTAGGAACGGACGAGCACAGGGAGAGAGAAGCCACATTAGGAGCAGCGATGCCCACAGGCGCAGTCTTACCGTCCTGCCTCGGCAGTCGTGCGAGTGGGGGCGGAGCACCGGGTCTTGCCGAGGGCTGTTCGGTCTGCACGTATGTCGGCACCATAACGAACTTCGTAGAAGCCGATGTGGCTGAGGTGGGGACGGCGCTAGTCATCGTTCCAGTCGTATTAGTGGATACGGAGGAGCACAGAGGGGCACAGGCTGCAGTAGGGGCAGCAAAGGGTGCCAGTGAGGTTTTATTGTCCTGTCTAGGAAATCGTCTCAGTGGGGGCAGTACGCCACTTGGCTGTGCACCTCTCATTGTAGAACTGTTAACAGAACTGTGACCATTTTTTGGGCCTTCTAGGGAACTGATGGGTGTTAAAGGAGGGGGTGCTGCAGTCACGACTGTCGTGGTCACGGAGGTCGACTTCTTATCCTTCTCGAGCTGGCAGTTCTATAAACATAAATAAGTTAATTAATTAATTAATGAAATAAAATAAATTAGCAACATTCACTGGCATAGCACAACACCATTAAAGTAAAGCTGTATTAGATTTTAAAAAAAACTAAGAGTAGTCTGCATTTTATTTTCATTTTTTACTTTTGATTACACTTAGTGCTAAGATATTAAGAAAAAAGGGGCTAGTTGCTGCTAAAATATTCATCACAAACTGCAAATGACAATAAAGCTGTTTTCGGGGGGAAATAATGCTATACTTTCTATAGGTATACAGCAGTTAATAAATGAAATTTATCCCATTCTGACGATTGAATAGATTTGTCTGAAACACACAAACACAGACCTGCTATTGCCACAATGGTTTTCTATGAAGACTAAAGATTGAGTAATAAGACCGGCACAATACAAAATGTTCCCAAACTGGGTCATGCTCATACTACACAAATCCTGCATTACATGACATATGTTCATATAAGTGATTGTATGGCCTGAAGATGGGTTAGTGTATCTAGCATGTAAACCAAAAAGAACAAACAGCCTTCTGCAACAATGCACACCTGTTTGTCAGTCACCACAAGCCTAGGTATACTTTCACTTGCAATCTGTTATCTACACACACACACACACACACACACACACACACACACTTACGGTGCAGCCAGAATGCGAGAATGTAAAACTGAATGATGGCATCACATCATCAGCACTTTTCTTTAAATCTACAGTAGATAAGTCATTTCCAATTATATACCGTTTAAAAACTATGCATGTAGCAAGCTACAATTACAGCATTATCAAAGAAGGGCAACCTGTATGTGGTCCATTATACAAATATAAAAAGTAGACACTAAGCTAAGCTTAGAAACTTACTGGACCCTCCTGACAGATGACATGTGCCAAGCTCAGTCTAATGTACAATACTAAAAGCCATCTGATACCACATCACAGACGAAACCAAAGCTAGTCACTTGTTCTGTCATCCACTTCCTAGGCCTCAGCCTAGCACATCCATTTAATATCAGGAAGATAATACATTCTGGCACACATTTCAGTGCTAAACGAAAGAATAATATTATTGCTTCACACTCAAAACTACAGTTTCACACTCAAAACTACACAACGTAAAGAGTAAGGAGTCTTAACTAACCTTACAGATGTAGTTACGCATGCTGGTGTTAATAGACCCGAGGCCCACGCACTCCGAGTGGTACAGGCAGAGACAGAGTTGGCACTGCAGCGATGGCACCGTCCCCAGCAAACCTGGGCACTGGATGGTACAGACTCCGTACTTCTTTGCCGGTCCCAAAACTGTTTCACCAGTGGTCACAGTCACCGTCGCTGTGGCTGTCGCTCCTGCATTTACTGTGCAAACCCTGTAAACCGGGGGTTCTGTTCGGCGCTGGCACGTCGCTGGTCCGTTCCCCTGAATTTCAGATCTCGAGGGAACGTAGGAACGAAAGGTGGAAACACGGGGGATGAGTGTGAAAGGATAACTCCAAAAAGAATATGTACACTGAGCTAGACATAACCGATCCAATACTTTTTAATGCGCGTAGGTAAGACCACATTTTCCATGCAAAGTAAAATTGGACCGTTAAATAATGCACACGTGAATGAAAGTAACTGGAAAGTCACATTCAACAAAGGTACAGAACTGAGTCAGTGGTCTTAAACAGAAAGCAATTCTGTGTTATAACAAAAGGTCTGATTAGCTTTGGGCATGGAGAAATCAGCTGATATGCAGTACCTCATTTATTTACCAATCGAGTGCCAGTAAATACAAATAAACACAACCTACTAAAAACTTACTGGTAGTTTTTAAATATACTTAAAGGCAGAAGAGACATTTTAAGACAAAAATCATTCAGCACTAACCATCAGACAAATGATATGGTAAATTGTTCACACATATAGTATTATCATACTTCAATATAAAATGGCTGTCTTTACAATTTATTTATATCTTTACAAGTGAAGCTAGATATCTACTGTTAGTCTCACTATGTTGGCAATTTTCTGCTATGAAATTTTTAAATCTCACAAAACTTTCAAAGAGAATGCAGCTACAAGAGATTCCACTTATATTTGTTCTGCATCAAAGCTGTACTAAAGAATTTAACAAAAAGGTTACCACCACAACTGATGCATCCAAAGGAAAGGGAACGATTTGTATAATATTCCACCACGTGTCAGTATGTACGAAATCATTCCTAAGCACAGTATGCACCCATATATCTGACAGTAATTGATAGCCTACTGCATACAGAGCTCAAAATATACCAGAAGACCATAAAATTAGTAAAACATAATTGGTGAGACTTTAAGTCAAAAAAGGAAGTTCTGTTTTTATACAACAGCCACACTGAACTTTTAACAGTTATCACAACTCTCAATTTTTTGTTTCATGCTAAAAATGTGTGTGGTAAACAGTCTCAAATTTATACGCTGGACAGGATGCTGAAACATTTGAGACTGAACTTCATACAAAGAAACTGTCTCTGACAAAGAAAAAATGTTGACAGTGTATTTTTTTTTAATTACTATATTCCGTGTATTGAACTACAAAAGTCTTTATAATGTAAGCAATACAGCTGATATAAAACAAAAAGAACCAAAATTAATCACCGAGTTAAATCTAAATACGAATTATGAGAATATTTGTGAATTAAGACTGCATGACCTATGGAACTTTGGGTAGCACTGATCCACTTACACAATAACAAATATAATCGCACACTAAATACTATCAACAGCAACACTGGCACTTCGTACGCTCTAAAATCTGAAGTGTAGAATGAATATGCAAAAGGCATTGTACAACATGCCTCCCTGTATATAGCATTCTCTACTAACGGTGTTTTATCACTTGACAAATATTTTCAGAACCAAAGTGTGCATAATTTCAATGTTATGGGTATATTTTCTGCTGACAATCTGAATGAAATAATGCTCTACAAATAAAATTAACTACCGTATTTTAGACATCAATAAAATGGTCAAAAAATTAATGCCTTCAATGTATTAAATTGCTGAATATACAACTAGTATTCACACTGTATCTCCTCCTTGTAAAAAGGCGAGGGACGCAAGCACAGTTTATACTTGATGGGGCACTATGTATCCTACTGCAGCAGTGTTTACATCAAACATTGCAATTCTCAATTTGGTTAGAGAAAAAATATTCATCGCTAGTATTTGTACGATAATGGGAGGAAAAGTGGCACTCGATCATCAAACTATGCACCAAATCCCTACACTAAATTTCAAACCTGTCTTCATTGTGTACTCGATCAAACAAGTTAAGACACTGTCAACTGCGACTGGTCAGTGAGAGAATTGCGAAGTTCAACTACGCTACTCAGTGCTATATGAGGGTAAGCTATGGGTTTCACTCTTACACTTCCTTTCATTCAACAGCCCTTCATAATAACACAACAAAACTAGATTGCAAAGGCACTCATCACAGTTAACCACGCAAGACTAATACATGCTCGACACACGGTTTAAAACCAGAGGGGGCAAATGGCAAACAACTTCTGTGATGCGCTTGCGGTCATGTAGAAACAACGGCACAAACTAACTTTGAATGACACACATTCAAAATTTAAAGCGAGAGTCATAATGTGACGAAACAAAAATCTTCAGCAATGTATGCAGATTAACAATTTTTTCATTGCAACACACTATTCTTCACTGAGTAATTAGAGAAAGTCAGTTATAAAGGACATGTAATGGGGGAGTTTGTGGTTTAGTGCCACAGTTGCATAAAGTAGTAGAAGAAGCAGACTACGAAACATAACCAGAGTGACAACAGTAGGAACTGAAACTCTCACTATTGAATGATTGATTGGGCGTAAGACAGGTGTTCTGCAGGACACGATCACGGACGGACGATCTAGAGGATACTTGCAGGCTAAGAATCAGTGTTCGAAAAATGGTGGAGACTTAGGATTAAAATTTCATGTGACTAGAGATTCAGAATTGTAACAGATAGCAGAAGGATTTACAAAGAAAGTAAGATGGCTGAGCAGTAAAGTGAATCTCTCCCTCCCCCTTCTTTTAAAATACGATAAGTTTAGTATTTTAGCTGTCTCATTGGTGTGTCTCATTTTTTTTTTTGACCAGGATCAGCTCTGCAAATACGGGTGACCCAAACAAGGAACAGCACATCTACCAGAGCATAAGAAGAGTCAATACAAGGTACTGAACATGAAAATGACATCTCTCTCATATACAGGCCACCAACGACTGTGTACTGCACTGCTGATTTGTGTTAGAGTAAATTCTTTTGTAAGAATAAGCTAAAATTCTGTTTTTCCTTTTCTAAAATTTGTGCATTTTATGAACGCATGGGACATTCATCGTTTGTGTGTCCGTTAAGGAACAGATAAGTGAAATTGTGTTGAATGTTACCTTTGTGATGACTTGGGCAGAAAAAAAAAAACTACAACTCTACTCAATAAAAACACAAAAAACACAACACAGAAGCTCATTTATCAATTGTCACACGATCTGCAGCATCTATTAAAATCCCATCCCCTCTTCATTTTTAGTCATCTCCTATAAAACTACCATGACAGATGTAATGATAACTAGCACATTACAAACATGTTACAATGTCACATCCCCACACACTACTTCACCAGTCTCTGGTTGAGAGCTGCATACTACGTGTCCAGCAGCCCACCTACAGATTATTTTTCCACTGATACATATAGAAGAATCAGATAACACAAAGGTACTCACTTTGGAGGGACCACCACCTGGCCACCGCCCTTGCCCCCACGCGGTAACCTGCCGGGTCCCCTCGACGGTGTAGACTGGAGTGCAGGTGCGGCTCCCGGGCTGCTGAGGACTTTTGTAGTGGAAGCGCCGTCCTTGTCTTTCCACATTGGTGGCAGCATGCCTATTTCCATGTTTCCACCACTGCCACCTGCTTGTGACGTCACACCTCGGTTCATACCGCCCCCTCTGGGAGAAGTTTGACCTCTGCCGCGGCCTGACCTCGGTGACGTTACCTGTTGTGGAAAGTCCTCGCTGAGTCAGAGATGTGAACATTACATTTACTTAAACCCCTGGAAGATAGCCTTAACGCAATTACTGTTGCCACATGTTCGATGAATTCTCACATGATACACTGAAAACACAAACAGTGGTCATTGCTCATAATTCAAGCATCATAACCAAGTCCAACAGAGCTGCAAAAACAGGGGGTACAATAAATGATATACTCAAAAGTATTGCTAATCAGTGTCTCGGCAAATGGTCCACCGATCATTCAATTCTGTACAAGACCTGATACACCACAATCAGTAACACAGCACCAGGGGAAAGTAAATGTGTGACGCTAATTCTACAACTACCTGAGTGCACATATTGATGAGAACTTGAAAATCATATATTATACATCATCTCAAGCACTTACTTCAGCATCAATAACTCTACATGTCATTGGTTTTTTTGGAGATGAAAACATTAGAAATTTGCTGTACTTTACATACTTCTATTTATTTTCTAAGGCAATCCCACAAAATGTACTCATGACAAAGACCTAGTTCCATCAGTTCTTTGTATCTACTAGTGCACCCAGATTTACTGTTATTCTGGCATTTTCATTGTCAGAATACTTACAGCAATACTTCTGACATCCTTCATGTTAACAGTAATGTTTTACGTCATATCCAAATAGACAGGTGTCTGATCTCCATTGCACATACAGTCTAACAAATAGTCATGGTGTTTGTACAGATCCATTACATGACACCGAAATGCAAATAGTTTCTCATAAAACAGATCTGGAAGTCACTGAGCTGGTGTTCTGAACCATAGCGTAACCCAGCCCTTTTCATTTTCCTCACATACAGGCATTCACTGAACCTGCTTTGAATTCCGTGACACATACATGAGGAGAATTCCTCTTATCTCCAACACCTACACTTCGGTAGTTCACCAAATATTCAAGAAATCTTCACTGTGTTTCTCTTGCAAGTGCTGACCAACACGGCACTCCATTTCAGGAAACCTACCCTGCTTTTATCCCCTGATCCCCTCTGGCTGGCGTGTATAACTGGTTTTATCTCATTTGTTATTTATCTAATGCCATCTATGAACATTCACATCTGTGACACTGAATGGCGTTCCTAATGCACAGTTGTCTGTGGCCTCTGTTTCATGAATGACCAGCAACTTAACATTAATGTCCTATTTTCTGCGTGAACAAACTGTGTGTCACAAACTCTTACAGCTACATTCCTCGACAGTCATGGCTCTAATTTGCATCCATTATAAATTACAGCAACTTACAGTTCTTAAGTGCTGATAACGTAAGCAAACTGAATGAAAACAAGCCCTCACAGCTCCCTGTGGCTGACTTGAGAAACTCTTACCACTTCGGATTAACACTTTAGCCAACTGAAAATAAACAGTGCTGTAGAATGATTGAATCTCACATTTCATTTTTCATTTGTTATGCTGCATTTCAAGTATTCTGTGCGAATTTATTTTTGTTAGCATAATTAGTCTCCTGTAGAAATGAGTACTATTGTTGAGTATTTGTCCAGGAAAGGGGGTGGATCTAGATTGAGATTGAGAGGGGGGGGGGAATCTGTATTGAGGTAGAGAGGGAGGGAGGGAGCAAGGGAGGGAGGGAGGGAGAGAGAGGGGGGAGAGGGGGAGAGAGTGCGGAGAGGGGGGAGGGGCAGAGGGGGGAGAGGGGGAGGGGGGGAGAGGGGGAGAGAGAGAGAGAGAGAGAGAGAGAGAGAGAGAGAGAGAGAGAGAGAGAGAGACCAAAATTATTATGCATCAGTCTTTCCTTCTCATACTGTCAGATAAGTCTATCCTGACTCAGGGTTTTGAGTGACTTTTCCAAACTCTACTCCTTTTTCCTAAAGCTCTCCAGTTACTTTCCCTTCACTCCTCTTCCTTCCCCTCCAACCCTTCTCCTGGAAGAAGGAGCCATAGGCTCAGATTGCTTGCATAAGTAAAACCTTTTTAATACATGTATGTGTGTTCTCTTGTCACCACTTGACAAGTAGATTTTTTTATCCATACTATTAAATCTTATTGACAAATTTATTTACAGACTGAGCACTGAAGTAGCAACGCAAATACTATGATTGCGTAAAAGTATGTTTCCCTAAAGCTACAAACAGAGAAAACATAGTTGTTACAAATACAGTTCAAAAAACAACTGCAGCAACCTCTCAACTATTTCAATATACGAGGGCTATCCACAAAGTACATTATGTTTTCGTTTGTGTCAGTTGGGTGCGGGGCTAGCGCGGCCATCTTGGTGTCATGGCATTCTGCTGCTCAGTCGGCATCCTGCCGTGCTAGTGAGAGGTTCGTGCTGTACTCCGTTGAGTTACTGTGACAGTTTGAAATGTCAGCGTTAATTGAAAATGCCGCGAAGTGTGAAATACGTGCTGTAATAAGGTTTCCGACTGCAAAAAGCTGTACACCGATAGAAATCTATCGGCAGCTTTGTCAAGTGTATGGTTCATAAAATTTAAAAATGACCGAACTAACGTTCATGACTAAGAGCGAAGTGGAAGACCCAGCATAGTGACTGCCGAATTTGTCGATGCCACGGTCTGTGAAAACAGACAATAACTGAACTCTCTACGAGTTTTCCACAAATTTCACTAAGTCTGTTGCACGAAATCATTACCGAAAAGCTTGGTTACCACAAGTTTTGTGCAAGATGGATACCAAAAATCTTGACAGAGATTCACAAAAATCAGCAAATGGCTGCAGCGTTAACGTTTTTGGACGCTTACGAGAAAGATGGCAACTCATTACTCGATCGCATCGTTACTGGTAACAAAACATGGGTTAAGCATGTGAACTGAGAGACAAAATTGCAGTCAATGCAGTGGGGCACACAAATTTCCCCCAAAAACCCAAGAAATGCATGCAGACAATGTCGGCAAGGATGGCGACTGTCTTTTGGGACAGAAAAGGTGTGATTTTTGATGATTTCCTGGTAAGAGGCACTATAATAAACTCTCAAAGGTATTTGCCAAACTCTGCACAACCTCAGAAGAGCAATACAAATCAAGCGCAGGGGAAAGTTAGGCTCAAAGATCTTGCTGATTCACGACAACGCCCAGGCCCACACAGCAAATGCCACTCGTGAAGTTCTCGAATCTTTTAAGTGGGAGTTGTTTCCTCATCCGCCGTACAGTCCCAACCTGGCATCGAGCGACTTCCACGTATTCCCAGCAATGAAGAAGTGGTTGGCTAAGCAGCATTTTGATGACAACGCACAGCTTCAAGATGAGGTAACCACGTGGTTTAAGGCGCAGGCGGGCGAATTTTACGACGAAGGAATTTCCAAGCTTGTCCATCGCTACGATAAGTGCCTTAATTTAAATGGCAACTATGTAGAAAAGTAGTATTTAAGTGTGGCTTTCATCTGTATATAATAAAAAAATTCCAATACTTTATTTATTTTTAATTCCAAAACATAATGTACTTTGTGGATAGCCCTCGTATTATGCAAAAAAATTGAAACATTCACAACACAATTCGTACAAATTTGTGCAGTCTGCCTGCTATGTTTGAAATCGGCACATGAAAAGCTTACACAATCTTTCAGCAATGCAAATATGTTGACCAAACAAGGGCTTCTGCAGATAAACAGGATGGAAACTGGAGCTAGCAAGATCAGCATAATGAGATGCACAGCCAAAAATTTCCAAATGCAATGGCTGCAGAAAATGTATTTGTTGGTGAACAGTATATAGGCAAACTGTGCTGGTTAACTGTTCTGAAAACTCTGAGCCTGTATCTGGAAGAAGGTCTATTGCAATTTCCCTGACCAAGATACCAGTAGGAAACAACAACTGCGTCTCACAGTTCTTTGCTTTCGCAAAGTTGCCTGCACACTACTTGCTTGGTTATCACACCCTGTACGGGTGATGATGAATTTCAACTGGTGCTACTTCCTCTGACATCCTGTATGTTAGAAATCTTTTCATAGACTGTAGAAAAAATTGACATGATATACATCAACAAAAAGAGTCAGATTTTGAAAATACGATGTAACTGGATAGATTAAAAAATCTACTCACTCAGCAGTGGCATGAGAACATACATATAAACGGTATTACAGTTTGCAAACTTCTGCAGCCAGTGGTTCCTCCTCCTAGCAGAACAGTTGAAGGGGAAGGAAGAGGGGTGAAGGAATATGTTTGGTGATGTTTAGGGAAAGGATAGACTTCAAGAAAGTCACCCATAACCAGAGATCAGGGTAGACTTATTCATCAGAAATCCTTTTCCTTCGCCCCTCTTCTTTCCCCTTCAATCTTTCCACCAGAAAAAGGATCCACTAGCTCCAAAAGTTTGCAGACATGTTATACAGAAAGACTAGGCACAATTTTAGATAAGGCAAGATTAAAGGTGCCAATCCAGGACATGCAGATGGGAAACACCTTAAATTAGCAACTACAAAGAAGGAATGTGTCAAATGCCTGGATGACAGAGAACATCTGCCTTGAAGTGTGATGAGGTGGAAACTTATGGGAAAAATGTGTTCTCTAGAAATGAAGCCAGAGTCGGAGAGGGTAATGATCTGAGATCAAGCAATTCAGAAGTCAATACACAACTTCAGAGCTTCTGAAATGTGTGAAAGACACAAGAACTAGAAAATTATTTGAGCTAGTGTCAAATATCTATGAAACGGGTAGATTATTATCAGATTTAGAAGGAAAGCCATCCCATTACCAAGGAAGTGAAGTGAGTAACTGTCAAAGCTATTGAACACTGACCACCATATGACACTTCTAAAGCACAGTCCAGAGAGCAGAACTAAAAAAAACTTAAGACATTATTGGCTTTGGTGACTGTGGTTTCAGGACAGGAAAATACATTTGAGAAGTATGAAGTGCATGCAATAAGTTATACAACACCTTTTTTTCTCAGCCATTTTGGTTGAAAAATGTGGATTTTGTTGGGGACATCGTGAAATATTCCCACTTCAGCCAATATAGTTTCATGAAGTTCCGACTGGTGGTGGCACTATATGTAGCCTTCAAAATGGTGTCTGTACTATAGGTGCTCCAAGCAGATAGCTGTCACTGAGTTTTTTTTTGGTGGAAACCAGAGCATGGCAAGTATTCATAGGCCCTTGCAGGATGTCTACAGGGAGCTGGCAGTGAGACATTGGGCAAGGCACCTATTATCATCGCAACAAGGTCACGCAAACCTGTCTGATCTCCAGCATGACGACCAGCTACCACGGCTGTGACTCCTGCAATGTTGGAACGTGCAGAGACACTCATTCGAGGCGACTGATGGATCACAATCAAACACCTCTTTGCTCAACTGGGAGTCTCTGTTGGTGGTACTGACACACTCATTGACCAGTTGGGGTACTCAGAGGTGTCTGTCCACTGGATTTCCGGCCCCCCAACGGAAGACCATAAAGAGCAACACAGGACCTTTCGTCCACAATTGCTTGTGTGTTACAGGGCTGATAGTGACAACATTTTTTTTTTTGATCAAACATCATCACTTCAAACAGAAACAAAACAGCAAACTCCGGAGGGGCACCACACCTCCTCTACTCTGAAGAAAATGTTAAAAATGCACCTTCAACCAGTAAAGTCATGGTGACGGTATTTTGGGACTCTGAAGAGGTTATTCTGTTTGATGTTCTCTCTCTCCTGGTGCAATGACCAACTCTGAAGTGAACTGTGCAGCCCTCAGGCTTCAGCCTCTTTGTCATCACAAGGATGCAAACAAACTTCTCTTCCTCTGTGACAACGCAATGCCTCACACAAATCTTTGCACCCAAGAAGAGTTCAGAGAATGTAGCTGGACTATTCCTCCTCATCCACCCTACGGTCTGAATCTCACATCTTCCGACTTCCATCCATTTGGCCCAATGAATAATGCTCTCCACATGAAGTAGTAAGTGGATGATGAGGAGGTTACTGATACAGAAAAACGGCTCCACTGTTGAGTGGTACCATGGCACGCCCTCCCAATAATGTGGCATAAGGCCACTGTACAGAATGGAGATTATGTTGAAAAATAGGATTTTGTAGCCAGAAGAGTGGAGAATAATATGGTGTACTGGAAAACTGAATAGAACTAACCTGCTCTCAGAAAAAAAGTGTTGCATTGCTTATTGAACAGCACTTTTATTTCATAAGGAAAAGAATTGGGATGCTTTTCTAATCGATGGCAGGCTTACAGAACGCTTTCAACAACGGGAAACAGTATTTTCTTAATCTTCAGGCATGTGTGACTAAAGTGTAGAGACACAAAAATAATCTGGTCTTTACAAAATGCAAATATGTATAATAAAAAAAAGAAGATTCGCAAAGACAAGTTTGTGTTAATAAGTATGTAAGGAAGAGATGTGGCTTACCACCACTGCCATTAAACCCGTGTCAAAGATGCGCAATCAAGTAAATGAAATAAAATTCCAGAGGGCGTAAAGCACACATGGAACATACACCACTGATGAGGCTGTCAGACAATAAAATTCTCATGAAAGTAAGAATGACTCTGAATATTGCTGAAAAGAGAGCACACTTTGTGCACTTCATAATGTAAGAATAAATGAAGCTACTGTGCCTATCTGCAACTCAGCATCTCCGCTATATGGTGTGTAGCAACTTTTATTCTCTAATATTGTTACATTCCATCCTGGATTTTCCATTGTTTGATGAAACAAAGAAAAATAATAGACAGGAGAGCAGTTACACGCTTAATGTCGACATTGGTAACAACAGAAGCTTATAGGTGCAAAATTATTCTATCTAGAAAGTGTAACTATACACAATGACTAAAGAAAGGCAGGCAATCAACTATCCCCAGGCAAAACAGATTTTCCAAGTAGAAGAGTACCAGGTGTAAGGTACTGAGGAAGAATTCTGTGGAAAACTTTAGGCAGAGAGGGGGGAAGAGTAGAGGACACCAAAGATTAGAATATGAAAAACACATTATAGATGCAGCTGAGTGTAAAATTTACAAAGCAATAAAATGATTTGTGATAAAGGAAGAGATGGAGGATGGTTTCACACAGGCTAAGAGAGAGAAAGAGGGAGAGGTAATAAGTGACCAATCTAACTGCCACTTATAGTAAGCGCTTCCCACATACCTCACACCTCGTCAGTAAGCACACATACCCTTCAGTGTCTTCTAATTCCAAATGAATACATCTACGCAGGTTAAACCAAAAACCCAGCGAAAATGTTTGAGATGATGCACTGAGAGCAAAAGACAGCATAAAAGCAAAAATCGAAGTCATTCCTACGTTTTATGGAAGTCTATTTAAAGATCCATTCCTTAAATGGAGACATAACAGAAATTACCTGTGGTTAAGTGCAATTGAGGAAGAAAGGATAAAGACTGTAAAGTGTGTGTGTGTGTGTGTGTGTGTGTGTGTGTGTGTGTGTGTGTGTGTGTGTGTGTGTGTCTATTGTTGAAAAAGCTCTTAATGGCTGAAACCTTTAATTGCGAGTCTTTTATTGTGCCTACCTGTGACTCAGCATCTCTGCTATATGTTGAGTAGCAACTTTCCTTTTCTAATATTGTTACATTCCATCCCAGATTTTCCATAATTTTATTAAACCCATTTTATATTCATTCACAACAATGAAAGCATATAACTGAGGAAATAAATTGTGCTTTAGTTAAGTCCCATAGTGCTCAGAGCCATTTATATTGTGCTTTGAATCAATATGTGGGGCAAGGTTTATTGGTTTCAACAGGAGAGCAATGTTAATGAAAAGGTAAGTATCCATTTTTGAGTCACAAACTAGGGCAAAGCTTTCCACATACAATCAACAGAACTCTAAAGAAAAACACAAGGACCTAAAAGTAACAACAAAGCTGAAATTACGATCAAACAGAAAGCTCCGTGGGAAAATGAAAACAGCTAACTGATGTAATAATGAAAAGAAGACTACAGTGATTTGGGCACACACACTGAATGGATAGTAATAGACTAACCAAGGATATCTTAAACTAACTAAGCAGCTACAAATCGAATCCAACCTGGTTCACTGAAAATGACAAAGATATGATAAACACTCAGATTAGAACGGACACAAAAGGTAACAGAACATTTTTTAGAGAAGCAACATAAAGAGAGGATTACACAGAATGCCTCAAATTCTCGTGGCCTTTTTGTGAGATGTATGTAGGAGGAAGCAATATATTTACTAAGTCTTCTATGGCTTTGCAGTCTCAGGGGAGGGGAAAAAAAGTACTATGATACACTAATGTCTCTCTTTTAGTTTCTGCTAATGCAGTTGTACAACACTTTGCAGAGAAACTCTCAACAATTCATTGGATCTTCTCCATATTTCCAATCCATTATTTATGTGATACAAAGAAAAATGTAATGATAATGTTTTTATACATCAAAGCAGATTAGGGTAGATCTGTCTGACTCAATGAATAGAGAAAAATCTGTAAGCAAGGCACACACGCATTGTGGACTCAAACTCGACACTCATGTATTCTCGACACAAGAATGGAAAGGAATGAAGGTCAACAATATGTACTATTGTAATTTTACTTCAGGAATAAACATTAAAAATGTTGCCAACCTACAAACAATCTAAACAATTCTTAGGAGCTTTATTTAAAAGTCACACAATTGTCCACTCCTAGTAGCTGAGTGGTCAGGGCGACTGAATGTCAATCCTAAGGGTTCAATTCCCGGCTGAGTCGGATGTTTTCTCTGCTCGGGGACTGGGTGTTGTGTTGTCCTAATCATCATCATTTCATTCCCATCGACGTGCAAGTCGCCGAAGTGGCGTCAAATCGAAAGACTTGCACTCGGCGAACAGTCTACCCGACGGGAGGCCCTAGTCACACGACATTTACATTTAGTCACACAATTCATATGCTGGTATATCGTTAACACCATTTCATGGTAGAAAAGAGAGAGAGGCATTTTTGTCTGCATTTAAGTGAAAGAAAGTAATAATTTTGTAGGTAATCAAGAGACGTGTTTGATATCATAAAGTGAAAGTTACGGCAAGAGGAAACATTACATAAACAACAGATATATTGGCAGAGAAAAGACAACGTGGAGAGGAAGACAGAAGCTTTTGCTTGATATATTCTGTTTATCAAATATAAGACTGTAGCTGGTAAGTAAAAATCCTCTCCATTTCTGTACTGTTGTCATGGAGAGCAAGTATATATAGCAAGTACCACCTCACCTAGCGCACTGAACTGGGTATAGCAAGTACCACCTCACGTAACATACTGAACTGGGTAGTTACAGGGAAAAAACTGGCTAGTTGAATAAGCCACCCAGAATTAATCACAAACAAGTGTGCATCAAAAAAATGTCACCTGTTATTGAGCACCAATCTCAGATGGATGGTCGAAAGCTCCAATATCTGGTTTAGGCACTGTCAAGAAACAAAATCCGACAGGAACTAGGACAAATAGCCATTTTTGTGAGGCAGAAAAGGAATAAAAAAACTCTTTTTAACCATGTCATGCAACTTTGAACATTTAGAGCATTCTAAAATCAATACCGCAACTTCCATTATACAGTGTCAATCAAAACTGTTTTCACTCCATTTTTTTCCCCCAATATCAGCACATGTGGACATTTTTGGGAATTTAACTGAAGTAATTCTTACAGATCTACATAGCATCGTCCAGCAGTAAAGCAGAAAGCTTACATTTTCTGAAAATAATATGTTCAGTGGCATTCATAAAATGAGTTTCATTTCTTTTTTATAACAACTGGGTTATGAGTGCCCATGCAGTGCAGTACAGGGGTAAAGAAAGGTACTCACCTTTATACGAGGAAATGAGCGAGCGAGTTTCAAGTGTGACTGCAAACGCCCTGCGTGTTTGTTCAGCCCGCTGGGGCCAGCGATAGCTGGAGGGATTTTCTGCTCCACAGCTCCTGAAGTATCAGCAGGGGTGGCGCCCTGGTCTCTGTTGACAGAGCCTGAAGAACTGCTCTCTGACAGGCCATCGGTTTCCTCTTCCACAGACATTGGCTCCTGTTTGACGTTGGACGGGCCGGAAGCAGATGACTGGTCTGATACAGGTGACATTTCACCAGCAGAAGCTTTCAGCTTCTGAATACGCTTCACAGAGGAGGCAGTAGGCATAGAAGGTGAACCGGTATCCTAAACGGAGTACACCAAAATTGGTTTAGTGATAACCAAAATTAAAACATCTGTTGCAAATGCAACGCCAATAAATATGATTGTCTTTATGAGTGTCCTGGGAAGTAACTGAAAATTCCTCCTATTCTGAAAACTTAACTTCAATCTTCTCAAAATACCATCCCTCAAAAGTCATATGCAGCAGTAACTAAGTGAAAGTTCCATAATTTATGTATCTTGTGGAGTTTCTTCACACACCGTCAGGTGGCTTGCGGAGTATGGATGTAGATGTAGAAATGTTTCAAAGAATACTAGACAAAAGTGCTAACCAACAAAAGTGTATATTGCATTGCTGCACGTTATATATTTTGTTAAATTCAAAGACAAGAAAATAAATACAATAAAACAAATCAATTTATATACCAGATCTAATTTTCTACTGGAAAATATGGAACTATTTGTTGGCAGTGACTGCTGCATTTGAAAGTGGAAAAGATAATGTAATCAAATAACTCCTTCCTAAATTGATAATTAGCACTGCCGACCCCTTCATATAGGTCCCATAAAAGGAACCTGAAAGGCACAAATTATGCAGTAGGATGATCACAAATTCAAGGAGAGATTTACTGAGAACTGAAAGAGTTTGTACGTGGATTTAACAACTTAGAGAAAGCTTTTGACAATATGGGAAAATCACATAAATAAAATAGTGGACAAGACGATCACTTACAAACTCACTATATTGGGCAGGGGGTATGTGGGAAACACGTGGAGGTTTTCAGTAAGACAGAAACAATGGGAATACAAATGGGTAGAACTGAAGGAAGATGTAGAATAAGGCTGCTGTCTAGCAACAACACTCTTCAATATGGCAGAGTATTTAGAAGATAGGATTGAGTGTTGTTTACTGATCGACAAAGAGGCAATTCCAGGATGGAATGTAACAATACCAGAGAAGGAAAGTTGCTACTCACCATATAGCGGAGGTGCCGAGTAGCGATAGGCACAACAAAAAGATTAGCTTTTGGCCATTAAGGCCTTTGTCAGCAGTACACACACACACACACACACACACACACACACAAACGCAATTTGCACACATGTCTGCGGTCTCAGAGAGCTGAAACTACACTGCAATTGGCTCTTTGAGACTGCAGACATGTGTGCAAGTTGCATTTGCGTGAGTGTGTGTGTGCACGCACGCATGTGCGTATGTGTGTCTACTGCTGACAAAGGCCTTAATGGCTATAATTGTGTGTATCCTTTTGTTGTGCCTATCGTGACTCATCATCTCTGCTATAAGGTCAGTTGCAACTTTCCTTCTCTGGTGTTGTTGCTAAGGAACTAGAGATATCTGGAGAAAATGTGGTTCTTCTGGCCAAGGATGAAAAGGAGCTTCAAGAAATGGTAGAGGAGATCAGAACTATGAGTAAAAGATTATGAAATGAAAAATAAATGTAAAGAAAATGACAGTAGGAAAGAATGAAAGGTTAAAAATAATGCTCTATGGAGACAAAATGGCACGTGTCAGATTTTTTAAAGTACATAACAAGTACAATAGAAAGCAATTACAAATGCATTAAGAACAACAATGGCAAACCTGGCATTCTCTGAGACAATGATTTTCAGTACCTATGTGGACATGAGATTAAGAAAAATAATTGACCAGGCGGAGTAGGATTCACGCACTGAGGGTTGCATACAAACTTAATTATGTGTGGAGACAGTTCACCCATTCTGGGAATCGAGAATCATGACCATTTTTCCCGGTTATCAATAATGATACTGTCAAGATGTCATTCCATGTATTCCAAGATTTTCAGGAAGGTTTTAATGTCATGTTTAACATCTGATGACAAATGAAGTTTTTTTTGTTTAATGCAATTCAACAACTTTACCTGTACTGTGAAACCTTGCTTCTTGTTGAGGGAGTTTGTGAGTATCAAAATATGGGACATAAATGCCCATGTCTTTTGACTGCATTGGAAGTTTCAATTTGTTTACACCTCCAAGGAACCATAGACCTTAGTATGCAATACAAATTTCAACATCTATATATTCCAGAGGAAAAAGGTTTTTAAAATTCGTACAGACAGGTGGACGACAAAGTGATCCTATAAAGATTCCATTTCACCGATTGTGGTACGGAACCCTAAAAATTATGAAGTGTATTATCTAAAGTGGCCTACTATACAGGCAAGAACTTGAAATGTGGAAAGAAGATAGGACGGCAATGAGGGATTTTGAAACATCTAAATAGTAGAAACTGGAAAAAAAGGCTAGGCAACAAATGAAGAAACCCAATTATTGGACGTAACTAAACATGGAAAAAGAAATGAGATTAGGCGTATACTGGGATAGCATTGTTGGTTGGTCGATTGGGGAGAAGGGACCAAATAGCAAACTCACTGGTCCCATCACATTAGGGAAGGATGGGGGTGGAGTCGGCCATGTCGTTCACGGGAACTATGCTGGCATTTGCCTGAAGCAATTTAGGGAAATCACAGGAGAGCCAAAATCATGATGGCCAGACACTGGTTAAAACCATCGTCCTCCCAAATGGGAGTCTAATGTTCTCACCACTGTCCCACCTCGCTCTGCCTGACATAGCATGGCTGGATTTTGAAAATCACTTTAGGCAATGGCACAAAAGGACCCAGATCTTAGGAAACCTGCTTAATAGTTGCAAAATCTACAATCTGATGGATTGTCACATGCAGAAATCTCACAATAGTTTGGGGCATTTCTGGAAGGAAGCTTAGGGCTTAATGTTGTGTCAAGGACGAATCATTAGACAGAGACCAAGCTCAAACAGGGGAAGGGAACTAGTCGTACCCATTCCAAAGGAACTACTAAGGCATTTATCTTACGTGGTTTAGAGAAACAAAGGATTGGTGTCTGGAGCAAAATTTGAACCACGGTACTCTTGAATGCAAATCCAAGTATCTTACTAATCCACTTGTTGCCACTATTGGATTCTTCTACAAAACTCATGAGGGCATGGTCCAGCATATCGAGCAGGAGTCGCTTCTACCTTCAATCAGTAGGATTATGCTGGTTTGTCACTCTGCAGTAAGATCCAGGTGCAATGCTGCCATTTCAATCAATACAGCTGCATCTAACCAGTACCATGCTGAAAATCACTTCTGACAAGTTAGATGATGAAGATATCTTTAGATTCACAGAAATTAAGTCAACCAATGTTAATTGTAATGACAATTAAACATTCAACTCTCTGTTCCCAAGTAAAACAATATGATACAGACTGACTACAAGTTTTCTAGGCATGGAACATGAGTCTGCATTACACTGAACATGATAATGGGTACAGCTGGCATGTTCTTCAGTTGCTCTCCTTGCATAAAATATTTTTACTTTGGTAAAAGCAGTTTCTAAGCATGTGGGTCAATTTTTAATCTTTACAAACATTGCTCTTGTGCCTGAATGACCATGACAAAATGTAGAGAAAACTCTTCAAAAAACAAATGTTTACCTCCTCCTCTCTGTCACCAATTTATACTGGAATTGCAAATGACAATTATATCTGTTGCTCACAGTAACTAATTACTGTGTGCATTAGGGCAACAGAGATCCTCTAATGGATTTGCCGGCAATGAATATTATTGTGAACTGACATCACAATTCACCTCCTCACTCCTTGAGCTTTTCTCATCCAGTTATCTTTTGATTTAACGCAGGTACAGTTATTTTACAAGTCCCTTCACCCACTGCTTCTTGTTTTTACAACCAGCACTGCCTTTTGCATTTACACCCAGCAAAAGACTTCCCTGGCCTTTCTTATCATAGCTTATCTTCATAGCTTTGACCGGAACACACACTGGCATGCCATCCACCTTGTTCTGCTGACCTATGTTCAGTTAAGTTTCATTTCTGCGAATGGCTGCAAATGGGGCTGGCCACAGTGAGCCGTCAGCAGGCAGATGCATCCAGCTGTAGCGCTGGCAGATAATAAGGTGTGGCACACGGGACATATAAGGTATCATTTGTTTTGTTCATGGGCTCTGCAACTGAGGCACCTTACACCATACCAAACACAGGGGTCTCTGAGCAGTGGGTTGTAATGAATTTACGTCACTCAAGGCAGAGTGTCAATGTGGGAATGGACTGTCCAGCCTTGCCCATTGATCTAGTGAGTGGACTAGTGGCCACTCCTTCAGCTTAATTCGAGCAGGCTCATGAGGAGAGGGGTTTATTAGTTCTTGGGAGATACAATGTTAGGTGCATTACGAAGCCCATTAGAAAAACAGCATCCAGGGATTGATAGAAATCCAATGTGCGATTAGTATGTTTGCCAAGAGTTCTCATATAAGATGTGGAGAGCACCTTCCCTACAGCTATTAAGCGTTTTGCTGCTACGGAAGTGCTCACTGCATTCCATGCTGAGGCACCTTTTGGTATAACTGTACTACTCATCAAATGTTGGTGCCTTTGCTGAGAGACGGCATTCCAGCAGATACGGAATATTTACCATCCGATTTTTCGAAAACTATTAGGCGAAAAAATTTGACTTTTGCACATCTCACAGTCTGGTAGTTTTGCTCAATGAATGGCCAATTTCTTTTCGTTGTATGGCAGAGTTACTGAACTTCACAAAATTAAGTTAAACATTGTGCAAAATTTTAAAGATTTTCCAGAGGTAAAAACACATTGCATAAACTTTGCGTATGGTAGATTTTAGCACTTACACCACAATGAATGAAATGTTAGGTAGGATATTGAAATTTAAAGCAGAATGATATCTCATTTTGTTCTTGAAGTATTGTCTTTTATATCTGAGGGAAAATCATGCATGACGTGCCCATTCACAGTGTTGCGCATCACAAATCAAGTGGTCATAACAATTGTCCTATCCCATAAAGGATTCTAGATATCAACACGAGATTTTCTGCAAATGGTTGCACACAAAAATGCACATATGCAGTAGGATAAATACCAGAAACTTCTTTATTCACAGCGATATTGAAGCATCCCATTGGCAGCAGTGAGAGGCCACCAGCTCAGAATGCATACAGATGTCTGTATGCACTGTAGGAAAACATAAGTATCACGTGTAAGCATGTCATAGAACCTGGGGATTGTTGTAGCAGGGCATGCATACATGCTAACAGCAGTGAAAGGGTTAAGGGCTCAAGATGCAGTCATTTTCACATTTTGGCACAACTGATGCCTGTCCCTTGGATGCTGAGGCCATTTTCAGCTCGTACAGGCAATGTTGGAAGTGATGAAGACTGCTGGCCTCACTTACAAGGTGCGAGCAGAGATCACAATTTGCAGTATTGTACCCAGAACTGATCAGGATCCTTTGGTCTGGAGACGAGAGGGTCTCACCTGGAGGCTCCACGATTCTGTGACTGTCTTGTCTGCATATTTCTGGATCAGTGTAATGAGGTGGAGAACTCTACAACCCCCTTGGGGTGTGAATCACACACAGAAAGCACCTATCAGGTAGCAGAGTAGATGTGGAGCACACATCAGGTTTTCTCACCCCCTCCCCAGAGACCACACGAAAAGCAACTAAAATTTGACTGTCAACATTTTTACACTAAATTGCCAAAGCATTCATAACAAAATTCGTAAATGTACTGCCCTCTACGAAATTTGTCACACCAATATTAGTCTCTGAACCGAGAGCTGGATGAAACCCAAAGTAGAAAGCACTGAAATATTTAATGAGGCATGGAACATATTTCAACAGATTAGATGCCATAAGAGGAGAAGTGTTCATTGCAGTCAATCGAAATACTGGGTCCACAGAGCTCAAGTCTGACTGCAAAGTTATCTGGACATGAGTAACTGACCTAGGTGAACACTCTCGGTTCAAGAAAGAAAGTGGAAATATAGATAAGCAAAAAGCGGTAGAAATTCATGTGCCTACAAAAAGATCGAAGTATGAAGCATACAACTGCTTCCACCACAGTAGCTTAGCAAAAGATCTTGCCAAGAAGCTGCAAAAAGTCTGGTCCTACATTAATGACCAACCAGGATAAGGCTTCTATCCAGTCACTTGTCAATCTGGTATTGAGAAACAACTGAAAGAGTCCAAAACACATAAGTCACCAGATCCACACTGAAAACCAATACAGTTTTACACAGACTACTCTACAGTATTGGCCCCCTTACTGAGCTCGCATTTATCATGAATCTCTCACCCAGCACTAAATCCCACACTATGAAAAATGCACTCGTGACTCCTCCGTGTAAGAAGGCTAAAAGAATGGACCCACAAAATTTCAGACCGATATCCTGAACACAGGTTTATTGCCAAATTCTAGAACATATTCTGAGATTGACTATAACATTTCCTTGATACAGGGAAACTCCTGTGAAACTCAGCTTGCGCTTTTCTCACACAATATCCTCCAAGTTATGGACGAAGAGCAACAGGCAGATTCCATATTCCTCATTTTCCGGAAAGAGCGACACACAGCCACAGTTCTGAAAGTCAGAGAAGGTCACACTCGTTCTCTACATACATAAACAATATAATGGACATTGTGAACAGCAATTTGAGACTGTTTGCCGATGACAGGAAAGTGATGTCACTGAGTGATGATAGGAGAGAACACAAAAACTTAAAGTGGCAGCCTGCTCTCAATGTAATGAAACGAATTCAGATGAGTAGGAAATACAATCGTGTAATTTTCTAATACAGTTGTTAGTGGTTTCAGTAACAATGATTAAATATCAAAGTGTAACATCGCAAACAATATAAAATGGAATGAGCATGTACATTTAGTTGTAGGGAATGAGACGTTGACTTTGGTTTATTGTGAGAATTTTTAGCTCACCTATAATGGAGACCACATGTAGAAAACTAGAGCAACCAATTCCTGAGTACTGCTCACGTATTTGGGAACCGCACCATGTCGGATTACAGAAAGGCATCAAATCAAGTCGGAGGTGTGCTGCTAGATTTGTTATCAGTAGTTTCAATCAACATGTGAGCATTACTGAGATGCTATGGGAATAATGGTAATCCCCAAGGTGAAAACCACATTCTTTTCATGAAACACTACTGAGCTTGTCGAGAGCACTGGTATTTACAGCTGATTGCAGAATGTTTCCTTCTGCCAGCAGCATACAAGGATTGTCCTGAAGATAATGCACCACTTTTTTTCTCGGCGAAAACAATGTTACTAATGCGAAACATTACATATGTATTACACTGTTCGACATGGGTTTATTTCTGGTATTAAAGTATGTGCTTTTAGGCCATTTTACTGTGGGAAATTCAAAAATGTAAACAAAATATCGTTGTCAGGGATACTTGTTATATATATATATTCACAATTCATGGCAAACACAGAGACGTTAAAGAGAAATACGGGTATGTTGCGGCATCCAGTAATGACAGAACATGATAATTTCTTGTGCAACAGCAGATGGGAAGAATCAGACATCCTTAGGTTATCCCCCGCCATACCTATGATTAAGACCACTTGAAACATCTCACTAACTCCAACGGCGACAGCCGGACGCTGCCTCGGCAGTAAAGCTTCATGCCTCCTAGCAGCAGGTTCATCGAGTTTACAAAAGTGGTGTTAGCCGCAATTTGTGTCAGCCTTAACGAGTAGGTGTTTTGGCTAACAAGTGACTGTCTGTCATATTTCCGAGCATGGTTGAATTTTTTAGTTCCTGTGTGTAAACTGATTGAGCCTGGTGCTGAAGGTAAAACGACTGCTTGTTTTTACGCATCAGTGTTCCTCTAGTTCCCTACTATTAATTTAATACAGGTGTATTATACCAAAGTGATTTTTAAATTTGCAGAAATGCCACGTCGTCATGGACGTCGATATAAGCCGGACAACTTCTGCTACATCTGTTGGAAGTTCACTTTTGCCAGAAATAGGAAGAAATTTTCTTCAGTCATAAAGAAAGCATACACACATTACTTTGGAGTAGAGGTAGGAGACCAAGATAAAGAATGGGCACCACATTTCTGTTGTGCTACATGTTACTGCAAACTAATTCAGTGGTGGAAAGGTAAAGAGAATGTGGCGTTGTTTGCTGTTCCCATGGTGTGGAGGGAGCCTAAGGAACATGTCTAACAAAAATTCAGGGTTTTACAGACAAAAAGTCGAAGAGGCACACTGTTTACCCAGATCTGCCTTGCGAGAATACCAGTGCAGCACTCCGACAACCTTCCAGTACCTTGAAGAGCTCGAGGTCAAATTCCGAGTGACAGTGAAATAAGTAGTACTGAAGAAATCACAGATTATGATTCTTTATATCACTGCACAGGTGAGTCATCACCACATTTGTTAACACAGGCAGATTTAAATGATTTAGTATGTGATCTAGGACTAAGTAAACAAAAGGCGCAGCTGCTTGGTTCAAGATTACAAGAGTATAATCTACTGGACCAAAGTACTAAAATCAGTGTGTTCAGGCACAGAGAACACGCCTTTATTTCTTATTTTTCAACTGACGAAGCACTGACATTTTGCAATGTCGTTTCTGGCCTGATGAAAATGCTGAATTTACTTATATTTCACAGGAGTGGAGACTTTTTCACAGATGCATCGAAAACAAGTCTGAAGGGTGTTTTGCTCCATAACGGAAATAAAATACCCTCTTGTTCCAGTAGCTTACGCTAGTTTGACAAAAGAGAATTACGAATTCGTACAAAGGATGCTAAATTCATTAAAATACAATGAACACAAATGGAAAATATGAGCAGATTTCAAGATAATTACTATGGTACTGGGAATCCAACAAGGCTACACAAAGTATGCCTTTTTTCTTTGCGAGTGGGATAGCCGAGACCGAAATTCTCACTACGTGAAAAAGAAATGACCTAGGCGAAAATGGAAAGTTGGCGAAAAGAATGTACAATGTGAAAGTCTGGTAGCTCCTGAATATATACTACTTCCACCATTTTACATCAAACTTGGTCTGATGAAACAATTCGTGAAGACCATGGATCCAACAGGCTGTGGGTTTGCATATCTAGCTACCAAATTCCGTCTTTCAGCTGCAAAAATATAGGAAGGTGTATTTGTGGGCCACAAATCAGGGAGCTGCAGAAAGATGCAAATTTTGAAGCATGTTTAACTGATAAAGAAAAACCGCATGGGGCTGTTTCAAGATGGTGTCGGAAAACTTCCTCGGAAGTGGAAGAGCTACTAACTACAAAGTAATGGTGAAGGATATGATCAAAGCATATCAGGATTTGGGGTGCAATATGTCTTTGAAGGTACATATGATGGACTCTTATCTGGACTACATCACAGAGTTGTAGTGACGTATTGGATGAACATGGGGAAAGATTCCCTAAAGACATTTCTACCATAGAAAGGTGGTATGGAGGGAAGTGGGTACCTTCTATATTAGCAGATTATTGCTGGAATATCATTCGAGAGAAGAAAGATTCACAATACAAGAGAAAAAAGTGGTATGCATTACAAGGCAGTGGCTCATTGTTTGTCAATTTTCTGTAATTTCTCATGTCAAATAAATGTTTCAAAGTGTACACACAAAGGTTACTGTGTTATATGTTAGATCCCACCCTCCATTAATATGATGAACTTATAACATCATAAAGATGTGCATTTGTCTGTCGAATTTCATCTCATGTTTGCTGCACTATATCAGAAACTGAAAAGAGAAATAAAATTGCGATTACTCAAACTATCCCTGACAGAAAAAAAGCAAAAACAGTTTTGCCAATTCAGCACTCAAAATACAACTAGGATCACAATATTTTTATCAGAAATAGAAAAAAACAGATTTTTTTTTTTAAGTCACCTGAGTGAGTGTGACAAGTTTCCATCACTTCCAACAGGTAGTGTAGATGCAACATAGTTTCAAAATGGTGTCTGTAGGTGATGTACATTACAAGCAAAGTACCATCATGAAATTTCTCACTACAGTTAGTCACTGGGCACAGAGGGTGAGGTCATCAGAAGGTGAGGATCATCGGAGATCCACGATTTGCAGGGTCGTGGAAACCATACGCGGCTGTCACACCTCACCTGACTTCCACTTGTTTGGGCCATTACAGGATGCCGTTTGTAGAAGGCATTTTACGGACGATGAGAAGGTGATTCGCACAGTGAAGCACTGGCTCCACCACCAGGACAAGAACGGTTACTGACAGGGCACACTGGCCCTTGTTTCACACTGGAAGGAGGCCACAGAATGGAATGGAGATTACGTGGAAAAACAGAGCGTGCAGATAAAACACCACTCTTTCAGGTGTGTAATTCTCATTACATTCAGTAACGAATTTTTGAAGGGGGGGAATTGCGGTGCATTACTTTCTGGACAGCCCTCGTACATTTCGTGTAAGAAAGGAAGTGACCAGTAGAATGCAGGTGTAGGTCTCTAACAGGATTTTTCATTCAGAAATTAATAGTTTCTTATCACTTGGTTTTTTGGTAGTCAAGGTCTCAGTATCTCTACCCAGGGTCTCTCCCCCGAATACATGACAACAGAGCTGAATAAATCATCCCCAAATTTTACAGAGGGACTCGCATATTTCTAATCTCAGAGGGGGGCGGGGGGAACAACCCCTGCCATTTGGTAACATTAGTATCCCAAAAGTTCCACTGTGCAATTAACTTGTAACAAAATTTTCATAGACATGACTTCTCTGCAGTGGAATACATACAGCACCAAACATGCATGATGCATTAAAATGGTGTGTTGGAACCAGATGTGAACCCAGATACTGTACTTCTACAGGAAGTGCAATACGAATTATGCTAGCAACACACAACTAATAGACTGACTGAGAGGTTCAGCTTGGACTGGTTCCTCTCCGTACTTTCTAAGCCACAAAGAGGTTACCCGACACTGCCACATAACTAACACCCTATGAGAAGGGACTGTATTGATCTCGACTGAATCAGAGCATAGGGATGTAACTGAGACAAGTTTTTAATCTTCACTGAAACAGTTACTAACTTCAACTAGTGACGAGTCCACACAGGATGCTCAGATAACAAAACTGTTTGTGCTCTTCAGATAGGCTTATGCAATTCCCTGTGTAATTTTCCACAAATGTTTCTCACACTATAGCAATTTGGGACCTAATTAATTACTTCTCTCCTTCCTGATTTCTAAAACTTTCCAACATTAAATTAATCATTTTTAAGAAATCAAATCACACAATCAAATTTTAAATTACAAAAATATGAAAATTGATATGTTACAATATTTCTCCACAGCAGTATATTGTGCGTATCAAAATATCCTGTTACCTATAATAGGCTATTATGGATGTAATGGTGCAGTACGAGACTAGTTTCAGTCTCATTCAGAAAAAATCATGCTATTAGTGTCTCGATGTCATTTGCGCAGTGATTAATGAAATTGTGGTCAACAACATGGGACTAGGAGCCTTCTGCCCTTCCTGCTATGAACTATCATACTGTTTAGGGTTGGGAGAAGAAATAAAGCACAACTAGAGAATACGTGGTCTGAGGCTTTCCCCATTAAATATGCTGCTTTTATTATTTTCAGATATACTTCTGGATTTGATCATCTTAAGCCCACAATATTTCAGCAGACTGCCAATTCGTCATCATCAGGTGGTCCTGACGAAATTAAGTGTCTGAGTCAGGCTTGTTGCATTTATACCCTTAGCCCTCACCGGTTTGCACGCGGTCAGTCCTGGGGCCGAGTGAGGCTGTGATGGCAGCGAGTCTCACTAGCATTCCATCAGCCATCCTTTGGTGGAGCTGCGTAACTTGGCTACCACTGATAAGATTTTGGGACTGTATTTTCAGGAGCTGTGAATCTGGGCTACCATTGATATATTCTGGGACTGAATTTTCAAAGAAGCAATTTAAATTTGTGTGACAAGGACAATGGCTAACAACTGAGCAAGGCTGGGAGCCTGTACTAAGCTCATCAAAGCAAAACATGACACACAGACACAAGATGCAACAGGGACGGTGGGTGGAGTGTTCCCTCCACCATCGTAGCCACACGTAGACTACCATTGAATATGGCAGGGCTGGCAAAGCCTGAACTTTGGACTGGTAGGTACAAATACTGCCAGCCCACCACAGTTTCATTACATCAGCATCATCTGATGATGGTGAAATGGTTGTGCACAGAAATATGTGGCCTTTCGAAGATTGGATTTGGCGGTACACTCAAGAATCGTGGAAGCAGCATTTATTGTAGAAAATACAAGTATTGTTATTAAACTAAAATAAGAAAATTGAAAAGTAGCATATTTTAAATACTACTTGTTGGCCTTACACCAATATGTTTGCTTTCGATCTGAAAAACACAGGTTGTTAACAAAGGTTTGCCTTCAAGAAACTTTAAACAGAATAAAAGGTTTTATGAATCTTGAGGCATGTACTCATAAAAACATAAATATATGAGGTCTGTCTAAAAAGTATCTGACCTTCGATTTTCCCACGCAAAATAGAGATGACAGTGCAGCATCACTGTACACAGTAATGGTAGAGACCTTTATGCACATGCGTGAATTTTGTCCCCGCCTTCCACCGCGTCAGTCGCTGCCTGTTGGTCGCTGAGTGAGGTGCTACACAACATGTTTGTTGGATTACCAATTCTTTCAAGATGGCTGAACGTGTTGAGCAAAGATACTGCATCAAATTTTGTCAAAAGCTTGGTGATTCTCAAAGCAAAACAATTCGTAAGATTCTGAAGGTGTTTGGAGAAGATGCAATAGGTGTAACACAAATTAAGGAGTAGATCAATCGAATCAAAAATGGCCGCACATCAGCGGAGTGACTCGTGTTCTGACAGGCCCCAAACTGCTTGGAGTGCAGCAGTTGTTGAGAAGGTGCAAAATTTGGTGATGACAGATCATCATTTGACAGTGCAGGAGATTGCCCAAGAGGTTGGAGTGAGTAAAGATTCTACACATGCAATTTTGCACGATGATTTGAACATGCACAGAGTGGCTGCGAAATTCATGCCCAAGTTGTCGCTGGAATAAAAACACATCTGTTTTGGCATTGCACAGGACCTTCTGGACACCACCAACCCTAGTCCTGGGTTTCTGAACACTGTGATAACTGGAGATGAGTCATGGGTGTACAGGTACAACACAGAAACAAAAAGAGTGTCTTTTTGAGAGTAGAGAAGAGGTAACGTGGAACATGACAACAGAGCTGAACACAAATACAAAAGAAGACTTCCAGAGGTGTTTCCAGCAGTGGAAGGATCAGTGGGTTAAGTGTGAGCAAGAACAAGGGGGCTACTTTGAAAGGGGTTAGGGTCCCAACCCCGTCAGGTATTTGAAATATTTTTTTTGGCCAAATGTCGAATACTTTTTAGACAAGCCTTGTATGTTTGTAAGTTGTTAAAACTATGAAATTTAAAACGGAGAGAACAGCCTGTCAATACTTATCTTCAGGAAATGAAATTCTAAGTACTGTTGACAAAAGTAGGAAAAAACTCCCCTAATCTTTCATAAACTTGTCAATTGTTTTGGCTGTGTAGACACAAACACACAAAAGTAAGGCAATGAATGGCCACACCGTGAAAGAAGAGAAAATATTTGCCAGTATCCCATACCTGGGCCATATACACTCCTGGAAATGGAAAAAAGAACGCATTGACACCGGTGTGTCAGACCCACCATACTTGCTCCGGACACTGCGACAGGGCTGTACAAGCAATGATCACACGCACGGCACAGCGGACACACCAGGAACCGCAGTGTTGGCCGTCGAATGGCGCTAGCTGCGCAGCATTTGTGCACCGCCGCCGTCAGTGTCAGCCAGTTTGCCGTGGCATACGGAGCTCCATCGCAGTCTTTAACACTGGTAGCATGCCACGACAGCGTGGACGTGAACCGTATGTGCAGTTAACGGACTTTGATGGAGGACGTATAGTGGGCATGCGGGAGGCCGGGTGGACGTACCGCCGAATTGCTCAACACGTGGGGCATGAGGTCTCCACAGTACATCGATGTTGTCGCCAGTGGTCGGCGGAAGGTGCACGTGCCGTCGACCTGGGACCGGACCGCAGAGACGCACGGATGCACGCCAAGACCGTAGGATCCTACGCAGTGCCGTAGGGGACAGCACCGCCACTTCCCAGCAAATTAGGGACTCTGTTGCTCCTTGGGTATTGGCGAGGACCATTCACAACCGTCTCCATGAAGCTGGGCTACGATCCCGCACACCACTAGGCCGTCTTCCGCTTACGCCCCAACATCGTGCAGCCCGCCTCCAGTGGTGTCGCGACAGGCGTGAATGGAGGGACGAATGGAGACGTGTCGTCTTCAGCAATGAGAGTCGCTTCTGCCTTGGTGCCAATGATGGTCGTATACGTGTTTGGCGCCGTGCAGGTGAGCGCCACAATCAGGACTGCATACGACCGAGGCACACAGGGCCAACACCCGGCATCATGGTGTGGGGAGCGATCTCCTACACTGGCCGTACACCTCTGGTGATCGTCGAGGGGACACTGAATAGTGCACGGTACATCCAAACCGTCATCGAACCCATCGTTCCACCATTCCTAGACTGGCAAGGGAACTTGCTGTTCCAACAGGACAATGCACGTCCGCATGTATCCCGTGCCACCCAACGTGCTCTAGAAGGTGTAAGTCAACTACCCTGGCCAGCAAGGTCTCCAGATCTGTCCCCCCTTGAGCATATTTGGGACTGGATGAAGCGTCGTCTCACGCGGTCTGCACGTCCAGCACGAACGCTGGTCCAACTGAGGCGCCAGGTGGAAATGGCATGGCAAGCCGTTCCACAGGACTACATCCAGCATCTCTACGATCGTCTCCACGGGAGAATAGCAGCCTGCATTGCTGCGAAAGGTGGATATACACTATACTAGTGCCGACATTGTGCATGCTCTGTTGCCTGTGTCTATGTGCCTGTGGTTCTGTCAGTGTGATCATGTGATGTATCTGACCCCAGGAATGTGTCAATAAAGTTTCCCCTTCCTGGGACAATAAATTTACAGTGTTCTTATTTCAATTTCCAGGAGTGTATATTGTAACAGTTGCATTCTCAACTAATAATAAGTTAGGAAACTTACTCGCCCATAACATGAAGTCAAATACACAAAAATACAACAACAGCGGAATGCACAAAGTATCATGCCCCAGGTCTTCTGCCTAATATGTAGGGAAAACAGGCAGAAACTTCAGAACTCATTTTCAAGAACAGGCTCAACCACTTGGAAAAATCAGTCATTGCATAACATATGTTAGAAATGGAACATGTCATCAACAGTCTAGAAAACAATCTGGTAGTACTACATAATGAAGCCAAGACCCTAAATCTGTTAGAACTGGAAATATACCTGCACAAAATCAAAAAACCAGGATCTATGTGAAATGAACAAACATATTTCGCAAGTCACAGTTATTTCAGTAATTTTAAAGACCTATTCTAAAGGTATTTCCTGCGTATATCAATTGTTTAATAAGTGTATCTTTAGCACTACGAATAAATTAATCTTTGACCACACCATGTACAAAAACATCTGTGAAGTGTTTACAGACATGTGTATGCAAATGTGCCTCCTGAATGAAGTGTGGAAACAACGGAGAAAAAAATATTTGCTATGCTAAAACATTAAAAATGCTTTTCTCTGATTATGTGGTAAGTTTATGCTGTTCGTCTTTTCCACTGTTTCACACATATTTTCTGCATTTGAGTTATGAAATTCATAACCTAACATCAAACCTTTTCATGACAGGAATATACATTTGACCTCATTCAAGAGGAAAAAAAATAAAGCATGTATTAGGACAAGTTACACTTGATGATGGACCCAGAGGGTCCAAAGTGCATTAAAATAATAATAATAATAATAATAATAATAATAATAATTTGTGGCTGGGGGTGTTTTTAAATTCATACCTCCAGTGTATTGAATACAATCACATTTGAAACTGCAAAATATGGATAAAATTAAATTAACACCTGTAAATTACTCAGTATTTAAATGGGATTGCATGCTATCCCATTTATGACATGCAGGCTCACATAACTAAGTTTGCTAAGGAAATGATAGATAACTATTCACTACTTACAGGCATCACTGGGTTGCAGACACACAATGAAAAGGACACTTGAAACATTTAAGTTTCGGTTCCTCCTCAGAAGTCACCCCCACCCCCACCCCCCACTCACTCACTCACTCACACACACACACACACACACACACACACACACACACACACAAACTCATACATATGGCTACTGTCTCTAGCCACTTCAGGTGGGTCTGAGAAGCCGGAGACAGCAGTCGCGCGCGCGCGCGTGTGGGCATGTGCGCACACGCGTGCAATTTTTTGTTGTTGGGGGTGTTGGTTGCTGTTTCGTTGATATTTGCAGTCAGACCTTAAGAGGCCAGAGACAGTAGCCAGGAGTGTGAGAGTAGTAGTTGTTGGTGTTGTGTCAATCTACTTCTGAGGAAGGACTTTGTCCAAAAGCTTAAATATTTCTAGTACTCTGTTCATTCTGTCTGTGTGTGACCCAATGCATCTTCTGTGGTGAGTAGCAATCTATCTTTTCCAGATTATTGTTATTCCATCGAGGACGTTCAATTGCACAATTTCACTACATGTTAACACAAAGCATTGTAATTTACCTTGGGTGTTACTGACATACGTCTTGCATCCCTGATTACTTCTTTATCTGGATCATTTATTCCAAGAGGCTCTTTAGTAAAAGTGAAGTTGTCCAGAGTTAAATCAGTGCCTTCAACTGCAACAGAAATTAAAGATTTAATGAAACCTACAGGAAGTGTTGACCACTTCAAATATTTACTTGGTATGTAAGTGTTTCCTGCTGAAGTTAAATCTGTATGATGGTATTCCTTTCATATTTAGTTACACATAAACACAATCAGATCCTCATTAGCATGACCTGATTGCCTTAAGCAGTGTATAATCCAACATATTTCTTGCACTGGATTTTTATTAAGTGCAACAGCAACCAGTATTGTAGAGTATTAATACAACAAACAACAAAATGTGGAGAATAATTGAAACCGAACTCAACATTTTTCATCAAGCATTTTAGGAAGTGTAAAGCAATAAGTAATTTATTTTCATTACTGGAGAAAGTTGCTCAGTATTAATGTGAAATGTTTAGGGGTCAACACTGACATATCAATTATGCTGTTCAATACAGAATGCATCGCCTCGCCTGTGGTGCCCACCCACAAGAAAATGGTTTAGACGATGGATGGTGATACTGATCAGAAAAACAAAACAGTGATAAAATGCAGCAGTTTTGAAACAGGGGTCACAAAAGTTCCATATTTTCAAATTGTTCAAATGGCTCTGAGCACTATGGGATTTAACATCTGAGGTCATCAGTCCCCTAGAACTTTGAACTACTTAAACCTAACTAACCTAAGGACATCACACACATCCATGCCTGAGGCAGGATTCGAACATGCAACAGTAGTGGCCGCATGGTTCCAGACTGAAGCGCCGAGAACAGCTTGGCCACACTGGCCGGCCCATATTTTTAATGATACAACACGTTTCATAATAATAATAATAATAATAATAATAATAATATGCTAAAGAACAGCACTCACAGACCGAGAAAGAGTTTGGAACAAGCAGCTTTAAAAAAATAGTTACATTAGCTGCAAAAAATTTTCAGATTTTTTGTTTTGTTTTGATCTTAAGAGAGAATCAATAATCCTATAGAACATTGTGAGGGACAGTAAAAAGAGCACACCAATCAGAATAATGATCAAAAGAGAGTGAAAGTGAATTCATGTTGTAATGTATATAGGCTCACATTATTTTATTTATTTTTTTAACTGTTTCCATTTGTATTGTGCACCAGTACCAAATGAGGTATTTTTTCAGTCAAAGTAGACTCAACAAATTATTCTAGTTCCAGATATACTCCCAGACAAATCTGAAGAAAATCACAAAATGGCATACCATAACTCACAATAATATTTTGATCTTGAGTCATAACAAGTAACTACAGATTTTTCCCTTACAAATTATTTTTGAAAAATTAAAATACTCCAAAGGATGCTGCAACCATACAGAAACATGTTCAGCATACAGCATATATATTAATAGCTGTATTTTGTGACAGTGAACCTCTAAAAATATTTTTTTTTCCATATCCAAGCATTTTACTTAATTTTTCCTTTATTACAGCATTCTTCCCAAGCTTCATGAATGTCTTTCATATTGTTTTGAGCTGCAAAGAGATTCTACATAAAGAGGGAGGATGAGTGGGTTATTAACTGTTTCGCTTTACTGTCTGCACCACATTATTTTTGAAAGTGTAGCAATCTGAAGAACAATGAAATTTACGGAGTTTGTTCCGTCCTATTGTTTTTCACTCGTTGTCACGGTTACAGCAACATTTTGAAAGAAATGCTGATAAGATTGGTGAGTAGTAAAGAACACTAGTTTAAAAACCCATGAAAGAATTACTTACGATTCTCCATCATCTCCCTGGTAGAACGCACTTTCTTCCCAGATGGGGTAAAATAATAGACATCTGCTAGTCCTTTTGTGGAACTACCACCAGCACTTCGGAACACGATCTCGCGCTTCCAACCTTTAAAGAAACATACAAGAATCAATAAGCATTTGAGCAATTACAGTTATCCTCATAAATCAGGCGGATAAGTGAAACATACAAAGAATTGTTCCTGATAATTTTACAGTAATGCTGTCGATGACAGAGTATCAGCATGTGACATGTATGGGCAATAAAATCAACAAAAATTTACGCAATACCACATAATTTGATGTCCTTCACACCCTGTTAAGTTTTGAAAATAAAAATTAACTTTTTTTTGCCAAACAATATGAAATGCATAACTAAGGTGCATAAATTTGTATCTAGTCTGATTTCACAACATAGTCGAATGGTTCGAATTTTAAGATTTCGGGGAAAAAAGTTTTGCAATTTACTGTGAGTACAGAAAAAAGTGATAAATTGTACTGACAAGATATGACTGTTTCTGCTGCTTAAAATTACTGTACATAAATCAGCAAAAGCCCAAAGACACCATTCGTGCAAACTACAAAAATGTTAGTCTTTGATGCCATGTAACATTTTAAAATAACTGCAGTCACAAAGCCTTTACTGAACACTCCCCTATCTTTTAGTTCATATTTAAGGACTCATTTATTACAATTATGTGCACCATTGTGTGTATCAGTGCATCTGTATGACCTGCTTAATTTCTGTCATGTGAGACACTTAAGAATCTCCTGCTTTCTATGTCACATTTTCCTCCTTGAAGCTTACTAAGTGCCCCTCCTGTGATGGATCTGGGAAATGTGTTATTTTCTACCGGAATTGTCCATACCAAATCTAATGAGGGGATGTTGTAAATGTTTTCTTATATTTATGTGAATTGTAATTTGCCTTGTTTTGTGCTAATTTGCTCATATGTTCGAGAGTGACAGCATATTGATTAATATTAGTAGATGTGACAAATAATATCAAAGAGACTGGCTACAAGTGGAAGCTTGTGTGTTGTGTGAAATGTCTTTGACACTGGAGTCGTCTTTGACTGTAGTCAGTCAGCAGTGAACACTCGGTGTGTGATGGTGGAACAATGTACAGGTCCCCATTACAATAATTTGCAAGTGACCAACAAAAATGAGTTATTCTACTTCTTTTTTATACAAACATCAAGAAGGAAGCACATTTGGAAAAATGGTATTTGAAGCACCAAAAATGAGGCAAACGCATTGAACCAGGACAGTTCCGCAGCCGACGAAACAGCATTATGGAATCGTACTTTCACTAGACGACTGAAGCCAACACAAAAAAGTCAAATATCATCTTATAAACATCAACGGAAAAGTGAGTACTGTCACGAAATGTTCTAAATTCAAGTATATAAAAATAAGGAGCATATTTCACTCCACACCCCCACTCTTTCATGATATATTTTTTCTTGGTTCCATTGTTCACAACTTTATCATAAACCACCAAAGAGTGTACTGGTATTACAATCTATTCTTTTGCTGTGACACAAAACTGCTTGTTGCTTGCAAACACACCAGCTTTGCATACAACCACACTCCCAGCTCTACTGCACAAAGCAAGACTACCTGTCATTCTCCTTTACCTATGTTTCAGTCTCACTGTATATAAAAATGAATTCGTCATTATATTAATGTGCTGTAAAGGAAACGGTACAATATATAAAATAGAAAGAAACTTCCACATGGGAAAAATATATTAAAAACAAAGATTCCAAGACTTACCAAGCGGGAAAGCACCGGTAGACGGGCACAATAAATAAATCACACAAACACACACACAGAATTTCTAGCTTTCGCAACCGACGACTGCTTCTTCAGGAAAGAGGGAAGGAGAGGGAAAGACGAAAGGATGTGGGTTTTAAGGGAGAGGGTAAGGAGTCATTCCAATCAAAGGAGCAGAAAGACTTACCTTAGGGGGAAAAAAGGACAGGTGTACACTCGCGCGCACACACACACACATATCCATCCGCACATACACAGACACAAGCAGACATTTGTAAAGGCAAAGAGTTTGGGCAGAGATGTCAGTCTAGGTGGAAGTACAGAGGCAGAGAAGTTGTTGAAAGACAGGTGAGGTATGAACGGCAGCAACTTGAAATTAGCGGAGGTTGAGGCCTGGCGGATATCGAGAAGAGAGGATATACTGAAGGGCGAGTTCCCATCTCCGGAGTTCGGATAGGTTGGTGTTGGTGGGAAGTATCCAGATAACTCTGACGGTGTAACACTGTGCCAAGATGTGCTGGCTGTGCATCAAGGCATGTTTAGCCACAGGGTGATCCTCATTACCAACAAACACTGTCTGCCTGTGTCCATTCATGCGAATGGACAGTTTGTTGCTGGTCATTCCCGCATAGAAAGCGTCACAGTGCAGGCAGGTCAGTTGGTAAATCACGTGGGTGCTTTCACACGTGGCTCTCCCTTTGATCGTGTACACCTTTCGGGTTACAGGACTGGAGTAAGTGGTGGTGGGAGGGTGCATAGGACAGGTTTTACACCAGGGGCGGTTACAAGGGTAGGAGCCAGAGGGTAGGGAAGGTGGTTTGGGGATTTCATAGGGATGAACCAAGAGGTTACGAAGGTTAGGTGGACGGCGGAAAGACACTCTTGGTGGAGTGTGGAGGATTTCATGAAGGATGGATCTCATTTCGGGGCAGGATTTTAGGAAGTCATATCCCTGCTGGAGAGCCACATTCAGTCTGATCCAGTCCCGGGAAGTATCCTGTCACAAGTGGGACACTTTTAGGGTACTTCTGTGAGAGGTTCTGGGTTTGAGGGGATGAGGAAGTGGCTCTGGTTATTTGCTTCTGTACCAGGTCGGGAGGGTAGTTGCAGGAAGCGAAAGCCGTTTTCAGATGGTTGGTGTAATGGTTGAGGGATTCAGGACTGGAGCAGATTCGTTTGCCACGAAGGCCTAGGCTGTAGGGAAGGGACTGTTTGATATGGAATGGGTGGCAGCTGTCATAATGGAGGTACTGTTGCTTGTTGGTGGGTTTGATGTGGACGGTTGTGTGAAGCTGGCCATTGGACAGATGGAGGTCAACGTCAAGGAAAGTGGCATTGGATTTGGAGTAGAACCAGGTGAATCTGATGAAACCAAAGGAGTTGAGGTTGGAGAGGAAATTCTGGAGTTTTTCTTAACTGTGAGTCCAGATCATGAAGATGTCGTCAATAAATCTGTACCAAACTTTGGGTTGGCAGGCTTGGGTAACCAAGAAGGCTTCCTCTAAGTGACCCATAAATAGGTTGGCATACGAGGGGGCCATCCTGGTACCCATGGCTGTGATTTTTAGGAAGTAGGTAGAAGGTAGGAGTGCGAGGTGTCGGTGGGGTCAGGAGTTTGATGGAGTCAGGTGAAAGGTTTTGTAGGGGGCCTAAGGTTCTGAGGATTCCTTGAAGCTCGGCATGGACATCAGGAATGGGATAACCTTGGCAAACTTTGTATGCAGAGTTCTCTGAAAGCTGACGCAACCCTCAGCCACATACTCCCAACGATCAAGTACCACGGTCGTGGAACCCTTGTCAGCCGGAAGAATGATGATGGATCGGTTAGCTTTCAGATCACGGATAGCCTGGGCTTCGGCTGTGGTGATGTTTGCAGTAGGATTAAGGTTTTTCAAGAAAGATTGAGAGGCAAGGCTGGAAGTGAGAAATTCCTGGAAGGTATGGAGAGGGTGATTTTGAGGAAGAGGATGTGGGTCCCGCTGTGATGGAGGACGGAAATGTTCCAGGCAGGGTTCAATTTGGATAGTGCCTTGGGGAGTTGGATCATTAGGAGTGGGATCAGGATTATTTTTCTTCGTGGCAAAGTGATATTTCCAGCAGAGACTACGAGTGTAGGACAGTAAATCTTTGACAAGGGCAGTATAGTTGAATCTGGGAATGGGGCTGAAGGTGGGGCCTTTGGATAGGACAGAGGTTTCGGATTGGGAGAGAGGTTTGGAGGAAAGGTTAACTATTGAATTGGGGTGTTGTGGTTCCAGATTGTGTTGACTAGAATTTTGAGGTGTTGGGGGGAATGGAACTGGAAGTGGGAGATTGAGTAGATGGGAGAGACTGGGTCTGTGTGAAATGAGAGCCGGTTGAGGTTTGTTGGAAAGGTTGTGGAGGGTGAGTGAGTTGCCTTTCCCGAGGTGGGAAACCAGGAGATTGGATAGTTTTTTGAGGTGGAGGGTGGCATGCTGTTCTAATTTGCGGTTGGCCTGTAGGAGGATGCTATGAACAGCCGGTGTGGATGTGAGAGAGGAAAGATTGAGGACTTTGATTTGGGATAGGAGTTGATGGGTGTGTTCATTGGCCGAGTCGATGTATAGGTGAAGGATTAGGCGGGTGAGGGCTATGGATTGTGCTGTTTGGAACTGGTATAAGGACTGATGGAAAGAAGGATTGCAGCCAGAGATGGGAACTTTAAGTGTGAGGCAAGACTGAGTAAATAAAAGATGGGAGCGTAATCTGGCTAGGGTGAAGGCATGTTTGCGGAGGGAATGTAAATAAAATTTAATGGGGTCGTTGTAGGGATGTTGTGAGGTTGACATGGTATTAGGTGGAAAGGGTAATATGAGGTTAAAGTGAAAATAAATAGATATATATATAGGGAGAGACAAAGGTGTGAAAAAAGTCGAAAAAGTGTTGGTTTGAGATGAGCTATGTTGATCCTGTGCTGAACTTAGGTTGGTGAACAACAATGGGTGCAGAGGTTAGCTAGTTGTGATGTCTCCAAAACACGTTACAGGGTGGGGAAATTCAGGAAAATTTCGAAAAAAAAAATGCGTGTAAATGTATTTAAAGGACTGGTTATGTGCTGGCAGGTCATGAAAATGAGGCTAACAATTATTTGACGAAGAAATAATAATGTTTAAACCTGTGGGAAGCTGCTAAAAAATGATCTGTTATATGGGAAAAACGGGAATGGAAATAAAACGAAAGTTGTTGGAAATAGCTGAGATGGTTGTTTAATGGGTGAGAGGAACTGAAGCTGTGAAATAGTATTCACGAGTTTACACGAAATGTTTGTAAACTTGGAACAGTGGATTTTATAGCAGCGGTAATGTTGAAAGCATTAAAGTTTTTAGGTTATGGTTTGGAAGTAAATTATGTATTATTATAATTAGGCAGGATAAAATGTGGTGGATTATGGAAAAAGGGAAGATGAATACAAAGTGAAACTACTTGTGCAAACAAAAAGAGAAAGTAAGATGATAGAAAAGATTTCGAAATGCAACAGAGACAATAACAAACGTAATTGTTGGGTTCAAATTTACATTGTGTGTGTGTGTGTGTGTGTGTGTGTGTGTGTAATGAGGATCACTCTGTGGCTAAACATGCCTTAGTGCACAGCCAGCACATCTTGGCACAGTGTTACACCGTCCGAGTTATCTGGATACTTCCCACCAACACCAACCTATCCGAACTCCGGAGATGGGAACTTGCCCTTAAATATATCCTCTCTTCTTGTTATCCACCAGGCCTCAATCTCCGCTAATTTCAAGTTGCCGCAACTCATACCTCACCTGTCATTCAACATCACCTTTGCCTCCACACTTCCACCTTGACTTACATCTCTGCCCATACTCTTTGCCTTTAAATATGTCTGCTTGTGTCTGTGTATGTATGGATGGATATGTGTGTGTGTGTGTGTGTGTGTGTGTGTGTGTGTGTGTGTGTGTGTGTGCGTGCGTGCGCACGAGTATATACCTATCCTTTTTTCCCCCTAATGTAAGTCTTTCCGCTCCCGGGATTGGAATGACTCCTTACCCTCTCCCTTAAAACCCACATCCTTTCATTTTTCCTTTTCCTTCCCTCTTTCCTGACGAAGCAGCTGCCGGTTGCGAAAGCTCAAATTCTGTGTGTGTGTTTGTCTTTTTTTAATTTACATCATCGTTAATTTGAACCCAACAATTACGTTTGTTATTGTCTCTGTTGCATTTCGAAATCTTCTCTATCATCTTACTTTCTCTCTTTGTTTGTACAAGCAGTTTCACTTTGTATTCATCTTCCCCTATTCCGTAATCTACCATACATTTTATCCTGCCTAATTATACTCAATAATACGTAATTTACTTCCAAACCATAACCTAAAAAATTTTTAACGCTTTCAACATAACCGCTGCTATAAAATCCACTGTTCCAAGTTTACAAACATTTCGTGTCAACTCGTGAATACTATTTCACAGCTTCAGTTCCTTTCACCCATTAAACAACCATCTCAGCTATTTCCAACCACTTTTGTGTTATTTCCATTCCCGTTTTTTCCCACATAACCGATCTTTTTTAGCAGCTTCCCACAAGTTTAAACGTTATTATTTCTTCATCAAACAATTGTTAGCCTCATTCTCATAACCTGCCAGTGCAAAACCAGTCCTTTGAATACATTTACACGCATATTTTTCGAGATTTTATTCGAAAAATTTTTTCGAAATTTTATTTTTTCAGGAAATCTTTTTCAAGACTTTTTTCGAAAAATTTTTTTCTTTTTCTTTCGTAACTTTTTTCATGAATATTTTTTTTTCGAAATTTTCCTGAATTTCCCCACGGTTTAACATGTTTTGGAGATAACACAACTACCTAACCTTTGCACCCATTGTTGTTCACCAACATAAGTTCACCACAGGATCAACATAGCTCATCTCAAACCAACACTTTTTCGACTTTTTTCACACCTTTATCTCTCCCTATATATATTTCTATTTATTTTCACTTTAACCTCATATTACCCTTGCACCTTCTAATACCATGTCTACCTCACAACATCCCTACAACGACCCCATTAAATTTTATTTACATTCCCTCCGCAAACATGCCTTCACCCTAGCCAGATTACGCTACCATCTTTTATTTACTCAGGCTTGCCTGACATTTGGCATTACTCCCAAAGGCCTCACACTTAAAGTTCCCATCTCTGGCTGCAATCCTTCTTTCCATCAGTCCTTATACCAGTTCCAAACAGCACAATCCATAGCCCTCACCCGCCTAATCCTTCACCTATATATCGACTCGGCCAATGAACACACCCGTCAACTCCTATCCCAAATCAAAGTCCTCAATCTTTCCTCTCCCACATCCACATCGGCTATTCATAGCATCCTCCTACAGGCCAACCGCAAATTAGAACAGCATGCCACCCTCCACCTCAAAAAACTATCCAATCTCCTGGTTTCCCACCTCGGGAAAGGCAACTCACTCACCCTCCACAACCTTCCCAACAAACCTCAAGCTCCTCTCATTGCACACAAACCCAGCCTCTCCCACCTACTCAATCTCCCACTTCCAGCTCCACTCCCCCCAACATCTCAAAATTCTAGTCAACACAATCTGGAACCACAACACCCCAATTCAATAGTTAACCTTTCCTCCAAACCTCTATCCCAATCCGAAACCTCTGTCCTATCCAAAGGCTTCATCTTCAGCCCCACTCCATGGTTCAACCAAACTGCCCTTGTCAAAGATTTACTGTCCTACACTCGTAGTCTCTGCTGGAAATATCACTTTGCCACGAAGAAAAATAATCCTGATCCCACTCCCCAAGACACTATCCAAATTGAACCCTGCCTGGAACATTTCCGTCCTCCATCACAGCGGGACCTACATCCTCTTCCTCAAAATCACCCTCTCCATACCTTCCAGGAATTTCTCACTTCCAGCCTTGCCTCTCAATCTTTCTTGAAAAACCTTAATCCTACTCCAAACATCACCACAGCCGAAGCCCAGGCTATCCGTGATCTGAAAGCTAACCGATCCATCATCATTCTTTCGGCTGACAAGGGTTCCACGACCGTGGTACTTGATCGTTGGGAGTATGTGGCTGAGGGACTGCGTCAGCTTTCAGACATCTCTACATACAAAGTTTGCCAAGGTAATCCCATTCCTGATGTCCAGGCGGAGCTTCAAGGGATCCTCAGAACCTTAGGCCCCCTACAAAACCTTTCACCTGAAACCATCAAACTCCTGACCCCACCGACACCTCGCACTCCTACCTTCTACCTACTTCCTAAAATTCACAAACCCAAACATCCTGGCCGCCCCATTGTAGCTGGTTACCAAGCCCCCACAGAATGTATCTCTGCCTATGTAGATCAACACCTTCAACCCATTACATGCAGTCTCCCATCCTTCATCAAAGACACCAACCACTTTCTGGAACGCCTGAAATCCGTACCCAGTCTGTTACCCCCGGAAACCATCCTTGTAACCATTGATGCCAATTCCTTATACACAAATATCCTGCACGTCCAGGGCCTAGCTGCAATGGAGCACTTCCTTTCGCGCCGATCACCTGCCACCCTACCCAAAACCTCTTTCCTTGTCACCTTAGCCAGTTTCATCCTGACCCACAATTTCTTCACTTTTGAAGGCCAGACATACCAACAATTAAAGGGAACAGCCATGGGTACCAGGATGGCCCCCTCGTATGCCAACCTATTTATGGGTCGCTTAGAGGAAGCCTTCTTGGTTACCCAAGCCTGCCAACCCAAAGTTTGGTACAGATTTATTGATGACATCTTCATGATCTGGACTCACAGTGAAGAACAACTCCAGAATTTCCTCTCCAACCTCAACTCCTTTGGTTCAATCAGATTCACCTGGTCCTACTCCAAATCCCATGCCACTTTCCTTGACGTTGACCTCCATCTGTCCAATGGCCAGCTTCACACAACCGTCCACATCAAACCCACCAACAAGCAACAGTACCTCCATTATGACAGCTGCCACCCATTCCATATCAAACGGTCCCTTCCCTACAGCCTAGGCCTTCATGGCAAACGAATCTGCTCCAGTCCTGAATCCCTGGACCATTACACCAACAACCTGAAAACAGCTTTCGCATCCGGCAACTACCCTCCCGACCTGGTACAGAAGCAGATAACCAGAGCCACTACCTCATCCCCTCAAACCCAGAACCTCTCACAGAAGAACCCCAAAAGTGCCCCACTTGTGACAGGATACTTCCCGGGACTGGATCAGACTCTGAATGTGGCTCTCCAGCAGGGATACGACTTCCTAAAATCCTGCCCCGAAATGAGATCCATCCTTCATGAAATCCTCCCTACTCCACCAAGAGTGTCTTTCCGCCGTCCACCTAACCTTCGTGTGAAAGCACCCACATGATTTACCAACTGACCTGCCTACACTGTGACGCTTTCTATGTGGGAATGACCAGCAACAAACTGTCCATTCGCATGAATGGACACAGGCAGACAGTGTTTGTTGGTAATGAGGATCACCCTGTGACTAAACATGCCTTAGTGCACAACCAGCACATCTTGGCACAGTGTTACACCGTCCGAGTTATCTGGATACTTCCCACCAACACCAACCTATCTGAACTCCGGAGATGGGAACTTGCCCTTCAATATATCCTCTCTTCTCGTTATCCACCAGGCCTCAACCTCCGCTAACTTCAAGTTGCCGCCACTCATACCTCACCTGTCATTCAACATCATCATTGCCTCCACACTTCCGCCTTGACTTACATCTCTGCCCATACTCTTTGCCTTTAAATATGTCTGCTTGTGTCTGTGTATGTATGGATGGATATGTGTGTGTGTGTGTGTGTGTGTGTGTGTGTGTGTGTATGTGTGTGTGTGTGTGTGTGTGTGTGTGTGTGTGTGTGTGCGCGCACGAGTATATACCTATCCTTTTTTCCCCCTAAGGTAAGTCTTTCCACTCCCGGGATTGGAATGACTCCTTACCCTCTCCCTTAAAACCCACATCCTTTCATCTTTCCTTTTCCTTCCCTCTTTCCTGACGAAGCAGCCACTGGTTGCAAAAGCTCAAATTCTGTGTGTGTGGTTTTTTTTTTCCCCCCATTGTGCCTATCTACCGGCGCTTTCCCGCTTGGTAAGTCTTGGAATCTTTGTTTTTAATATATTTTTCCCATGTGGAAGTTTCTTTCTATTATATATATCCTGAAAATGGCATCATTCTTCTTACCAAGTGTTGATAACAGATTTGTGAGAACAGAAATATATCTAACATTTTCTTAAACAGAAGTTAATAAAGTCTTTTTTTTCCAAACTATAGTAAATTGTTTCAGGTCTGCAAATTAGCTTGGACCTGAAAGTAGAAGTATTGGGAAAATGCCCAGCAGTGGGGCAAGAAGACTGGGATAAGAGGCTGGCACAGGGTAGGTGGATTTAAATAAGTGACTGGCACTCTAAGTACTAACATCAAGTTCTTTCTCTGCATATCTAACAGCTGGTTGCAAATGGCACCTGTAAAGTGTGGTCAAAGTAACCCTGCATGGGTATGCTGTTAAATACAAGGGATATCTTCCTTTATGCAATAGTTACAGGGTTAATATTTTCCTCGAGATTCTGACACAATACAGGTGGCCTGCTCACATTCTTCAAAATGTGCTCTAATTAAGTCTTTGAAGAAAAGGTCTGACACACAAATAGCAATAATGTTCATCATAAAGGCATCAAATAAGGTTTTCACCAAGACACTGACCAGATCAGTCAAGAGAATCCATTGTACATTTTTTGACCACAAATTTTTAACTGTTGCAGCTGCATGGGGAGCATGATAGTGTCTTAAATGTTTTGTGAAAACACGAGTGTTCATTTCACTAATGAAAGTAACTGTGCGATAACTTAAGCTCCTTTTACATGATTGACTTTCTTGTTTCCAATGACTACTCGAGTCAATTGTGTCTCCTGCAAGTCCTTTGATGTTTCATTCACATGCTGATCTTGTCTGTTTTGAGTAGTCTTCTTCATTTAAATGTGTCGGCACCAAAATTACCGGTGTTATGAGAGCTGTCTGATGTGCAGTTTGCCATCTGAATGGTGAAAGTGAGATTACGAGGGACTATCCCTTTTACGGAAAAATTGAAATAAAGTAACAGAATGTAAGACAAGTAATGAAAATAGAGTTTATTAATGACCAACACAGAATTCATAGTTGAAGTCCTTGTCAAAGGTCATGTAGTAAATTTTTCACACTCTTGAGAACTGAAAGAACAGGGAAAGTGTCAGCCAAACATTTCACAATGTATACACTTATTTGCTCAAGAAAATATATATACTTGCAAACACATCATCAGACAACGTAAATAGTTTGTTTTTGCTTAATCTTTCCTATTGTTTTAATTGTAAGTGTCAAATAACAACAAAAATTATTTTTCTAATCCAATGGGCCACATTTTTTTCACTGTTCGAATAATTTATCTATTTAAATTATTATTTACACGCAGTGTAGGTTTTTTTCCTCTCTGTAAAGCGCAAACACTTTTGCTTTCAGTTACTTCGTCTCACTTGTAGGACAACACTAGTAGGAAAAAAATACAGGGTCCTTGTGCAGCTTTTCAAAGTATCATGAAAACAAAGCAAGCAACATAATAAAAGATTAAGCAGACATGAAAGCATAAAATCCCTTTCTGTAATAGGAGTAAGCTTGACCAGAATATGAGCAGACCCCGCAGTAGTCCCTTGTCTCTGCACATCCAGCATTGTCAGAAATTTAGAACTCAACATTCAGCACAATCTATAGAACACACACACACACACACACACACACACACACACACACACACACCATAATTGATTGCTGATTTACACAAAAAAGCTGGGATTGTGACACACACCTGAGGGACTACTTTGACGATAACAGAGGACATTAGGGCATAATTATAGTTTCCTGATTTTTTACAATACAATTCTTGGATATTTTGGGTAGTACCTCGTAGTTGGAAAGGCAACAGTCTGGATGACTCAATGATCTGGCCTTTGTAACAAAGCCAACATGGCCTTCTTACGTTCGCACTACAAACAGCTGAAAAGCAAAGGGAAACTACAGACACTATTTTTTTTTTTTTGAGCGTATGCAGCTCTTTTGTATGGCTTAATAATCACAGCAAACTCTTAAGTAAACTATCCCAGAGGTCAAACTGCTCTCTATTTGGACCTCTGGACGGGGACTTAGGAGGTGGAAGGGAAATTAAATCAATAGATATAGTGGGAATATACAAACTCGATAGAGGTCTGCAGGAGCAGATCTAACAATGAATAACAAAATAAAATGCAGGAAAGTTAGTTACTGTATACAGCATAGTGAATGAATTATTCTACCCAAGATAGACACGAAGCCAACCCCCAGTACAGTCATATAAGTTTATATGCCAACTACCTCCACAAATCATGGAGAGACTAGAAAAACGCGCAACGAGACTTTGGAAATTATTCAGATAGGTAAAGGGGATGAAATTTTAATTGTAATGGGGTACTGAAATTTGGAAAATTGGAAATTCGTGGTAAGTTCTATGGGATCAAATTGCTGAGGTCTTCGGTCCCTCAGCTTACACATTACTTAAAGTAACTTACACTAAGGACAACACACGCCCATGCCCGAGGGAGGACTTGAACCTCCTATGGGGGGAGAGGCTGCGGAGCTGCACAAACCATGGCAAGGTGCCTCTGACAACACAGTTACCCTTCGTGGCCTGAAATTTTGTAGTGAGTAGGAAAAGGAAGGAGAAGGAGGAGGAGAAGGAAAAATAGTACGGGATCATGGACTGGGAGAGAGAAATGAAAGGTGAACCATGTAGTAGAATTCTGCACACAGCGTAATTTGGTCATTGGTAATATTTGGTTTAAAAATCATGGAAAAGGTGGTTAGCATAACAGAGACCTTGAGGTACAGAAATGTTTCAAATAGATTCTAGTGGTTCAGGCATAGATTTCGAAACCTGCAATCATTTCCAATGGTAGATGTGAATTCTGATAACAACTGGCTGAAACAGGGGAAAGGAATGCAATAGAAGACGAATGGGTAGCTCTGAGAAATGAAGTTAAGGTAGCACAAGCTTACAGATGTCAAGTAGAAATACTTGGATAACACAGGAGATACTGAACTGATAAAAAGGACAAAATATAAAAGCGAATACAAAGGTCTAAAAAATGAGATTGACAGAAAGTACAAAATGGCTGAGAAAGAGTGGCTAGAGGACAAATACAATGCTGTAGCAACATGCATACCTGTGGGGATATACAGGTCACCCACAGGAAAATTAGAGGGACCTCTGGAAGAAACAGAAGCACCTGGGTGAATATCAAGAGCACAGATGGCACGCCAGTACTAAGGAAAGAAAGTAAAACTGAAAAGTATAAGGAAAATATAGGTCTAAAGAAGGGAAACAAACTTGATAACAATTTCATAGAAACGGAACAGGAAGTATGTAAAGATGAGATGGGAGATACGACACTGAAAGAAGTATTCCACATAGCTCCCAAAGACTTAGTGCAAACAATGCCAATGGAGTAGATAAAATTTTCCCAGAATTAATGAGCTCCTCGGGAGAAACAGCCACAACAAAATTATCCCGCCTGGTGTGTGCAAGGTATGTAAAACAGGCAGACTTCAAGAAGAATGTAATACTCCCACTTCCAAAGAAGGCAAGTGCTGACAGGTGCGACAACTACTGTATCATCTGTTTAATAAGCCACTGCTGTAAAATATTGACATGAATTATTTACAGAGGAATGGAGTGATTGGTAAAAACCAACCTTGAGGAACAAAGTTTGGGTTCCGGAGAAACGTAGCAACACACAACACAGCACTGACTATTTTTTACCTTAGAAGATATGTTGGAAAAAGGCAAAGCTATATTTTTAACAATTGTAGGTTTAATGAAAACTTTTAACACTGCTGACTGGACTTCACTCTTTAAAATTCTGAAGGTAGGAGGGATACAGTACAGGGAGGGCAAATTTATTTTCAACTTTTACAGAAATCAGACTGCATTTATAAGAGTTGAAGTAAATCAAATGAAAGCATTGGTTGAGAAGGTGGTGAGACAGGGCTGTAGCCTATCCCCTATGTTATTCAATCTGTACACTGAGTAAGCTGTGACGGAAATTGAGATAAAACTTGTAAATGGAATTAAGAGTTCAGGTAGAAGAAACAAAAACTTTAAGGTTCGCTGACGATATCATAATTCTGTAGAGAGACGACACAGGACTGGAAGTGCAGATGAATGGGATGGATGGTCTATTGAACAGAAATCATACCACGAACATTAGCAGAAGTAGAACAAGAGTATCAGAAAATAGTCAAATTAAATCTGACAATGCTGAGAGAATTACATTAGGAAATGAGACAATAAGAGTAGTAGGTGAGCTCTGCTGATTCAGCAGCAAAATAACTCATGATGGTCAAAATAAAGAAGAAATAATAAGAGGCAGACTGGCAATAGTGAGATAAGCATTTCAGGACAGAGAAATCTGTTAAAATCTAACATCAATTTATGTGTTGCGAAGTCTTTTCTGGAGGCATTTGTCTGATGAATAGCATTATGTGGAAATGAAGTGTGAATGATAAGCAGTTCAAACAAGAATAGAATAGATGAATGCTTTAGATTAGATGGGAAGATTAACTAATAAAGAGCTACTGAACTGAAGTGGTGAACAAAGAAATGGGGAGAGGGGAGGGGGTGGTGTAAAAACTGTAGAGGGAGATCAAGGCTTGAATGCAGTAAGCATATTCAAATAAGATGTCTGGACTGGTAATTATACAGAGAGGAAGAGGCTTGCACAGGATAGACTACCAAGGAGCTACATCAAACCAGTTTTCTGATTAAAAGCAACTCCAACTACAACAATAACAACCAAGATTAACGAGGGAAGGCTTCGAGAAACTGAGAAACTGGAGGGAAATAAATTAATGCATAATCCTTTCTTTTGTGTCATTTGATTGCTCCCATTTTTGTTAAAAGTCTTCTGCTATGCTACTGAACAAACACAGACATAAACTGTCATCAGGATTCCAGTCCCAATGTACCCTGCAGCAGCTGTTACTTAGCTCGGTGTTATTTTCACGACTAGTAAACCCATTACATGATTTTACCCAGGCAAAGACAACATATTTGCTTTTTTCCACCTCAACGCCTGGAACTCAATTACCCCCTACCCAAGAAGGTTTTCTGCCTCAATGGCGCTCAAGATTTCCAGGACTGTTATAGCATAATGTGAATCCAGAATATGATGTATAAAGCTGCTGTCCTTTAGCAGAAATGTCAAGCTTTTAGAATGACCACAAGACCCACAGCCTCAATGCTTCCAACATTTAATGGTCTGGATTGCTTCGGCATGCCATACTGATAACTGCACCAAATATTTTATTATTTAAGTTGGTGTCACCATTTAACTGAGTGTCAATTTAATCTTCACCTGGACTAATCTTGGTGGATGTGGTACGTTAAAGTGTTAAGTTGAGACAGGCTTATTATATTCCTTAAAGCTACCCAAATATATTACTGCAATTTTACTGGCACTGTTGCCTTCAAACAACAGACACATTTTAAATTTTAATATACCACATCATATTGAAGCAGCTATAATTAAAAAAATTATGAAGCTAGTGCAGCTGGCTCTAATCACCGTGAATTTCACAATTAACCTTCATTCTATATCATGGATTGTTTCCTCTCAAGCCATCAGTCTTTCGACTAGTCTGATGTGCTCTTAATTTTATTATCTTGTACAAGTCATTCAAAAAAAGCTAAACTTAGTATGCCGAGCAATAACCAGGAGTAAGTGAAACCAAAGTAGTAAGTTACTAAGAGACAAGAACCTTCCAAAGTAAATTTATTTACTCCATTACTGGTGTAGAGCACTACTGAAATGTACACAACTATGTTAGTAAGATTTACTCCTAGGCAGTAATAGGAGTACAGTAAGAGAGTAAGGTACGCTCTTTGAGATCTGTGTTTTAAGTGTTGAATTCTAGGGATTATCTGGACGACGAAGAATATATGGAGATGGAGGAAGAAGTGAACATCCCAAGAAGGAGGGTTGTAATGGAAAGAAGAGACCCATTTGTGATAGCGACGGTGATTTCATAGAGCAATTTGGGTTTTTTAAGGAATCTTTTGAGTCGCTGCTCGGCATGGTGGAGCTGTTACTGCAGCATAATTCTGACAGGAACCTTGCATTGTCTCCTAGGCTGTAACTTCTTTGTGGACTGCAAATCTTTCGCACAGGTTCTTATCATATCGTAGCAAATCTCATTAATATCAATCATAGTACTGCTGGAAGAGCTTTTAACAGTGTGATAAACAGTGTAATTGTCACTGTATGTGTCCGTGTCACAGAGCAAAGAAAATATATCAAAGAACAAAAGGGAATTCTATCGAACAGGTGGATTCCCAAAAGTCATAAGGGCCACAGATTGTGTATAAGCACCCATACTTTGTCCTTCTGGAGCACAAGCAGAACTATACAGAAATGGCTAGAATTTCTTTTCTATCAATACACAAATCATCTATGATGCCAATATGAAGATTTTGAACGTGATAAGCCATTGGCCAAGTTCCACGCATGATGCATGCATTTGGGACAATAGTAGAGTTGCTGCATAGTTTGAAAATGGACAATATGATTGGAGAGAGCGTATCCACCATATTCAACAAACCACCAAACATCTTGTGACACCATTGTTCCAAACTGCGCTACAATAGAGCCCATACTGCTACCAGATGTGTAATAGAGTGAGCATTCAGTGTTTGGAAGAAATGTTTCCAAGTTCTCACTACAACAATGTGATTTAAACCAAAACAAGTGTGGAAATATTATGGTGGCCACTGCAGTTCCACACAACTTTGGAATAGCAGTTAAAGATGTGTTGCACCCTGATGATGCTGTGGAGGTGAATAACATCAAACAATATGCATTTTAGCCAGCAGCATGACAAGCTGTCAGAAGGTCTATTAACTTAATTACTTTAATTAAAATTGTACCTAATTTGCTACTAAAATCAGAACTGAAGTGTTAAGACTTTTCCTTCTTAAATGAATAAATAAGCCACCGAATTGTCACTACTGCTGTGAAAAGTGACTCATTCTATTTATCTGTAACTTTAGAGTTACATTCTTTTTTTCTTTCTTTTTTTTTGTTGGGGGATTAACAGTCTCGTTTTATTTCTTAATTGAGTATACAAAGTCATAAAATGTTTAAATTATTTCTAAAAAAAAGGACTCATATTGCAAATTCAGATAAATATTAGAATGTGGTAATAACAAAAATTAGCACCAATGCTGAAATAATAAACACAAATATTATACCATACAAGAAACAAGTACATATTAACCACTTGAAAAAGTATCAAGGAAACAGAAGATGTTTTATACGTATAAATATTTCCTTATATTAAAAACAAAGATTCCAAGACTTACCAAGCGGGAAAGCGCCGGCAGACAGGCACATGAACAAAACACACAAACACACACACAGAATTACGAGCTTTCGCAACTGGCAGTTGCTTCGTCAGGAAAGAGGGAAGGAGAGGGTAAAATGAAAGGATGTGGGTTTTAAGGGAGAGGGTAAGGAGTCATTCCAATCCCGGGAGCAGAAAGACTTCCCTTAGGGGAAAAAAAGGACAGGTGTACACTCGCGCGCGCGCGCACACACACACACACACACACACACACACACACACACACACACACACACACATATATCCATCCGCACATACACAGTCTGTAATTCTGTGTGTGTGTTTGTGTGTTTTGTTCATGTGCCTGTCTGCCGGCGCTTTCCCGCTTGGTAAGTCTTGGAATCTTTGTTTTTAATATATTTTTCCCATGTGGAAGTTTCTTTCTATTTTATAAATATTTCCTTATTTATTCACAAATTTCTTGAGCACACTGGCTGAAGAACTGAAACCTGACGTTTGCTCAATTAAGTTCTTGAACTTATTCATAATTTTCATTTTAAGGTTATACTCTTCTTCCATGATTTCTCTTTGTCTGTCTATTAACATTTTTGCATTGTATTCTCCTCATATTAAACACATTTTTAAGGAATGAAGCTTGACTGCTTTTTTCAACAACTCTTGGTTCTTCACTACAACTGCATATTCTCTTCCTCTTTTGCTGGGCACATCTTCTGATAAGCTCCCACCAGACACTGGAGGCTGAGGTTCGTTGCTATGGGGTAAAGTTCCACCTTCTGCAGTTTCATTGCTACCTTCAGTGAAGTTATCATCATCGAAGTTGCTTGAAAATATCACATTATCTTCAGATGTGTCAAGGTTGCTAACTCCAGCTATCCCCTCGAAAACTTGGATCATACGAACAACCATTTGTTTTCTAATGTCAATCTTTGTTTCACCTCACCTATTCCATCGTCAGTTTGAAATTGTTCTCGATAACATTTAGCTTTCATTTTCTTTGCTTTCGCTTTCATGTCCTTCCAAATTACGAAAAAGCTGCTTTTGTTACCTTTGTGTAAAAGCTTCTACGTTGTATTCAACGTGTATTTTTTCCCAAGCATCCTTCTTCCTTTTTTTTGGATTCAGTAGTAGTAATGTACTTTTTCATTATTTCAGCAAACCACTCTTTTTCATTTTCTGATATGTTTTTTGAACGTTTCTTGGCTACCTCCATGTTGCTACTAGCTCGTATCCCATACTGGTGCTTAAATTAATACATGTCAACAACCAAAAATGGTCATTGGTAGCTGTAGATGGTGGGGTTAGATTCGTCCATTAATAGCATGTTTGTTTTCCGTAATACACAGATCTTATCATTAATTAGTACAATAGCATTTACATTTTGCAATTTTAATAATCCTTTCTAGCTTCAAAATTATAGTGATGAACATAAATTACACAGAAGGTTATGCAATAATGTCTGCTGACAATCAGTATTTTCAGAGAGAGAACGTAATGCATGCGAAAGAAGTAAACAGAAATTGAGGTCTCCAACAGTTATTAAAAGAGTATATGGTTACAGAAGTAATTTACTAAAGTAGGCCAGACTAAAGAAGTAAGAATTACTACAAGAGTAATTTATACCAGCTTGGTGCTCGCCACTATTAGTCTGATGCCCAATAGCACAATTAAATGCCTACCCAGCAGCAAGGTTAATCTGGCATTACTGAAGGGGAAAAAAATGGTAGTAGTAAGGACACATCTACATCTTAGAAACCACAATATAAAATTTATTTTTTTCATTACATTGTAGCTAGTTATGAATAACTTAAAAACACAGGCTGTATTCTCTCACACAAATGACTAGTCATGGCATTTTTTCCCCTATACATGAGTGACAACACAAGTCATTGTTGCATAACATAGCAAGCACTAATTAATGGTGCACAGTCAATCTTGTACTTGGTGGCTTCTTGGTAACAGTGTAGCCTTGAAGACTAAGCTGAAGGACCTTACAATTGAACATTTAATCACTAGAGTCATTCCTGTGATATCTTAGGAAATATGTCAGCCAAATCACAATTCTTTGGAGGACTGTGACTGCTATCAGTTACTTTTGTAGGTCCACAAGAGTAATGACTGGATTTTAAGTTAAAAAAAAAAGAGAGAGAGGTTCAAATGGCTCTAAGCACTATGGGACTTAACATCTGAGGTCATCAGTCCCCTAGACTTAGAACTATTTAAACCCAACTAACCTAAGGACAACACACACATCCATGCCCAAGGCAGGATTTGAACCTGCGACTGTGGCAGCAGTGCGGTTCCGGACTGAAGTGCCTAGAACCGCTCGGCCACAGCGGCCGGCCGTGTTTCAAGTACAGATTATGTTTCCACTTCACAATACGATTGCTACTTGTGAATCTGGGCCTGCACACCTTCTTTGAAACCTTTTCTGATATAATGCAATAACTTGTGCCCCCCCACCCCCACCCCCACTCAATTATTCTATCTACATCTACATCGTTACTCTGCAATTCACACTTGAGTGCCTGGCAGGGAGTTCATCGAACCATTGTCATACTACTTCTCTACCATTCCACCCTCGAATGGCGCGTGGGAAAAAGGAACACCTAAATCTTTCCATTGGAGCTCTGATTTCTCTTTATTTTATTATGATGATCATTTCTCCCTATGTAGGTGGGTGTCAACAAAATATCTGTGCATTTGGAAGAGAAAGTTGGTGATTGAAATTTCATAAACAGATCTCGCCGCACAGAAATCTGCCTTTGTTTCAGTGACTGCCACCTCAACTCGTGTATCATATCAGTGACACTCTCACCCCTATTGCACGATAACACAAGACGAGCTGCCCTTCTTTGCACTTTTTGGATGTCCTCTGTCAAATCTACCTGGTAAGGATCCCATACCGCGCAGCAGTATTCCAGCAGAGGACGGACAAGCGTAATGTAGGTTGCCTCTTTAGTGGGTTTGTCGCATCTTATAAATGTTCTGCCAACAAAGTGCTATCTTTTGTTTTGTCTTCCCCACAATATTATCTATGTGGTCATTCCAATTTGGGTTGCTCATAATTGTAATTCCTAGATATTCAGTCGAATTGACAGCCCTTAGATTTGTGCAATTTACCGTATAGCCAAAATTTATCAGATTTCTCTTAGTACTCATGTGGATGACCTCGCACTTTTCTTTGTTTAAAGCTAATTGCCACTTTTTGCACCATACAGAAATTCTCTCTAGATCATTTTGTAATTTACAAGATGGTAAATTACAGCGTCAGCTGCAAACAATCTAAGGGGGCTGTTCAGATTATCACCTAGATCATTTATATAAATCAGGAACAGCAGAGGGCCTATGACACTACCTTGCGAAATGCCATATATCCCTTCTGTTCTACTCGATAATTTACCATCTAACACTACGAACTGTCACCTCCCTGAGAGAAAATCACGAATCCGGTCACACAACTGAGACGATACTCCATATCCACGCAATTTGATTAATAGTCGGATTAATATGGAATCGATTTGAGATCCCTTGTTGGCAGCACTCATTACTTCATGGGAATAAAGAGATAGCTGTATTGCACAAGAACGATATTTTCTGAATCTGTATTGGTTATGTGTGAATAAGTCATTTTCTTGAAGGTGATTCACATTGTTGGAGTACAGTATATGCTCCAAAATCCTACTGCAACTTGAGGTCAGTGATATGGATCTGTAATTCAATGGGTTACTCCTATTTCCTTTCTCGAATATTGGCGTGACCTGTGCTACTTTCCAGCCTTTAGGAAAAGACCTTTCATCAAGCAAGCGGTTGTATATGATTGCTACGAAAGGTGCTATTGTGTCTGCATACTCTGAGAGGAACCTGATTGGTAAACCATCTGGACCAGAAGACTTGCCTTTCTTAAGTGATATGAGTTTTTTCGCAACACCTAAGATATCTACTTTCATGTAACTCGTGTTAACAGCTGTCCTGGTTTCAAATTCTGGAATATTTACTTCGTCTTCTTTCAAGAAGGAATTATGGAAAACTGTATTTAGTAACTCCGCTTTAGTGGCACCATCATCGGTAACATTTCCACCGCTATCGTGCAGTGACGCTATTGACTGTTTTTTGCCACTGGTGTACTTTACATATGACCAGAATCTCTTTGGGTTTTCTACCATATTTTGAGACAATATTTCATTGTGGAAACTATTAAAAGCATCTCGCATTGACGTCTGCACTAAATTTTGAGGTTCCGTGAAACTTAGTCAGTCTTGGAGATTTTGCGTTCTTCTGAATTTGGAAGGTTTTTTTGTTGCTTCTGCAACAGTGTTCTGACGTGTTTTGTGTACCATGGCGGATCAGTCCTGCGTCTTATTAACTTGTGTGGTATGAATCTATCTATTGCTGTCAATACTGTATTTTTGATTTTGAGCCATACTTACATAATTTGAGCCACACTTACAGAATTAACTTGGAAGGAATGGAGACACTCTCTTAGCGAATTTTTGTCTGCTGTTTCAAATAGATATATTTTGCGTTTATTTTTAGTGGTTTTGGTTGATATGGTTTTGAGCCTCGCTACAACGACTTTGTGTTCACTAATCCCTGTATCCGTCATGACGCTCTCTATTAGATCAGGATTATTTGTGGCTAAGAGGTCTAGGGTGTTTTCGCAACCATTTACAATTCATGTGGCCTCATGAACTAATCGTTCAAAGTAATTCTCAGAGAAAGCATTTAATACAATTTCGGAAGATGTTTTCTGTCTACCACCGGCTTTGAACATGTAATTTTGCCAAAAAATCGAGGGTAGATTGAAGTCTCCACCAATTGTAACTGTATGAGTAGGGTCATCATCATCATCATCATCATCATCATCATCATCATCATGTTATCTGCTATATTAGCAGGTTCTTAAACTCTTCATTTTCTGCGATCCATTGCTTCCTTCTTAAGGCTGCTGTATGTTGTACCATTAATCATGTCATCCAGTATCTGGAATCTCCTCCTTCCTCGCTTCCTTTTTCCTTCTACATAACCTTCTAAAACTGTTCTTTCTTAATATATGCCCAATCCAATTTATTTTTCATCTCTTTGTTACATGTAGTGACTGTCTTTCCTCTCCCACTCTTCTCAGTACCTCTTCATTTTTTACTCTGCCCATCCAACTTATTCTTTCCATCCACCGCCATGTCCAGCTCTCAAAAGCCTCCAGCCTGTCTCTGTCTTTCTTCCTCATAGTCCATGTTTCAGTGGGGTACTTACTTGTAATGAGATTCAAGTGTTCAGCTATTGTATCATCTGAGTTGGGGGGTCGGTGGAAGGAGCCAATTATTATTTTGATACGGCTGTTGAGTATAACCTCTACCCATAGTAATTCACAGGAACTATCTATTTCAACTTCACTACAAGATAAACTACTACAAACAGACACAAACACACCACCACCTACTTTATTTAATCTATCCTTTCTGAACACGGTTTACACCTCTGTAAAAATTCCAGCAGAGTTTATCTCCGGCTTTCTGTGCCTATAACAATTTCAGCTTCAGTGCTTTCTATCCGCGCTTTAAGTTCTGGTACTTTTCCAATACAACTATGACAATTTATAACCACAATACCGACTGTAGCTTGGTCGATTCTCGTTCTTTCTTTGCCCTGTACCCTTTGAGACTGGAGCCCTTTTTGATCTTTCCCATGACTGTCTAACCTAAGAAACCGCCTAGTTCACACCACTCAGCAACTGCTACCTGTGTAGCTGCCTCCTGTGTGTAGTGAGCACCTGACCTATTTAGCGGAACCCGAAACCCCACCATCCTATGGTGCAAGTCGAGGAATCTGCAGCCTACATGGTCACAGCTCATTCAAACAGGACATAATCAGAAACACTGGTGCACTGGACTACATACCTTTGAATTCAAAACCTGAGATCAGACTACTGAACACCTGTGCATTTCGTATCAGGTTGTGCTACAGTCCATCAGACTGCTCAGAATAGTTTTTCATGTTACCAGCTACTATACTTAATTTTGTGCATTTCGTATCAGGTTGTGCTACAGTCCATCAGACTGCTCAGAATAGTTTTTCATGTTACCAGCTACTATACTTAATTTAAGTCTAAATATGATACTGAAACAAAATATACTTTTAAACCGATTCATTTTGAACCCATTAACTCAACTGTAATGCCAACAACAAATCCCCAGAACACACCATCCTGCAGCTATCACACGTTATCACAGGATCAAAATCCAAATGCCAAATAGTACAGGTTCATCACTTACCCATGTCTAAAGGTTTTCGGAATGCTGGGTTGGAGAGATCGATGCTCAGCTTCTTAGAGGTGCCACTCCTACTTGTGGATGGTACAGGGGAGCCAGAATATTTCACCTTCTGCTTGCCTTTACTGGATGGAACATTCAGATGTGACACTGGCGGTGACAGTACATCCTTCCCACTGTCATAGTGCCCGAACACACTGCTGCTGTTGCTATCATCATCGTGGGAATAAGTCCGTGCTGGATCATATTCTGTGGACATTATGTGTGTAGAGCTTTCACAATGATATTTAAAATTTCATGAGCTGTATAATGACAAAATGATACACTGTGAAAAGTAGTACACATAGTTCAAAAAATAAAGTTAAGTCTTCATTTTACATGTGCCTGTATTTGATGATGAGAGCCAATTAGACCAAAGATGAAAGCACCCCTGAGAGATAAAACTGAAATAGGTTTAGAGCTTCACACACTATCTATGTTACATGGCATTAAAGACAGAATACACACTGGACTGAACAAAGAGAAAAACTTAACCACGGCCTTGTCTAAGAAGTAATTCTGGCACATAACTGAAGTCTTTTGCAGAAAGCTTGCTAATCTTAAACTTAGAAAGGTGGAGGGGTGATAACAAAGCCAGTTCGCTCATTAGCATACACTTACTGAAACTACTACATACAGTTTGTTCAAAATTTGCTTTAGGACTGACAGCCGCAAAAGAACCAGTGGGGGTGAGGGCCATGAGGAATGCACAGCAAGCATAGGGCTCATAAGAATGAGACCAGCCACTACCCGCAGTTGCCAGACCTTTTCATTTCTTATATTTGCAAGGTTAGTATTGTATCCTTTATTATTACTGTTGTTAGTTCTATGACAGCAGACAATGTCAGAAGGAAGTCGTGTGTGTGTTGCATGTTTACAATGTCAACAGTTTCTCTTGATAATGCTCCCAATCATTGTGTAGTTGTTGACAACATGTCTAACATGGCAAAACAAAAGAAGGTAATGGGCTGATTGGCTTGAGCACTGAAATGTCAAAGTGATACATTTTAAAATTGAAGAAAGATTTGGGTTTACCATACTGTCAACATCGGGGTCATTAGAGATAGAAAAAAGTGGAGCTTACAGACCTGATGTCTGTCCATAAACCACAGTTCCCTGTACACAAAATCAGAAAGCCGGGAAAAACATATGGTGTATAGTTACACAGCTGTCACTTACATTTTAATTCAATAACATTTATATGTATGCAAATTAAAGATTACATTTGCAACAGCTGCAGTAATATTATAATAATAATTTCTGTGGTCTCAGCATTTCTTTCCAGCAACTAATTCTTTTTCACTGCTCCCTTGTCTTCCTTATCACCCAACTTCCATGCTCACCTGGTGCAGATGCCCAACTATCAGTCTTTCCTTCTCATCCCATCCAGTAAGTCTTCCCTGACCTAAGGTTCTGGGTAATTTTTTTTAACTCTCCCCATTTCCTCACCAGTACTTTTCCTTCATCCCTCTTCCTTTCCTTTCTGTGCAGTCAAGGGGAGCAACAGGCTCAGAGCTTGTGCAAATATCTTTCACATGCTATCTCCTGCAGTCACTCGGTGAGCAGATTTTTTATACATTAATATAATATTACTTTTCCAAGCACTGATTATTTTTCTTTGATACAACAAAAACCTGTCATTTCACAACACACTTTTGTACTATAATGTTCTGTCAAGAAAATTTTTGTGTTATTCTCTCCAACATTTAATACTTACACCTTACCCTCTTTGTAAACTCATCATCGATCTTAATAATGTGGGATATGATAACGAAATGGAAACTGATCATCATCTTGATTCTGTTACCAGCTGGTAGTGTGTGGAGTGATTGATGTCAAGAAATTCATGAACAGAGTAGAACTACGTTTCTACATTATGAAATAACCTCTTTACAAGAATGTATAAGTAAAACAGGATTCTACCCTTTGGATAAACAAAATGATGCTGCACTGCTGTTAAGAGACTGGCTTTGTATTCAAGATGATACAGGATAGAATCTGCATTCCACCATCATGAGTTATGTTTTGCGCTGTTTCCTTATATTACTTCAGGCAAATGCCAGGATAGTTTCTACCATAAGGCCAAAGTCAATTACCTGTCCGACACCTGTCGAACTAGACCTGTAAAAATGTAAATGACTGTATATTCGAGGGATGGAACTTTAATAGTGGCATCTATTTATTTACAGCTTATACAAAGTAGATACAGGCTTCAACGTTTTACTGTCTTTCAATGTAGTCACCATGATTGTGTATAACGTGGTTACAGTGATGCGCCACTATTACAGTTCCAACCCACACAAATTACTTTTTTGTTCTTAATCTGTAATACTGTCAAATGTTCAGTATCACTGTAAACGTGATCCATAGAAAAATACTACTACTACTAATTAATTAGAACAAAGACAACTTTCAAAAATATTGCACTGCACTGAACACTGCTATAGCCCCTAGGTGTTAATGGACACAATTGCTTAAAAAAAAAAGATGTGGTGAAATTAATTGGAAAATTGTTAGTTACACATTTGGAAACTCAACCACATAATAATTATTTTTTTTAGAAACCCTAACAATTCATTAAGTTTCTGTATCTCCTTCCTTTGCAACTGGAGGTCCATGGGACTTTGGCCATTCACTTATGTAAGATGACATCATAAGGATGGCTGTAGATGTTTCATTTTCTTAAGCAATTATCCATCAAGTCTTGTGCCTCCACTTCACCACTCCACTTAATATAAAGATGTAGAGTTACGCAACAGTGGAGCATTTACTTTTGCACATTTGACTGAGCACTGACGTATATGAAGACGACAGTAAATGGTACCATATGTGCACAAATGAATTGAAATTACTGCAACATATCACAAAATTAGTCACTCGCATGAAATGATTCTTGCTACTTCCTGGGATACAATTTCCATGCAATTCTTCTGGATTGAACATCATGCTGTGTACCAGGATGTGGTGTACAACACAGAAGAATTTTATAGGAATTAACTCTGGATACAATACTATCTTGATTATATAAAATTATGTACAAGAACTTGACCCCCTTCTAGCAGCAGTTGCTTTCAAGTCACAGGCTGGTAATTTATGCTAATCATTTGAATTCAGTCCATGACAATTTATTGAAGAACTATGGGACAAATTTTATGCTCAAAACGATTACCTTTTCTGAGATCAAAAACTACCCTTAGGAATCACTGTAGATTCTGCAATATGTGATTATATGAAAACTTAACTCAATCTGCCTGTTATTCACAAAGTAGTATATACACTGGTGTCCAAAATTAAAGCAACAAACTGCTGTTTCCCTGTCTGTTATTCACAAGGCAGTGCCTTAGTACTGCACTGCAACCATCATGTGAGCTTGCAGCATCCCCTGGATGTGTTGTATCGAGGCAAAAGGTGTGCAGAAGGCTTCGGCAGAGACATGCTCTATATCATACCTCTGATACGTCTTCACAGAAGGGAACTTCTAGAGTGGAGTCATCAACATGCCACCTGGACAGCTCGACAGGGGTACAATGTTATTTTCACAGACGAGTCCTGATTTAGTCTGGAGAGCGATTCTTGATGGATTCGCATCTGGAGGGAACATGGACCACAACTTCTGGGCACAAGCACTGTGGAAAGAGACCTATCGAGGAGGTGTGGACAGGGATTATGTTTCTCACTCAAACTCCTCTTCATTAAATTGTTCGGATGAATCGGCAAGGTTTAACTGCTGCCAGGTATCTTGAGGAAATCTTGGGACCACATCTGCTGTTGTTGCGAGGTGCTGTGGGCCCAGACGTCATATTAATGGTCGATAATGCTCAACCTCATATGGCATGGGAAATTGATGTTTTCTTGGAAATGGAAAATACTGCATGCGTGGCCTGCTCGTTCTCCAGATTCGAATCCCATAGAGCATGTCTGGGATACACTAGGGAGACAGCTTGCATCACATCAGCATCCATCAATCAGTCTCCAAGACTACAAACAGCTCTGCAGGAAGAATGGACATTACTGCCTCAACATGAAACAGATGATGTAATTCACAGCATGCCCTGTAATTGTCAGGCCTGTACTACTGCCAGAGGTTGTCACACTACATCCTGAGTACAGTACCCAGTTGCCTGAATGTGTGTACAAATTTGTTAAGTTGGAAAAAAACGAAGAACATTTCTGTCTACAATTATGCATGTTGCAGCTGTTTGTATTCTGTATATTTTTTACACTGTTTCTACTTTACTATCACTGTTTTGTGGCAAAAACAAACACAACCTTGCAAGATTTCCTTTAGTTGCTTTAATTTTGCACAACAGTGCAGCAGACTCAAATTGATGCTGTGACTGTTAGAAGATGTTTGATAAGATACCACACTGTCACCTAGAGAACTAAACAAAAAATTCACATAAAATAAGAGCAGTTTGTGACTGGATTGAAGACATTGTCATGTCAAATGACAAAGTATCTCTGGATGTGTCTTTGAAGGACATACTCAGGGGAAAGTTGCTGTTTACAATATTTATAAATGACTTAGCTGATATTCCAAAAGCTCTGTGAGGATGTTCGAGGATAATTATTATTATTAGTCTATAATAATAATAACAATAATAATAATAATAATAATAATAATAATAATAATAATAATAGTATATATGAATGATGTACCAGAAAACTGTAAATGTGCAGAATGGAACTTTGGTCCAACTAACATAAAAACATAAGAATATGTACCACTGTGCATATGGACACGGAAAGATACATTAGTCTTTGTTTACTCCATTAATTACAACTAAAAAACCACAACCATATTATGTGTAGTTGGTATGAGCACAGGGTGGAAGTTCGACATCTATGTGATTACTCTGCTATTCACAATAAAGTGCCTGGCAGAGGGATCAATGAACCACCTTCAAGTTGTGTCTTTACTGTTCAACTCTCGAACAGCACGCGGGAAAAACGAGCACTTAAATTTTTACGTGCGAGCCCTGATTTCTCTTATTTTTTCTTGATGATCATTTCTCCTTATGTAGGTGAGTGCCAACAAAATGCTTTTGCAATTGATGGAGAAAACTGATGACTGAAATTTCATGAGAAGATTCCATCGCAATGAAAAACGCCTTTGTTTTAATGACTGCCATTCCAAATTCAAGTATCATGTCTGTGGCACTATCTCCCCTATTTCACGATAGTACAAAATGAGCTGCCCTTCTTTCAACTTTTTCAATGTCATCTGTCAGTCCCACCTGATGCAGATCCCACACCGCACAGCCATACTCCAGCAAAGGGCAGACAAGTGTGATGTCAGGAGTCTCTTTAGTAGACCTGTTGTGCCTTCTAAGTGTTCTGCTGATGAATCACAGTCTTTGGTTTGATGTACCCACAACATTATCTATGTGATCATTCCAATTTAGGTTATTAGTAATTATAATCCCTAAGTATTTAGTTGAATTTACAGCCTTAATATTTGTAAGACTTATCATGTAATCAAAATTTAGCAGATTTCTTTTAGTACTCATGCGAATAACTTCACACTTTTCTTTATTCAGGGTCAATTGCCACTTTTCGCACCATACAGATACCTTATCTAAATCATTTTGAAATTCGTTTAGGCCAGCTGATGACTTTACAAGATAGTAAATGACAGCATCATACGCAAACAACCTAAGAGGACTACTCACATTGTCTCCTATGTCACTAATATAGATCAGGAACGATAGAGGGCCTATAACACTTCCTTGGGGAACACCGGATATTACTTGTTTTAGACAATGACTTTCTGTCTAATACTACGAGTTGTGACCTTCCGTTAAGGTGAAAAATCTATATAAATGTGTGGCAACTGCCTGATTAAGATTTACTGGAAGTAAATGTAAGCCAGCAAAATGCTCCTTAAACCAATACAACAACACAAAATATTGTGGGATAGGATTTATAAACCACAATAAATCTTCACAGCAGGAAATAAATAATGTTTATTCCCTTTATATCTCAATATCCTAAAAACTATTTACTCAATTCCATTACTCTCAAAATTAGAACTACAATGTGTCATATTCAGTGTCATAATGCACAATTTGATTAAAAATGTGATAACACCCCAACTCATTTAATTAACTTGTAACTGTACCTCTTAATGGGCAGTTGAACATTTTCCTCATGCTGCTGCTGTACACCAGTTTCGTGCCACAAAATGGAGCCTTACAGCTTCAAAATCGATTGCAATCACAATGTAAATCAAAAAGTACAGCAATCTGGATGTAGAAATAAGATGGGAAAAAATAGCATCTGATATCCCCAGCATCTTCCGCCACTATGGGAGCTACAGATTTATGGGAGAGCTGCATACTTCATCTCAAGTTTTCTGTCAGGAGTAGATCACAGACTTGTAAGGCAATCAAAAGTGGCTCTAAAAACTTCCTAGACTAATAAAACAGTAATTTAACATTTATTTTGTCTTTGGTCCTATGGATGTTAAACTGAAACTCCCACAGTATACACTCACATTACTTTCATTTTTCCTACTGTGATTACTGAGTCCAGAGTGCAGGAACATCTTAGCCTTTGTGCCACATAATGCATTATAAGTGCCAATTATTACAAAGACTAACAAAGAGATAGAGGGGCTGGCCAGTACTTACCTCAGCTCAGTACAGCCGATAGAAACACAAAAAACAACCGAAAATTTAAGCTCCTAGCTTTCGGAATAAATGTTCCTTCATCAGGGAGGAGAGAGGGGAAAGAAAGGGAAGAAGGGAAAGTGGATTTAGTTACTCACAACCCAGGTTATGAAGCAACAGGGAAAGGAAAACAGGGAAGGTAGCAAGCATGGAGGCATGGTTGTCAGAGGGAAGCCAAAGATATTCTACTGCAGGTACTGTGCCAGCTTCAAACCAAAGAGGATGCATACAGAAGTAAAGAGGTGTATAGTATAAAGATGTAGGATGGAAAGATGCATGAATAGCTAAAGAGGAAAGGGAAAGAGGAGAAGACTGAAAAGTAAATGGGAGTGAGGTTAGGTTTAGTCCAGGGGGATGGCGGGATGAAAGGATGTGCTGGAGTGCAAGTTCCCATCTCCGCAGTTCAGAGGGACTGGTGTTGGGTGGGAGAAGCCAAATGGCACATACAGTGTAGCAGGTTCCTAGGTCCCTAGAATTATGCTGGAGGGCATGCTCCGCTACTGGGTATTGGACATCTCCTAGGCGGACAGTTGGTCTGTGTCCGTTCATGCGCTCAGCCAGTTTAGTTGTTGTCATACCGATGTAAAAGGCTGTGCAGTGCAGGCATGTCAGCTGATAAATGACATGTGTAGTCTCACACGTGGCCCTGCCTTGAATTGTGTATGTTTTCCTAGTAGCGGGGCTGGAGTAGGTGGTTGTGGGGGGATGCATGGGGCAGGTTTTGCAGTGGGGTCGGTTACAGGGGTAGGAACCGCTGGGTAGAGAAGGTAGTCTGGGAATATTGCAGGGTTTAACAAGGATGTTACGGAGGTTAGGGGGACGACGAAAGGCAACTCTGGGTGGTGTGGGGAGAATTTTGTCAAGGGATGATCTCATTTCAGGGGTTGACTTGAGAAAGTCATATCCCTGGCGGAGTAATTTATTGATGTATTCGAGGCCAGGATAATATTGGGTGACAAGGGGGATGCTTCTGTGTGGTCTGAGGGTAGGAATATTGTTGTTGGACGGGGAGGAATGTATTGCTCGGGAGATCTGTTTGTGGACAAGGTCTGCAGGATAGTTGCGGGAGAGGAAAGCACTGGTCAGGTTATTGGTGTAATTGTTGAGGGATTCGTCACTGGAGCAGATACGTTTGCCACGAATACCTAGGCTGTAGGGAAGGGAGCGTTTGATGTGGAATGGATGGCAGCTATCAAAGTGAAGGTACTGTTGTTTGTTGGTGGGTTCTACTGCAGGTACCGTAGCCAAACTGCAATCCCACATACTTTTCCTCCGTTCCTGCTTAACCTTTGGAATTACCCCTAAAGGACTTACCTTAAAAGTTCCCATCTCTGGGTGCAATTTGTCCTTCCACCAACCTCTCCTGGACTTCCAGAACCTTCAATCCTTAGCCCTTACCCAACTTGTCCTGAACCTCTACACTACTTCATGTAACCACCACTCCCAACGGCTCCTATCTCTCTTCAAAGTCCTCCACCTCTCAAACCCTTGCTTGGAGAACACACTCAGGAACATCATCCTAGAAGCCAGCCGCAAACTTGAGTCCCATGCCACACACCACCTGAAAAAACTATCCACAGTGCTAGTGCAACACCTAAGAAGTGGGGTCCCTCTCCCTATCCCTCACAAACACCAACCACAACAGAACCGTCAACAAACCCCCCTCATAGCCAACAAACCTAGCCTAGCCACCCTACTCAATCTCCCCATCCCAGCACATACCCCACACAGACCAAATCTCAACTATAACCACAGTCAAATGCCACATATCACCAACTCCAATTCAGTTCTAAACCTCTCATCCAGATCCCTCTCTCCTCAAGAGACATCAGTTCTATCAAAAGGCTTAACCTTTAGCCCCACACCTAAATTCAACCACACTGCCCTGGTTAAAGATCTCCTCTCTTTCACCCGGAACCTCAACTGGAAATATCACTTCACCACCCAAACACAGCCCCCAAATACTAGACCCAGTGTTGAACCTTGTTTAGAACAGTTCCGACCGCCTTCTCAATGGGATCCTCCTCCCCTCCCCCATAACCATCCCTTGCAGACGTTTCAGGAATTCCTCACATCCAGTGTTGCCTCCCAGTCCTTCTTGAAGAACATTCCGACAACCCCCAACATCACCCCAGCTGAATCCCGTGCCATTAAGCAGCTGAAAACAGACCGCTCTATTGTAATCCTTCCGGCGGATAAAGGCTCCACAACTGTGGTACTTGACCGTGTGGAGTATGTGGCAGAAGGACTGCATCAACTCTCCGACACCTCAACCTACAAAGCTGTTACCCAGGATCCCATTCCCTCCATTCAGACTGAGCTGCAGAAAATCCTAAAAATCCAAGGTCCCTCACAAGGCCTCACAATGGCTTCCATAGACTTACTCACTCCACCTGAGCCACGTACCCCTACCTTCTACCTATTACCCAAAATCCACAAAGAGAACCATCCTGGCCGTCCCATTGTAGCAGGCTTCAAAGCCCCAACAGAACGTATCTCAGCTCTGGTAGACCAACACATCCAACCTATCACCTGCAGGCTCCCATCCTACATCAAGGACACAAACCACTTCCTAGAATGCCTCAAATCCATTCCCACTCCTCTCCCACCTGAAACCTTTCTTGTCACCATAGATGCTACATCCCTTTACACAAACATCCCACACACCCATGGTCTCTCTGCCCTTGAGCACTACCTCTCCCAACGCCCACCCGAAGATCTTCCAAAAACCTCATTCCTCATCACACTTACCAACTTCATCCTCACCCATAATTACTTCACTTTTGAAGGCCAGACCTACAAACAAATCAGGGGAACTGCCATGGGAACCAGGATGGCTCCATCCTATGCCAACCTCTTCATGGGCCGCATGGAGGAGGCTTTCCTGAAGACCCAACAGCTGCTTCCCCTGGCCTGGTATAGGTTTATAGATGACATCTTTGTGGTCTGGACTCATGGTGAAGAAACACTCCTTAATTTTCTCCATAACCTCAACTCCTTTTCGAATCTGAATTTCACCTGGTCCTTCTCCAAAACCAAAGCCACCTTCCTGGATGTTGACCTTCATCTTGTTGAAGCTCACATCCACACCTCTGTCCAATCAAACCCACCAACAAACAACAGTACCTTCACTTTGATAGCTGCCATCCATTCCACATCAAACGCTCCCTTCCCTACAGCCTAGGTATTCGTGGCAAACGTATCTGCTCCAGTGACGAATCCCTCAACAATTACACCAATAACCTGACCAGTGCTTTCCTCTCCCGCAACTATCCTGCAGACCTTGTCCACAAACAGATCTCCCGAGCAATACATTCCTCCCCGTCCAACAACAATATTCCTACCCTCAGACCACACAGAAGCATCCCCCTTGTCACCCAATATTATCCTGGCCTCGAATACATCAATAAATTACTCCGCCAGGGATATGACTTTCTCAAGTCAACCCCTGAAATGAGATCATCCCTTGACAAAATTCTCCCCACACTACCCAGAGTTGCCTTTCGTCGTCCCCCTAACCTCCGTAACATCCTTGTTAAACCCTGCAATATTCCCAGACTACCTTCTCTACCCAGCGGTTCCTACCCCTGTAACCGACCCCGCTGCAAAACCTGCCCCATGCATCCCCCCACAACCACCTACTCCAGCCCCGCTACTAGGAAAACATACACAATTCAAGGCAGGGCCACGTGTGAGACTACACATGTCATTTATCAGCTGACATGCCTGCACTGCACAGCCTTTTACATCGGTATGACAACAACTAAACTGGCTGAGCGCATGAACGGACACAGACCAACTGTCCGCCTAGGAGATGTCCAATACCCAGTAGCGGAGCATGCCCTCCAGCATAATTCTAGGGACCTAGGAACCTGCTACACTGTATGTGCCATTTGGCTTCTCCCACCCAACACCAGTCCCTCTGAACTGCGGAGATGGGAACTTGCACTCCAGCACATCCTTTCATCCCGCCATCCCCCTGGACTAAACCTAACCTCACTCCCATTTACTTTTCAGTCTTCTCCTCTTTCCCTTTCCTCTTTAGCTATTCATGCATCTTTCCATCCTACATCTTTATACTATACACCTCTTTACTTCTGTATGCATCCTCTTTGGTTTGAAGCTGGCACAGTACCTGCAGTAGAATATCTTTGGCTTCCCTCTGACAACCATGCCTCCATGCTTGCTACCTTCCCTGTTTTCCTTTCCCTGTTGCTTCATAACCTGGGTTGTGAGTAACTAAATCCACTTTCCCTTCTTCCCTTTCTTTCCCCTCTCTCCTCCCTGATGAAGGAACATTTATTCCGAAAGCTAGGAGCTTAAATTTTCGGTTGTTTTTTGTGTTTCTATCGGCTGTACTGAGCTGAGGTAAGTACTGGCCAGCCCCTCTATCTCTTTGTTAGTAATTGTTTCACATCTTTATATGAGATTTTCCATTAATTAATTATTACAAAGAGTTTACTGGATCAACAATTATTCTCATACTGTATGTCAAAAATATATACAGATGATAGACTGTGTGTCAACAAACCAACATTGAGGCAATGTAACAGCCATTACCGGGTAGAGTGAACTGAAGACTTAGCCAAGGTGGCAGTGCTGGGGGAGGAGGCAGCAACAATGCACACTTCAGTACTCTCAAAAATCAAGTATTGTCACACACTACACATCTCCATGCCAATATGCTACGTACTATGACAAACCTAGACCAGAACTTATATGACAATACACCTCGAACACTGTAATTGGAACACTTGGAATGTGTACAAGATTAGTTTACATACCACCATTTAAAATAGCATCGGTTTTCAGATTAGCAAGACAGCCCAGCATTTATGGTATCAGACTGACACACAATATGTCTCGGGTTCAATGCAAGTCGAGTGAATTTTGTTTTTCACAGTATCAAAATTAGTTGATATATGACTGAATATATGAGAGATACTAATTTATGTTAGACACTGATTTAATGTCAGCGAAATTAACATCCATTTTCTTTTCATATTTACGTAAATGAAATGTCACTGTGGCAAGATATGTTTCATACAACGTTCACACTGAAAGAACAATTTGTCACCAACGTTTCTGTAACAACTATCACACTAAAATTTAAAATTGTAAAATAATAAATTCGTATCCGCTTGCTGCATTTTAAATACGAAATCAATTGTACTTTACATATTTATTATCTATTTTGTAACCAATATAAGAAAGGCGGTCATCACCTGCTGACTGCAGTGAAAGTAGCACAAGAATAAAGAAAAAGGGAGAAAAAATTACTGCATTACACAAGGATCAAACACGTGCCCCAGCATACTAGCCTGGAACTTTACACACTATACTACCACAATGTTTCTCAAGATATGCCATTGTTATTACCGATATGTAAACTCATCTTGTCCAATTCCAATTTCCTGGGATAATACATCCCAAATGGCTCACCAACACAATATAGCTGGCAACTAAAACCACATCATCATTTAACCCATTCTGTGATTCCAACCTTGTACCCCGTCCCCTTTAGCAGCTTTTATTTGCTAGCCCTGAACCCCAGATCTGTATGACTTAACCTAAGTTCCCGTAAAGTTTGATATTTCATGAATTGCCCATAATATCAAAGAATGAGCTGCATAGTAACAGATTTATCAAAGTCTTCAATGGTACATTTATTGTGTGCCTTTTTTGTGGTAAATACTTCACATAAGGCACTGAGAATCATAGGGCTCCACAGCAGAGACACAAGCAGATGTTTGTCAAAATCAAATCTGAAGACAAACCGTCAGTCTTGTAGGTCTGACTTGTATTTTAACCAAGTACCAACTTCCTGTATTTCCTATGAAAAAATAATATAGCATCTTTGAGCTATGAAATGTTTAATTGGGATTATATTAATTATTTCTGTTAATTTGCAAATTATGCATATATAGCATAGGTGGTCACAATGAGACTTATGAGCCACATGCAGCTATTGCATCAGTATAGTGGGGTTCTTGAAATCAAGCGTAATAATACAAATAAATATATAAATAAATAAATAAAATAAAATTATAAGTACTTATATAAAGCCATGCCCACATCGAATGTGCCATGGACAAACAATGTAAGGCAGCACTGAACGGAGCTGTGTTTGTAGGTATGCAGCACTGTTCACTGTGTGCGACCATTATTAAGAAATGGAAAACGAGAAATGCCAACTAAACAGTGCCCCACAGGAATGAGCCATTTCCTCTGATGAACTGACACTGTGTGGAACTTGTTTTTTGTTGTGCGGAGTGGCACGGTTTGCCATCCACACCTGGCGTGCTGTGCTACATCAAACCTCTTTTGCTAGTTTTGCACAACATGGTGCAGCCGGTGTGGATGCAGCTCAATACTAAAGGCATCCCTGACTCCAACTCACAGCTGTGCAAACCTGTGGCTGCTTTTCTCCATGCAGTGACACTGCTGGAGTAAACTAATGGTTATTTCTGGTGTCCAAACAGTTACAATGTTTTCTAGGAAGTGTGAACACAAAGAAAGGAACAGAGTGAGAGTTGGATGAGCAATTCCTTTTTGTAGAGGAGAACAGTAAATCGATGTGTCACGTGTCATATAACAGTGTCACAGCACAATCTGAAATGTCATCCAGACACTAACCACTGTGGCTTCAGCAGAGGCATTCACCTTGGTTCCTAAGTAAGGAAAGCTAAATTTTCATCATGAAAGGAAACATTTCAAGGACAGAGCAGGTTTATGACCATGTTTAGCAAGGAGCAAATTTAACATCTGGAGCTCGCTTCATCTTGACTTTTTCGAAGGGCGAGTTTGTGAAGGTCAATAATGTATAAGTTGTTTCTATTTAGGTTCCAAAAATAATAAAACTACAAAAACTGGTTGACCAAATGCTTGCTTCTAGAAATACAATAGAGGGGCGAATTTCTGCTGTTAGTGACGATGTTGTAAGTAACTTGCAAAAAAAATATGACTGCTCAGCACTGAGTCTGGCTCTGGATGATTCTACATACACAAGATAAACTGGAACTTGCCATATTTGTAAGACATTTATTAAATGATTAGAGGCAGTGAAAGAGCTCATAGATCTTGTTACACTGAAGAGGTTGTACATTACAGAAATTCTGGATGGTTTTTTAGTGAAATATTCACTGTCTACTGGGAAGATTGTACCCCACTGCATTATTCATACAGAATATTTAGCTTCTAAATATTTTCAAATATCCACATGTTATGCAGGTGGTGCCAAAAATCCTGAGCTAAGTTTGCTCAAATTCCAAAACACACGAACTAATTAGTAACGATGAAGTTCCCTCGGTTTAATGAGTCACAGTGGCTTTTAGATAAGATCTTATTTACTAATGATGTTCAGCATTTACAAAAACTACACACATCGTTACAAGGAAGCGAAAAACTTATTTCTGATTTACTGCAGTCTGTGTTCAGCTTTCACAACAAATTAAGACTCTTTCGGAAAGACCTTGAGACTAAAACATTTGTTCATTTGATATGCTCGAAGAAAATTACTGAAAGTCTCCCTTTCGTTCAGATGCAAATATTAGATTGTTTAAGAAAAATGTCTGTCCATGATGAAGAAATAAGTGTCAGGTTTAGTGATATGACAGCACTTAAACCTCCATTTTCATTCTTGCAAAGTCCTTTGCTTATTGATGTTTTGGAAGATAGATGCCCCATTTCACCATTACTTATTAAAGATTCAGCAACTGTATAGTTGGACCTACTAGAACTTCAAGAGGACAGAGGACTGAAGGGCCTGAAACATAATGTTTATCCAACTGCTGAATTTTCAAATGTTGTTGTTGTTGTCGTCTTCAGTCCTGAGACTGGTTTGATGCAGCTCTCCATGCTACTATATCCTGTGCAAGCATCATCTCCCACTACCTACTGCAAACTACATCCTTCTTAATCTGCTTAGTGTATTCATCTCTTGGTCTCCCTCTACGATTTTTACCCTCCACACTGCCCTCCAATACTAAATTGGTGATCCCTTGATGCCTCAGAACATGTCCTACCAAACGATCCCTACTTCTGGTCAAGTTGTGCCACAAACTTCTCTTCTCCCCAATCCTATTCAATACTTCCTCATTAGTTATGTGATCTACCCATGTAATCTCCAGCATTCTTCTGTAGCACCACATTTCGAAAGCTTCTATTCTCTTCTTGTCCAAACTATTTATCGTCCATGGTTCACTTCCATACATGGCTACACTCCAAACAAATACTTTCAGAAACGACTTCCTGATACATAAATCTATATTCGATGTTAACAAATTTCTCTTCTTCAGAAACGCTTTCCTTGCCATTGCCAGTCTATATTTAATAACCTCTCTACTTCGACCATCATCAGCTATTTTGCTCCCCAAATAGCAAAACTACTTTAAGTGTCTCATTTCCTAATCTAATTCCCTCAGCATCACTCGATTTAATTTGACTACATTCCATTATCCTCGTTTTGCTTTTGTTGATGTTCATCTTGTATCCTCCTTTCAAGACACTGTCCATTGCGTTCAACTGCTCTTCCAAGTCTTTTGCCGTCTCTGACAGAATTACAATGTCAAGGAAAACAGGAAGGGTAGCAAGGATGGAGGCATGGTTGTCAGAGGGAAGCCCCTCTAACAACCATGCCTCCATCCTTGCTACCCTCCCTGTTTTCCTTTACCTGTTGCTTCATAACCTGGGTTGTGAGTAACTAAATCCACTTTCCATTCTTCCCTTTCTTTCCCCTCTCTCCTCCCTGATGAAGGAACATTTATTCCGAAAGCTAGGAACTTAAATTTTCGGTTGTTTTTTGTGTTTCTATCGGCTGTACTGAGCTGAGGTAAGTACTGGCCAGCCCCTCTCTCTCTTTGTTAGTAATTGTTTCACATCTTTATATGAGATTTTCCAATAATTAGTTCGATTAAGGGATCTGACATTCCACGCTCCGATCCGTAGAACGCCAGTTTTCTTTCTCCTGATAACGACGTCCTCCTGAGTAGTCCCCACCCGGAGATCCGAATGGGGGACTATTTTACCTCCGGAACATTTTACCCAAGAGGACGCCATCATCATTTAATCATACAGTAAAGCTGCATGTCCTCGGGAAAAATTACGGCTGTAGTTTCCCCTTGTTTTCAGCCGTTCGCAGTACCAGCACAGCAAGGCCGTTTTGGTTAATGTTGCAAGGCCAGATCAGTCAATCATCCAGACTGTTGCCCCTGTAACTGCTGAAAAGGCTGCTGCCCCTCTTCAGGAACCACATGTTTGTCTGGCCTCTCAACAGATACCCCTCCGTTGTGGTTGCACCTACGGTACGGCCATCTGTATCACTGAAGCACGCAAGCCTCCCCACCAACGGCAAGGTCCATGGTTCATGGGGGGAGGAATTTTCAAATAATGTTCCAAAAGAAATATATATATTTACCACTCGTGTGTAAATGCCTACTCAACACTGAAGTTTATCAAATCTAAACATCACACTGTTTAGCTGATGAACATTCCGTGAACTGCACTCACTTCTCTGCCAGATTAAACAGCTCTCACAACAAAAGTACATTTTCAAAGAAGCACATCAAACTATAACTTCCAATTTCTCGTTCTGTAATAAAATAGTTCAATGACGTTATGTTTAAAATAGCACTTCTTCATTGATGTTAATTACTAGTCACTCTGTAAGTTTGTAGTTGCCACAGGTAAGGTAAGTAGCCCCCCCCCCCCCCCCCCACACACACACACACATGGCCGGCGCAAGGCATGTGCGAAACGTGCAGCCGCACGGGGGCAGCATTTTCTGAGGAGTGGCAAATCTGCCACCCATCTTTTTTTTGCAAGGATAAACAACATTCATGCCTAAGAGGGGATTCGAAACCAAAACCGGAGGGAGCTGCTTCGGGAACTGTGGCATGGCGCCTCGACTACCTGCCAGCCGCCCCTGTTGAAAAGGGGAGAGAGGAGGACTAACTTCTTCCTCGCCACTGTGGCAGCACCGCCGTGTTTATACCAGAGGAACAGAGAGGGGGAAGCAGTCTGGCTTACACACCAGTATTCATGTGAGTGGAGCGCTGGCAGCCTGTTACACGCCGTGCGTTTACTCACAACTAATTTTGCAGAAAACGAAATCTAATTTGGAAATTCGAATGCAATGTTCAATACTGCGGTTACGGTTACATATAAAGCATTAAGGCAGTTTCCGAGTGTTCTATTCTTCCTGCATTCTGGAAAAAAAAATGGTTGAACATTACTACAGTCAAAAATGTCCAACACCTACAATGGCTAGAAGTATTCCGAATGGGTAAATACGCTGTGAGTAATTACAAGGGATAAAGACATTGGTAATAAGCCTGGCATAAGTTGGGTTTTGATGGATTTTTGAAAATTTTTGCGATCCATTTCTGAGTGATAGTCGGACGCTTTGGTTTTTGAGCCACAAAACTCCTGTCTCCGCCTGCATGAACAGCAATTAAACTCTGACCAACACTTTTGTTTGACAATACTATTTGCACACTACCACTTTGGCAACATTTATTTACTGTATAATGCATGTGAATCCATGTTTCATCTTAGTAAACTACTGGTCGCTTTGATTCTGATGAAAACCTGAGAAAGTATGGTCTTTTAGCAACAATGCCCTCTCGTATGCACAAAACAAAACATTAATTTTGACAAAAATCCATAAACAGAACATTGCTTCTAACAGTTTCCTTGCTAGCTTTGAAGCTCATTTCTGTTTGACAAAAATTGTGCAGTTTTTGCAAAGTTTGTATTTCTTTCTACTGTTCGTGATGCCTTAGAAATTGCTGCCTGATAATACATTTATCCATATCATCGGTCACATACTTATTGTGAGCTTCTTGCTTCTTCTTCTTGGGTACTAATTTAAACATAGCCTCGCTGTACCTTGTCACGTGACCTAGTTCCTGGTACTGCTCCGTCACCACTTCGCCTTTCCAGGCAATAGGTATTGTTGCGTTCTCTACAATGAACACTACAGAATTCGTTTCGGTAGTTGGCCAAGGGAGTCAAGATTGGTCAGAAGCACTTTCTTTGCTTTCATAAGGACAGAAGAATTGGTGCACCCAAATTTCTTGCAACTTGGGGTGTAATAGGTAAGTACTTTTCATATAACGTACAATTAGTATTGCGCATACACATTACTCGTAAGTTAGAATTTTTCTTCTTAAAGGTTACAGAATAGAAAAATTTATTTTTCTTATGATCTGTTACTTCAAAAGTGACAAGTCGGCAAATAAGCATCTGTCATCCCAATAGCTAGAATGAAAATAAAGCGAAGAAAGGTGAAGTGATACGGCTATGACTAATTTGCTAGCCCTTATTCCATAATCAGACACGAAAGAAGTGACACACATGTCAGTTCTTTGAAATGAACAACTGTAGTGCAGTGAGTTAATATATTTCGACTAGCATTAGTACCTGTCGATGCCCTGGTGTGTATTTATTGCATTCTTATATTACTTCATCTCCTTATTCTTCCTATCTCCTTTGTCTTCCACCCCACTCTTTTTTCACCTGCGTCTCCACCCCACTCTTCTTTCACCTGCGTCTGTAGTGGAATTCGGCCTGAAATTCAATTTCAAGCTGCTCAATTCTTATGACTTCATCTCCTGAACAGTGTATCCTACAGTAATACAATTTTCCATTTACCTGCAGTGGAATATCAGGAAATTGTCTGCGAAGTGTGTTGCAAATAAAGTTAGTACATTGACAACAACAGTTAGTTTCACGTAATCGTTCTTTACGGGCTGGATCGGAACATGTCCGACGGTAGAAAAAGACTGTATGGCAGCAAATATAGGAAAAGACGGGCGCTGAAGGAAGACGATGATAAGAAGCAAAAGGATGCACTACAACAATATTTCAAGGCAAAGAGAGAACGACCTAGTAGCGGCGAGGGTGGAACAATAGATTCTGAAAGTACAGAAACTAGTGGAGCTACTGAAGCTACATCTTTATCTTCAGGACATGACCAGAAAGTTGGCGAACACAGTACTGCGACCACCGCATACAGTAGCCATGCTGACGGTGGGCCATCCACATGTTCAACAGATCTCGTCTGGACTCAAGGCGTGCTTTGTGACGAAAGCTCCGAGATCGAAACATATGGCACAACTGAAATTAGGTGACTTGATTCGGAAAAAACTGGAGGAACATCAGTCGAGATACTCACAACCGGAGAAGGGATTGAAGGCAAGCCTAAACTGGAAGACACGACTGACTCAGATCCCAGATGATGGCCGGAAATTATTATCGACTGCATTCAAACAACTTTGGTCAGGCGAAGTCCTCCTGAGCGCATTAAGGAAGCTGAAGAATGTCCTAAAAATGCAGACAACCGGCATTTCAGCCCTGTGCAATACAGCTAGTCTTTGAAAAATTTAGAAGAAGCAGACAGACAATGGTTGGTGTACTCAAAGAGGAAGTACGCTGTGTTCTGCTTTTGTTGCAAACTTTTTTCATAATCTACAGTAAAAATTGCAAAGAACGGTGTAAGCGACGGGTGGCATCTTGCTTTGCATCTTGAAAGTAATGGGAAGTCTACCAAGCATTTAAATTCACATAAAAAGTGGACCGTGTTTTCTGGGGGACTGAGTTCATGAACTGTCGACGCCCATCATCAAAGGCGAACATTGGAAAAATGTTCTTGAGCGCTTAATAGCAGTAATTCACTTCCTGGGTCGGCAATGTCTGCCTTTGAGAGGAAGTACAGATACACTCTTCCAGCCTCACAACAGAAACTTCTTGAAATTCATTGAATTATTCGAAAAGTTCAACACTGTGGTGATGGAGCACCTGCACAAAACAAAGCAAGGTGAGAACAAGGGTCATCGTTATCTTGGAAAAGAAACACAGAATGAAATGATTCATCTTATTGGATCATCTATAACCAACAACATTCTACTAATGATGAAATCTGCAAAGAATTACAGTATAATTCTGGACTGCAAACCAGATATTTCAAAAGTTGAGCAGATGACAGTTGTGGCACGTTTCGTCCAGGAGACAAGACTAGACAGGGTATACAATGTCCGAATTCGGGAGCATGTCCTGGGATTTCTTCCAGTGCCCGATTCTTCAAGCTCCATTTTGACACAGGTCGTACTCAAGTTCTTGGAAGATAAAATAAATCCTATAGTGTAATATGAGAGGGCAAGGATACGACAAAGAAGCAAACGTGGAAGGAAAGGAAAGAAGTCTGGTCTCCAGAAAAGAATTTCAGATATGAACAAGAGAGCATTTTGTGTACTACGTAGCAGTCACTCATTGAATCTTGTAAACAATGCTGCTATGTCTTCTTCCCGTCCTCCGTTCGATGTTGGGATGTCTTTAAGAAGTATCCGCCTAACCTGTCACTGAAGCCACTGAGCGATACTAGGTGGAAAAGTCACATCAATGCACTTACTCCCCTGAGGTTTCAAATTGGAGACGTTTATGATGCACTGGTTCAGATATCAGAAGAATTCAATGGCATGACCACTCACGAAGCAACGTCACTTGCGAATCAAATAAAAAATTACACCTTTCTCATTTCTCTGGTAATCTGGTACGACTTTCTGCTTCACATCGGTGTAGGCAGTAAGACCCTCTAGACCATTGACATAAATCTTTCTGAGGCCGTGAAAATGCTTGAAAAAATGAAAGCATATTTACAGACCTCCAGAACAGAAGAAAAGTTTGTCTCTTTCTTAACGGATTCCAAAGAATTGGCTACAGAATTAGAGCAAGAAGATCTAACGTTACCACGGATAAGTGTTTCCCGGTGACCAATTAAGAAGCCAATACACTTTACCTATGAAGGAAGCAATGAGACAATAGATGACCCAGCAAAATGTTACAAGATTGAATTGTACTATTAACTTTTAGATATAGTAACCACATCTTTGGATGATGGATTCAATCAACTGAAATCTCATTGTGATTATTTTGATTTTCTCTACGATATTGGCGAGCTGAAGAATGCACCTCCTGACAGCCTGGACACAAAGTGTAGAAACCTCGCAACAATTTTGCAAGATCATGAGTCAAGTGACAATGATGCACCGGAGTTGAGGAAGAACTAAGTGCTTTCAACATTGTTTAAACCTGGGATAGGTCCAAAAGAGACTCTGAAGTTTATAGGAAGACATAATTTTTGCCCTAATGTTAACATTGCTCAGAGAATTCTCCTAACACTCCCAGTGACAGTTGTGAGTGGAGAGAGGAGTTTCTCAAAACTGAAATTGATAAAGACATACCTCCGATCAACGATGAGCCAAACTCGTTTGAATGATCTTGCAACAATATCGATTGAGCACGAGCTTGCAGAGAACTTAAATTACACAGATCGTGTGAAAGAGTTTGCACAAGCAAAAGCCAGAAAGGTTCGATTTGTCTACAATATTTTTAAACTTTTATATTATGATCAGTGTCTTGGTTATTTACTGTGTTGTTTCTTATTTCATTCAATATTAAATAGTTATTGTAAATAATATTGTTCCAACCGAATTATCGTTAAATTGTAAATATATTTTGTTTTCCGTTGAATACATTATCTGTTCACAACCACTGAAAAATGTTTATTTTACATTAACTCTAAGTTCGTGCCACGCGGGGTTAGCCGAGCAGTCTAAGGCGCTGCAGTCATGGACTGTGTGGCTTGTCCAGGCAGAGGTTTGAGTCCTCCCTTGGGCATGGGTGTGTGTGTTTGTCGTTAGGATAATTTAGGTTACGTAGTGTGTAAGCTTAGGGACTGATGACCTTAGCAAGTAAGTCCCATAAGATTTCACACACATTTGAACATTTTGGTAAATTCACAAGGCTTATTAAAATTAGCTAGATTTCTTCAATCAGGTTTGACTCCATTCTTGAGCTGGTGCCCAGAGACTGTTTTGTACAAATATGTAGAGAATGTCACCAATCAGTCGCCATTTTTGTTTTTATTTTCCAGAACTCAACATAGAATTTGGGCACAATGTGGCTATTCCCAGTGCTCTGAGTTATGTTTACATCTATACAGTCATGCTGAATGTAACTGTCAACGTGACGGTTTAGATGTAAGCGCATATTAAAAGCTTTGAGACTGGCCCCTTAGTGGCCGAAACTTAGTTACATCTGAAAAGTAAAAACAAAAATTGCAATTGATTGCTGACATTTCCTACAGATTTGTTTAAATAAAATTCCACGAACATTTTGTAAAAAACGAGGCAGGGGAGGAGGGGGGCGGACCAGGGACAATTTAGCATCTCGCACGGGGCGGCACTTGGGCTTGCGCGGCCCTGTACGTACATGATGTAGAAACTAAGTTATGTTGCCAACCCCAGATGACAGAGCAACAAAATTATGTTGATTGGTGACTCCATGGAGTGTCCTGTGCACCACGACCAGATAATGGATATACTTGGAAGGAGAGAGAGCGTTGGTTGTATTTTGTTGTTTTATTAACCGCAAAATTGATTTTCGGTCACTTCGTGACCATCCTCAGTGCTGTAATATACAATTTACATTGGAAGGCACTGCTGTCAACAAGCTTGGAGGGCACTGCTGTCAACAAGCTTAGAGCGATCACATGAACTCATGTTATCGCTCTAAGCTTGCTGACAGCAGTGCCTACCAATATAAATTGTATATTACAGCACTGAGGATGGTCACTGAGTAACCGAAAATCAATTTTGCGGTTAACAAAACAACAAAATACGACCAACGCTGTCTCTCCTTCCAAGTATAACAAAGTTATGCTTTGAGCAGTGGGGCCAATGGAAATGAATATCCAAGAAATTAGAGAAACACCTTTTCATGAACATTCATACATGCAGAATGTGCCTACAGATATAGATAAAGTTAGTTCACCATGAAATCAGTATAAGCCAGGGGATGCCCACGTGTGCACAAAATCTAAAAATCAATGATGGCGTGTTTTAGGTGCCTCAATTCTATTTATCTCAGCGTTGTTTGCCTCTTGACCTAACTTATATAACGACCAACTAACTCAGCTTTAAGCATCCAATTGCATGTTCCACCATTTTTTTTTCAATCTGCATGTCACTGTTTACACCTCCTCATCAATAAATTCACTAATGTTAATAACAAACAGCAAAGGCTTCCCACAAAGGCATTTTCTACAATCATCTTCCGTGCTTGCACAGCCAGGTAAGAAAGCACACTACTCTGAACTCGGGCCTGGCCGTACCTTGTCACGCTTCCACTAGGGCCGAGTTTACGATTCACTTCAATGAGTAACACATACGAAAGAGTTAAGCAACATTCCACTTATAACAATATAAAGCTGAACATCTCATTAGCAATAATACACCATGTAAATACGACTTCATCATCTTGCAATTCGCGTCTCCTTCTAGTGTATGAGACCATAACCTTATCTACACTCACCCAAATGACACCTTCTTAAAAATACAAGATGTCATGTTAATAACATATCATTACATCAAAAAGCTTTCAAATCTCCATACTTGCATTCTAAACCAGCTTCTATAAGCCAGGTTATTACTATTACATATATCATTTACTAATACGAAAAGAATGCCATTTAGAAGATGTTATGTCAATAGTGTTACCATCCAGTGCATTAAACTTTAAACAATGTTATATTATCTTTGAAAGGCATGCCATCTAGAAGAACTATAGGGGCCATGCCATGGAAACTTAAAACAAGAAGGGGAATGTTTTGTGTAAATGTGTTAAATTTGGCTAAAATAAACCTAAATTTATGAAATTGTGTAAACAACATCTCCATTATCATTATATTACTGCAAGGTACGAGCAATTACTGAAAGAAGAGTCTACACAGCTTCATTTTAGGAACATTTCTTACAGGTAAGTTTTGAATAACTTTGAAAATTAATCTTTTTTTACTTACACTTAGACTCTTAGCTACTTTGCATTTAATTTACTTGTTATTTTACATCATACTATACCTCACATTGGAATTTAAATTATCATGGTTTATGTGTCCTATTCCGGCACAGAAAGAGTGGATATTTTGTATTGCATTCAGACAATTAATATTTATTCATGCTGCTTTATAATAAGTGTACTTCATGTGATGAACGTCCAACAGCAACACAAGCTCAAATAACACAAAACCATAGTGCTGGAGAAAGCTTTTAATAACTGTCCCATTCCGTAACAGACCAATATATGTGGACCATGAACTTATATAAAGCCACACCCACATTGAAGCTGCCACGTACAAACAATGTAAAGCGTGCAAGTTTTCATTCACCTTCTCATGTTGCACCTGGTTATTCTACCCCTCAAACTAAAGCAAAGGCTGTCAAAAGGCATAGAACTCACTTCCTGTAGGTCCAAGAAAGATTCACTGTGTGACCATAGTTCTCAACAACGCTCATTGTGTCTCTGTTGTTGTGGTCTTCAGTCCTGAGACTGGTTTGATGCAGCTCTCCATACTACCGTATCCTGTGCAAGCTTCTTCATCTCCCAGTACTTACTACAACCTACATCCTTCTGAATCTGCTTAGTGTATTCATCTCTTGCTCTCCCTCTACGATTTTTACCCTCCACGTTGCCCTCTAATGCTAAATTCGTGATCCCTTGATGCCTCAGAACATGTGCTACTAACCGGTCCCTTCTTTTTGTAAATTTGTGCCACAAACTTCTCTTCTCCCCAATTCTATTCAATACCTCCTCATTAGTTATGTGATGTACCCATCTAATCTTCAGCATTCTTCTGTAACACCACATTTCGAAAGCTTCTATTCTCTTCTTGTCCAAACTATTTATCGTCCATGTTTCACTTCCATACATGGATACACTGCAAACAAATACTTTCCAAAACGACTTCCTGACACTTAAATCTCTACTCGATCTTAACAAATTTCTCTTCTTCAGAAATGCTTTCCTTGCCACTGCCAGTCTACATTTTATATCTTCTCTACTTTGACCATCATCAGTTACTTTGCTCACCAAATAGCAAAACTACTTTAAGTGTCTGATTTACTAATCTAATTCCCTCAGCATCGCACACCTTAATTCGGCTACATTCCATTATCCTCATTTTGCTTTTGTTGATGTTCATCTTATATCCTCCTTTCAAGACACTGTCCATTCCGTTCAACTACTCTTTCAAGTCCTTTGCTGTCTCTGACAGAATTACAATGTCATCGGCAAACCTCAAAGTTTTTATTTCTTCTCCATCGATTTTAATACTTACTCCAAATATTTCTTTTGTTTCCTTCACTGCTTGCTCAATACACAGATTGAAAAACATGAGGGAGAGGCTACAACTCTGTCTCACTCCCTTCCCAACCACTGCTTCCCTTTCATGCCCCTCAACTCTTACAACTGCCATTTGGTTTTTGTACAAATTGTAAATAGCCTTTCACTCCCCGTATATTACCCCTGCCACCTTCAGAATTTGAAAGAGAGTATAGTCAACATTGTCAAAAGCTTAAGTCTACAAATGCTAGCAACATGTTTGCCTTTCCTTAACCTTTCTTCTAAGATAAGTCGTAAGGTCAGTATGCCTCATGTGTTCCAGTATTTCTACAGAATCCAAACTGATCTTCCCTGAGGTTGGCTTCTACCAGTTTTTCAATTAGTCTGTAAAGAACTCGTGTTAGTATTTTGCAACTTATTAAACTGATAGTTCGGTAATTTTCACATCTGCCAACACCTGCTTTCTTTGGGATTGAAATTATTATATTTTTCTTGAAGTCTGATGGTATTTCGCCTGTTTCATACATCTTGCTCACCAGATGGTAGAGTTTTGTCAGGACTGGCTCTCCCAAGGCCGTCAGTAGTTCCAATGGAATGTTGTCTACTCCGGGGGCCTTGTTTCGACTCAGGTCTTTCAGTGCTCTCTCAAACTCTTCACGCAGTATCGTATCTCCCATTTCATCTTCATCTTCATCCTCTTCCATTTCCATAATATTGCCCTCAAGTACATCGCCCTTGTATAGACCCTCTATATACTCCTTACACCTTTCTGCTTTCCCTTCTTTGCTTAGAACTGGGTTTCCATCTGAGGTCTTGATATTTGTACAAGTGGTTCTCTTTTCTCCAAAGGTCTCTTTAATTTTCCTGTAGGCAATATCTATCTTACCCCTAGTGAGATAAACTCTACATCCTTACAATTGTCCTCTAGCCATCCCTGCACTTCCTGTCACTCTCATTTTTAAGACATTTGTATTCCTTTTTGCCTGCTTCATTTACTGCATTTTTATATTTTCTCCTTTCATCAATTAAATTCAATATTTCTTCTGTCACCCAAGGATTTCTACTAGCCCTCGTCTTGTTACCTATTAGATCCTCTGCTGCCTTCACTTGTGTCTCTGTAACCCCAGAAATAAAACAGAAACAGAGTAGCAATTCCCTGTGTGAGATTAATGATTTAATCAAGCAATTTTATCAAAGGGATGATATATCACTGCAAGCTCCTGGGATAAAGATGCTGTGACAACAAGAGCGAATAAAGAAAAAGAAAAATTTCAAAAGAGATTTATATACACCAATATTTCAGAGGCATGTCAAATATTTGAAGAGGGAAACCCTGATAAGAAAGCGGGGAAATCAAAATTCTTTTCCCTGGGACCGAAATTTGTCGTTCCAATCAGTGAAATGCCTCACTACAGCTGCTTGTATCACTACCTTAAGAACATCAATTTACTCTTGACTACTCTATGTGGTTATAAGAAGGATATTCCTAAAACATCATCAGTATTGATCACTACATTAGCATGCAATCCTGAAAATGAAATCTGCATGTAAAGCACAAATGATAGTTATGGTACCAGGTATCTGCTCAGTCAGCTTAATTCTGTAACAGATGATACGAATGACCTAGCATGGTTTGTTTGGAAAACTGCTGATGGAAAAATTGAAAAGTGCTGAAGGAAAACACTCTCTCTGAAGCATTTGAAGAACTTTTGTAAAAAATACCCCAGTTCTTAAAACACTGCTACTTGATGAAAACTCAGGTAGATATTTCCACGAAAAGAGAGGTGCTGTAGATGGGTACAGAAATCTTACTACAGACAAATTTTGTTGAAAATTACACTGCCAGATTTCAAAACGAAATTCAATCTACATACTCGAACTCTCAACAGATTACAATCTTCACAGCAGCTGCTTGAATAAGTCCTTGAATGGCACAAAGTTAAGCAACTGTTAGTGATGAAATACCGCATGATATATATGCTGTCAACACGTTCCTTCAAAGACTGATTTCTGTGATCAGGCATCAACAATTTAAAAATTTTCAGATGGTGCAGCAAGCCACTTTAAAAAACGTTATTCTCTTTGTAATTTAACTCATCTCCTGGAAGAGCTCAAAGTTCTGTCTAGCTACAGGTCATGGGAAGGGCAACATCGATTGGGTTGGAGGGGAACTGAAGAGATTAGAATGGCATGCAGTACTAGGGGAAAACATCTGGTTACCGATGCAGAGTCCTTTTCACTAGTGTGCCAAGAAAGTGTCAAAATCGTTATAGATGATATTTTGCTCTAAAGATGAAGTGGATCCACAGAAGCCACAATGTGATGCCAGTGTTAAAGACATTTTAGTGATACCTGACTCTAAAACTGCAATGAAGTTGTATCCCCAAATAACGTGAATGCTTTGTCCAAAAAAAAGGTTTCAACTTTAATTTTATGATGGAAACATGTGTCCAGATTGAAACACAGGAAGTACATTTAAATACGCAAGTAGGTGGTTTTGTAGTGGTGAAGTTTATGACAAAAACTCAGATTTCAAATTTGCATTCAAAAGCAATGACACGTCACGTTCCAATTTCTGATGTATTGAAAGCACTTCCAGTTCCTAATATTGATAATCGGCACAGATCTTCATTTCGTAGCGTAGACATAACTTATATATCATAATGTGAGTTCTGATAAAGAATGCTGACACTCTGACAGTGGTAAAGTAATTATTTTACGAAATGTGAGTCCCTTTCCGTCACGTAAGTAAAAAACGATACCTTAAAAATCGATGAATTCCATATAGTTCTTCATACTATTGTATTAATACTTTATATGTGGCGATTAATTACTGAACTCGTGAGACAGCACATTTGTAAAGTTTCACAGAAGTCAGATGAAACTTTCATTTTGTATGAGTCTCTTTCTGTCACAGGAGAATTACTTCATATTTTTACTTCAGTTAACAAGATAATTAAAGTTATCTGTTAAAAATAAAACACACATCTAAAATTTCTTTTACGTGTTATTTTTGTAACAAAACAGAATGAACAAAATCTCCCAAACGTCACATTCCGTCACTTGGAATGACCCTATTACAGGAGTACCACGGATTCTTAGCAACAGTATTTGGATTTTGTAACATTAGTAAATTTGCTGGTAGTAGCTGTCTCACTGATACAAAGCAGATAACTTAGCATTTTCAGGTAAATAATCTCTACATTTATATACATACTATGCAAGCCACCACATGGTGCATGGTACCTTGTACCACTACTAGTGTGTTCCTTTCCTGCTCCACTCCTAAATATTCAGGGAAAAAAATTGCCTATATTCCCCTGTATGCAAAATGTACACTGGTGCACGTAGAATTGTTCAACAGTCAGCTCCAAATTTTGATTCTCTAAATTTTTTCGGTTGTATTTCAGGAAAAGAATGTAGTCTTCTAATCAGAGAGTGTCGCATTTGAGTTCAGAAATTATCTCCATAATACTCGCCAGCCGAAAAAAACCTGCTGGTAACAAATTTAACTGCCTGCCTCTGAACATTTTCAGTGCCTTCTATTAATCCTACCTCCTGGGTATTCCAAACACTTTAACAGTATTCAAGAATGGGCCGCAGTGTTCTATATGTGGTTTCCACTAGAAAGGAGCAAAATTTTTGTAAAATTTTCTCATTAAACATTTGCCTTTCCTACTACAACAAATCCTTACACACTCATTCCATTTCATATAGCTTTGCTGCATTATGCCTACATATTAAATGGGCATGATTGATGGAGCGGGATTATGGAACTAAATAGTGAGGTCATCTGTCCCGCAGTTCACAAGTTACTTGTGTAAGATAGACGGCCCGTTAAAAGTGGGAGGATCCAATCAAAAGGCTGAAACTATAGTGAGGAAGCTAAAAGCACACAGAGCAGAAGGCATAAAAGAGTAGGCCAAATCCAAAAACTGGAAAAACTAAGGGACAGAAGAGTGATATTTGCACGGAGAAGAGGTCGTGGGTCCCAGATCTAAAAAACATCAACAGAGGTCCCAACCACAATCATACGGGCACTGCTCCAGGAGTGAAGCAAAACCTTATAACTGAAAATAAAAACCATTCTTACACAGGAAACTAGGAAGGTGGCCAAACAGCTGTGAATCATCTGCTAATATTAAAAACAAGGAATCTGGAAGACTGTACTTAATACGAAGGGCCAAAAACAGGGGCCAGTCCATCAATATATGAGATGCCGTCAGTATGGCTACACAACCAAATTGTGGGGGTGGCTGATTACACAAGAGAAAACAACGGGTGAGCCTAGTATGACCGATGTGTTGACTGCATAAGACAGTGGACTCCTTCTGAGAGAAGTGGAACAAGAGCACCAAACTCCAGTAGTCTCCTTGCAGAGTTTATTACTGAAAGCAGTAGCACACCAGATGTCATTCCACTTTTCGTTAAAGAAAGATTTGGTGCTTATCCGTGTATCTGCAAGTGGAATCACGGAAAGGAATGTGGGGGTCGGCCAATTCTTTCCCTGGGATGCCCATGCGACTTGGGACCCAGAGGGAGGCAATGGAGCACACAGCAGCAGGGCCAAGGGGAAAAATAATGTCATGCGTAGCAGAGACCAAAGGGTGAAGAGAACAGCATCTGCCTATAGCCTGCAAGAAACAAAATGACGAGCCCTGTTAAGGTGCAGCAGCTCTGCTGCGAACATACTACACGATCTCAACAGTAAATCGTATTCCATGTCAGTAGGAGACATAAAAGCTTTATCTATCATTTCAGAACCTGTCATGCAGCACAATGCTAATAATGTATTTGACCATTAGAGAATAGTTTTTCCTACTAATCTGCATTAGCTTTCATTTTTCTACATTTAGAGAAAACTGCCATTCATCGTAGCAACTAGAAATTGTCTCAAAGTCATTTTCGATTCTCCAATGACAACTACTTCCCATACATCACAGCGTCGTCATATCACTTCTATATATGTATAGAACAAGACGAGTCGTATCGCACATCCCTGGGGCACTCATGACGATACGCTCGTCTCCGATGAGCACTCGCTGTCGAGGACAATGTACTACTTTCTTATTATTTAAGAAGGCTTTGAACACTTTCATATCTGCGAACCCATTCCATATGCTGGGACCTCCGTACACAGTCTGCAGAGGTGTACTCTGTTTAACACTTTCTGAAAATCTAAGGGTATAGAATTTGCCTTTTGCCCTTCATCCATAGTTGACAAGATAATGTGAGGAAAGGTCAAGCTTGCTCCCCCACGGGTGATGCATTAAAATCTGAACTGATTTGTGGACAGGGGCTTCTCTGTCTCAAGGAAATTTACTATATTCTAATTTAGAATGTGTTCAACAATTCTGCAGCATATTGATATTATGGATATGGGTCTGTAATGTTGTGGGACTGTTCTTTTACCCTTCTTATATACACAGCGAAAGATTTGCAATAAATGCGATCCAAGTAAAGCGCCAATGCTGAAGAATAATCTCTGTAAAACCAAATTGGGATTCTCTCTAGACCTGAGGACTTATTTGTTTGCAACTCTTTCAGTTGTTTTTCAATGCCACAGAAATCTATTCCTATGTTCTCCATGCAGAAGTCTGTGTGACGGTCAGGCAATGGCATTTTACATGTGATTCTCGGCAAGATATTTTCCTGAAGCACAACAGTGGAAGTTTTACACTTAAAACAGGGTCCTACGAACAATATGATTAATACTGACAGGTTGTGTAGGGCATGACAACAACTACGAAATATGTAAACAGAAATTTTACACCTGCTTACACACTTCATAAGGATGCTAGTAATCAAGGACTCAGCAGCAAAGCTAACAAGTGCTTGGTTTCTTAAGTGCAAGGTCCATTGATCGAATCATGCTTCTGGTGCCCTTTCTTTTATTTCATTTCCATTTAATTCTAACAGATACATACAGTAAACCAAGAAATTGCACAAGAACGGCTTACAAATGCAACTCAAGTTTGTTTTGCAATGGACAAACTGAAAAAAACCATGCACATGCAAAAATTCAGTGTTCATTATAAGTTTTGTACATTGCAATTAATATTGTTTCTTATGTTTATACTATGAATATCGCCCTAATTCATACAATACTCCACAGGTCACACATTGTACATGCCACACATGTAGAAAATGATAAAAATAGGGAAAGAGAGGGAAACAGGGAGGGTGTGGCGGGTTGCAGGCAGGAATATTCGATCCATGGACCTCGCACTCCTGGAACTATTCGCTAACACGGTTGTGTCTGTGGACTTCTCAAGTGCCAGTGACCACACAAAATATATAAACACACATAAAATTTTCTAAGATGGTTTTCTCAAAAACGGGTAAGAGTGACATCTCCCTATTTACATATGTTGAAGTCACTGTCATTCCCTACACATCCTGTCAGTATGAATCAAACTGATGTTGGAAAGTTTGTACGGTTCCCTTATTAGCGCACTGATCTTTTTACACACACACACACACACACACACACACACACAAACACAAACACTGATTTCTGACTGTCATCATTTATGTGTTCTTTTTTTTTTTATACTGAGAGTGCAACAGTTTGTTTCCTCAGAATACTCCAAAGTTTGTTGTTAAACCATGATGAATCTTTTCCATCCTTAATCCACTTATTCGGCACACACTTCTCCGGTGTGTGATTTACTACTGGTTTAAACTTTGCCCGTCTATCATATCGGAAGTAAATTAAGTTCGTTCACTGTCAAGCAGCAATATTCTGGTATGGAAGATATTTTACGTTAATACGATACCAGTCATATTTTAGGATGTACCATTTGGCAGTGTCAGTACAGAGGTTATCACCTAGAATGCTACAAGGGTACTTACATTACAAGCTTATGAACATAAGGTTCTACATGGGCCCTCTCTCTGAACAGGCATCTACAATTTCACTGACCATGTATTACAACACAGTGAAACCCCGCTTTTACGCTTTTCAAGGGACTTGGAAAAAAAGTGTAAAATGTGGGAAAATGTCAAATGTGGGAAATAACATTTTAAGCTCTAAAAGGCATGTATAGAATACCCCCTTGCATTTTCACACTTTGTGTATGATCAAGGTGCATATGTGGACAAGGAAAACAAACTCCTGGATTTTTCTCAAATTTCCCGGTTAAAAATACACTTTCTCCCAGGTGAAAATACACTTTTTCCGTCTTAAGTGACAATGTATTTTCCCTCGGAACTGTAAAACTTATCAATCCTTTGAATGGTTATGGTTTTGGACATGGGCGTGGAATTTCCCGGCACTTTCGAAAACGAAACTCAGGGAAAAAGACATGTTTTAGAAATATCTTTGATGTGCAGCAACAAGTACACTGCATATTTTTGTATTACGAAAGTATACATTGGAATTCCACCAAACACCGCATGTTACATTCCGAATCACTGAAATCGAGATTGCGATGTGCTTTTGTAAGCCAGTCATTGATAAGTAGCGGTAACACACAAGTTAATGGTTTAAATTAATATACACAGTGTTTCTACAAAAAAAGAAAAGCTTCGACATATAGTATTGGTCTCTAAGATTAATAAGCTGCAAGAGAAGCTAATCTTTAGCATATAATGTTGATTTTTTTGCGCCTTTTACACTTTAAGATATATCACACAAATGTGCCAGTAAAGTTTTTAATAATGATATAAATGTTTGATCTTCAGGGTTTGAAATTCTTCTAAATGGCTTGTCATCAAAGAGTTGATTTTTAACTGAGAGTCGAACGCTGTGTGATTTAAGAAATTCATGGTACGTTCTTGAGCATAGTCCAAAGTACGTTAAAGGATATTTACTTTGAAAGTAACGCTTTTAAAACCAGCATTCGCAAAATTTATCTGCGACCAATTCGAAATAGGTTCGTTTAAGCAGTTGCCAGAGAGTGCCAGGTAACAGGGGACACCGCGCTTACACAGCTACCATGACGTAGGAAGCCCGTATGTACGTACATGTAGAACACTAAAAGATCTTACATCATGTTGTAAAAGCACCAAGACATCACAGGGTACTCCAAGAGCATCAGAATTTCGTGAACCATACTAAAGTGTGTGTGTTTTTAAACTGCAACTTCGTATGTCCAGATTCCCAATGAAGAAAACCTCGACCTGATATTAATGCCATACGTGCTAGAAGATGACAACGTGCACTTGAAATGCAGCGAACAGCTGAAACTGGCCAGTACCGTGGAATTAAAAATTTCATTTCAAATACATTGACTGCCTCTGCGGAAAGGGTTAATAAAAGCCCAATTTCTTTAGCAAATAGACAAAAATAACTTAATTGTTCTGCAATGCGATTAAAGCTTGACTGTCAGAAAGGTGGAAACAAAATGAAATCTGAAAGTAATAATGTATTTTAGCCTTCCATAATTATGTGAATGTATTTCAATTCACTTGATACCTCCCAGCCACAGATATCCATTTTGTTTTCATTTGACGTGAGAGTAAACGAAGGGGGAAACAGCAGAATCACTAAAAGTAAACACGGGTCACGTGGAGACTACCCACTATAACTCAGGCTGCTCTGCGCATCAGTCCCAGATCTACGATATTTGCAAACCGGGTCAATACTAAAAAAAATCAAATTTTCGAAAATATGTGCATCTTGTAGGGCACATCATTCTGAGAAGTTTGAAACACAAAACATATGTGTTCGAAAAAATGTACAACATGTTATTTGGACTTAAGTGCGCCAAAGTGCAGTGCCACACCTCTTCATACAGCATTCTTCTATCGCAGGTCACTGTATTTCGCTCTGCGGAATTGAAATGTGTATATTTTGTAAGCAATGCCATCAAACTACATTCACGACAGTGGAAATTGAATTAAAATAATAATAATAATAATAATAATAATAATAATAATAATAAAACAAAAACTTGTCATTAACAGCGGATCGGATTATTTGTAATTGGAAGAACAACTCTTCAGAAAATTTGCACTCTTTACTGTCTATTAGCTAGTAACCTGCTGTTTTGTGTGACATAAAATTAAATATAGGATACATAAAACCAATATAGACAAGAGAGAAGCAAGAAAGTACCCATTTATTCAATCCTTACCTCCTAGCATTTTTCTCTCTCTAATCTTGCTACAGCTTTACATGGCATGCTTTCCTTTCTGCGGAAGAATATATTACCTCACCAAAGTTCGTCAAACATTTTGCTACATGAAAAATCGAAATTTCGTTATCTAATACTGAAAAAGCTGTTAATACAAATAATACCTAAGACTGGTGTGGTTTCTCAATCTGATGACATTTATTTTGTCACTGTATGCTAGCTAAAAGAAAATAGGCCTTTCTAATATTGCAGCAATTTTGTAACATACACCAAATAAGTGAGAGTGGTCATTCTTATAACACGACAGAATATAATTCATTAAATACCAATATCAAATGCCTATTAGGCCTACTATAAGCAAAAAGCTTTATGTTAGGAAATAGTTTCACATTTCATTCACACCCACCAGTTTCTCAAGCATGAGACTGAGTAGTAGTATTACGAAATTTTTATATAAATTTGGAATCGTCTTACTGTTCCACAATTTGTGTGATGTCCCCGTTCCTTCTGCTTCCTCGGTCTAACAATCGAGTCATCACAAATTCTGCAGCTATTCCAGCCATTGTCAAAATTTGTTTGCCGATTAACTTCACTAACCCTGCCAGAATCACCGGTTTAGTTACCCCACGATTATTCTGCGGTTGGGCGTTGTTACATATTTGTAAAAAGTTTTCTGCATTACTTCCAAAATAGAACTTAAGCAGCTGCTAGCCGGGGACTGTACAATTGGTCCTTACTGGTGTAGCGATCTGGCCAAAAATGTACTGTCAAAATTTCATTTTCTTGGATACAACGAGAAGATAATATGTAATCTTTCTCACGCTCATCATTTGAAAACCCAATCTATCATATAATAGGACAGTGATTGGCATTTATACGTTCAGCTTTACTCCGCTCAGCTCGTATAGTCCCATCCCCTTTTGTCTGCGGAAAGTTTATTTCTAGACGCGACGAGGATTCTCCTGACAGAGACATCACGTACACTATGCATGCATTCAAAAATCAACTTACTATTCATTCAGAAATGAATTTAAAATGTGTTCAAAAATGTTCAAAAACCAACAGGGATGCGTTTCAAAATCATGTAAATGATCAATAGATCAACGTGCACTGGATGCTAGGCGCTTTGTGAAACACGTTTTTTATTCCTCGAGAATATGAATTTGGCGCCTCCTTTTCCCGGTAGCATCTAGCTGCTTGCTGCGACTTCTTGCACAGCCAACAGCCACATTCCTGTAGCTGGAAACCAGAGAATATACTGCTCAAACGTGACTCAACTACACGTGCGCATGAGCTCAATTTGCTGCTGGCAGACGCTTGCATGAGGACTATGTGTCTTTGATGTATATGGCGCATTTCCTTTACAATTCAAGTTATTTTTATTTTTTCCCCTCTCATTTATGTTTTAGTGATGAAGTATTATTCTGCAGTAGCGGGATACAGTAATATCCTTTGTTAGAGTAACGGTTCTTAGCAGTAAAATTTACAAAAATTTAACTGAAAACTAAAACAAGGAAAAATTCCCGGAATTCTAAAAAACTCCCGGAATTCTAAAAAACTCCCCGGTTTTCTCCCACATGAAAAACTTACCAGGTTTTTCCCAGATCTCCTGGGTCATATACACCCTGATGATATATGTACATCAACAGACCTATAGATTAAAACTGAAGAAACTGCAAAAAGGTGGGAATTTAAAGAGATGGGACCTGGATAAACTAAAAGAACCAGAGGTTGTACGGAGTTTCCAGGAGAGCATAAGGGAGCAATTGACAGGAATGGGAGAAAGAAATACAATAGAAGAAGAATGGGTAGCTTTGAGGCATGAAGTAGTGAAGGCAGCAGAGGATCAAGTAGGTAAAAAGACGTGGGCTAGTAGAAATCCTTGGGTAACAGAAGAAATATTGAATTTAATTGATGAAAGGAGAAAATACAAAAATGCAGTAAATGAAGCAGGCAAAAAGGAATACAAATGTCTCAAAAATGAGATCGACAGGGAGCGCAAAATGGCTAAGCAGGGATGGCTAGAGGACAGATGTAAGGATGTAGAGGCATATCTCACTAGGGGTAAGATAGATACTGCCTACAGGAAAATTAAAGAGACCTTTGGAGAGAAGAGAACCACTTGTATGAACATCAAGAGCTCAGATGGAAACCCAGTTCTAAGCCAAGAAGGGAAAGCAAAAAGGTAGGAGGAGTATATAGAGGGTCTATACAAGGGCGATGTACTTGAAGACAATGTTATGGAAATGGAAGAAGATGTAGATGAAGATGAAATGGGAGATACAATACTGCGTTAAGAGTTTGACAGAGCACTGAAGGACCTGAGTCGAAACAAGGCCCCCGGAGTAGACAACATTCCATTGGAACTACTGATGGCCTTGGGAGAGCCAGTCCTGACAAAACTCTACCATCTGGTGAGCAAGATGTACTAGACAAGCGAAGTACCCTCAGACTTCAAGAAGAATATAATAATTCCAATCCCAAAGAAAGCAGGTGTTGACAGATGTGAAAATTACCGAAAAATCAGTTTTAATAAGCCACAGCTGCAAAAAACTAACACGAATTCTTTACAGACGAATGGAAAAACTAGAAGAAGCCGACCTCGGGGAAGATCAGTTTGGATTCCGTAGAAATACTGGAACGCGTGAGGCAATACTGACCTTACGACTTATCTTAGAAGAAGGATTAAGGGAAGGCAAACCTACGTTTCTAGCATTTGCAGACTTAGAGAAAGCTTTTGACAATGTTGACTGGAATACTCTCTTTCAAATTCTGAAGGTGGCAGGGGTAAAATACAGGGAGCGAAAAGCTATTTACAATTTGTACAGAAACCAGATGGCAGTTATAAGAGTCGAGGGACATGAAAGGGAAGCGGTGGTTGGGTGGGAGTGAGACAGGGCTGTAGTCTATCCCAGATGTTATTCAATCTGTATATTGAGCAAGCAGTGAAGGAAACAAAAGAAAAGTTCGGAGTAGGTATTAAAGCCCATGGAGAAGAAATAAAAACTTTGAGGTTCGCCGATGACATTGTAATTCTGTCAGAGACAGCATAGGACTTGGAAGAGCAGTTGAATGGAATGGACAGTGTCTTGAAAGGAGGATATAAGATGAACATCAACAAAAGCAAAATGAGGATAATGGAATGTAGCCGAATTAAGGTGTGCGATGCTGAGGGAATTAGATTAGTAAATCAGACACTTAAAGTAGTTTTGCTATTTGGTGAGCAAAGTAACTGATGATGGTCAAAGTAGAGAAGATATAAAATGTAGACTGGCAATGGCAAGGAAAGCGTTTCTGAAGAATAGAAATTTGTTAACATCGAGTATAGATTTAAGTGTCAGGAAGTCGTTTCGGAAAGTATTTGTTTGCAGTGTATCCATGTATGGAAGTGAAACATGGACGATAAATAGTTTGGACAAGAAGAGAATAGAAGCTTTCGAAATGTGGTGCTACAGAGGAATGCTGAAGATTAGATGCGTAGATCACGTAACTAATGAGGAGGTATTGAATAGGATTGGGGAGGAGTTTGTGGCACAACTTGACAAAAAGAAGGGACCGGTTGGTAGGACATGTTTTAAGCCATCAAGGGATCACAAATTTAGCATTGGAGGGCAGCGTGGAGGGTAAAAATCGTAGAGGGAGACCAAGAGATGACTATACTAAGCAGATTCAGAAGGATGTAGGTTGCAGTAGGTACTGGGAGATGAAGAAGCTTGCACAGGATAGAGTAGCATGGAGAGCTGCATCAAACCAGTTTCAGGACTGAAGACCACAACAACAACAAAGGTGTATTATCTAATAAAATAGGAACATTTGGCTCAATTTCATATGTCATAATCGGCATTTTTGAAATTCTGCAGCTGTCATTCATTAATTAAATAATGAAGTACTGCACTAGTTACGTATTTTTTCATGTTTAGCACGACGTGTTTTGAGAAATTTTTTCTCGTGATCAAGTGCAAACATGTACATAAATATTTTGTCTGGTGTTTCAATATGTGTTATTCTGTATCTCTTGCTCTGTAGTCGTCTTTATGACGTTATCAGATACTGTGCCCCATGTGGAAAACCATACACATGTAATGCAATGAGATCAGAGATAGAAAAGATTAATACAATTTTAGTAAACTGCAGGAGCATCCAAGGAAAGGTCCCAAAATGAGTATTGCTTACTGAAGATCAGTATTCATCCCCATTCCAAAGAAGAGAAGTTCTAAAGAATGCTCAGATTACTGAACAATCGCACTTATCTCACACGATAGCAAAGTCATGTTGAAAGTATTACAAAATAGACTTCACCAATATCTAGATCGAGAGCAACCAGAAGAACAAGCTGGATTTAGGACAGGAAGAGGAACTAGAGATCAAATTCCTAACATTCGGTGGATTGTGGAAAAAGCAAGAGAATGCCACAGAGGTGTGTACCTCTGTCTTACTGACTACATCAAAGCCTTTGACTGCGTCAATTACAACAAATTATGAAACATACTGAAAAACATGGTTGTACCAGACCACCTCATTCATCTGATACGGAGTTTATACCTTGACTAAGAAGCCACAGTGAGAACTATGTATGGAACAACGAAACGGATAAAGATTCAGAAAGGGGTCCGGCAAGGCTGCATACTGTCACCGTACTTATTCAATCTGTATGCACAACATGTTATGAGGAATGCGAGGCTGATGAAGGAGAAACGGGAATTAAAATAGCTGGAATAAATGTAAATAACCTCAGGTACGCGGATGATACGATCCTGTTGGCAGAAAGTGAAGAAGAATTGAGAACACACTTGTTGAAGGTGAAAGATGAAAGTGAAAAGGCCGGTCTTAGGCTGAATGTGAAGAAAACGAAAATTATGGCAACTACACCTACCAATTCGTGGGATGTAGGAGGAGAAACCATGGAGGTAGTGACCACATTCACTTATCTCGGTTCCCAGATCTCTGCTGATGGCGACTGCAGACATGAAATCCGGAGACGCCTGTTGCTCGGTAGACTGGCGACGTCAAACCTTAACAAGGTTATAAGGTCCAGAGATATAACACTAGCAACAAAGATCCATATTTTGAGGGCTACGGTCTTTCCAGTTGTGATGTATGGATGTGAGACCTGGACCATTAGAAAGGCTGAATGGCGAAGAATTGACTCCTTCGAATTGTGGTGTTGGAAGAAACTTTTTAAGAGTTCCATGGACTGCAAAGAGAACCAACAGATCAATATTGGAGCAAATAAAACCAGATTTTTCCCTGGAAGGTCTAATGTTAAAACAAAAGCTGACCTACTTTGGACACACAATGCGAAGGCATACCTCGCTGGAAAAAACATTAATGCTGGCGATGATTGAAGGAACTACAAGAAGAGGACGTTAGAGAACGAGATGGATTGATGGCATCACAGAAGCAATGTGTTCCGAACTGGAAGGTCTACGGAAGAAAGTGCACGGAAGGAAAAAGTGGCATGATTTGGTTCAAGGGGTCACAAAGAGTTGGAACTGACTAAACGAATAGAGAGTGAGGAGAGAGAGAGAGAGAGAGAGAGAGAGAGAGAGAGAGAGAGACTGAAGATTATAATGCATAGATAGTATTGGGAACAGAAATCTGGTTCAAGCCAGACATCAATGACAACGAAATAAGTTCAGGCTGGAATGTTTATCGGCAGGATAGGTTAGTAGCCAGTGGTGGTGGCATGTTTACTGAAGTAAAAAATTCGATAAAATCTAGTGAGTTTATCACCGATTCTGAATGTGAATTCATCTGGGTGAAAGTGAGTATCAAAGAATGGTCTAAAATGGTGATTGGATGATTTTATAGACCACCTGGGTCAGGATCTGTAGTTGTAGAGCTCTTTAAATACAACTTGCAGAATATCATCAGTAATTTTCCTGATCATGCCACTGTAATAGGGGGTGACTTCAACTTGCCAGGTATAGATTGGGAGGGTTATGCCATCAAAACTGGTGCCATAGACAGAGAATCATGTGGCATTTTTCTGTATGTCTTGTCCGAAAATTACCTTGAGCGCATGGTTAGAGAACCAACTCATGAAGGTAATGTCTTAGACCTGAAATTATCGAATCAGTTAATGTAGAGGAAGGTATCAGTGATCATAAGGCTTTGACAGCATCTATGACGACTGGTCCTACAAGGAATGTTAAGAGAGGTAGGAAGATATATTTACTCAGCAAGGGTGACAGGGCACAAATTTCAGAATATCTCAGCAGTCACGTCAAACGTTTGGCAATGAGAACAAATGGAAAAAATGCAAAGGTATCGTTCAATACGCCCTAGACAAGTATGTACCGAGTAAGGTTTAAAGGAATGGGGAAGATCCACCATGGTTTAATAATCACATTATAAAAGCGCTACATAAACAAAGAGCTCTTCACCTCAGATTCAAAATAAGTAAAAACCCAGCTGACAAACAAACACTGAATAAAGTGAAAATGAGCGTAAGGACAACAATGAGAGGAGCATTCAATGATTTTGAACGTAAGACGTTGTCAACTGACCTGAGTAAAAACCCTAGGAGATTTTGGTCATATGTAAAATCAGTAAGTGGGTGAATATCATCTATTCAATCTCTCAGTGACCACACCGGCAACGAAACAGAAGATAACAGATAGAAGGCCAAAATACTGAATTCGGTCTTCTGCAGTTGTTTCACCATGGAAGATCTTAACATTGTCCCTCCTTTCGATTGTCTTGCACGTGATGAAATGGCAGATATTGAGATAAGCAATCGCGAAATTGAAACCAGCTACAATCACTTAGTAGTAGAAAGGCTCCAGGACCAGGAGATACGTATAAGATTCTATAAAGATTATGCAAAAGAACTTGCTCCCTTCCTAACGATAATTTATCATAGGTCGCTTGAGCAACGAAAGGTACCAAATGACTGGAAAAATGTGCAGGTCCTTCCAGTTTTTAAGAAAGGCCATAAGACAGATCCACACAATTAAAGACCTATATCATTGATGTCAATCTGTTGTAGAACCATGGAACATGTTTTATGTTCAAGAATTTTGATGTTCTTAAAAAAAGAACACCTCATCTATAAAAAGCAACATGGATTCCGCAAACAGAGATGCTGTGAAACTCAGCTCACTCTGTTCCTCCACAAGATCCATGAACAGTGGACAAAGGCACTCAGGTCGATGCCGTGTTCGTTGATTTCAGGCAGGCAACTGAAACTGTCCCGAATTGCCCTTTATGAAAAAAATACAAGCTTACGGAGTATTGGAGCAGACTTGTGATTGGATTCAAGACTTTCTTGCAGATACAACTCAACACGTCGCTCTTAACGGAACTTAATCAACAGATGTATATATACATACTAGTAGAAAGTGTCGGATGCTCTTTATGGGGATTCACAGATGAAGCAGTTGTCTATACCAAAGTAGCAATGTCAGGAGATAGATAGAATTTGCAGAACAACCGGCAGAGAATTGAAAAAGGGTGCAGACTCTGGCAGTTGACCCTGAACCTAAATAAATGTAACATACTGCACATACATAGGAAAAGAAATACCCTACTGCACAGCTATACTACTGATGACAAACAGCTGGAGACAGCATCTGCTGTAAAATATCTAGGTGTAACTATCCCAGAGCGACCTTGAATGGAATCACCATATAAAACAGACAGTGCAAGAAGTAGACACCAGATTCAGATTCATTGGAAGAATCTTAAGGAAATGTAACTCATCCATGAAAGAAGTGACTTATAGGGCACTTGTTCGCCCAATTCTTGAGTTCTGTTTATCTATCTGGGATCCCTACCAGGGAGGACTGATACAGAAGATCCAATGAAGAGCTGTGTGTTTCGTCACAGGATCGTTTAGCTGGTGAAAGAGCATTACAGAGATGCTAAACAAACTCCACTTGCAGATGTTTCAAGAGAGGTGTTGTGCAGCACGGAGAGAGTTATTATTGAAATTTTGAGACCGCAGTTTTCAGGAGAATTCAGACAACGTATTACTTCCTCTCACATATATTTCACGTATTGACCACGAGGAGACAATTCGAGAAATTAAAGCTAATACAACAGTTTACCGACAATCATTCTTCCCCCGCACTATTCACGAGTGGAACTGGGTTGGAGGGATCAGATAGTGATACTGAAAATACCCTCCGCCACACACAATTTGGTGGCTTGCAGAGTATGGTATAGATGTAGATATACTGCTTCCTGCAGTCACATACTGCAACTGAGTTTGAGAAGGCAAAACTGGGGAATACTGATCCTGCCAATACCAGGCGTCTACTTCAAGAAATACAGAACTGTCCGAATCCACCCGTCTGCTTTGACCCACGACATCACAAATATGGCGGAAACGGCCATGCACTAAGACTCCAACACGACGTCTATGACGTCATTACGTAAACATGACAACAAAAATGAAAATACGTTGGGAAAAAAAAAACACACACACACACACGTTCCACAAAAATCCTAATGAAACTAACGGGACAAGCGGGGGAAATTGGGAGTTTTTGGCTGGGGACAAAGTACACAAACAAATTTACACACACACACCAACATACCAAACCACACAAAACGACGGAAAAAAAACTGACGACACTGTATGGACGAGTGCGCGGTGGCCGACCTAAGTTGCGGTGCTGGAACTTTGTTGTGGTAAGTTATTTCTCTTGTTTTTAGTGTATTTGTTGTGTTGGGCTCAAGGGAAGTGTTCTGTTCCAATGTGTGGGTGTGGCTACTCCAATGTGTGGTTGTAGCTGTGGGTGTGGGTGTTCCGATATCGGGAGTTGCTGCTGAGTTTTATAGATCAAGGATGTGTTCGATTCTAATTTGTAGGATCAGGATTACGCACGCACGCACGCACGCACGCACACACACACAAACAAACAAAAAAATACACAACTAAAAGAAAGACCCAACCCACCCACCCAACTTCCCCCCTCATCCCAAAATAAAATACCCATAAACAAAAAGCAAATGCAAAATTACAAAATCTCAATCACACACAACAACTAAACAAAAACTGCAACAAAATAGATCCTCCAGAACTAAATCACAAACCAACACACTCTTCCCCTCCCTCCCCCGTGCTACAGTGGAACCCGGTTCTATAAACTCCTCAATTAACCCCACTAATTCCACCTTAGACTGCTCCTCCACAACCCTAAGAATACATTCCGAACCCCCCGCCCCCCACACAGACCAACCACAGACAGACACACTCCTCCCATACTACCTTTTCAAAAAACTGTGACTCGTCCACCTCCACCACAACCCCAGGCCCACCCAACGTACCCCTGTACTCAGAACATTCTTCATGACAAAACGAAAACCAGTCTAGCACACTACTCTCAATCACACCAGTCTCATGCACGCAAAAACTTTGCGAGACGATCATAACAAAAGACTTTTCGAACAAGGAACCACAACATATGGAGTGCCATAGGTTATCCCTACGGCATCGCCACATATAACCGTTCCTGGTCCGAGATGCCGGAACTTTTGCCAATGTCATTTCATGCCGACAAACAGCACTTAACCATCTCCACAATCAACCCAAACAGCTGTAGGAATTTTATCAACTCCAACGGAGTCGCGCCCATCATAGAACGCAATCGCAGACTATTAATTTTATCAGTCATATCCATACCTAACAAGAGCATCAACAAATTAATTTACGCAAATTAACACACATTAACTGAAACCAATTCCGCTCCAAATACAGCCAAAACGAGAACCAGCCAAAGAAGCAGTAACACTAAACTGAAACCAATACACAACACGAAACCCCTAAACACACCACGAACCACAACACGTAACTTACAAACACGCCACACTCACAAACCAAACTCTGTGCCTTCATGACATCATGCACCAGTACAGCCTTATGTCATGAGTCAAAACCGACAGGTGGGATCGGACACTTCAGTCGACCCCTACTTTGAACTATGGCATAAAAACTGGCAGACAAACCACTCATCAGTATCCAACACTTGTAAAATATGCACAATGTCAAGATTTCCTGTTACGTTGACACCATATTCACAGTTTTGACAAATCACAACCCAATGGTCTCATTCCAACCTAACTTAAGTCTCGTGGCAGCAACTACATGTCTAACTGACAACACAACTTAGTAAATTTATAAACAGTTTTCTTACGTCTCTGCTTGTGTATATGTGATGCTTCACACCATGGGTCGAAGTCAACATCTGGTATAAGTATGTTTAACCCACCCACAAACTGACTGCTTACCTGGCTCCGTCTTCGGAGATGATGGGATTTCATCAGAGCTTAGGCAACAATCATCATCTGTAGTTTCACATTTTTCTGCAAATCGAATGATGCAGAGAATTAAAATTTGCTGAGACACACGAAAAACGTAGAAAGTAATTAATATTACAAGACATCATGAAGATTCAAGAAATTTTGCTTTAATCGACAAATTAATAGCAGCTAATTAAAAAGCAGTGAATATTAAAAGTTTGTTCACAAATCACATTATGCTCCCATATTCATTTTAGGCAATGCATAACTGAAGCAGAAGAAATATTTATGACATAATTCCCACACTCGATAAATCATAAGAATAGAAAAAATATCAATATTTAACACCTTAGGAGAGTTATATCATGTCACCAGTGAGTAACCTAAATGAAGAATTTACAGGTGTATATTTTTATTCAGTGCAAAATAGTCTAATTAAAGCAAACATTTAACTTCAATGACATATATTCCAGTTATCTAAATACATGCCATCGTCGAGTGTGTTTTAACAATTTAACTATTCTTATACGCCATAAACCAGGAATCAAAAGCCATCATTAAAGTATCTCAGTAAAACACTAAGGCTGAATTTACAGAATGATGGACACTTTACTTACGTATGATGGCTATCAAAGCTTCTATATAGTCTTGGTCTGAAGAAGAGTCTTCGAATCCACAGAATTCAGATGTGTCGGACAGCACACTGGTATCATCGGCAACAGATTCTGCTACCCTCTTGTCATCATCCTTAAGTACACTCTGTTTTGTTTCTGGTTCCTCTACCTGGCCTTCGTCGGCAGGATTGCTAGCAGATGGTGCGGATATCCCATCAACATCACTTGCATCGTTCTCTGATAAACTACAGGAATCCGAGAGGTCCAGGTGCAATTTCCACTTATCACCAACACGCGGTACTTTCTCCCCATGCCTTTCTTCCCCCTTAGCATTAACACTGGACGCTTCTGTAGCAGTTTTAGGGGCATTTTCTCTGATCGCATCATCTGTTTCGCCAACAGCACCGTTATGAAGTTCAGTGTCCTTCGAGGGAACCTCCTTCTCTACACTACTACCGTTGGAATCCGCATTACTGGAGTCCTCTGTGCTTCGCCGACTAAGCGTGGATCGCGACCTACTGCGCCTTTTAGAACTGGCTGCCTTATCTGCGGATGGTTCTGCATCCATGATGCGTAAATATGAAATACAATGAACTTCTAAGGAGTGATAAAATTTACCGCCCTTTTTTTACATTTAAGCGCGAGCTTAGCTCAACGTCATCACACAATGCAACATTCACTTCTCACCACTTAGAAAGATATAAACAGTTCGAATCACGAAGTATCATTATCGCAGAACTGAAGTTGGTTTACCAACACTTCTCCTCACTACAAAGTTTGTATACAACAAATCATTCACACATTCACGGACGCTCAACTCTCCATTTTCTACGTTCCAACGCTGAGAACCGTGTGCAAAGATAATCGTAGAGATATTTCACTACGTATCCTCGGGAGATGGCAAGCGTCAACCGTGCTTATACATCACGTGACGGCCGCTGCGCTTTCCTGTAACGAAAACAGAGCATTAGAATTATAGACAATGAGGCTACATAAACGACGCTCCGTTACTTCCGCAAGACAAGGTGAAATTCTGTAGTTTATTCTGAATATTACATAAGTTAGCGATATGTACCTTGCTTTCACATAACGAAACAAATATAACTGCACAGATTACAACCAAATGTGGAATTACATTCTTTCGAAATTCGTTCATGGCGCCACAGCATGATCAAACACATCTTCAGCGGCTTGACGCGAGAGCCTACGCGATACTATCAAAAGTCTCGCTGATGAACCATTATTATTATTATTCTGTTTGCCACTACTTCGTTGGCAGTTAGTATACTTATCTTTGCTCGTACACAAAGAAATCATTGATTTGCTGCGACGCGGATGCATTACGGCTACTTACACCTATTAATATTTGGTAATGTGTATTGTTTAGGTAGTGACAGCGAAATTTAGAGTACATGTTTGGGGGATGCCGATGGGGGAAACAAAAATATTTTCTTGAAAATCATGTTAAAACTAAACACGAACACAACCCTTTGAAAAATAATTTATTCTCATGTACTCAAGTAATTGGAAAACAGACTATTTTTTAGGCACTTGTAGAACGAAATGTTACACATGGTAAGGTATCTGATGCAAAGGTTTAAGTATAACAAAATCATTGCCAGTGTTACAGAGATAACACATTGCTCATAAACATACAGAAATAAAATGTTTAAGTGTGTACTGTACTTCTTTTGTTGCACAATTTTGAGTAGCATACAAACCACCATAATCTGCTGGCACAGAATGCATTTTATGTATAGTTATTACTGATGGTATGTATCACCCAGAATGGCAAGGTATGATTGCTAAGGTAGTGATGAAACTAATTCGCTTTGTAGGAACCACTGTGCTCCAATAATTCGGAGTAATTGGAGTCTTATTTTTGAGTAATAACATTCAAATTTCCACTTGGCTAGCTGGTTCATCTAAATTACAAGATACAAATGGTTTTCTTCCCAATGCATTTGCAATTAAACAGGTATCTCTGAATGACCTTCACATAAATGGGATGTTAAACTTTAACCTACTAACATACACACGTCTTGTAAGCAGATACATGTCTCAAACAGAAAACTGCATGATGTTAAACACCATATATTTGTATTAACAACCTTTCAGATGTTGAATAGTGTTGCTTACTGTGATGTAAGAAAGCCATATTTTCCAACACACATAACAGTGTTGTTATTTGGTTTGGAGCTGTTATTTGTCAGCAACTGATCATTGAATCTTACTCTGAAACATTACACAGTAGTGCATAGTGCATTATTTCAATGCTAATTGCATCTGTGATGAATTTAATGAAATAAAAATATAATGAAAAGGACAGTTGCTTTTCATCATTTGGTGGTGATGCTGATTTGCAGTAGGTGGGGGGGGGGGGGGGGGGGGGAGAAGAGAGTGTCGGAAAGTTGCTTGATGCTAATTTAAAATTTAACATATTTCATGATACTTTTGTGAGTAAATTTCAAAACTGGTTCCCTAAGAAAACAGTGAAAAATAATTTTAAGAAACTATCTAAAAAGGCATGGCTTCATAAAAGGATAAAAATATCTTGTAAACAGAAAAGGGAAGGAGTAATGATCCAAGATTTTCAGTCTCCACAAATGTCATAAAACACGTTCCAAAATTCTGTAACGGGCTGACATCAGAGATACAGACCTGTAGTTCTGTGCACCTGTTTGACAACCCATCTGGATAGCAAAAATGACCTGCACCTTTTTTCCAATTATCAGGAACACTTCACTCCTCCACAGACCGACAGCACACTGCTGCAAGAAGAATAGAGATTTTTTTCTGCATGTTCTATGTAGAATCTTATCAGTATCCTGTCAGGTCCAGTGGCTTCATCTATGTTGAGTGATTTCAATTGCTTTCCTGGCCCATGGTGGGTGACTTCAATATCAGCCATTTTGTCATTCATGGCATGAAATGACTGTTATAAATAATGATATTCCTATGAATTATGATGAAAAGCAGTCTACCAAGTGAGAAAAGTAATGAACATATGCAGATGGTAGGTGCAGACAGAATTTCCTACACATTGTCCAATAAAACCACCAAGAAAGCACTTTGCTCAAAAGTTTGCACGTGGTCATCAACACTATGGTATTAAGATAAATGACAGAATAATTATTGCTTCATACCATTAATTTCATTTTGTTGTGTTAAATTAATAGGTTGAGAATATGAGAACAGATTTATGTTAGCCCACTCAGTAACTGAAGACCTAAGTCTTCAAAAAAAATATGCTAAACTACAGGATGCATAGCACACCTAAGCAGGTTAAGATTAACCTGCCATTTCAGAGAATAGCTCATCTTAGTAGATATTGCAAGACTGACAAATTACTGGGTGGACTTTTGTGAACTAACTTGGTTACTGGTTTTCATAAGTATTTTTTGTATTGTATGTAAGGCTTTCTAGGGATACTGTTTTGCATTCCAATGTCATAGTTTGGCTGCAAGTTGGGTATTTTCATATTGTCGCATTTCCTGAGGTTACATCTGTACAAGAACCTAAGAGTACAGTTTAAATTTTACATAATATTCTGTTTTATATGACAACATTATGCACAATATATTCCAATGATGCTGTGCAATTTCATGCATTTCGTATCATGATAATATTTAGCAAACACTATTTTCTTATTGTTGTTGTGTTGGTGGTCTTCAGTCCAGACACTGGTTTTATGCAGCTCTCCATGCTACTCTATCCTGTGTAAGCCTCTTTTCTCTCTGAATAACTACTGCAACCTACATCATTCTGAATCTGCTTAGTGTATTCATCTCCGTCTCCCTCTACGATTTCTACCCTCCATGTTTCCCTCCAATAGGCTACTAAATTAGGGATCCCTTGATGCCTCAGAATGTGTCTTACCAACTGTCAGGAAGGTCGCAGTTCGTAGTAATAGACGGCAAATCATCGAGTAAAACTGAAGTGATATCAGGTGTTCCCCAGGGAAGCGTCCTGGGACCTCTGCTGTTCCTGATCTATATAAATGACCTGGGTGACAATCTGAGCAGTTCTCTTAGATTGTTCGCAGATGATGCTGTAATTTTCCGTCTAGTAAGGTCATACAAAGACCAGTATCAGTTGCAAAGCGTTTTAGAAAAGATTGCTGAGTGGTGTGTCAGGTGGCAGTTGACGCTAAATAACGAAAAGTGTGAGATGATCCACATGAGTTCCAAAAGAAATCCGTTGGAATTCGATTACTCGATAAATAGTACAATTCTCAAGGCTGTCAATTCAACTAAGTACCTGGGTGTTAAAATTACGAACAACTTCAGTTGGAAGGACCACATAGATAATATTGTCGGGAAGGCGAGCCAAAGGTTGCGTTTCATTGGCAGGATACTTAGAAGATGCAACAAGTCCACTAAAGAGACAGCTTACACTATACTCGTTCGTCCTCTGTTAAAATATTGCTGCACGGTCTGGGACCCTTACCAGGTGGCATTGACATCGAAAGGGTGCAAAAAAGGGCACCTCGTTTTGTATTATCACGTAATAGGGGAGAGAGTATGGGAGATATGATACACGAGTTGGGATGGAAGTCATTACAGCATAGACGTTTTTCGTCGCGGCGAGACCTTTTTACGAAATTTCAGTCACCAACTTTCTCTTCCGAATGCAAAAATATTTTGTTGAGCCCAACCTACATAGGTAGGAATGATCATCAAAATAAAATAAGAGAAATCAGAGCTCGAACAGAAAGGTTTTTCCCGCTCGCTGTCCGGGAGTGGAATAGTAGAGAGATAGTATGATTGTGGTTCGATGAACCCTCTGCCAAGCACTTAAATGTGAATTGCAGCGTAGTAATGTAGATGTAGATGTAGATCCCTTCTAGTCAAGTTGTGCCACAAGTTCCTCTTCTCCCCAATTCTATTCAGTACTTCCTCATCAGTTACATGATCTACCCATCTAATCTTCAGCATTCTTCTGTAGCACCACATTTCGAAAGCTTCTATTCTCTTCTTGTCCAAACTATTTATCGCCCACGTTTCACTTCCATACATGGATACACTCCATACAAATACTTTCTGAAAAGACTTGCTGGCACTTAAATCTATACTCGACGTCAACAAATTTCTCTTCTTCAGAAACACTTTTCTTGCCATTGCCAATCTACATTTTATTTCTTCTTTACTTTGACCATCAGTTATTTTGTTTCCCAAATAGCAAAACTCAGCTACTACTTTAAGTGTCTCGTTTCCTAATATAATTTCCTAGCATCACCTGATTTAATTTGACTACATTCCATTATCCTCGTTTTGCTTTTGTTGATGTTCATCTTATACCCTTCGTTCAAGACACTGTCCATCCCATTCAGTTGCTCCTCCAGGTCCTTTGCCATCCCTGACAGAATTGTAATGTCATCAGTAGACCTCAAAGTTTTTATTTCTTCTCCATGGATTTTGATTCCTACCCCAAATTTTTCTTTTGTTTCCTTCAATGCTTGCTCAATATTCAGATTGAATAATATCAGGGACAGGCTACAACCCTTCACACTTCGTTCTCAACCGCTGCTTCCCTTTTGTGCCCTTCAATTCTTATAACTGCTGTCTGATTTCTGTACAAATTGTAAATAGCCTTTCGCTCCCTGTATTTTACCCTCCACCTTCAGAATCTGAAAGAGTGTACTCCAGTCAACATTGTCACCCTCCACCTTCAGAATTTGAAAGAGAGTATTACAGTCAACATTGTCAAAAGCCTTCTCTAACTCTACAAATGTTAGAAATTAAGGTTTGCCGTTCGTTAACCTGTCTTATAAGATAAGTTGGAGGGTCAGTATTACCACACTGTGCTCCAACATTTCTATGGAATCCGAACTGATCCTCCCCAAGGTCGGCTTCTACTAGTTTTTCCATTTGTCTGTAAAGAATTCGTGTTAGTATTTTGCAACTGTAACTTATTAAACTGATAGTTCAGTAATTTTCACACCTGTGAACACCTGCTTTCTTTGGAATTGGAATTATCATATTCCTCTTGAAATCTGACAGTAGTTTGTCTGTCTCACACATCTTACTCACTAGATGGAAGAGTTTTGTCATGGCTGGCTCTCACAAGGCTATATCGGTAGCTCAAATTGAATGTTGTCTACTCTTGGGGCCTTGTTTCAACTTAGGTCTTTCAGTGCTTTGTCAAATTGTTCATGCAGCATCAAATCTCCCATTTCACCTTCATCTACATCCTCTTCCATTTCCATAATGCTGCCCTCAAGTACATCGCTCTTGTATAGACCCTCTATACACTACTTCCACCTTTCTGCTTTCCTTTCTTTGCTTGGGACTGGTTTCCCATCTGACATATTAACATTCATACCGTTGGTTCTCTTGTCTACAAAGGTCTCTTTAATTTCCCTGTAGGCAGTATCTATCTTACCCCTAGTGATATATGCTTCTACATCCTTGTGTTTGCCCTCTAGCCATCCCTGCTGAGCCATTTTGCAGTTCATGTCAATCTTATTTTTGAGACATTTGTATTTTCACCTGTTTCATTTATTGCATTTTTTATATTTTCTCCTTTCATCAATCAAACCCAATATCTCTTCTGTTACCCAAGGATTTCTACTAGCCCTCATCTTTTTATCTACTCGATTCCTCTGCTGCCTTCACTATTTCATCTCTAAAATCTACCCATTCTTCTTCTACTGTATTTCTTTCCAATGTTCTTGTCAATCGTTTCCTAAAGCTCTCTCTAAACCTCTCTACAACCTCTGGTTCTTTCAGTTTATCCAAGTCCCAGTACCTTGAATTCATACCTTTCTTCAGTTTAAATCTACAGTTTATAACAAATAAATTGTGTTCAGTGTCCACATCTGGCCCTGGATATATCTTATGATTTAAAATCTGGTTCCTAAATCTCTGTCTTACCATAACATAATCTATCTGAAACCCTCTAGTGTCTCCAGGCCTCTTCCACATATACAATCTTCTTCCATGATTCTTAAGCCAAGTGTTGGCTATGATTAGGTTATGCTCTGTGCAAAATTGTACCAGGCAGCTTCCTCTCTCATTCCTTTTCCTCAGTCCATATGCACCTACTACTTTTCCTTCTCTTCCTTTTCATACTACCGAAATCCAGTCTCCCAAGACTATTCAATTTTTGTCTCCCTTAACTATCTGAATTATTTCTTTTATCTCATTGTTCATTTTTCAATTTCATCATCATCTGTGGAACTAGTTGGCATATAAAGTTGTACTACTGTGGTAGATGTGGGCTTCATGTCTGTCTTGGCTACAATAACGCGTTCACTATGCTGTTCGTAATAGCTTATCTGCGTTCCTACTTTTTTCATTCATTATTAAGCCCACTCCTGCATTATCCTTATTTGATTTTGTATTTATAACCCTGCATTCATCTGACCAGGAGTCTTGTTCCTCCTGCAACTGAAATTCACTAATTCCCATTAAACCTAACTTTAACCTATCTATTTCCCTTTTTAAATTTTCTAACCTACCTGCCCGATTAAGGGATCTGCCACTCCAATCCCCAGAACACCAGTCTTGTTTCTTCTGATAATGATGTCCTCCTGACTTGTCTCTGCTCAGAGATCTGAATGGGGTACTATCTTACCTCCAGAATATTTTACCGAAGACGAAGCCATCGTCATTTAACCATACAGTAAAGCTGCAAGCCCTTGGGAAAAATTACGGCTGTAGTTTCTCCTTTCTTTCAGCCACTCGCAGTACCAGCAATGTAAGGCTGTTTTGGTTGATATTACAACCCCAGATCGGTTAATCATCCAAACTGTTGGCCCTGCAACTGCTGAAGAGGCTGCTGTCCCTCTTCAGGAACCACACTTGTCTGGCCCCTCAACAGGTATGTCTCCATTGTGGTTGCACTTACAGTACGGATATCTCTATCACTAAGGCATGCAAGCCTCCCCACAACAGCAAGGTCCACAGTTCATGGGAGTGGGGGCATCTTCTCATATTCACTTCCTAACATTTGCTGCACAGTTTCAAAGTGCAGCATGCAGCGGAAAAGCCTCCGACACTGTAAATGCATTTTAGCAACTGCTGCAAGGAGAGGAGCAAGTCCATCTCTCTTGTGCAGCCACACAATGTATGCTTTCTGCTTCATGTAGAGATTCTACAAAAGTAAGGTAGTGCCTGTAATGGAGCAAGAACTACTGAATTTACCACAAAGAAGTGAAATGTAACATAACAAAGGTGGAAAACAGCCTTTGCCAGTGATGACTAAAGTGTTACTAGACATAATACTGTTTGATCAATAAGGTTAGCAGCAACTGTAGACTAAATGCTGGTGGCCTGAGGTCTTCATTAACTCATTCATTCATTCGTTCATTCATTCATTCGCACATTGTGTTCCATAAATCCCATCATGTAAGAAAGCCTTTCAGGGATGTGGACTGAGTGAAGCTGCCACTCCAGGCTACTACCAATAAATTACAACTAGAGCTAACATACCCACAATGACAATTGCAGGAATAATATCCAGATTACTTATGATACATATTTTTCGAGAAAATGAGCTACTCTCATATTTCTTGACTGCTGTGTTCATCTAATACTCCACACACAAATTAAGTGGCTGTGTTTCTGAACCACTATAGCTGTCTATATGCTAGAAAACTTAAAATCTGTGTAACATGGATATTAGAGTTAACCAGAATTTATATTCTTGGTTTGAAATATTCTGATATCAGATGTGGCTAAGATACTCTTAATTTTGAATATATGCAGTGTTCCAATTTCCCGGCTGACGGCTCCCAACAACTTGTTACAGACTTTTGTATCAGGATAGAGAACTGCTTTCAGAATCCTAGACAAGGACTCATGGTCTATATGGACATTTTCTCTTTTAGTAATGTGTTGTGAATTTCACAGTTCATCCTAACTTCACTGTTGTCATTAATCACAAGTACAGTTCGTTAGTACATGGATTGGGCACACAAGGGCAAAAATGCCAAGGTGTGCAACAGTTTTGGTTATCAGAATCATATAATACTCTTACTGCTGACTTTTTAAAAATTATCTGAAAGTACTACTTCTGGTGATAACCAAAGTAACATAACCAGTTTATCAAATACACTCCTGGAAATTGAAATAAGAACACCATGAATTCATTGTCCCAGGAAGGGGAAACTTTATTGACACATTCCTGGGGTCAGGTACATCACATGATCACACTGACAGAACCACAGGCACATAGACACAGGCAACAGAGCATGCACAATGTCGGCACTAGTACAGTGTATATCAACCTTTCGCAGCAATGCAGGCTGCTATTCTCCCATGGAGACGATCATAGAGATGCTGGATGTAGTCCTGTGGAACGGCTTGCCATGCCATTTCCACCTGGCGCCTCAGTTGGACCAGCGTTCGTGCTGGACGTGCAGACCGCGTGAGACGACGCTTCATCCAGTCCCAAACATGCTCAATGGGGGACAGATCCAGAGATGTTGTTGGCCAGGGTAGTTGACTTAAACTTTCTAGAGCACGTTGGGTGGCACGGGATACATGCGGACGTGGGTCCGATGACAGTTTGGATGTACCGTGCACTATTCAGTGTCCCCTCGACGATCACCAGAGGTGTACGGCCAGTGTAGGAGATCGCTCCCCACACCATGATGCCGGGTGTTGGCCCTGTGTGCCTCGGTCGTATGCAGTCCTGATTGTGGCGCTCACCTGCACGGCGCCAAACACGCATACGACCATCATTGGCAGCAAGGCAGAAGCGACTCTCATCGCTGAAGACGACACGTCTCCATTCGTCCCTCCATTCACGCCTGTCGCGACACCACTGGAGGCGGGCTGCACGATGTTGGGGCGTGAGCGGAAGATGGCCTAACGGTGTGCGGGACCGTAGCCCAGCTTCATAGAGACGGTTGCGAATGGTCCTCGCCGATACCCCAGGAGCAACAGTGTCCCTAATTTGCTGGGAAGTGGCGGTGTGGTCCCCTACGGCACTGCGTAGGATCCTACGGTCTTGGCGTGTATCCGTGCGTCGCTGCGGTCCGGTCCCAGGTCCACGGGCACGTGCACCTTCCGCCGACCACTGGCAACAACATCGATGTACTGTGGAGACCTCACGCCCCATGTGTTGAGCAATTCGGCGGTACGTCCACCCGGCCTCCCGCATGCCCACTATACGCCCTCGCTCAAAGTCCGTCAACTGCACATACGGTTCACGTCCATGCTGTTGCGACATGCTACCGGTGTTAAAGACTGCGATGGAGCTCCGTATGCCATGGCAAACTGGTTGACACTGATGGCGGCGGTGCACAAATGCTGCGCAGCTAGCGCCATTCGATGGCCAACACCGCGGTTCCTGGTGTGTCCGCTGTGCCGTGCGTGTGATCATTGCTTGTACAGCCCTCTCGCAGTGTCCGGAGCAAGTATGGTGGGTCTGACACACCGGTATCAATGTGTTCTTTTTTCCATTTCCAGGAGTGTATTTTGAAATAAGAGCTGAACATTTTAAAATGGAGCCAAATTTACACAGCACTTCTTTTTAACCATCACCCAATGATGTTGCTCCATAATCTCAATAATAGTGTAGCCTAGCCTCAGCAATTACTCATCTAGGTATAGATAATTAACGAATACACAGATAGGAGGATGAAATATTTGGATTAACTGAAACATTCAATAGTGTTACAACAACTCACAAGCTAATTGTTACCTTTCAACCTACCCTAGTCATTAGGCTATGTTACACATCAGTATGACACCACAACCCACATTCCAAAAGCTAACATATACAGAAAAGAAATATTGCCAGTGTTTTTCTGTTTTCACACATGTGACGTCAAAACAGCATGCTGGCATGTGGTATCAGTAAGTTCAACTGACTCTCAGATTCTGTGTGGCTGAATATTTACTGCTAATTGTTTCTGTACGCCACACAGCACATATGAAAAACAAAGATTCCGAGACTTACCAAGCGGGAAAGCGCCGGCAGACAGGCACATGAACAAAACACACAAACACACACACAGAATTACTAGCTTTCGCAACCGATGGTTGCTTCTTCAGGAAGGAGAGGGAAAGACGAAAGGATGTGGGTTTTAAGGGAGAGGGTAAGGAGTCATTCCAATCCCGGGAGCGGAAAGACTTCCCTTAGGGGAAAAAAAGGACAGGTGTACACTCGCGCGCGCGCGCGCGCACACACACACACACACACACACACACACACACACACACACACACACACACACACACCCATCCGCACATACACAGACACAAGCAGACATATACAAGCAGACATATGTCTGCTTGTGTCTGTGTATGTGCGGATGGATGTGTGTGTGTGTGTGTGTGTGTGTGTGTGTGTGTGTGTGTGTGTGTGTGTGTGCGCGCGCGCGAGTGTACACCTGTCCTTTTTTTCCCCTAAGGGAAGTCTTTCCGCTCCCGGGATTGGAATGACTCCTTACCCTCTCCCTTAAAACCCACATCCTTTCGTCTTTCCCTCTCCTTCCTGAAGAAGCAACCATCGGTTGCGAAAGCTAGTAATTCTGTGTGTGTGTGTGTGTGTGTGTGTGTGTGTGTGTGTGTGTGTGTGTTTTGTTCATGTGCCTGTCTGCCGGCGCTTTCCCGCTTGGTAAGTCTTGGAATCTTTGTTTTTAATATATTTTTCCCATGTGGAAGTTTCTTTCTATTTTATTTACACAGCACATATGCATAGACGAAAAATCAGCTGGTATGTAAACTTTACAGCTGTTTGTTATTAATAATGTGCTGGGTTACAAAAGACTGTCGGAAGTACAACAGAATTAGAAATTTATTTTCTTTGTATATAATATGCATTTTTATCCACAGAAACATTACTTATTGTTGGTTTAAAGTAACATTTACATTCTTTCTATTGTTAGCATGTTAGATCTTATTTCAGAATAAATTATACAACTGACCTTGCAGTTATGATGGCATTCTGTAGCACAGAGTATTAATATATAGGCAAATAACAGCACAATCTTCCCCCATGAACCATGGACCTTATTGTTGGTGGGGAGGCTTGCGTGCCTCAGTGATACAGATAGCTGTACCGTAGGTACAACCACAACGGAGGGGTATCTGTTCAGAATCCCGGCAAACGTGTGGTTCCTGAAGAGGGGCAGCAGCCTTTTCAGTAGTTGCAAGGGCAACGGTCTCGCTGACTGACTGATCTGGCCTTGTAACAATAACCAAAACGGCCTTGCTGTGCTGGTACTGCAAACGGCTGAAAGCAAGGGGCAACTACGGCCGTAAAGCATGCAGCTTTACTGTAAGATTAAATGATAATGGCATCCTCTTGGGTAAAATATTCCGGAGGTAAAATAGTCCCCCATTCGGATCTCCAGGCGGGGAATACTCAAGAGGATGTCATTATCAGGAGAAAGAAAACTGGCGTTCTACGGATTGGAGCGTGGAATGTCAGATCCCTTAATCGGGCAGGTAGGTTAGAAAATTTAAAAAGGGAAATGGATAGATTAAAGTTAGATATAGTGGGTATTAGTGAAGTGCAGTGGCAGGAGGAACAAGACTTTTGGTCAGGTGACTACAGGGTTATAAACACAAAATCAAATAAGGGTAATGCAGGAGTAGGTTTAATAATGAATAGGAAAATAGGAATGCGGGTAAGCTACTACAAACAGCATAGTGAACACATTATTGTGGCCAAGATAGATACGAAGCCCACACCTATAACAGTAGTACAAGTTTATATGCTAACTAGCTCTGCAGATGACAAAGAAATTGAAGAAATGTATGATGAAATAAAATAAATTATTCAGATAGTGAAGGGAGATGAAAATTTAATAGTCATGGGTGACTGGAATTCGAGTGTGGGAAAAGAGAAAAGGAAACGTAGTAGGTGAAGATGGATTGAGGCTAAGAAATGAAAGAGGAAGCCACCTGGTAGAATTTTGCACAGAGCACAACTTAATCGTAGCTAACACTTGGTTTAAGAATCATGAAAGAAGGTTGTATACATGGAAGAGCCCTGGAGATACTAAGAGGTATCAGATAGATTATGTAATGGTAAGACAGAGATTTAGGAACCAGGTTTTAAATTGTAAGACATTTCCAGGGGCAGATGTGGACTCTGACCACAATCTATTGGTTATGACCTGTAGATTAAAATTGAAGAAACTGCAAAAAGGTAGGAATTTATGGAGATGGGACCTGGATAAACTGAAAGAACCAGAGGTTGTACAGAGTTTCAGGGAGAGCATAAGGGAGCAATTGACAGGAATGGGGGAAAGACAGTAGAAGAAGAGGGATGAAGTAGTGAAGGCAGCAGAGGATCAAGTAGGTAAAAAGACAAGGGCTAGTAGAAATCCTTGGGTAACAGAAGAAATATTGAATTTAATTGATGAAAGGAGAAAATACAAAAATGCAGTAAATGAAGCAGGCAAAAAGGAATACAAATGTCTCAAAAATGAGATCGACAGGGAGCGCAAAATGGCTAAGCAGGGATGGCTAGAGGACAGATGTAAGGATGTAGAGGCATATCTCACTAGGGGTAAGATAGATACTGCCTACAGGAAAATTAAAGAGACCTTTGGAGAGAAGAGAACCACTTGTATGAACATCAAGAGCTCAGATGGAAACCCAGTTCTAAGCAAAGAAGGGAAAGCAGAAAGGTGTAAGGAGTATATAGAGGGTCTATACAAGGGCGATGTACTTGAGGGCAATATTATGGAAATGGAAGAGGATGTAGATGAAGATGAAATGGGAGATACGATACTGCATGAAGAGTTTGACAGAGCACTGAAAGACCTGAGTCGAAACAAGGCCCCTGGAGTAGACAACATTCCATTGGAACTACTGACGGCCTTGGGAGAGCCAGTCCTGACAAAACTCTACCATCTGGTGAGCAAGATGTATGAAACAGGCGAAATACCATCAGACTTCAAGAAAAATATAATAATTTCAATCCCAAAGAAAGCAGGTGTTGGCAGATGTGAAAATTACCGAAAAATCAGTTTTAATAAGCCACAGCTGCAAAAAACTAACACGAATTCTTTACAGACGAATGGAAAAACTAGAAGAAGCCGACCTCGGGGAAGATCAGTTTGGATTCCGTAGAAATACTGGAACGCGTGAGGCAATACTGACCTTACGACTTATCTTAGAAGAAGGATTAAGGGAAGGCAAACCTATGTTTCTAGCATTTGTAGAGTTAGAGAAAGCTTTTTTGACAATGTTGACTTGTATACTCTGTTTCAAATTCTAAAGGTGGCAGGGGTAAAATACATAGAGCGAAAGGCTATTTATAATTTGAACAGAAACCAGATGGCAGTAATAAGAGTCGAGGGACATGAAGGGGAAGCAGTGGTTGGGAAGGGAGTGAGACAGGGTTACAGCCTCTCCCCGATGTTATTCAATCTGTATATTGAGCAAGCAGTAAAGGAAACAAAAGAAAAATTCGGAGTAGGTATTAAAATCCATGGAGTAGAAATAAAACTTTGAGGTTCACCGATGACATTGTAATTCTGTCAGAGATAGCAAAGTACTTGGAAGAGCAGTTGAACGCAATGGACAGTGTCTTGAAAGGAGGATGTAAGATGAACATCAACAAAAGCAAAACGAGGATAATGGAATGTAGTCTCATTAAATCGGGTGATGCTGAGGAAATTAGATTAGGAAATGAGACACTGAAAGCAGTAAAGGAGTTTTGCTATTTGGGGAGCAAAATAACTGATGATGGTTGAAGTAGAGAGGATATAAAATGTAGAATGGCAACGGCAAGGAAAGTGTTTCTGAAGAACAGAAATTTGTTAACATTGAGTATAGATTTAAGTGTCAGGAAGTCATTTCTGAAAGTATTTGTATGGAAGTGAAACATGAACGATAAATAGCTTAGACAAGAAGAGAACAGAAGCTTTCGAAATGTGGTGCTACAGAAGAATGCTGAAGATTAGATTGGTAGATCACATAACTAATGAGGAAGTATTGAATGTATTGTGAATACATAGAAAGAAAGATCCTTTATTGTATGATTATATGATAGCGGAACAAACACTGGTAGCAGTTACTTCTGTAAAATATCTGGGAGTATGTGTGCTGAACGATTTGAAGTGGAATGATCATATAAAATTAATTGTTGGTAAGGCGGGTACCAGGTTGAGATTCATTGGGAGAGTCCTTAGAAAATGTAGTCCATCAGCAAAGGAGGTGGCTTACAAAACACTCGTTCGACCTATACTTGAGTATTGCTCATCAGTGTGGAATCCGTACCAGATCGGGTTGACGGAGGAGATAGAGAAGATCTGAAGAAGAGCGGCGCTTTTCATCACAGGGTTATTTGGTAAGCGTGATAGCGTTACGAAGATGTTTAACAAACTCGAGTGGCAAACTCTGCAAGAGAGGCGCTCTGCATCGCGGTGTAGCTTGCTCGCTAGGTTTCGAGAGGGTGTGTTTCTGGATGAGGTATCAAATATATTGCTTCCCCCTACTTATATCTCCCGAGGAGATCACGAATGTAAAATTAGGGAGATTAGAGGGTGCATGGAGGCTTTGAGACAATCATTTTATCCCGCGAACCATACGCGACTGGAACAGGAAAGGGAGGTAATGACAGTGGCACGTAAACTGCCCTCCGCCACACACCGTTGGGTGGCATCAAGAGATCACCAATTTAGTACTGGAGGGCAGTGTGGAGGGTAAAAATCATAGAGGGAGACCAAGAGATTAATACATCAAGCAGATTCAGAAGGATGTAGGTTGCAGTAGGTACTGGGAGATGAAGAAGCTTGCACAGGATAGAGCAGCATGGAGAGTTGCATCAAACCAGTCTCAGGACTGAAGACCACAACAACAACAACAACAACAACAATAGCAAAATCTAGGTAAAAAAACAAACACAAAATGTTCATTGTTAGTATAAGAAGAAACACAAATTTTCACTTATATTACTGAAAAAATGCACATCAATATAACGAATAATAGATGGTTGAAATATAATGAATAGTAAGATGGTATTATCGATGGTAAAAAGCAATGTATGTTATATCGTGAATAAAAAAAACTTGTGTACTACAATTAGAAACACTGACTGGTACAGAGATAAATAGACCACAGAACTTGTGACAAGGTGTTGCCCTGATACATAAAGAAAATAGAAATAACTGTTAATGCATCATAGCTAGGTGTATAACTACAACTGCTTTGAGGAACACAACAGATACAAACATGTTCTACACAGCAAATTAAATCAGTTTTAGTTATAGCAAACCTTCAATAATCAAAATATATTTACTTTAGATTACAGAGAGACATGGGTTTTTCTGGCTTTAAAAAGAATTTCAATCTCTCTGCCATATCTTCTATGTAGCAGTGTGTGAACTGAAGTATGCCAGACATAAAGCACTCAGCAAACAACTTCCGATGGTAACTTGTAGAATTAAATGAAACTTGTTACCTAATTATACATATCATAATAACTTTGTTTATATAAAACAAAACGAGGATAATGGAATGTAGTCGAATCAAGTCGGGTGATGCTAGGGAATTAGATTAGGAAATGAGCCATTGAAAGTAGTAACGGAGTTTTGCTATTTGGGGAGCAAAATAACTGATGATGGTCGAAGTAGAGAGGATATAAAATGTAATGGCAATGGCCAGAAAAGTGTTTCTGAAGAAGAGAAATTTGTTTACATCGAGTATAGATTTAAGTGTCAGGGAGTCATTTCTGAAAGTATTTATATGGAGTGTAGCCATGTATGGAAGTGAAACATGGACGATAAATAGTTTGGACAAGAAGAGAATAGAAGCTTTCGAAATGTGGTGTTACAGAAGAATGCTGAAGAGTAGATGGGCAGATCACATAACTAATGAGGAAGTATTGAATAGGATTGGGGAGAAGAGAAGTTTGTGGCACAACTTGACCAGAAGAAGGGATCGGTTGCTAGGACATGGTCTGAGGCATCAAGGGATCACCAATTTAGTACTGGAGGGCAGCGTGGAGGGTAAAAATCGTAGAGGGAGACCAAGAGCTGAATACACTAAGCAGATTCAGAAGGATGTAGGTTGCAGTAGGTACTGGGAGATGAAGAAGCTTTCATAGGATAGAGTAGCATGGAGAGCTGCATCAAACCAGTCTCAGGACTAAAGACAACAACAACAACAACAACAACAACAACAACAACAACAACATATTACAAGAATACAGAATGGTTGGCCAGTAACTACCTTCAAGAGGCAAAATTCAAAATACTGCCAAAAGAAAAAATAAAAGTAGAAAAAAACCTAACCTAACCTTCAGAATTGTTGGTTTCTTCCTCAGGATGGAAATATGATAGGTTGGAAAGGAGGGTTTGTCAATTAGACCCAGGATGAGTGAGAGAGAGAGAGAGAGAGAGAGAGAGAGAGAGAGAGAGAGAGAGAGAGTCTTCATCTATGTTCTCACAACAGGTAGGTTCCCATCAAACTCAGATCTGAATGCCTGGCCCTTCTTTCCAGATCTACATGTGTCCCATTATACCAGTAAATTGGGTTTTTTACCTTTCTATTCATATACAGAGTGCTGGAAGAACGATTGTGTGAATGCCTTTGTGCAGGCTATTATTATTCTAATCTTGTCCTCGCAATCCCTGTGCAAACAATACAAAGGGCATTGTGATATATTCCTAAGTCATCATTTAAAGCAGATTCCAGAACCTTTGTTGGGAGACTTTTTCAGTATAGCTTAAGTCGATGTTCATGAGTCAACATGAACAGCAAGTGTCCCAGCTCACTTCCCTGAGGCATACCCAAAGTTACTTGCTCATCTGACGATGACTCTCCATTTGTGTCCTCCCTACCAAAAAGTCCTCAATACAGTCATAAATTTCACTTTATACCACATACAATCAAACTTTTGACAGTAAGTATAAGCATGGTACTGAATCAAAAGCTTTTTGGAAACCAAGAAATACTGCATTTACCTGACTGCCTCAATTCAAAGCTTCTAGTACGTCATGTGAGAAAAATACAAGTTGAGTTTCACATGATCAATGTTCTCAGTATACATGATGGTTAGTATGGAGGTCATTCTGCTCAAGATATCTCATTATGTTTGAGCTCAGAATATGTTCTAACACTCTAAAACATATCAATGTTTAGGATATTGGGTGTTAGCTTTGTGAATCACTTCTACTACCTTTCTTGTATTCGCGTGTGATCTGAGCTTTCTTCCAACTACTGGGCGCAGTTTTTTGTTCATGGTATCCACGACTGATTATAGTTAGAAGAGAGGCTAACTTAACCATAAATTCACTATAGAACTGGATAGGGATTCCATTGGTCCCCAGAGCTTTGTTCAGTTTTAATGATTTCAGTTGTTTCTCAACACCATGGACACTAATACTAATTTCACTCATATTTTCAGTGGTATGAGGATTGAACTGGGTTTTACTTCATAAAGGAACATTTGAAACCACAGTTAAGAATTTCAGCTTTTGCTTTGATACCCTCAATGCCGTTCCGGTCTCATTCACTATGGAGTGGACACTAACTTTGGTGCCACTAATACCCTTTACATATGACCATAATTTCTTTGGGTTTTGTAAAAGGACATTTGACTATATTCTGCTGCGGAAGTCACTGAAGTCTTGACGCATCGCTCCCTTGACAGCCAAATGAGTTTCATTCAGCATCTCTCTATCTACAGTCCAAGGCTTTCTTTTTCCCCCTTGTTATGCAGTAGTCTCTGTCTCTTTTAGAAGTTTCCTTACACTGACTTAATACTGCGGAGGTCCCTCCCATTATGAACTGTTCTACTGGGTACATATCTATCCAGCACATGGTCAACTATTGTTTTAAACTTAAGCCACAGTTCCTCTACATGCTCCTGCCCTGTGCTGAAAGTTTTCAGCTTCCGCTGAAATATGAAACTACTGATATGCTTATCTACTGTACTGAACATACATATCTTCCTGTTTGTTTCAGCTGCCTTCTGTTATTTGGTAATCATTATTATGAAACTGCCCCATGATCACTGATACCAGTTTTGATGTGGGCATCCTCAAAGAGGTTAGGACTATTTGTTGCCATTAGGCCCAATATGTTTTCACAAAGAGTGGGGTTCAGAACTATCTGTTCTAGGTACTTTTGAGAGAAGGCATTTAGTAATTTTCCAAGGACATCTTATCACATTCACAACTAACAAAACTATAAATTTCCCAATTAACGGTTCAATTATTAAAGTCTCCATAGATGATTACAGTATAATTGGGGAACTTATGTACAAGCATACTTAGGTTCTCACTAAAGCTTTTGGTCACATCAGGAGATGGGTCAGGTGGGCGATAGAGGGATCCAATTACAATTTTCTGCCTACCCCTCATACTGAGTCTTGCCCAAACAGTCTCACATGCAGTTCTAATTTCTATCTCAATGATTTTGAGTTTCTTGCCTACTGGGAAAAATACTCCACTCCCATTTCCCATTTGGCTTTCCTTTCAACATACAATTAAAATTTCCCCAAAACCTCACTGCTATCAATTTCTGGTTTCAACCAGTTTTCTGTAACTGGTATTATGTGAGCTTCACTGCTTTTCAGGAGCACTGGCACTTCATTGTGAATGCTTCAGAAGTTAACCACTAGGATTTTAATACTCTCTCCTGTGGCAGGTACTTTCAATCTTACATGTACACTTCTATATTTCCTACAGCTCTCATTATCTGGATCAGATGGAGAGTCACCTAATCAAAAAAAAAATAGAAGGATGCATCCCACACACAGTCTGCTACCTGGGTAGCAGCCTTGATGTTTAGTACACTCTTGCCCCACTTAGGATGGCCCTACAGTTCTCAACCCAAGCCACAATCAGTGCTGAGGACAATGCTGCATTTTGTGAGCTTCATTGAAACTCCATGTGCAAGTCTGATCTTCTCAACTTTCTCTGCCAGTCACTGGAATGATCAAAGTATAACCTCAAACGACATGTATAATTTGTTCCAACATATGCCACAATCTGCAGCTTGTTGCATCCGGTTCCCTCAATGTCTGCTGGAATAGCCTCTTCAACATGTTGAATGAGGCCCTCGGTGTACACACTGAGGGCATCTGGCGTCTTTTCCTATCTCTTGTTGCTATTTCCCTAATGGATACCATCATTCACCATATGTTTGGGCTGCCGATAATTAATTAACCCCTACCATTTTGCATTTGCCTCCTCCTGATGCGGAACAACACAGGTGAAGTGAGTCCCACTGGCTAAATTCCAGTTTCAGTGAAAGACATCACCTCGAATTCGTTGGTTAGGGATAGCAAAATAACAGTTATAAAAGCAATGTATAATTATTTTTCTACTTTTAAATGTATCTCTCAGCTGCACTGAGAATTTTGGCTTCTAAAGGTAAGTATTAATTTAGTTATAAGTTGCAGAGCCTGCTGAGGAGGGCAACCCTTCAGGGATTTGGAACAATTCAAGAAACACATTAACATGAGACAAAGACACAGAAACTTAATGTGTATGCTGTGTTCACAAGAAACTATAACTGTACTGATAACGCTATTCATACTCATGTCATCTAAACCTAATCAAGTATGTTAGTAAGAAATTTGCTGCTCTCAAAAATGATGCTTCCTCCTCAGTTTTACTACATATGGCTGCTATTAGTATCTAAACATTTACTTAATTACAATGACATTTTTCACAGTAACCATTATTATTATTATTTTACATTTATAAATACTGAGTCCTATTTACAGCTCCTCCTTACTTCGCACACAGCTTTGTAATAAACATTGTTATTTGCCATGCAGCTAACAGAAACTTTCAGTCTCTGAATTCAGTTATTCAGATAAAATGCCAGAGGTTCCCAACTCCTTACTTTATATTAGATGGGAACTTACTGAAAATCTTCACAACCAGAATACTTAACTCCGTTGCCATCTTGCAATACTATAGGTTTTTCAACTGACTGTTCTTTCTGATATGATGGACTATTTTCAAGAGATGGCAGTTGTTTTTCAAGCCACATGTATCATCATAAGATGCCAATAGTTCCACATTTCTAACTGAATCTTTTCTTTAAAAATCACTTGATGAATATTAATAGCCAAGGAGACATGCAAACATTCTCTCTCTCTAATGGAAATAAACTCATTTTCGTAATAGTAAGTTACCCATACTGTTGTAGACAGATGTTACAACCGCTGTACAAATAACATGAATCTCTCACAATGCCCCACAGGTAAAGGAAAAGTCTAATTTGTTGTAATGCAAAATAGTTTTACAGAGAGTTCTGGTTTTTTAATTACAAACCTGTTACATTAGTATGCAGGTCTCCTGCAAGCAACATAATTCCCTATGAGAGACAAATGAAAAAGTATTCACAAATTTCTGACTGAAGTGATACAGTATGATGCCCCCCCCCCCCCCCAAAAAAAAGACTGGTAGTATCAATTCACCATAACACAATTTCTGCTCAAAACATCACCAGAAGCATCTAAAGTAGTAAGAGCTACATTAAGAAATGAGGTTTCCAATAATTTATCTACAATTGCAACACACGTGCAAAACTGAATCGCCCAAAGAGCACAGCAGAAACGTTAACTTTTATTATATTAAACTGCACTTTCAGTTCACATAACATACACCAATAACAATCACATCCCATTTATATTTCTTTTCCAGTGGCAAAAGGGCACTAAATACTCATTAATTAATTTTTATGTACACACACACACACACACACACACAAAGCCTACTGTTTCACACAAAAAAAGGCAATTAAAATTTCATCACCCTGAAAATATTTACAAGCATTTAATACTCTAGTAACATTTCACTCCTACAGATAAGTAATTTAATGTTTGTGTCAAGCTCATAGTTTCCAGCAATTCTATAGTCAAATATATGTGCATTGCTAATTGCAGCTATTTTATGTTCCTTACTGACTCTTGCAGCTAACATATCACTCCAGTTGCTACTACCAATAGGAAATAAAACCTAACTTTAATATTAAAATACATTAGTGTTAGCTTTTAGAAAACTTGACTATCACTAAATCTAAAAAGTGCAAGAACTTACAGAAGTAAATGTGTGTATTCTTTGCTCCAACATATGCAGTGCCATACACAATCTATCTCATCATCTTGCAACACGCACTGTCAGCCAATCAGAGGAAGTATAACAACAGCCTATCACAGGCCAGAACCTATCAGCCACTAGGCAACTCACTGCCAACCTTGGAAACAGCAAAGGCCCCAGGGTATTTGAATGGAATACAGACAGATTGATAGCAATCACTCAGACAGTTTACCATTAACAAAATAGTAAACAAATGAATGCAAATTAGGAAATGGGAACAGTATTTCCCTTTTCTTTCTGAACAGTGAGCTTTGCAGTTGTTGCCTTCAGAAAGTCACAAAATTAGTTAGGAATTATCCATTGAAACAAAATAAAAAAAAATAAAAACTTAAATGAAAGAAGACATCAGAAAAGAACTCAACAGTTTTCAGTTGATCACATACCTTGTCTACGTCTATACTATTTTTAGTAGCAGATACAAATTCCGTCACATAACAGAAAAAAAGAAGAAGAAGAAGAAGAAGTAATAATTTGCCTTCCATGCGCACAAAACTTTCATATATGTAAGGAGAATAAAATGAGCATGAGGACGAAAATTACAACATGTACTTCTGAGAAAACTCAGTGTTGTATTAAAGGTATCACATTTATTACTCTTGTTAGTTGACCAATGCACAAGAGAGAAAGGAATAAAGTGTTTTCTATTCAGAGAATATTAAAAAACCAATCACTAATATTGAATATCAATAATAATAATAATTTTAAAATTGCTACAATAATGAACTCCACACAATCGATACATTAAGGTGCTAAATCTGATCATACTTTGATTTACGTATACCACTGTAGGAAAAAACTGGGTGTTCAAAGTAAAGTGAGAGCAGTGATTACATGAGCCAAGTGTTTCAAGATCTAATGGAGAAAAGCTTTACAAACTTTATACTTTTACAGAATCCTCTCAACATTAATGAACTTAATGAATTATAGAAAATTGAAAGTTATCATTCATCAGAAGACTGCTATTGTGGATATAGAAATCACATCAAAATACAGCATGTGTCCTGGATATTGTAAACAAAATCAATGCAATAAAAATTTACACAAAAAATATTTTTCAGTTTCTTAGAGAAGTTAACAGAGCATAGACAGCAGTCCATCTGGTTGTGGGTTATAGCAATCACTGCAAGTAGAATTGAAAAGCTCCTTATATTACCAAAACACAACTAATTGAACCCCTTTCAAGTTCTACACAGAATCTGTGAATGACTTAGCTCACTCTTGACAGCCCTTGAATATAGAAATGTCTCAAGTTACAGGGAAAGAGCACTGGTAACATCCCTTAAAAACTTTTGAACTATAAGACTGCCAGACAATATCACTTGCAGTAATTAGGAAGAAAGAATCCTACACAATAGAGTTCAAACACACTTACTGGCCCGGAACAAAGTACATTTATCAATAGAAATCAGTGTGGTATCCAAAAATATTGATCTTCTGAAACCCAAAACGTACTTCAAGACTTTCAAAAAATATTATGATTCACTTTTACATCAATGCCTTCTAAAGGAATTATGTCCCCATTGGATATACAGTATAACTAGGTTTGTTGTTGGATTGAAAATTTCTTAACTAGTAAAATACATGTCAATATTCTGGATGGAAAGGTATGTAAGGACACTGAAATAATATCTAGTGTGTTTCAGGGGTTGTAATAGGAATATTACAGTTCTTTTTACACTTTAATCTGTTAACAAACAGTATTAGTTTTAATTACAGATATTTCGCAGACAGAACAGTTATCTACACGGAGAATAAATGTTAAAAGTAATTTCCAGTAAGTCCTAAAGAAAATGGCAGTTTGGTGCTATGACAGGCAATTAACTTCTTATTTAGAGAACTGCTAAGATGTAAAAGGGGCCTGCTCTGAAATTTTTATGAGGCTGCTCATGTGCAACATATAAATCAATGCAGTACACTACAGCACTCTGCAAAACTTTATCCAGTCATGCTGAAACAGCTCTGCTGGGAAAGTAATTATGTGGTTCACCTGTCAGGTAGCTATTTAAAGATTGAATTTTTCAAAAAGTTTGTTGCAAAATGCACTCAATCTGAGTAATGGCTAGGCCTAGTACTGAAGACACCTGTGCCCTATTGTGATATACTTGAATGTTGTCATGTGTCGGTGCCAGGCTACACAGCGAAAACATTGAAAGTTTGCAGCATATTCAGTAGTTAAAACTTTAATGGAATTTTGCAGCTTCTTGCAACTGCAACTGTGTTAACCCACATTGATTGTACTACATTTTGAGAAAAATGCTTTCTCTCTTACCAACATCTAGCATAAGATGAGCTATGTTGCTAAGATGTCCTTGGCAGACTTTAGAAAATGTCTAGAAAGGTATAGAAGAGAATCATCAAATGTGTTATGGGGAGTCAGAAATTATTTGATGGTTCACAGCAACAACTGAGTACATTGATATGGCACTATTTACACAATGATCATTGCTTCTAAATCATTTAATGAAAAGTATGGTACCTCACTATGAGGATTAGTTGAAAAATAACCTTAATTTTGCAAATCATATGATGCTGTGTGTCCATGGATGTACTTACATTTTGACTCATTAATTATTCTATCTAAGGCACTAAATAAAGCCAACATCACTCAACAAATCAAGAGGGAAACTAGTGCTTTTATTCCTTTGTACTGGCTGATTTTAGTCACACTGCAGTTGTGGCACACACTCCGCATCCAGTTAACCCTTTTGCAGGTGCATTTTTTGTGGCAACTCAGTGAAGGTAATTTTTATGCTATCCTATTAGAATTGTGATCAAGCGGCTGTACTTTTTTTATAATTTTATTTTTGTGATTTAGGAACAAAAACTATGGTGGTACATATATCACCATGACACCTTTCTGGGGTATTGAAACTACGGCAGTAAATGGATTTTCCTCTTCCCTTTTGTGATCCATTATGTGTTGCCATTTCACATAAAAAAGAAAAAGAAAAAAAGAGATAAAACGATTATGAACAGTGTTTCCTGTTTTTATTCTATGTTTTCTTTTACTTTATTTACAAACATCAGTGATAAAACTTATTTACCACAATTTGAAAACAATCCTAGAAACTTTATGATGCAATAAAGATATGAGCTGATACAGATCACAATGTAAATTGTGAAGCAATTTGTTCCAACAACTGTAGTGATCCCACAACTTATAGAATCTGATTGTTGTAGCAGTTTTCATACACCTAGTGCAATGTACTGCCAAAGATGTCTGGGGTAGACAGAGGTGGTAAAATGTATTCCCAAAAGCTTTGGTCTATCCCTAAGTTGGTGGTAAGTATATTTCCCAAGGATCACAAATGACAGATTAATTCTGTGGTAAGTATACTTCCCAAGCCCCTCCCAGAAATTACTTTGGTGGTAACCATACTCCCCAAGAACCATTAAAATGCCGTTGTCTGGTGGGATATAAACTTCCAACAATCCTGAAGGCTATGTTTCACAACAAGTAGAAACTACAGCTGGTGCAGCAGGCTGAAACTAGGTGCCAGGAGCATACAGAAGTGGTAACAGATATTCCCGTAAATGCTGTAAAGTAACATACTTAGTGCGAAGTATGTCTCCCATGGCCCACGAAAGAGTTAAAATCCATGCAAACAACAACAGAAACAGTTCTCCAGAACAGGTGCAGAAAATATCAAATTGTGTACCCCATCAGATATCCAGAGCAAGCTCCTAGCACCCACCAGATATCCAGAGCAAGTTTCTAGCAATATGCTATCACCCTAAAAATTAAAGATCATGTCTGAAATAATTAAACTGCAAATTTGAAGTTACCTGTGTGAATAAGCAAAAAAATTGCCATGCAAGCTGTCAAAGTGGCATCAAACAGGAAAGACAGCACCAGGCTGGGAGCCACATGATGTTTAAATTATAACTTAAAATCACACACACAACTCTGTGAGTCGATCACTGAAAGAGTCTTCAGGGATGTGGACTAATCATCAAATACAATGCTACAGACAAGCAAAAATAAAGAAAGGAAAGAAGCTTATCAGTCTTGTGATGCACCCAAGCAGTAATTAAATGTAACAAAGAAAATTCCACTGCAAACACAAAGTCCTTTGTTAAAAACAGTACCAGTGTCAGAGGAATGACTTCCATATTCGGACATTTTAATGTTGACAATTACAGCACTTTTAGGAAGGCGATAGAGTACGTTGTAGGCCTATGCAGCACATTTTTTTGCTAAGTGGCTGTTATTTTCAACATAATGTCCGATGATAGAGTTTAATCCTCAGACTGGCAGGGCATTATGGTAGAGGTGGAATTATATTTATTGCATGGAAAGAGCGAAGGTTTGAGGCTGTAATTCTTCAGCAGAGGTAACTAGAAAACAACACTGACTCATTTTGAGAAGAGAGGAACACAATCACAACCGTCTCATCAAAGAAACTGACTATAATTTTAGGGGAACTACAGAAACACTAGATCTGGATGGTCACACAGAGACCCTCTAATCCCAGAGTATCAGTACACAGAACTGCTGGGAACTATACACACTGCATATGTACACTTAGCAGAAGAACTAAGTCCACAAAAAAAAAAAAACTGAGTAAACTATAAAATTACAAAGAGACAGAGTAGCTGGCCAGTGTTTGCTCTGGTCCTTGTCAGCAGGTAGGTCTGTCTCATCCTGGGGTCTGAGAGACTTGCCACTCATTTCTAACATTCTCCAACATACCCCTGAGGAAGGAACTAATAGTTGCAAAAGCTAGTATCAGTTTCTTTTTCATTTTCAAATGACTATTGACAGTACTGAACTTTCACACCAAAAGGTAACTACTGGCTAGCCTTTATATCTCTCTCTAATTTTATAGGCTCAAAAAAGGCAGATACACGGACTAGTGCATTCCCTTAGGAGCACAATTCCAGTACTCCTAGATTTCAGAATTCCATATTCTTCCTACAGGATATATTGCCATGTAGAAGTTGGGATGGGGGTGTGGAGACAACAAGCCACTCAGAATGAAGGGTAGAACAACTCCTCCCCTTTTGACCTGTTCCTCTTGTCCCCCCGTCCTCTTCTAAAGCCAATATTTTCTCTTTGGCACCTTAATATGTCTTCCTCAAATTGCACCTTGTTTTACAGGAGCAAATCATTATTGACCATACAAATACAAATGCTGCTTAATATTTGCACCCCACTAAAGCGACGGACGTAGAACATTGTATCACATTCGGCAGTCTAAGGTTCGTTTCACAGAAGAGTCGCAAATACAAAAATCTGTGGATGTCAAGAGTGAATTTGCCAAGCTTAGATGCTGTAGACAAGATTGATTTCATACTTTGCTCACTGAATGCTCATAGGGAACACATTATTTATCCTTACCTAAATTAGAGATATCTATCTCTTCTGTTGCATACTTCCTAAATAACCCATATACAGACACAGGCTATGTGTACTTTAAAATAAAACACAATATTTTCCACATTTAGTGGTCACAAGCGAATAAATGTATGGTATATATTCCTGCTGCATACTTTCCTGCTGTATACATTCTAGCAGTTTCTAAACTATTCTCTTATTACACAAAAACTGTTTCTCAGGATGCATCCCAACATCTACGTTTTTAACAAGTCGATCATCAAAGAAATGTGGCAGAAACTGGGAATCAAAGAAATTCCAACATTACGTACTGCTGTTAATTAGCCAAATCTCTGCTAGTATTGTATGGGACTACGTTAAATATCAAATCAAGGCTCATTCTTACAATACACTAAAAAGATTGTTGAGTAATCTTTTATAAAAGCTAGGATGACTAACTTTCATGACAGACCTTATAAAAGCATCCCAGTATACCATCACAGATTTGTGATTAAGTTCTTTTACAGTATAACAGACGAGTTCAATACTTGTTTTTGCACAAGTAACAGCACTAGCGCATTAGTCTGAAGTAGACATTAGGGGGTAATCCATGGTTGAATGGTATTCCACATAAGCAGAATGTGCCATTTCTGATAATTATACTTACAAGTATGTAAGTATCTAAACATACAGTAGAGATATGCCCTTTTTCAGTATATTGGTAGATTAACGTTAACAATAGTATACGGTATGGTGTGGTTAAACTTTGAGAGTTGGTGCTGCTCCCTGTGTATATAATCTTGAACAAATACAATTATAAGGGAGTCCAACAGAAAGGAAACACACAACTGTATTATTAGCTATAGATTGCTTAAATTATTAGCTATAGATTGCTTAAATGCATGGGAACATCAATACTTTCAAGAGAGAACTGTAAAATAACAAGAAGACAGAACGGTTGGCCAATATGCCTACTTACCACACCTTCAGGTGGAAAAATTGCAAATACTGCCCCCCCCCCCCATTATTTTTTCTTATTTTAAATGTGTAAGATATATTATTGACACTAGATGGAATATTGCTTCCTGTAGGTATGTACTAGCCATCTTTCCTTTCTCCTAACAGTTTTGTAGTGTTCTCATGTGATTTTCCCCTTTGATATCATTAATTCATTTATTCACTCAATCAACAAAACTAGCTTTAATCCACTGATTAAAAATTCATATTATTACTACTGGTAATTTTCTCATTGTAGAGTGATACATCTGAATGTCTCAAATGTTGTACGATTCTGATTTCTCTCCACTTGAAACATTTCTTGAGCTCATACATTTGTTGGAAACAATCTGTAGAGGAACCACGCATACAAGTTATTCAACAATACAATGGAAAACTTCCACCAAAATTACAAGACTCAAATTTATATGGGGTCCATTAGCATATTGAGCTCCCAGACTTCATTTTGGAGGGGGCTCAATTCTTAGTAAAACTGGTATTGATGGAGAATACCGCAGCTTTATTGCGTTTTCATGAAAGAGAGATTTTGAACCCACTGATAATCTGAGCTCATATCTTCCTAAATTAATCAGATGCCTCTTCCTCTATTGATATTTATGCATTGCATATTCCGACTGCAGTAGGTCTAAGTAAAAAAAAAAAAAAAAAAAAAAAATAGTTAACGAACAGTCCAAGTGAATTGCACTATGCTTTCTGACTAGATACTTCACATATTGATTTATAGAAATCATTGATAAAGAGTATAGAGGTAATACAAAAAGGAGACAATTCTAAAACACGTTTGGCAATATATTATTTGCGGTATATATAGCTATAATATCGGATATGTAAAAGATAATAAAGTGCAAAAACGGGCTCTCAGTTTACGAGAGTATTTGTTGAGTAGCACTAACAGGAACAATAATCAGTACGACAGTTATTTCTACAAATTTGACCCATTGAAATAATGTAATGCATTCGCCCTTTCTGTCTGATACCGCAGCAGTTTAGAATTTTCTTTTTCGGCGAATTTTAGCACCACCAAATATTGTATGCATTATTTTGCATTGGCATTCACACATATTTGAAGCCCGTTGTATTAAAATTAACAAGCATGTATTTGTGTACCTACTTACAAGCGACTGATCACGATTTTGTTCTTCACTTGACACCTTTTAAAAAATCGGGTACACCAAAACTCTCCTGAGAAATACGCTGTATACTGAACACAGCACCACAAGACAAAATGGTCCGCTATTCAACCAAATTTTGCTTACTGCACGATCGTTCCAGGGCTACCTTCTACACGTTGCCAACGTTTCAACGCTGAAATCGGACGGAGGGCTACGAAGCAAGGGCCCCAGTAACTTCAGTTCAGACATGAAATCTGGATGTCTGTCCAGAATTTAACGTCTATGAACTTTTGCTGCTTCACCATTCACTTTACCTCAAGGAAACTCATTCTTATTTATTAACTTTTAATTTCCTAACGGATTAAAGTATGTTTGAGGGCAAACTAGTCACAGAGCAGGATGCAGATAAAAGTGGACACGTTTTCTAGAATGATAATTCGTTTATAATGCACTTATTTGCCTCATTATTTACACACCCTAAGAAAACAGCGTTGCCATTCTTCCCTAGATGCTTTAAATGGTGAAAGATTCCATTGTTCTGTGAACAAAAAATCATGACTGTAATAAACCTATATATTTACTATGTTTTAGTCCACACAAAAAAGAAGTTAACAGAAGCAAAACGTAGAGAAAATATACATTTCTACAACACGAGAAGGAGCAGATGCATGTACACTCCTTACCACAGACTGTCAAAGTCACTTTACAGCTATGAACTGATGGGGCACAAATTATTTAATAAGCTTGCACAATATGTACAAGAACTACCTGAACAAGCACTCAAACAAAAACTGTACAAATGGCTAGTTGCTTATCCATTCTATGACATCAATGATTATTTCAAATGTAATATAAATTTGTAGTATTAAGGACATGCCTCTTGTTTTCTTTGAATTAACATTTATATTGTATTATATGCCTGATATTGTCTATTGCTGTAGTGGCCGAATGAAAATAAAATTACTATTATTACTATTATTATTATTATTATTATTATTATTATTATTATTATTATTATTATTACAACACAATAATATGTAAAAATCTATTCACACCTCAACGTTGTTATTTAGTAGCACATAATAACTAAGATGTACTAACATCATTGTATTTTCAGTACCACATCGTCATGACCTAGTGGTATGGTCCTGCGTTAACAAAGAAGTGGAAAGTGCAACAGATATGCAGACAATTTGAAAATGTGACTCCCATTGATATAAGCAAACTAGGGAGGAGATTCCATACTAGACATGGTTTCTACTTAAATAGATTAGGAAAACATTTTGTAATTGCAAAAATAATAGAAATAGTAAATGCCAAAACAAAAGTAAGTTGTGACACTTCAAACGTAATTCCCCTCAAGGACGTGGCCCACAAACTACTTGGTGAATCTGAAAATGAAGCATCACCACTACAAGACAAGTGTGATGTTCTGACATCGCAAGAAAACACCCCAAGTGCTAGCAGTTCACAAGCAAGTATATCAATAACAACAGAACCAACAACTGAAGTATCAGAAACAGCTACACCATCATCATCATCATCATCAACAGCAGCAGCAGCAACAACAACAACAGAAATGACAGCATCAATGACACCGGGAGCTACACCAGCAGCAGCAGCAAGCAACTCACCATATCCCAGTGAACGACCTACAAGGTGCAGAAAACCTGTCCTTCTGGAGGATTTTTGGTACCTCGCCAGGGCAAGGAACAGAGTATGACACCACATAATGTAAATACAAATGTAACCAGTTCTCATCCTTATCACCTGAAGATTCTAAGCTTAAACATCATTAGAGCTTGAGGTAGCTACGAACAGTGCAAATATTGACTGCATGTGCATTGTGGAGCATTGGTGCAGAAGTTTTGAACTAAGTAGTATTAATATTCATCCGTTTAAGTTGGCAAGCCAATATTGTAGAAAAAATACCAAAAATGGTGGTGTATGTGTATTTACCAAAGCAAGTATCAGCTATAAAAGAAGGTGTGAAGCTGAATCATTGAGTGTGGAAAATCATTTTGAAGCAGCAGCTGTGCAGTTGAATGAAATACAGGGAAAAGTCATAGTCATAGCAATATACACACCACCTACTGGCGATGCAGACATATTCTTTAACCAATTAGAAATATTGCTTAACACTCTGTTCACCGATAGAGCCACTGTAGTTGTGTGTGGGGACTTCAATATTAATCTTATGAGTGAAAGTAGGCTAAAATCCAGTTCCTAAATATGTTATGTAGTTTCAACCTGCTTCCACACAAACACCCACCCACAAGAATAACAAATAATACAGTCAGTCTTATTGATAATATATTTTCAAATGTAGGATGCATTGAAGTTGAAGTAACAAATACTGATTTGGAATTATCAGACCACAATGCTCTTGTCCTCAAAATTCCTTCAAGGCCACTGAAAGAAGAAAAAACACACTTCATGTATAAAAGAAATTTTTCTACAGAGAACTGTGTAGAATTCATAAATATGCTAACTAATGAGGCTTGGGCAGAAGTACTATCCCTAACAACTACATTTTCATGGGATATTTTAAAATGTGTTTTCCAACAAAGCTGTCAAAAATCAGGTTACATGGCTATACAAAGCCAAGTTCTTGGATCACAGCTGGCATCAAAACTTCCTGTGGAACTCTAAAGAGACTAATTTCTAAAATGGAAACATCCACAGACCCACAATTCATAGAATATGTCAGGAATTACAAAAGGGTATATATAAAAGTAATTGCAAAAGCAGAATTCATGAGTAATGGTAGTTTTGTAAGACAGTCTGAAAACAAATCAAAAGCCATATGGGGTATTTTGGAGACTGGAGTGGGGAAGAGTTGTGAAAACCAGGACATTAACCTCAAAAATTTAAAAAATGTCAATATTAATAAACAATTATTTCATAAATGCAACAACTTCATTAAGCTTAAAATTTACAAACGAAGAGAAATCTGAATATCCAAAAACAGCTTGTAGGATGAGGGTAGAGCCAACAAATGAGGGCGAGGTGTTGAAAGTGATACAAAGCTTGAAACCCAAAATGTCGGCTGGCATAGATGAGGTACCTGTATCAATCATAACAAGGACAGTACCACAAATCACAAAGCCCTTTGCACACATAGCCAATTTATCATTCAGTGAAGGGGCTTTTCCAGAAAGGCTGAAAATTTCAAAAGTGAAGCCATTATTTAAAAACGGCAACAAGTATAAGGTAAAAAACTATCGCTCAGTATCTCTCCTCCCAGCATTTTCAAAAATATTAGAAAAACTGATGAATCACCGGATCAACAAATATCTAAATGACCATAATTTACTTAACAGAAATCAGCATGGCACTTAAAAATACTGAAACAGCAATACTGTGCTACACTGAACTTATAATCAAAAACCTAGAAAAAGATTATAGTGTAGTAGGAGTAAATTTAGACCTCTCCAAAGCTTCTGACACTGTGAACCAGGACATTCTTTTAGAAAAATTGTATGCGTTGGGTATACATGGCATAGGAAAAAAAATGGTTTGAATCATACCTAAAAAACAGAACACAAGTAGTAGGACTGACTTCAACCACAAAACAAATTCAGTATCAGAGGCAGAAATTGTAGAAATAGGAGCACCACAAGGCAGCATTCTAGGGTCCATATTGTTTCTTGTCTATATAAATGATTTTCACACCTCACATGTTGCAGCCAAAGTAATAATATTTGCAGATGATACTAGTGTGATAATAAGTGCACCAAAGCAATTGCTACCAACAACTGCTGATAAAGTACTAAATTACATCCACTCTTGGCTCAATGCAAATAGGTTGACATTGAATGTAAATCAAACAAATTATATGCAGTTTGGGAAAGATGTCAAAATGTAAATCTCGATCTGGTGTGGGGCGACAAGCCTTAGACAGAGTGACATCCAAAAAATTTCTAGGGATTCGTGTGGATGAAAACTTAAATTTTAATGACCACGTAATAAAACTTGTACAGAAACTTAATTCAGCCTGTTTTGCCCTCAGAATTATTGCAAATGTGTGTACCCCAGAGGGTGCCAGAATGGCATATTTCGGCTATTTTCAATCTCTTGCCACATATGGAATAATATTTTGGGGTTCCACAGCAGGGCGCCTAAAACAAATTTTTTTGTTGCAGAAGAGGGTCACCTGAATAATAACTCACAGTCATCCACAGACACACTGCAAACCCATATTCAAAAAGCTTAGAATACTTACTATACCATCATCATAATATACAAATGTGTATGGTATGTCTGGACCCACATTGCAGATTTTCAGACAAATGCCGACTTTCATAACTACAATACCCGTAATAGCACAGCACTCCATACTCAGCGAACAAAAAGAACAAATACACAAAGGCATGTGAGCCACATTGGTGCAAAATTGTACAACGCACTGCCAGTCAACATCAGCCAGTTAGAAGAAGATAACAAATTTAAAACAGAATTTTAAAAATTTCTAGTAGAACAATGTTTTTATTCTGTAAATGACTATGTAGGTCAATAAATTTTTTCTGATGATATTTATAAAGGCAAAATGGAAAATACTCTATCTGTACCTAATCATTAATTACCTAATCATTCATTACATTTACATACTTAAAGGACAGCTGTTGTGTGATGTAAATATATACTTAAGCAGTGTTGTGTATATAAGGACTTGCCGTTTAGGGAGGACAAAACTAAAGCCTTATGAAAAACAGATTATGCATTTAAAATAACAAGCAGGGATGTATATAGGCTATATTAATTGCATTGTATTATTTTGTTTTGTACTTTTTTACGTATATATTGTTTGTGTCCCATTTCTTTGAAATGGCTTACATGTACCCTTGACAACATCCATACAATATTTATTGTCAATGGATGAATAAATAAAATAAATAAATAAATAATGTTATCTGAACATTAATTACAGTTCAGTGCATTGCATTATTGACGGTCCTATTCTTCTGTTTCACAACATCACTGGACTCTTCTATGGCAGAAGGCAATAGTATCCAACAGTAACATACATTGAAAAGTCCTCTGTCATTCACCTCATTTAATAATTACAATTATAATTGAAGCTTTTCACAGAAATAAAAATAAAGGGAAGAAATAATGACTCTATAAGAAAGTTAAAAATGAATATCCTGTGGCAATGGTTCTACAGGTATGAAGTCTTCATTTTATTCACAAATTGTATTGGTTGTAGTTGTATATGAGCATAATTACAAAATTACACAACTATGGACAGAAACCAATGGACATAACTTTCAGTATTTTATATACTTCCGCTATTTACAATTCAGTCTGCTAATTGTTCATGAAGACAGTCACAGAGATGTTGGACTCCACCTACTTTTACAATTGCTCAGACAAAGTGGACAGAAGGCTAACATGATCCAACCAGATTTCAACCAATGTCCCACACATGCTTAATAGGAGAAAGATGAAGTGATCATGCTGGTCTTGGTACTATATGTGCAGTGAAACTTCACACTTCCTATAGGGAATGCTGGAAGTGGAGAATTATGCAGAACCAGCTATACAGTCGCTTCCATGGATTTGCGTAAAAAGCAACCAAAGATGTTGATCGCTGAAAATATTGGCTGCACACACCATCATTCTTGATGTTGTTCATCGAAGTTACTACCTGAGTCACAGCTCTTAACTGCAGAAATGTTCAGATATGGTGTTCCTATATGTTCATCATGATATATTTATTTAAGAAATTAGATGTACTGTAAATGTTACTCTCTGGTTGTGACTACTGAAGTGTTATGGTTCTCTCAAATTTATGTTTGGTGTACAGAGGATACCTACTTCATGTAATAGTCTATCACACTGATGCTGTTTTCGATATTGTTTGACTTGAATATTTTCTTATGGTCTCATTTCCATCACTTCTTGATACACTGGTCCTGCAATTCAGTACCACTAATTGAATCATGGAACTTCATTTCCGATTGCAGCAGATTGAGGGCTGTAAGAGAGGCCTCATATTCTCTAGCCTTTTAAATATCTCTTCTGTATTTAACATTTCTCATAATCCATAATAACATAAAGTGAACAGATCTCTCATTTACAATATGCTCTTAGCCAGTCTAGACATGGTAAGTCACTGAATGACAGATAGTAAGTAAGTATAAGATTACATAATATAGCTTCTTGTATTTACAGTTGGACCATTGTCGTCCAATCCCTATTCTCAGAAATCTTCAGCAACTCCAAAGCACGACTGCAAAATATAAATGACTTCTACTTTGCAAGTAAAGATACCTCACTTGTCATCATGTCTTGTGGATGCACTGTGCTCACATTTTGCCATTCACATCTGCACATAAATCCAAAAAATATACCAACAGAAGGTCATTCTTCCTACACTACTAATTAAAATTGTGTTTCTTCATGAACGTCTTCCATCAGTATCACAGGCAGAGACAGGGGAAACATTAGTGAGATGTGAGAGGCAACCATGGGATAGCATCTCTGATTATTATTATTATTATTGTTGTTGTTGTTTTTATTTAGCAGCTTTGGATGTACATACATGTATCAGTTGCATACATATATCATGATCATATTGTACTTCCAGACCTAAGTCTGTTATAAGTTAAATGTTGCAATACAACTTTCTATGCTCTACATCTACATTCAATACAATTCAGATCAGTTCATTAGCATCCTTGTATCTCATAACACACAATTATAATAGGATTTGTCATAGATAACAATACTCATATGGAACAAAAAAATTTACAATTATATGTTACTTAATAAAATACTCTTACATAAACATGAAACCACACACATGTCAGTCAGAATACAAACTTATATAATAAATCCAGGATGGAATAATGGAAATATTATGAAAAGAAAAGATTCCACTCACCACGTAGCAGAGACATTGAGTTGCAGGTAGGCACAACAAAAAGACTGTCAAACAACTAAGCTTCCATCCAAAAAGGTCTTCATCAGAATTGGACAACATAACTCACATGAACACAACTCACAAACAAATGACCACGGTCTGTGATTGCCAAGGTTAGCTTAGTTGTTTGACAGTCTTTTTGTTGTGCCTATTTGCGAATGAACATCTCTGCTGTATGGTGAGTAGCAGTCTGTCCTTTTCATGATATTTTAATGAATATAGCAATTTTTTTAGTAAAAGCTCTTTTTTCCCTGGCCTTGTCTCATTTCTGCATGGAGTCAGACTGTTATTTTGGATTTGGCAATGTTAGTATCAGAGAATGGCCAAATGCCCTTCCAGCTGTCCCCTCATCCCTCTCCCTTAGGGGACACAATCTGTGTATTACATGGGCAGCATATCTTAGAGCAGTCAACCATGACCATAAGCAAACAAGAACATAGACTGCCCGAGGGGGGAGGATTGGGGTGGGGGTATAAGACCTCCCTCCCTCTCGAAGGGCAGACATCCTACATCCGTGTTCTGTGTTTCCACAAAAGTAGAAATGACATAATGGTCATATGGACTGCTCATTCCTTGTGTTGTGGCGAGAGTCACATTTGAATCCCTTTATGCACCAAGATCAGCCTCTTCATTTTTTAAAAAAATAAAATTCACAGCACAAAGCAAATTGAAGTACACAAAACATTTGGTAGTGGCTACAGTGCAATTGTTTGCTACAGTTGGCTGTGGTAGTTCAACCCGACTGAGCTCTACAAGTATCTTGCACAACCATAATTCAAAACACTCCCCACCTAAAACTGCCACTATACGGCGTCTGCATAATATCATATCTACCTGCAGCTGATGTTATTCATGTGTAAGTGTGAAAACATTGTTTTGAAATGTTTATGAATTATGTAATGAGGCAGGACATGGGTACCAGCCCAATATTTACCTAGTCAGATGTGGGAAAGCACCTAAGAACCACATCCAGGATGGCCAACACCAGTCCTCAACATTAATGTTCCAGTTGGATTCGATATGGGCGTGGCATGCCTCCCCAAACTGCAGAAGTGGTGTGCTAATAAGTGTGGCTATATGGGCATTTCTAATATAGTAAAATAAGTTTTATTTTATTAATGCAAATATATTTTTAAAAAAATCAAATGAAGGAAATACATGACTCTACTTCTAATACTGATGATTCACATATTCTTCGCTACTACAAGCACTGTTGCTAATCAACATCTTTCTTAAATCAAACAATGGAAAATCCAGGTTGAAATGTAAAAATATTATGAAAAGGAAAGTTGTCACCATATAGCGGAGATGCTGAGTCACAGATAGGCATAACAAAAAGACTGTCACAAATAAAGCTTTCAGCCAGTAAGGCCTTTGTCAAAAATAGACAACAGACATGCGCGCGCACACTCACCACACACACACACACACACACACACACACACACACACACACACAAACAGGACTGCAGTCTCTGGCAACTGTAACCACACGCAAAAATAAGGCACAGTTTGTTGTGCTATCTTACACTGCCCAAGTTCTGCTGTGAGTTAGTACTTTGTGTGGCTACAGTTGCCTGAGACTACAGTCATGTGAGTGTTTGACAAAGGCCTTACAGATCAAAAGTTTTGTTTGTGATAGTCTTTTTGTTGTGCCTATCTGTGATTCAGCATCTCCACTATACAGTGAGTAGCAACTTTCCTTTTCACAACATCTTTCTTAGTTCTTTTTAAACACATACAATTCTGCATTTTTATTTATTAAAATTCTTTTTGTTTCATTTATTTATTTATTTATTTATTATGATGCTCTAAGCTTTTAAAATGTTGTGCTACAGAAGTATGCTGAATTCTAGATGGATAGACTGAATAAGTAATGAAGAGATACTGGAAAGAATTGGTAAAAACTAAATTTATGGCACAACTTGGCTAAAAGAGGTAATCAATTGATCCTGAGGCATCAAGGAATAATCAGTTTGGTAATACAGGGAAGTGTGGGGAGTAAATATTGTGGAGGGAGATCTAACATGAATAAAATAAGCAGGTTCAAATGGATGTAGATTGCAGTTGTTATTCAGAGAAGATGAGACTTGCTCAGGGTAGACAGCTGTTGAGAGCTGCATCAAAATACTCGTTGGACTGAAGACCACAACAACAACAACAATGCACTAAAAATAATTTTGACTGACAAAAAGAGCACTCCTTTGTACCATACATGGTTCTAAGTGTATTTCTCTACAAAAATTGTCTGCATTTCTTGCTTCACATCTGTGAACTTGGTTGACACTGGGGGTTCATTTGGAAAACATATACTTTCATGAATATAGATATATGGTAGCATGATGATTTTTAAATTCCTTGAAAAAATACTAATGTTATTGTCCATGTTTGACCCCACTGATTATCCTTATTGCTGTCTTTCAAAATACAAATGAGTGTTTAGCCAGAATCGGATTCCTCCAAAACACTATGCCATATCTTAACATGACTGCCCAAGTTCTGCTGTTTATTAGTACTTTGTTTAAGCAACCGAAAATCTAGGGTGGAATAATAACAGTACTAAGAAAAGGACAGATTGCTACTCACCTTACAGCAGAGATGCTGAGTCGCCGATAGGCACAACCGAAAGACTGTCCGACAAGTAAGCTTCCAGCCGAAAATGCCTTCATCATAATTAGACAATGTACATGTGCATAGTCATACAAATGCAACTCACACACACATGACCACAGTCTCTGACTGCCAAGGCCACAGAGGCCCAAGGGCATCTTCCAGCTGCCGTCATCCTCTGCTTTGTGGCATCGTGCTTGTTCTCAGCAGCTCAACAACTGGTATAATTAGGCTGAATGCACCCCTTACTTGTTCTCCCACTAAGGAAAAAAATTCTTGGCTGTACCAGGAATCAAACCCAGGTCCTCTGCTTGGTAGTTATCTATGCTGACCACTCAGCTGGGGAGATGGACTATTAATGGATTTACATATTTAATTTAAAGGGTGGCTGGATGTCATTCCTGCCATCAACCTGTTACCTGCCTCACCCCTGCTGGCATAGGATATGTATACCCAAACCATCTGCATACGGTGTTATTTGTATGAATGTGAACGAAATTTTTCTAATGCTTGTTAATTGTTTAACTGAGGTGGTACTAGGATACCAGCCTGGCATCCACCAAATGGGATGTGGGAAACCTCCTAAAAACTGTGTCCAAGCTAGCTGGCACACCAACCTTCACTGTTAATCTGCTGGACAGATTTGATCTGAGGTCGGCACACCTCCCCACTCCAGAAGCACGGCTTTAATGTGCTCACTATCTGGGCATGTAATATACAAACATAAGAAATCCTGAGAAACCTCTAGAAATGATAAATACCACATAACAAATATTTGCAGATGATTGGATTTGAACTGGCACCTTGCAGCACATTAGCCAACAACACCAACTGCTTCTCCACAATGGATGCAGCACAGTTTGTGGCATTTTCCTTCTCCTGGAGAGACAGTGACCCACTGTTTCAGAATTTCTCATTGGAGTCAAATACATCATCCTAAATCTAGATCTTGTCTGTGGTCTTCTGTATGGCATTACTGAAGGATCCTTAAATTTGGGTTGTGTTATATCATCCTCTTCATTACGATGAGTGTTTAAGGCAACATCCCTGTTAAAGCTTTGTGATCACCGAACAGGCCTTCAGCATCCTTGAATGACACACTTCCATCATTGTGGGTCACAATCCTCAAATTCATAGGTGACATCTGAATAGCCCAAATTAGAATCTTAGTAACTTTTCAAGCAGTTGTTCTATCTGCACAGGCATAACAGTGCATACCAAGTCTTCCAGGCTGTATCTCATTGGGCAGTGCTTGATGTTATAGTGCTCTTGGTCCTTCTCCTGGATATCCAGGACCACATACAACCCACCTGTCTTTCTTCTTCGATTGTGGTGATACGGTGTTTTTTGTAGTCATTCTGAATATTGTCCAGCTGAAACAGCAACAATGTATTTACTGCTGTTCCAGCCTCATTAGTGTGCAGTAGAAAGAGTAGTGTCAAGCCTGTAATCTACATCTACATCTACACAGATACTCTGCAATCACATTTAAGTGCCTGGCACAGGGTTCACTGAACTACCTTCACAACAATTCTCTGTTATTCCAATCTTGAACAGCATGCAGAAAAAACAAACATCTATATCTTTCTGTGCAAGCTCTGATTTCCCTTATTTTATGATGACGGTTGGTCCTCCCTATGTAGGTTCATGCCTACAAAATATTTTTCCATCTGGAGGAGAAAGTTGGTGATTGAAATTTTGTGAAAAGATTCTGCTGCAATGAAAAATGCCTTTGTTTTAATGATGTCCTGTATTATGTCAGTGTCACCCTTTTCCCTGTTTCGCAATAATACAAAATGTGCTGCCCTTCTTAGAACTTTCTCCATGTACTCCATTATCCTATCTGGTAAGGATGCCAGACTGTGCAGTTGTACTCCAAAACAGGACAGACAAGCAAACTGTAGGCAGTCTCTTTAGTTGATCTGTTACACTATCAAAGTATCCTGCCAATAAAATGCAGCCTGTGGTCTGCCTTCCCCTCAACATTTTCTATGTGTTCTTTCCAATTTAAGTTGTTCATAGGTGTAATTCCTAGGTGTTTAGTTGAATTTACAGTCTTTAGATCTGACTGATTTATCACGTAACAGAAGCTTAACGGATTCCCTTTAGCACTCATGTGTATGACCTCACACTTTTCATTATTTACAGTCAATTGCCAATTTTTGCACCATACAGATATATTTTCTAATTTATTTTGCAATTTGTTTTGATCTTTTGATGACTTTACTAGATGACAAATGACAGCATTATCTGCAAACAAGCTAAGACAATTGCTCAAATTGTCTCCTAAATTGTTTATATAGACAAGGAACAGCAGAGGGCCTATAAAGCTTCCTTGTGGAATGCCAGAAATCACTTCTGTTCTACACAATGACATCCCATCAATTACTATGAACTGTGTAGTGTCTTCCTTTACTGCTATATATGCTAATGTCATGACAGGCAGCACTGTATTCCACCCTCTCTGTTCGACATCAACAAACAACCGGGCCATATCTGGCAAATTCTTATTAAAGCATTCTGTGAGGCCATTACTCTGCAGGTGATGTTGTAACGTGAAATTACCTCTGGTACAAGTCTAGACTGGAAAACTTTTCCACAATCAAAGATCATCACTCAGGAGCTCTGTGCTTCAAAATTATGTCTTATACAAGCAACTTTCCAAATTACAGAGCTTTGGAGGTCAGGAGAGCATTGATGAGCATGTACCAGTTGAGGTAGTCATTGCAGACTACTATCCACTAGTTCTTCAGAAAACTCCCCAAGAGCCAGATGCAGTTTGATGGAGTGGCTCTGCTGCAGGCGGAATGGATAGCAAATGCCCTGGAAATAACTGTGGTATGTACTTCCATCACTATTATCTGTTATAGTGGCTCACATAGTGTCTAACAGATCAGTAGCACCCAGCCCATGATAGGCTGCATCTGTAATGTATGAAAGACTAGCTGACTTTCTGAATAAAAATAAAATACTGACTAATGCTCAAAATGGGTTTAGAAAGAACAGATCCGCAGAAATGGCAGTCTTCCAATTCACGAAAATGGTTCTAAATGCCTTGGACAAGAACAAATTAAGCTGTGGAATTCTTACATTTATCTAAAGCACTTGATTTAATCAGCCATGACTTATTGCTTATGAAACTAGAATGTTATGGGGTCTGCGGACTTGTCTTCAGATGGTTCAAGTCTTGTCTCTCTGATAGACAACAGAAAGTACAAATATGTCATGAAGACAAAGAGTATCTTTCAGATTAAAAAAAAAAAAAAAACTAGCTATGGAGTGCCCCAGGGTTCTGTGCAAGACCCTCTGTTGTTCTTGGTGTACATAAACGATTTGCCAAACCATCTGACAGTTACAGAAATGGTGATGTTCGCTGATGACACTAGCATTTTTATAAAAGGATGCACTGAGAATGATCTACAGCAGAGTGTCTCTAGGACAATAAATGAGACAGGAAAATAGTTTAGTGATAATGTTTTGATCATAAATAAGGATAAAACAGTATTGACAAATTTCAGTAATATTAAAAGTAAAGCTAGAAGAAGAGTAAAAGCTGAGTTAGGGAACTATGTTATTGCAAAAGCTCCATACACAGAATTCCTTGGTGTATGGGTGGATGAGCACTTGAGAAGGGAAAAGCATCTAGAAGTTTTGAGTAAAAAATTACGTAAATGGTGCTATGTGCTAAGAATGCTTCAGGAATGCTGCAACACTGAATCATTGCTGTGTGCCTATTATGCTTACATGGACAGTTTGCTTAGATATGGTGTGATCTTCTGGGGAAATACAGGTACAACAAAACAAGCTTTCAAACTACAGAAAAGGGCTATTAGAATAATAAAAGGGGTTCCCTGCAGAGTGTCATGCAAGGAAATATTTAAAGAATTTAAAATAATTACTCTTCCTAGCTTATACATCTATAAATGTGTATGATTTCTGGAAACTCACCCGGAATTTTCAACATTAAATAATCAGGTTCATAACCATGAAACAAGGAACAGAGATGATTTTCACAGAGACACCCACAATGGAGCACTTTACCAAAAAAGTGTAAACTACCAGCCCAAAATACTTTTTAGTGCATTGCCTTCTACAATAAAGAAAATTAAAGAATTTCATAAATTCAAGGTAGATCTTAAACAATTTTTAATAACACATTGTTTCTATAGCACTGAAGATTTTATTAGCGTCCTTGTGGTACATCATCAAAATGACGTAGAACTTGTCAATAAACATTACAATTTAAAATACATGTACATGAAAATTTATAATTGAATTTACTTGTCGCTTAGACATTACAATTTTAACAGAATTATAAGAACATTAACATAGAAATACACTAGTAGGATAACAACGTACAAAAAAAGGCAAGCAAGCTTGTGATTCTCACAACAAAGATTATTTCCATTCTTGCATTAACACTGTTTCACACTTTCATAGAAACAGCAAGTATTTAAATGTGAGCAATTACACATATTTATTATGTCAGGGAAATATTAACTGCGCTTTTATTGTTAATGATTCATACTCTCTTCAGCGCTGTAAAAACTATTGCCCAATAACATGATTTTTAATTCTGTTTTAAATATGTGCAGTTTTGGTATTATTTTTAGTTCTTTGGGGAGAGACTGTAGAGGATTTTGGGTTGGTATATTACACTTTGTGATACATAGCTGTTTTATCAATTTCTCTGTGGAAGTCATTCCTATTCCTTGTTTCGTAGTTGTGAAATTCTCTGTTTAATGTAGAAAATTCCTCATGTTCTTTTCAGAAACATATGCTTTCATATATGTGTAAGGATGGTAGTGTCATGATTTTTAATTCTTTGAAAGCATTCCTACAAGAGTCTCTATATCCTATACTATTTATATACACTGATATAAAATATTTGTATTCATTATCCAAGTTTTTGAAACAAATTAAAGATAAGAAACTATATTGTAATTGATGACATACATACAATGTATATTGTTAATGGATGAATAAGGGGTATAATATAGTATAGTATAGTATTCTATGATCCTTTATGAATATCAGATGACCAGTTCTTAGTGAATCATGTAGTTTCTGCCCCATTGGATCATAATTCCTCTTACACAATGTTCACTTCCAATAAAACAATAATAATAATAATTAGTTCCTCCTTCTTCAAGGTTTGTATGGTTTTCAGCAGTGATGAATCACAGAAATGTCGTATAATGCAATGACGACAAATATTTCATTCATTCTGTTGTAAACCACCAAAGGATTCCTTGAAAAGTAATCTGTGTCCTCACGTTTGCATCCATTTTCATATACGACAACATACTCCTCAAGCCTCAGATCCCACCTCACCAGTCGACCCGACGGAACCTTTAGGCTAGTCAGTCAGCATAGAGAATGTTGGTCCATCAGATTTATGAATTGTTTGTCTAACAAATACAAGAGGAACTTGTTGATAACGCAAACAACTGCAAGTCATTCTTTCTCATTTGTAGAATAACTCATCTCAGACTTGGAGAGTACTCTGAAAGCATAACCCATCAACTTTTTAGCCACTTCTTGAATTTGTACTAGAACTGAACCTATGCTATAACTGCTAGTATCTGTGTGAAGTTATGTTTCTGCATTTATGCTATATGATGCCAAGGATTGGAGAAGATGTTAGCACATCCTTAAGGACAAGAAAAGACCTTTTTTGCACTTTGTTCCAGAAAAATTTGGCATCTTCCTTGTAAGGAAGAAATACATTCTGAGAAAAACTTCTCTCATCACGTAATTTGATGAAGCATCAGAAAATCTGTGACTGCTCCTATTTTCTCTGGCTTAGGATGGATTCCACTGCCATTAACTGGTTCCCTCAAAATTTTCGGTTCTTGAGTGTTGAAGAGGCATTTTCAGATATAGGTGGAGGCCAACTGTCTGAACACACTTTAACACTGTTGTCAGGAGGCTTAGATGTTCTTCAAATGTCTTTGAAAAAATGACTATGTCATACAGATAACAAAGAGAAGCCATTCATTTAAGGAATGGAAGCAGGTTTTCCATCATATGCTCGAAGGTGGCTCGAGCATTACATAGTGTAAACAGAATAACTCTGAACTTGTTGAGGCCATCATGCATTAGGAAGCCAGTCTTCTGGTTAACTTTGTCAGTCTTGATTTACCAGTGGCCTATCCACCTGTTCAGCAATACTTTTCTCCTTTCAAGCAAGCTAGGGTGCCATCTCTGTGCAACAGTGGATAGAAATCAAACAATGGAAAATCCAGGATGGGATGTAACAATACGAGAGAAGGAAAGTTGCTACTCACCATATAGCAGAGATGCTGAATCGTGATAGACACAATAAAAAGATTCACACAATTATAGCTTTTGGCCATTAAGGCCTTTCTCAGCAGTGGACACAGACACACACACACACACACACACACACACACACACACACACACACAACTTGCACACACATCTGCAGTCTCACAGAACTGAAACCACACTGCGAGCAGCAGCACCAGTGCATGATGGGAGTAGTGACTGGGTGGGGGTAAGGAGGAGGCTGGGGCAGGGAGGGGGAGGGGTAGATGGTGGGAGTGGCAGACAATAAGGTGTTGCGGTTTAAATGGAAGGCTAGTGAGAAGGTGTAGAGGGGGAAGGGGGTAAGCAGCGGAAAGAAGAGAAATAAAAAGAAATTAAAAGACCAGGTGTGATGGTGAAATGACAGCTGTGTAATGCTGGAATGGGAACAGGGAGGGGGCTGGATGGGTGAGGACAGTGACTAACGAAGGTTGAGGCCAGGAGGGTTACGGGAACGTAGGGTGTGTTGCACGGAAAGTTACCACCTGCACAGTTCAGAAAAGCTGGTGTTGGTGGGATGGATCCGTATGGCACAGGCTGTGAAGCAGTCATTGAGATGAGGGATATCGTGTTTGGCTGCGTGTTCAGCAACAGGGTGGTCCACTTGTTTTTTGGACACAGTTTGTCAGTGGCCATTCATGCAGACAGACAGCTTATTGGTTGTCATGCCTACATAGAATGCGACACAGTGGTTGCAGCTTAGCTTGTAGGGCACATGACTGGTTTCACAGGTAACCCTGCCTTTGATGGGATAAGTGATATTAGTGACTGGACTAAAGTAGGTGGTGCTGGGAGGATGTACAGGACAGGTCTTGCATCTAGGTCTATTACAGGGGTATGAGCCATGAGGTAAGGGATTGGGAGCAGGGGTTGTGTAAGGATGGATGAGTACTGTGTAGGGTTCTTTATTCTTTCATATTCTTTATTCACCATTGACCACCTGAGGTGGAATAGGCAATTTACATGGATATAATATAACACTTTCCTTGAATAATATCTTAAAGCTAAATGAACATTGCAAATAGCACCCATAGATGCTAACATACACCATAACATAAGATAAACACATTCAGTGACATCACATAATGAAATACTTAAAAATTAATGTCAATTGATTTTATATTCATAAATTCTGTTATATTGTAAAAAGGATTGATTAGTAACCATTTTAGTAGCTTGCTCCTGAAGCTACTTATGTGAGCCGACCGAGAAGAAAATGGAAGTTTATTAAATATTTTTATACTATTGATTAGATGGGCATTTCCTGTTCTTGTCAGCCTGTGCATAGGTATGTCTAATTTTGTTTTGCCTCTGGTATTATGGTGGTGTATGTTTTCTCTCATTTCGAAATCTGCTATATTGTTTTTTGCATACAATGCTGAGGTGTATATATAAAGATTAATAACTGTTAATATTTTCAGCTGAATGAACAGTGGCCGGCAGTGCTCTAATCTACCAGAATTGCTCATTGGTGGATGGCGGAATACCACAGTAGGAGGGGTGGGAAGGATAGTGGGCAGGACATTTCTCATTTCAGGTCATGATGAGAGGTAATCAAAACTCTGGCAGAGAATGTAATTCAGTTGCTCCAGTCCCGGATGGTACTGAGTTACGAGAGGAGTGCTCCTCTTTGGCCAAACTGTGAGACTTGGTGGGAGATTGGAAAGATAAGGCACAGGAGATTTGTTTTTGTACAAGGGTGTGAGGATAATTACGGTCAGTGAAGCCTTTAGTGAGACCCTCAGTATATTTTGAGGGGGACTGCTCATCACTGCAGATGCGATAACCATGGGTAGCTAGGCTGTATGGAATGGACTTCTTGGTATGGAATGAGTGGCAGCTGTCAAAGTGGAAGTATTGCTGGTGGTTAGTAGGTTTGATATGGACAGAGGTACTGATGTAGCCATCTCTGACGTGAAGGCCTATGTTTAGGAAGGTGGCTTGTTGAGTTGAGTAGGACCAGGTGAAGCAAATGGGAGAGAAGTTGTTGAGGTTCTTGAGGAATGTGAATAAGGTGTTCTCACCTTCAATCCAGATAGCAAAGGTGTCATAAATGAATTTGAACCAGGTGAGGGGTTTAGGATTCTGGGTTTTTAGGAAGGATTCCTCTAGATGGCCCATGAATAGGTTAGCATAGGATGGTGCCATGCAGGTGCCCATAGCCGTACCGTGGATTTGTTTGTAGGTAATGCCTTCAAAGGAGAAGTAATTGTGGGTGAGGATATAGTTGGTCATGGAGACTAGGAAGGAGGTTGTTGGTTTGGAATCCATAGGGTATCTGGAAAGGTAGTGTTCTATAGCAGTAAGGCCATGGGCATTAGTAATGTTAGTGTACAGGGAGGTAGCATCAATAGTGACAAGCTAGGCATAATGCAGCACTGTGGAGAGTTGGTTGAGGAAATGGTTGGTATCTTTTATATAGGAGGATAGGTTCCTGGTAATAGGTTGAAGGTGTTGGTCTATGAGAGCAGAGATTCTCTCGGGGAGGGGGGGGGGGGGGGACAGTAACACAGTAAATCTTTTTTTATGACTTTGTTCAGTCACTGGTAGTCAGTGCAAATATACCATGCAACAACCCTGGCAAAAGTGAACAATTTAAGAAGTTCACTGCATACAAAAGAATATATAGGAATATGGTGAATGCTGCTAAAAAAGTACACAATGGCACCCTTCTGAAGTCTTCATATAATAAAAACAAATCCATGTGACAAATAATTAATGCAAAAACAGGTAGGAAAAGGAATAGTGTTTGTAACATTAAACTTAAAGTAAATGCAATGTTGATTACTGACCAAGGGGTAGTAGCTCAGGAATTTAACTCATACATTATTGAAACTGTAGAAAAAAATAACAGAACATCTAAAAAGTAAATGCCTCCCTCACACAGTCCTCAATACCTTCAAAAACACAATATTTTATCGCCAACATCAGGAGCAAAGATAGAAAAGATAATTCAGAGTAAAATAAAGAAAAAAATCATCAGCAGGAAAGGACATGATCCCTTGCTTTCTTCTCCACTACTGCTGCAAACTTATTAGTAACCACTGTCTCATGTAATAAAGGGTTCATTTTCAGGTGCAGTGTTCCCAAGAAAACTTAAAATAGCATAAGTCATACCCATAAATAAAAAGGGACTGAAGAAGATCCTAGCAACTACTGTTCAGTTGCAGTACTGTCTGTATTCAGCAAAATATTTGAATATGCAATGGCTGCCAGATTAAAATCATTTATTTGAAAAAATAGCACTCTTCTGCTCAGTATGGCTTACAAGAAAATAAAACCACTACTGATGCAGTATATGAATTTCTTGATATTAATCTTGTTGACAAGACCTTACAAAGGATTCTTATGGGATAAGAGAAACTACCCATGGCTGGCTCAGCAGCTGTGTCAAAGATTGAGCACAGTACATTCGTATAAATAAAATCAGTCAATCAGAAATCCTAAATGGGGTGCGCCCATCTACATGAGTCATAAAACATGGTGTGCCACAGAGCTCTGTTCTGGGTCCCTTGTTATTTCTACTTTATATTATACCTAATTTTGGAAAAAAAACCTCACTATATCCATTTCTGTACAACGAATAGAGTCATACTGACAATTGATGCAGCATATGAGCAGGGCTCAGTTAACAGGATAGATTTGTCCAAATTTTTGGGTGTTCGCATTGATGAGAACTTGTACTGGAAGGAGCATATTACTGAGCTTCTCAAACAACTAAATTAAGCTTTTTTTGCTCTTCGTATAATCACTAGTCTTGGTAATAAACAGATCAGCCTCCTAACATACTTTGCACATTTCCACTCAATAATGTCTCTTGGAATAGTTTTCTGGGGTAACTCACCATTTAGACATAAAGTATTGATTGTGCAAAAGAGAGCAGTGAGAATAATTAGCAGTGTTCATGAAAGGACATTATGTAGGCACCTTTTCAAGGAGTTAGGTATTTTAACTACACCATCAGAGTACATATCCCTAAGCAAACTAAATGCTGATATCCGATGTTCAGTGCATTAGGACAGGTTACTTAGTTATGTGTTCCATCAATCATTTTGCATGATAGATTGTAATGACATGTTGTGAGTCATTTTACATTGACATCACAAGTTAATTTGTACAAGGTGTACAACTTTGTTTCCGCTGTTTTCCAATAGGTGGCGACAATGGTAAGTAGCAGTTGAAAGAAACAGATCACAGACGTCAGGCAGTTAGCTTGGACCTCAGTCAACATAATCTCATCCAAACATTAGTCGATTTGTATCTGCATCATAAAGTTATTCTTGACTGAAAATGTCAGCTTACGAGCCTAATTCTTGCCATTTGCGAGAGGTGTTACGTTTTTGTTTCAATATGAAGAAAACAGCAGCTAAGTCTCATTGAATGTTCTCAAGTATGTATGGTAAGGACGCTATCAGTGAAAGAATGTGTCATGAGTGGTTTCAACTTAACATCATAGTCTGGCATAATGGTGGAAGAGAGAATGTTTTCGAAGAGGCAGAATTTGAGACATCGCTGAATGAAGACACATGTAAAACTCAAGAACAATTGGCATGACACAGCAAGCCATTTCAAAATGTCTCAAGGCTATGGGAATGATTCAGAAAGAAGGAACTTGGGTCCTGTGTGAGCTGAAAGCAAGAGACAGTAAACAGCATTTGTGTGTTTGTGAACAGTTGCTTCAGAGGCAAAAATGTAATGGATTTCTGCATAGCATTGTGACCAGGGATGAAAAATGGGTTCATTACAATAACTCTAAATACAAAAAACCATGGGGATATCCTGGCCATGCTTCCACATTGATGGCCAAACCAAATATTCATGGCTCCAAGATCATGCTCTGCATTTGGCGGGACCAGTTCAGCATCATTTACTATGAGGTGTTAAAACCAAGTGAAACAATCACAGGTGCTTGTTATCGAACACAATTAATGCATCTGAGCAGAGCATTAAAAGACAAACAGCCGCAATACATTAAGAGGTACGATAAAGTGGTTTTGCAGCATGACAACGCTCAACCCCACGTTGCTAAAGAGGTTAAAACATACTTGGAAACGTTAAAATTGGAAGTCCAACCCCACCTTCCATATTCTCCAGACATTGTTCCCTCTGACTATCACCTATTTAGAACAATGGCACATCGCCTGGCTGACCAACACTTCTGATCTCATGAAGAAGTCACAAATTGGATTGATTCATGAATCGCTTCAAAAGATGAACAATTTTTTCGACGCGGGATTTGAACACTGCCCAAAAGATGGGAGAAAGTAGTGGCCAGTGATGGAAAATACTTTGAATGATACCTGTGTAACCAATTTGTTTTATTAAAGCCTCAAATGTCAGGGGGAAAATGACGGAAGCGAAGTTGTACACCTTTTACATATAGTTACGTTCAGAATGTTTCTAAGAGTTTTCATTTATTTATTTTTCTGGGTGAATAAGAAAAAAGGTATATGGATCTGCATTAGTATTTCCTATCCATGCCTATTACACATTACAGTAATAGAAATTCTTCTACAGAATAGAAGAAAACATCAGGAAGAAACTTTCACATATTTTAATCAAATTTTACCTTGCTGCCTGACAGACATTTTATATCACTTGGTAAGTGATCAAAAATTTTTGTTGCAGCACTGTGCACTCCATTTTGTGCTAAAGACAACCTTAATGTAGAGTAATGAAAGACATTTTTCCTTTTAGTATTGTAATTATGTACCTCATTGTTCCTTATGAACTGTAGTGGATTATTTACAACAAACTTCATGAGGGAATAAATATATGCTGTGAAGCAGCAGTCAGAATGCCCAACTCCTTAAATAGATGTCTACTAGATGATCATGGATAGGTACCATATATTATTCTTGCAGCACATCATTGTGCATTGAAGACTTTCTTTCTTAAATATTTGTTACCACAGAACATAATACCAGATGTCTTTATTGAATGTAAATATGCAAAATATGTCAACTTACTGATTTGTCTCTCCCCAAGATTTGCAATGATCCTGAGTGCAACTGTGGCTGAACTGTTTTAGGTGTTCCAAAAAGTGTTTTTTCCAATTTAAATTCTCATGGCCATGTGTAAATAAATTAATAGAAAGAGTAAACAAAGAGATGGATACTGTGTGCAAAAGTTTCTGTATGTGAACTTAATAAATGTAAGCATGTTAGACAGATCCATGCACACCAGCCATGGCCTTCATTTAAATCACAGTGGGAAACAATTTTTGGTTGAAGAAATCTGTCGTCTAGCAAATTGGAATCACAATAGGCCTAATATAGGAGCAGTCCAAAGTACTTTGGACAAATGGGTCATAAAGAAAGATGTGATGTTTCCAGAATGAGATTTTCACTCTGCAGCAGAGTGTGTGCTGATATGAAACTTCCTGGCAGATTAAAACCGAGACTCGAACTTGGGACCTTTACCTTTCGTGGGCAAGTGCTCTACCACTGAGCTATCCAAGCATAACTCACGCCCCATCCTCACAGCTTTACTTCTGCCAGTACCTCATCTCCTACCTTCCAAACTTAACAGAGGCTCTTCTGCGAACCTTTCAGAACTAGCACTCCTGAAAGAAAGGATATTGCAGAGACATCGCTTAGCCACAGCCTGGGGGATGATTTCAGAATGAGATTTTCACTCTGCAGCGGAGTGTGTGCTGATATGAAACTTCATGGCAGTTTAAAACTGTGTGCCGGACTGTGACTCGAACTCGGGACCTTTGCCTTTCGCGGGCAGAAGTGCTAGTTCTGCAAGGTTCGCAGAAGAGTTTCTGTTAAGTTTGGAAGGTAGGAGACGAGGTACTGGCAGAAGTAAAGCTGTGAGGATGGGGCGTGAGTTGTGCTTGGGTAGCTCAGTGGTAGAGCACTTGCCCGTGAAAGGCAAAGGTCCCGAGTTCGAGTCACAGTCCGGCACACAGTTTTAATCTGCCAGGCAGTTTCATAAGATGTGATGTCTTATAAAAAGGGTGAAAGATATTTCTTAGGGAAGTAGACTGTATCACAAAAAAATTTGACACAGAATTAAATTGCAAATATAGACTTAAGAATGTACTCCAGAATGTACAATCATTAAGAAACAAAGTTGATGAAATAAATCTACTCCTCAATAGTGAATGGAAAGATGTTTCAGTGTTATGTTTTTGTGAGCATTGGTTACAAAATGAGTATTTTCAGTACTTAAAAATATTACATTTTAACCTTGCAAACTGCTTTTGTAGAATGGAATCAAAACATGGGGGAACTTGTATATATGTAAAAGAAAATGTAGATTATAAGGGTATAACATCTGTTTGCAAACTTGGTTGTGAAAGAGACTTTGAAATCTCAGCTGTTGAGTTAATGTCTGAAAACACTATTACTTTATGTGTGTATAGATCTCCTGTTAGCGACATAAGTGTTTTTTTCAAAAAAAATGGACCTTGCTTTAGGCAAACTTAGGACAACTGGGAAAACAGTGGTACTATGTGGTGATTTTAATAACTAAAACTAGTGTCCCTCTCCTTGATTAGGTATGTGTAAACATGGACAAGTGTAAATCAGAAAACTTTGTTACCGGCTGTAGTGACCACCTTTCGCAATTACTGACCATACCTGTAAATCACATTTCAACCAGTATAGAAAATGTTATCCATAATAGGATTTATAGTGGAAAAAATATTGAATACTTCCAGTACCTAATCAGTGAACAATCTTGGAGAGAAGTATATGATACCTCTAATACTAACGAAAAGATGGAACATTTTTTGAACATTTTCAAGCATAATTTTGACATAGCTTTTCCGCAAAGGAAAGTTATTTCCAAAAGCACAAATAGATTCAGAAACTGGATTACACCAGGCATCAGAGTATCTTGTAAAAGGAAGCGAGAAATTTTTCTGCAGTCAAAAACTAACAACAGTCCAGTATTTATAAATTATTTCAAAAAATACAAGGTGGTTTTGAAACGCATCATAAAGGAGGCAAAAATTAAGGAAAATGACAAATATATTATCAAGTCATCCAATAAAACTAAGTCCAGGTGGAAAGCTGTGCAGTATCTTACGGGGAAGAAGACAACTCACAAAAATATTGTGATATCACATGATGACAAGAATGTCACTGACCCTAGGGAAGTTGCAAACAGTTTCAATTTTTACTATGCAACTGTTGCTGGGAAATTAGTGAAGGAAAAATTTGGAAATCTACCTAATAAAACATGGAAAGAACTTTCATCTATTGAAATAAATAATATATCCATGTTCCTCAGTCCAGTAAGCCCAACAGAGCTCCTAAATACCATTAATTCACTGAAGCAAATAACCAGAGCCACTTCCTCATCCTCTCAAACCCAGAAACTCTCACAGAAGAACCCTAAAAGTGCCCCACCTGTGACAGGATACTTCCCGGGACTGGATCAGACTGAATGTGGCTCTCCAGCAGGGATACCACTTCCTAAAATCCTGCCCCGAAATGAGATCCATCCTTCATTAAATCTTCCCCACTCCACTAAGAGTGTCTTTCCACCGTCCACCTAACCTTCATAACCTTTTGGTTCATCCCTATGAAATCCCCAGACCACCTTCCCTACCCTCTGGCTCCTACCCTTGTAACCGCCCCCGGTGTAAAACCTGTCCTATGCACCCTCCCACCACCACCTACTCCAGTCCTGTAACCCGGAAGGTGTACACGATCAAAGGAAGAGCCACGTGTGAAAGCACCCACGTGATTTACCAACTGACCTGCCTACACTGTGACGCTTTCTATGTGGGAATGACCAGCAACAAACTGTCCATTCGCATGAATGGACACAGGCAGACAGTGTTTGTTGGTCATGAGGATCACCCTGTGGCTAAACATGCCTTGGTGCATGGCCAGCACATCTTGGCACAGTGTTACACCGTCCGGGTTATCTGGATACTTCCCACCAACACCAACCTATCCAAACTCCGGAGATGGTAACTCGCCCTTCAGTATATCCTCTCTTCTCGATATCCACCAGGCCTTAACCTCCGCTAATTTCAAGTTGCTGCCCCTCATACCTCACCTGTCTTTCAACAACTTCTTTGCCTCTGTACTACCGCCTCGACTGACATCTCATCCCAGACTCTTTGCTTTTACAAATGTCTGCTTGTGTCTGTGTATGTGCAGATGGATATGTGTGTGTGTGTGTGTGCGAGTGTACACCTGTCCTTTTTTCCCGCTAAGGTAAGTCTTTCCGCTCCCAGGATTGGAATTACTCCTTACCCTCTCCCTTAAAACCCACATCCTTTCGTCTTTCCATCTCCTTCCCTCTTTCCTAAAGAAGCAACCGTCAGTTACGAAAGAGAGAAATTCTGTTTGTGTGTTTTATTTATTGTGCCTATCTACCAGCGCTTTCCCGCTTGGTAAGTCTTGGAATCTTTGTTTTTAATATATTTTTACCATGTGGAAGTTTCTTTCTATTTTATTTACATCATCTATATCAACACAGATACTCTGCAAGACAACATACGGTGCATGACAGAGGGTACCCTGTGCCACAATTTGTCATTTCCTTTCCTGTTCCACTCGCAAACAGAGTGAGGAAAAAATGACTGTATGCCTCCATATGAGCCCTAATTTCCCATATCTTATCCTCACGGTCATAATAATCGTTTGGCAGTCATCTTCAAACACCAGTTTTCCAAATTTTCTCAATAATGTTTCTCAAAAAGAACATTGTCTTCTCTCCAGCGATTCCCATTTGAGTTCTCAAAGCATCTTTGTAACACTTACCTGTTATTTGAACCTACTGGTAACAAATCTAGCACCCCACTTCTGAATTGCTTTGGTGTTATCCTTCAATCTGACCTGGTGTGGATCCCAAACACTTGATCAGTACTCAAGATAGGACACACCAGCATCCTAAATGTGGTCTCCTTTACAGGTGAACCACTCTTTCCTGAAATTTGCCTAATAAACTGGAGTCAGCCATTCGCCTACCCTACCGCAGTTCTCACATGGCCGTTCCACCTCATATCACTTTGCAGCATTATTCCTGGATATTTAAATAACTTTACTGTGTCAAGCAGAACACTAGTAATATTGTATCTGAACATTATAGCTTTGCTCTTTCTACTTATCCGCGTTAACTTACGTTTCCATATTTAGGGCTAGCTGCCATTCATCACACAAACTGGAAATTTTGTCTAAGTCATCTTGTGTCTTCCTACAGTCACTCAACTCTAACACCTTACCATACACCATGGCATCATCAGCAAACATCCACAGATTTCTGGGTAACTAGTCAGCTAAATCATTTATGTATATAGAGAATAAGAGCACCCCTATCACACTTCCCTGGGGCACTCTTAATAAATTGTGAATTGTGGTTTATTAGTCTCATAATGTACATAATCTAGATCATTTGATTCAGGTACAGGAGACATGTCAAAATTTTGGTAAAGCTTTACCATATACATACACCACCTGATTTTAACAAATGGTACCATAACAATAATACAATACAAAAATACCCATACAATAAAAAACTAATAATTAATTACAACAAATGATTTTAATAAATGGTATCATAATAATAATACAATTTTGTTACACCTACAATAAAAGACTAACAATTAATTACCCCTTGCTCAAATTATCATGTCATCCTCTATGAATTCTTCTAGTGAAAAGCAGTATTTCTCCCACAGAATCTGCTGTAGCCTTATTTTTAGACTCTGTGGCTTCATATTAAATATATTTTTCCCATTAGCTTGTTACATATTGTCATCACCATATACCGTGGAGTCTGTGCATATAATTTCAAATAGTTTGCGGGTAAAATAAAATTATTTTTATTTCTTGTGTTGTATGTGTGGTTAAAATGATTTTCCTCAAATAATTTTTGTCTGTTGTGTACAAAGATTATAATTCCATAAATATATGTGGAGGGAACTGTTAGGATTTGCAGGTTCCGAAATAATGGGTGACAAGATTCTGTTTGTTGTGCACTACACATGTATCTTATAATTTTCTTTTGCAGTTTTACTGTTCGAGATACACTGCTTGAATTTCCCCAGAAAATGATACCATACCTAATGACAGACTCAAAATAACTATTTATTTAAATAAAATAGAAAGAAACTTCCACATGGGAAAAATACATTAAAAACAAAGATTCCAAGACTTACCAAGCGGGAAAGCGCCGGCAGACAGGCACATGAACAAAACACACAAACACACACACAGAATTACTAGCTTTCGCAACCGATGGTTGCTTCTTCAGGAAGGAGAGGGAAAGACGAAAGGATGTGGGTTTTAAGGGAGAGGGTAAGGAGTCATTCCAATCCCGGGAGTGGAAAGACTTCCCTTAGGGGAAAAAAAGGACAGGTGTACACTCGCGCGCGCACACACACACACACACACACACACACACACACACACACACATATCCATCCGCACATACACAGACACAAGCAGACATATGTCTGCTTGTATATATCTGCTTGTATATGTCTGCTTGTGTCTGTGTGTGTGCGGATGGATATGTGTGTGTGTGTGTGTGTGTGTGTGTGTGTGTGTGTGTGTGTGTGTGTGTGTGTGCGCGCGAGTGTACACCTGTCCTTTTTTTTCCCCTAAGGGAAGTCTTTCCGCTCCCGGGATTGGAATGACTCCTTACCCTCTCCCTTAAAACCCACATCCTTTCGTCTTTCCCTCTCCTTCCTGAAGAAGCAACCATCGGTTGCGAAAGCTAGTAATTCTGTGTGTGTGTTTGTGTGTTTTGTTCATGTGCCTGTCTGCCGGCACTTTCCCGCTTGGTAAGTCTTGGAATCTTTGTTTTTAATGTAACTATTTATTTATTTATTCCATGTGATCTGATGGTACACAGTGTGTTGCAGATGTCGAAAAATATCATTTAACATTGTTAACATATATTAACGTAGGGCTATAGTATTCTAATGTATTATATTGCTCAATGTTTTCAATTTAACACAAACAGCAAGATTACCATTCTAAGTATTCATTTACAGAGTAAAAACCGTGACACAACAAATATGACTTCACGGCTTTGCTAAATTTTATGTTGTCTTTGATGGGCTTAATACTAGTGGGAAGACTGTTGAACAGTTGGAGGCCCATGTGGAAAACTCCCTTTTACACAGTTGAGTGTTTGTATGTATAACATGCAGGCTATATGCTATTTTTTGTGTACTCATGTCAGTAGAGTTTGCTAGTATCTACATAGTAAATGCAAAGCTGCTTAGTTTATTTGATAGGAACTCAATATGTGTACTCCAGTTTAAGTTGTTGTCCACATTTAGTCCTAGGAATTTGACTGTGTTAACTTCTTCCATAGGATGATTGTGATGATGTATTTTAAGATACGCACATTTCAAATGTTTGGTTTAGAAATGTACAATTTATTGTTTCGCAAAGTTTAGTTTTAAGCCATTTAACACCATCAGTTTTCTAGAGTACCCATTGTGCTCACAATGGAGCTCTGAATTTTTTCTGCATCATCTTCAATTAAAACAGAAGTGTCATCCACAAACAGAACTGACGGGGTCATTTACATAGAATAGGAACAGGATTGGCCCCAAAATGGAGCCTTGAGGCACACCTTGCGATACTGTACTCCATTTACAATAATAATTCACTGCATTTGATGTGACACTTACCCTTTGCTTTCTGTTGTGCAAGTATGACGTGAGCCATTTCAGAGTTTTTTCCTTAATCCCATATTTGTTTAATTTGTAGATAAGCAAGTCACGGTTCACTGAGTCAAATGCTTTTGAAAGATTGCAGAAGATACCTGTGACTTTGCTCCTCTGATCCAATGATTTGCATATCTTCTCAATAAAGTTATTTACTGCATCCAGTGTGTTTTTTCCTTGTTGGAATCCAAATTGGTTACTTACAAAAATATCATTTTTTACAATAAAATTTTTGATCTGATTTGCAGATACTTTCTCTAAAACTTTTGAGAACAGAAATAGGGCAATAGTTTCTCATATCTTCCCCCAACCCTTTCTTGAACAGAGGTCTCACTTCGGCATATTTTAACACATCAGGAAAGCACCCCTATTCAAAAGATTGGTTGATTATTTTAGCTAGCAGGGGTGCTATTATGTCACATACTGCTTTAATCACTTTACTTGGTGTCCCATCCCACCCAGCAGAATTTTTATTTTTTAATGACAATATAACATTTTTCACATCCTTTATTGTGACTTTTTTAAAATCTGTGAGATACTCAGCTTTTTGGTCGAGTCCAAAGGAATTTACTTTACTCTGATATTCTGCTACATCAACTTCTGACTACATTTATGAAGAATTCATTTACACTCTGATATTTGAGCTGGGTTTATAACAACATTATCATCTACTTTAATCTTAGTTACTTCATTACTACTGACTTTAACACCTAACTCTGATTGGACAACAGACCACACTGCCTTTGTCGTACTATTATGTTGTAAAATAAACTTATTGATTGCCATTTGTTTTGCTGCCTTTACAACTTTTTTGAATATGGCTTTATAATGTTTCACATACACAGCAAAATGTCTGTTTTTGTTATATTTCAGTTAATTATGAAGTTGCCTCTTTCTGGCACTAGAAATTTTTAAACCCTGAGTTATCCATTTAATCTTCCTAGTCATTTTGTTACATTTGGTTTTAAGTGGAAAAGTTTCATTAAATATTTCAAGAAAGCTACCGAGAAATATGTTAAAATTAGTACTACTTGAGATACAGGTGTCATAAGGCCATTCAACCTCTCTTAACTTATTGGTAAATATAGTTAGGTTTTTTCATTGAAGTTCCTTTTCATGTGGCTTTTCTTACATGAAATTTCTTTATAGAGTTTTGGTAGTTCAATGAATAATGTGGTCAGAGATTCCTAAATCTAAGCAAAATTTATTAACATCTTCAAACACATAATTTGTTAAAATATTATCAATACAGGTCACTGACTGTGCATTTATTCTAGTGTGTTGCATGAAGTTTGCTTTGAAGCCAAAGTTTTTTATTAAGTCGTTGAATTTGGACACATCATTGCTGTCAGCTATGAAATTAATATTGAAATCAGAAGCTATTATAATATTTTTCCTTTTTTCTTTATTAAGATTTTCAAGAAGGCACTTAAATTTGAGCAGGAAAGCTTCAATTGTAGTTTTGTCTGGTACTCTGTAAATAGAAACTACTAAGACATTTGGGTCCCTTAACTCAATGCAACAGCTTTCAAATATACATTCTTCATTCAAATGATTAAAATCATTCTTTACTTCATATTTCATGTCGGAATGAGTAAGTTTGCAAGAACCTCCATGTCATTTCTCTCATCTACAAAAACTGTTAGCTAATTCGAAATGTAATATTACCACATGTAAGCCAATGTTCATTGAGACAGATAACTGTAATATTTTTAAATTCTGAAAGAATAATTTGTAAGTCATCAAGCTTATGATTTTTGTTTGAAAAGTTGGCACTGAGACCATTTATATTCAAGTGCATTATGCATGGACATTCTTTTTTATTTATGGGTTCAGGCATAAGCCTACTTTTTCTTGGGTACTGTTTTGGTCTCGCCGTTTTTGTCAGCAAACACTGTTTCCCATCCCCATCATTACTTACAAGTTTCCCTTATTATTCAGAATTTTACATGTATCAGCAAACATTTTACTGAGAATTCTGGATCCTAGCCTATTTAAATGAAGACCATCTTTACCCAAGCATTTATTGTTTAAGAACTTGTTCAGCTTTACAAACACAGCTCCTAGATTGTTACAGATTTCGTTTTTTTCACGGTTTATTCTGTCTATGTATTGATCACTGATGGATCGTTTGTGTACAATACCACTCACTAAAATTCTAGATGTTTTGTAGAGATTACCGGCTGATTGAATTAAGTTTTTTATTTCACTTACAATTTCCTCTTCAGTGTTGCTTCTATGAGAATTTGTACCTATGTGATTGTAGACTCCTTTATAATTCTTCCGAGAAGCCTCTGCTGAACCATTTTGCGACCTATGTATGTTGCTGAAGTGTTTGTTCAAGTGGTGAGTCTCGATTCCTGGACGAACGCCTACTGTGGATTTTGGCACTACCACATTTTTGAGCAGAGAATCAATCGCCAATAAAAAGGAAGTAATTTGTTTTGTTTTGTTTTTCGTTGCTCAGGTGCTTCAAATTCTTTTTACTGTATGTTATACTTGTCCACTTATATTTGTTTTCGGTTTTTGAGACTTTCGGATGGGTTTCTTCCGTAGGTGCAGCAGAATCGTCATTTAAGCGAACAGATGCATCATTCCGCCTGTTTTTGATATTTTCATCTATCTCCTCAACTCTTTTGCAAAAACATTTTTGCTTCAGATCACTATTTTCTTGCTTCTGCACTGTTAATTCTGCTTTTAAAGTGTCAATGTCGCTACACAGTAATTTAATAATTTCTTCCTGTGAGCTAACTGTGGATACCCTTGTCTCTGATGAACACTTGCCATCGAGGACAGCATACTGGGTTCTACTATTTAGGGAGACTTTGAGCCACTCACATATCTGTGAACTTAATCCATATGCTTGTACCATCATTAACAGCCTGCAATGGGGAACCTTGTCAAATGCTTTTGTGAAATCTAGAAATATGGAATGTGCCTGTTGTCCTTTCAAAGTTCTGAGTATACCATGATAGAAAAGGGCAAGCTGAGGTTTCACATGAACAATGCTTTCTAAAACTATGCTGATTCATGCACATAAACTTCTCAGTCTTAAGAAAGTTTGTTATATTCAAACTGAGAATATGTTCAAGGATTCTGCAGCAAAGAGAATCTAGAGACATTGTTCTGTAATTTTGCGAGTCTGTACCCTTACTTTTCTTATACACTGGAGTCACCTGCACGTTTGGCCAGTCACTTATGACTTCATGCTGGGTAAGAGATTCACAGTAAATTCAAGCAAGTTGAGGGACCAATGTTGTAGAGTACTCTTTGTAAATCAAACTGGAATCCCATCAGGATGTGGTGATTCATTTGCTTTCACATTTTTCAGTTGTTTCTCTATGCCGGATATGCTTATTACTATGTTTTCCATATGGCAGTCCATCCAATAACCAAATGAAAGTTTGTTTGTACAATTATCCTGTGTGGGTGATTTCTTGAATGTGAAATTTAAAACTTCAGCTTTCATTTTGCTATTTTCAACTGCCACACCAGTCCGATGAGCAAGGGGCTGAATGGAAGCCTTAGACCCACTTAGCAATTTTACATATGACCAGAATTTTCTTGGATTCTCTGCCAGATCTTTTGCTAAGGTGTGACAGTGGTAGTTGTTGTATGCTTCAGACATAGACCTTTTCACAAATGCACATTTATTTATTTTATTTATTTGAGAAACTTATACCATAGATCCAGTTTGGCTTGATTATGCATGGATGTGGGACAAGTCAAAGCAGATACAATATAGATATAACACAATACAATATGTAGTGGTATATTACACATGGTAGATGAATGATTCAAAACTGATATAACACAATAATATAATAGAGATAATAAACAATACAATACAAAACTACAATAGTGATAAAAAACAATACAGATACAATGACAAAAGAAATAATCTGAATTACTACTCAAATTATTTACCTCTGCTGAAGAATTCATCTAAAGAGTAGAAACATTTTTCCTGTAGGAATTCCTTTAGATTTTTTTGAATAGTGTTTTATTTTCTTTTAGACACTTTATATTACTCAGGAGTGTGTTAAAGATTTTTGTACTTGTGTACTTTACCCCTTTTTGAACCAGAGACAAATTTTTCCATTCACTGTGCATAACATTTCCATCTTATGGTATAATGATGGTATGCCTCATTTGTTTCATATTCAGAGGAATTGAGAAGTGTGAAAGCCATGGGTGAGAGGAGATATTGTGAGGTAGTGGTTAATATACTTAACTATTTAAAAAGATTGCGACATGATGTTCTTGGAGGAACACTACATATAATTCAGACTACTTTTTTCTGGCTTACAATTTTTTTTAAAGTGGTGAGTTGCCCCAAAAGATTATTCCATAGCACATCAATGAATGAAGGTAGCCAAAATATGCAGACTTCGATACGTTGATGTCTCCAATTTTGGACATTATTCAGATGGCAAATGTTGCTGAGCAAAGCTTTTTTAGTGTTTGCTGTATGTGCAATTCCCAGTTGAGCTGGTTATCTATGTGAGCTCCTAGGAACTTTGTGCACTGAATGCTCTGTAACTGTTGGCTCTCATGTGCAATGTTAATCTCTTCTGGGCTTATGTAACTGGATTGGAACTGCATGTACTTTGTTTTACTGAGGTTTATTGCTAGAGAATATGTTATGAACCAGTTCAGAGCATTTGCAAGTGCTTGGTTGGCATTTGACTAAGTCAGTGGAGGTTTTGCTGGCTGTCACTATACTTGTGTCATCTGCAAACATGGTGTTATTTCTAGCACTGCTTGAGGACATGGGTAGGTCATTAATATATATAATAAATAGGAGGGGACCAAGGACTGACCCTTGTGGAACTCCATGACGTACTGGTCCCCAGTCAGACTCTACCTCTCCTACTTGTAGATTGTCAACATCTAATACAATTTTTTGTTGTCTGTCTTCTAGATAAGATCTGAGCTAGTTACCCGTTTGTTCACAGATTCCATATAGGGCTGCTTTTCCTAAAAGTATTCTGTGATTGACGCAGTCAAAAGCCTTAGTTAGGTCACAGAATATGCCAACAGGTAATTTTTTCTCGTCAAGGCATTCTAAATAATTATTTGTAAGTGTGTAAATAGCTTTGGTTGTAGATTTATCTGATCTGAAACCAAATTACTGTTTACTAATTAGTGCAAATTTTTCAAGGTGATTGACAATCCTGATACATATTAATTTTCCAAAGACTTTAGAAAACGTTGTTACAAGAGAATTAGGATGATAGTTGGAAACATCTGTGGGATCACCTTTTTTGTAGAGGGGCTTCACAGTAACATACTTCATTCTGTTAGGGAAGATATATTGATTTAGAGAGGCATTGAAAATATGAGTGAGAACTTTAGAGAGCTGGTTACAGCTGGCTTTTAGCAGTTTGTTGGAAATATTGTCTACACCTGATGAATTTTTACTTTTTAGAGAAACTATGATTTTCTTACTTTTTGCACATTATGGGGGTCATACGTATCATGTCTACAGAGTTAGAGAAAAGTTCTTTCAGAGTTTTTATTGCCTTTTCTGAAGAGCCTTTGCATGCTGTTTTCTCAGTAACAGTCAAAAATTGCTCATTAAAGATTTTATCTAGAATATATTAATTTTTAAATAGCTTACCTTCATTGTTAAGAGCAATATTTTCGGTCTTGTTGGGGTAATTTGTACCAGTCTCATTTTGTATCACTTCCCATATAGTTTTGATTTTATTATTGTAGTTATTAATTTTTGAGCACAGATATGTGCTTTTTGATTTCTGAATGACTTTGTTCAATATTTTACGGTATTTTTTATAGTTATTTAGAAGGTTAGAGTCATCTGTTTTTGTTTTTTTTTTTTGTTTTTTTTTTTTTTTTTTTTTTTTTTAGGCAATGTACAACTCTATCTTTCTTTTGAATAAAATCCTAATTCCAGTGGTAATCCTAGCTTGTTGGTGGATTTTTTTTTTCAAGTATTACAGCCACTTCATTACTGAAAAGGATGTATTTGGAATTGGCATTTTCTACATTATATACTGGGCCCCAGTCTATGTTTTGGAGATGTGATTTAAGCACCGAAGCTGAAATCGTTATAGGTACAGAAAGCTGGCTGAAGCCAGAGATAAATTCTGCTGAAATTTTTACAAAGGTACAGAAGGTGTTTAGAAAGGATAGATTGCATGCAACCGGTGGTGGAGTGTTTGTCGCTGTTAGTAGTAGTTTATCCTGTAGTGAAGTAAAAGTGGATAGTTCTTGTGAATTATTATGGGTAGAGGTTACACTCAGCAACTGAACTAGGTTAATAATTGGCTCCTTTTACCTACCTCCCGACTGAGCAGCATTAGTGGCAGAACATCTGGGAGAAAATTTGGAATACATTTCACATAAATTTTCTCAGCATGTTATAATCTTAGGTGCAGATTTCAATTTACCAGATATAGACTGGGACACTCAGATGTTTAGGATGGGTGGTATGGACAGAGCATCGAGTGACATTATACTGAGTGCACTATCCGAAAATTACCTTGAGCAATTAAACAGAGAACCGACTCGTAGAGATAACATCTTGGACCTACTGATAACAAACAGACCCGAACTTTTCGACTATGTATGTGCAGAACAGGGAATCAGTGATCATAAGGCCGTTGCAGCATCCCTGAATATGGAAGTTAATAGGAATATAAAAAAAGGGAGGAAGGTTTATCTGTTTAGCAAGAGTAATAGAAGGCAGATTTCAGACTACCTAACAGATCAAAACGAAAATTTCTGTTCTGACACTGACAATGTTGAGTGTTTATGGAAAAAGTTCAAGGCAATCGTAAAATGCATTTTAGACAGGCACATGCTGAGTAAAACTGTGAGGGATGGGAAAAACCCACCGTGGTACAACAACAAAGTTAGGAAAATACTCTGAAAGCAAAGAGAGTTTCACCCCAAGTTTAAATGCAGCCAAAACCTCTCAGACAAACAGCAGCTAAATGATGTCAAAGTTAGCGTAAGGATAGCTATGTGTGAAGCGTTCAGTGAATTCGAAAGTAAAATTCTATGTACCGACTTGACAGAAAATCCTAGGAAGTTCTGGTCTTACGTCAAGTCAGTACGTGGCTCGAAACAGCATATCCAGACACTCCGGGATGATGATGGCATTGAAACAGAGGATGACACGCGTAAAGTTGAAATACTAAATTCCTTTTTCCAAAGCTGTTTCACAGAGGAAGACCACACTGCAGTTCCCTTCTAAATCCTCACACAAACGAGAAAATGGCTGACATTGAAATACGTGTCCAAGGAATAGAAAAGCAACTGGAATCACTCAACAGAGGAAAGTCCACTTGACCTGATGAGATACCAATTCGATTCTACACAGAGTACGCGAAAGAACTTCTTCCTACCTTCTAACTTCTTCATACCTTCTAACAGCCGTCTACCGCAAGTCTCTAGAGGAATGGAAGGTTCCAAATGATTGGAAAAAAGCACAGGTAGTCCCCGTCTTCAAGAAGGGTCGTCGAGCAGATGCACAAAACTATAGACCTATATCTCTGATGTCGATCTGTTGTAGAATTTTAGAACCTGTTTTTTGCTTGAGTATCATGTCGTTTTTGGAAACCCAGAATCTACTCTGTAGGAATCAACATGGATTCTGGAAACAGCGATCGTGTGAGACCCAACTCATTTTATTTGTGCATGAGACCCAGAAAATATTAGATACAGGCTCCCAGGTAGATGCTATTTTTCTTGACTTCCGGATGGCGTTTGATACAGTTCTGCACTGTCGCCTGATAAACAAAGTAAGAGTCTACGGAATATCAGACCAGCTGTGTGGCTGGATTGAAGAGTTTTTAGCAAACAGAACACAGAATGTTGTTATCAATGGAGAGACATCTACAGACGTTAAAGTAACCTCTGGTGTGCCACAGGGGAGTGTTATAGGACCATTGCTTTTCACAATATATATAAATGACCTAGTAGATAGTGTCGGAAGTTCCATGCGGCTTTTCGCAGATGATGCTGTAGTATACAGAGAAGTTGCACCATTAGAAAATTGTAGCGAAATGTAGGAAGGTCTGCAGCGGATAGGCACTTGGTGCAGGGAGTGGCAACTGACCCGTAACATAGACAAATGTAATGTATTGCAAATACATAGAAAGATGGATCCTTTATTGTATGATTATATGATAGTGGAACAAACACTGGTAGCAGTTACTTCTGTAAAATATCTGGGAGTATGTGTGCGGAACAATTTGAAGTGGAATCATCATATAAAATTAACTGTTGATAAAGCGGGTACCAGGTTGAGATTCATTGGGAGAGTCCTTAGAAAATGTAGTCCATCAACAAAGGAGGTGGGTTACAAAACACTCATTCGACCTATACTTGAGTATTGCTCATCAGTGTGGGATCCGTACCAGATCAGGTTGACGGAGGAGATAGAGAAGATCTAAAGAAGAGCGGCGCGTTTCATCACAGGGTTATTTGGTAACCATGATAGCGTTACGGAGATGTTTAACAAACTCAAGTGGCAAACTCTAAAAGAGAGGCGCTCTGCATCGCGGTGTAGCTTGCTCGCCAGGTTTCGAGAGGGTGCGTTTCTGGATGAGGTATCGAGTATATTGCTTCCCCCTACTTATACCTCCCGAGGAGATCACGAATGTCTCGAACCATATGAGACTGGAACAGGAAAGAGAGGTAATGACAGTGGCACGTAAAGTGCCCTCCGCAACACACCGTTGGGTGGCTTGCGGAGTATAAATGTAGATGTAGGTGTAGATGTAAAGATCTCAATACTTTCATCAGTAGATTTCCTAGTAATTTTCCAGTTGGGACCACTATTAATCTCACAAATATTTGAATTTTTAATGGTGAGTCTTTGCCCATCATGGTCAGAGAGACCATTCAGGGCTTGCCTGACAGCTATATCATCAATCTTGGTTATGTCAATAAATACATTATCAATTAATGATTTTGTTCATGAAGTTATTCTGGTGGGAAAATTTACAACAGAAGCAAGATTATATGAGGACATCAAGTTCTCAAGGTCTATTCTGTCTCTGGAGTTCATTAGGAAATTTGTATTGAAGTCTCCAACAACTATGACATCTCTACTGAGTTTAAATATGTACATTAAGAGTGCATCTAACTGTTTCAAAAAATGCTAAATTTACCTGAAGGTGCCCTATATAAAGCTACTACTGCTATATAAGAATTATTTAAAGCCAGCTCTATGCCACACACTTCAAATTGCTGATCTATACAAAAATTCTGCACAATAATTACACTACATGTGATGCTGTTTCTGACATAGATCGCTACTCCACCTTTTTCTATGAATTTTCTACAGGAAGATGTTGCCAAGCAGTAATTATCTATAGCAAGTATTTCAATATCTGACACAACATGGTGCTCACTAAAGCACAGAACATGGGTACAATCTATACCTTGTGGCTCCTGGATATTAATTAAGAGTTCATTAATCTTGTTGCTCAGGCTACATATGTTTTGATGGTAAATAGATTTTGATTTCCAGAACCACTTACACATTTATTGCTAAAAAAGAAATATCAGTTGACAGAGTGGGTTTGATATTTCTCACTATCTGCTTATTCAAGTTGGTCTGTTTCCATGTACTGGGAGGCTGAGAAGAATCTGCTTTTCCTGGTGTTTTCAGCAGGCATTTGTCTAATGTTGTCTGTCTATACCCATTCTTGCAATCTTCATGTGTTGTGGAGCACTCACTCTTCAAATGTGTGTGTTTCGAGTATACATTGTTCCAAGCATTTACAATGATTTCGCAAATAATGGACACTAAGTGACTTTTTCCGTGCTGATTGAGGTGGAGGCCATGAGTGGTGTAAAGTTCTCTACTAAACTTTTGCACATTAACTATTTGTACATTTGCATAACCATTGAAAATTTCTGCATTCTGACTGTTTGTATATGCTAATGCCGTGTTAACACACGAGAATTGAGGCAAGTCATGCCTGTGTGGAATATTGAGAACAATGATATTTGAGTCATTTAGGTAGTTTAGAGCAGATTTTAAGGCATTAACAGCATGCAAACCATTGTTGTGTGCAATGTCATTTGCACCATCACAGATTACAATGAAGTCATTCTTCATTGTCTTTCAAGAAATATTGTTTACAATTGCAAGCAGTTGGCCAAAATTAGTGCCAGGTTTAATAAAACCTGAAGCATTTAACTCACTGTTTACACTTTTTATTTTGTGGGCAAGACCTCTAAGACGACTATCACCCATTAAATATATATTTATTTTTCTTGTTGCATTTGTTGTGTTAGTTAAATTAACTGTCCTCCTGAATGTTGAATTTACCTTGCTTCTGTTTATGAGTGATGGTTTTGGCTGGCGAGGTTCCACATTTTACTTAATAACAGGCTTTTCTTTTAGATGGTGCACCATTTGATCTTTTGTAGATAGGCCTTCCATTTTTTGGAGCATGGCAGGAGAATTTGTTACTCTGTGGTTAGTGCTACCGGCTTGCCCAGAATGTGTTGGAATACTTAAATCTCTACTAACCTTCACTTGTCATCATTTATGTATTCTCTTTTGAATTGAGAGTGCAACAGCCTCTGCTTCCTCAGCACCCACTGAATTTCATTATTAAACCATGGTAGGTCTTTTCCATCCTTTATCCATTTACTAGGCACATAAGTCTCCAGACCATGATTTGCAATGTGCTTAAACTTTGCCCATAATTTCTCTAAATCCATCTTACTGGAACTAAGTGATGCCAATTCACTCTCTAAGTGAGATGTTAATAACTGCTTATCTGCTCTATATGGCAGAAACACCCTCATACCCTCCTTGACTGATTTAATAAATTTTGCATTCATAGTTTATACAATGACATCATGGTCATTAATCCCCATTTCTTTACTAACATTGCTGATAAGGTCTGGCTTATTTGTAGTTACAAGGTCTAAGATACTTTCACTGCATGTGGGCTGCTGAGCTAGCTGCTCAGGAAAATTTTCACATTACTGTTTGTCTCTACGTCCTCCAATGAATCCATAGACATCCCACTCTATACTCAGCAGGCTAAAGTCGCCTCCAACCAGTACTGCATGATCTGGGTATTTACATGCTATTGACAGTAGACTGTCTTTGAAAAAAACTTGATTTTTGTTCTGTCAGGTACAGTTATAAGAAAACAAAACACTTGTGCTTGATAAGCACAAACAAAAAACAAACCCTAAACCTTACAAATGATTATACTGCAAACACAATTGTTTCTTCTCACTGTCATGTTGTGTAACACATTATTCATGAACCAACTAGCCCTCCTCATAATTGGATACACTTTTGAACTGGAATTAGGCATGCTGCTTGGCATATTGTTCAGATAAGATTGTCAAATATTGTACCATCCCTCCACAGTGGCCTCTGTGATGCTTTGTAAGGTACCTGATGGGATAGGATGATTGCAAACTGCTCCTTTTAGCATAGCCCATATATTCTCAATGCAAATTAGAGCTGAAGAACATGGACGCCATTCTATCTGACTGATTCTCTGCTGCCCTAGGAAGGTGTTAATAAGTTTGTGACTTTGAGGCTATGCATTGTTGTCCATCACTGAACATCCTACTCCAGTAGGTTCACCAAATGGAGCTACAGTGCATGCAAGGATGTCTTCCTGATGCTTCACACCAGTCATCCTCCCATGTATTGGCTCAAGGGATGTCCTGCGACCATACACGATTCCACCCCAGTTGATACTGTTAGAGTGCAAACACTGTCCTCTTCGCCTCCACACATGATTATGAGTATTTTCAGTGTGGATACCAATTTGGGTCTCATCAGAAAAGAGCATTCTGTCCCACTGCTGTTTAGACCACAAAGAGTGGGTTTGTGCCCTAGTGGAATGAGCCCCTCTCTGAACCCAATTCACATGAGGACCCTTGAGAAGTCTTCTGGCAGGTAATCCCAGTTTATGGAGACTATTTTATACCATTTGTGTTGACACTTGCATTGCTTTAGCTGTTTGGAACTGCCACCACAGACATAAGGCATTCTGTTGAAGGTTTTTGCTTGCTGTTATATGCAGTTGTCAGTCCAACTAGTCAGCATGTAGCTACCAACGTGATCTGTTATTCCCAGCAAGTGTTTTTACTGATGTGACAAGCCCTTGATTCTAGGGGCCTTAATTTTTACATATGGACATACAGACCATTGCGATAAATGTTATATGGGAACGGCTTCTACTGAATGAAGTATTAATGTAAAGTTATCTGTCCTTCTGAAGAAGATGGGTTTAGACTCACTGAAACTGTGGTCAAGGTTATTTGAAAACAACCTTTTTTGCAGCTGGCTGGCTGTTCTTTATTCCTGCTGATCTGGCTATAAATTATGCTAGTGTCTTACTTGGACAGAAGAATTACTTCGAAGGTAATCAATTAAGCTTAAACCTCAGCAAAATAAGTCTAATGGATTTTTTAATACCACACTAATTAATGGAGTACTACAGAGTGTTGTCTCTGATAGTGGAACAGATATAAAATTGGGTGATACAGCTGCCTTCCTTGGTGTAATGTTAGATTGTCAAGTGGGAACATCACATGATCTTTGGCAAAATTTAAGAAAGTCAGTTTATGCAGTGAGGAATATGTCACAACTTCTGAGCAAATGAGTAAGATCTCCTATGGTTTAGTGTAACCATACCTCACATATGGAACTGAACTGTGGGGGTGTGCTGCTTCCACACATCTAAAGAGAGTACTCATCCTTTCAAAACAGAAAGACAGCAAGGATTCTGTGCCTGCTTAGCTATAATGAAAATCACAATTGGATGTTCAAAAGTAAGAATTTGTTAATGCTCCAATCAAAATACATAACTGTTCAACTAATTTTAAAAAAGAAGCAGTACAATAGTTTTACTAGAGATGCAGACATTTATAATACTAGGAGAGACTGTGAATATCATCTGGAAAGGAATAATACAAAAGGTGCACACCACAGTCTCTCTTAAATGGGTTTCACATTGTATAACAAACTTCTAAATAAATTTATATTCTCACGTGGAAGGTGGTTTGAAATAGCCATGAAGGACTTTCTTAGAAATAAATATTTTTACTGTATTAAAGAATTCCTTGTAGGGGATTAGAAGACTTCCATTTTTACAAATAGTAATAATAAGTGCCAGTAATCCAGACATATGTTTTTTTTTATTATTTGTAATTGTTCCTATAAAGTTATAAGAGGAAGTGTAAACTGTGCCCTCAGTCCAAAACAAACACTTATGCACATATCAAAAAAAGTGTTGCATCACCACAGTTCTAGGAGTTCCTGAGCCTTTACATAAAAATGGAACAGTGATATACAAAAACAACATTTCAGCTCTTGTTATTGCTCATGAAAACAAACAATTGCAAGTTGTACAATAATAATCTAGACTTTCTGAATTTGTGTTCCAGATTGCAGCATACACCATTACCTCTAACACTTGGTAACACATGGCCCAGATTGTCCCACTCCTCAACAGTCATTTGGTGTAAATCTGTCAGATCGGTTGATGGCCCAAAAACCGCCATTTTCAATTTATCCCAGGTATGTTCGATGGAATTCACATCTGGAGAACATACTGGCAATTCTAATCTAGTGATTTCATTGTGATGAAGGAACACATTCACAAGATGTGCATAATGAACACTAGAGTACTTGTCCATTAAGATGAATCTCTTTCCATAATGCTGCTAATATGGTTGCAGTATATGTTAGAGGATGTCATTCCTGTATTGTATAGCTGTTTGATTGCCTTCAATGACCACCATTGGTGTACGTTGGCCCCGGATAATGCCACCCCAAAACATCTGGGAATAATCACCCTGCTGCACTCACAGGACAATGTGAGCAGTATAAATGTTGTTTACACTAGATAACCGTACGTCATGCAGAAGCCTCTGTCAGGAACAGGAATTCTTTCACTAATTTCCCAGCATTTATTTTTTAAAAAATAAAATTTATATATGCAGACTGACATAAAGAATGAAAATTTGTTCCAACGCCAGGATTCAAACCAAGATTTCCTGCCCACTAGGTTGATGCACTGACCACTATGCCACCCGTTTTTTTTGGTCATCAGTTGACTGACTGGTTTGATGCGGCCCACCACGAATTCCTTTCCTGTGCTAACCTCTTCATCTCAGAGTAGCACTTGCAACCTATGTCCTCAATTATTTGCTTGACGTATTCCAATCTCTGTCTTACTCTACAGTTTTTGCCCTCTACAGCCGCCTCTAGTACCATGGAAGTCATTCCCTCATGTCTTAGCAGATGTCCGATCATCCTGTCCCTTCTCCTTATCAGTGTTTCCCACATATTCCTTTCCTCTCCAATTCTGCGTAGAACCTCCTCATTCCTTACCTTATCAGTCCACCTAATTTTCAACATTCGTCTATAGCACCACATCTCAAATGCTTCGATTCTCTTCTGTTCCGGTATGCCCACAGTCCATGTTTCACTACCATACAATGCTGTACTCTAGACGTACATCCTCAGAAATTTCTTCCTCAAATTAAGGCCAGTATTTGATATTAGTAGACTTCTCTTGGCCAGAAATGCCTTTTTTTTGCCATAGTGAGTCTGCTTTTGATGTCCTCCTTGCTCTGTCCGTCATTGGTTATTTTACTGCCTAGGTAGCAGAATTCCTTAACTTCATTGACTTCGTGACCATCAATCCTGATGTTAAGTTTCTCGCTGTTCTCATTTCTACTACTTCTCATTACCTTCGTCTTTCTGCGATTTACTCTCAAACCATACTGTGTACTCATTAGAGTGTTCATTCCGTTCAGCAGATCATTTAATTCTTCTTCACTTTCACTCAGGATAGCAATGTCATCAGCGAATCGTATCATTGATATCCTTTCACCTTGTATTTTAATTCCACTCCTGAACCTTTCTTTTATTTCCATCATTGCTTCCTCGATGTACAGATTGAAGAGTAGGGGTGAAAGGCTACAACCTTGCCTTACACCCTTCTTAATACGAGCACTTTGTTCTTGATTGTCCACTCTTATTATTCCCTCTTGGTTGTTGTACATATTGTATATGACCCGTCTCTCCCTATAGCTTACCCCTACTTTTTCAGAATCTCGAACAGCTTGCACCATTTTATATTGTCGAACACTTTTTATGGTCGACAAATCCTATGAACATGTCTTGATTTTTCTTTAGCCTTGCTTCCATTATTAGCCGTAACGTCAGAATTGCCTCTCTCATGCCTTTACTTTTCCTAAAGCCAAACTGATCGTCACCTAGTGGATTCTCTATTTTCTTTTCCATTCTTCTGTATATTATTCTTGTAAGCAGCTTCAATGCATGAGCTGTTAAGCTGATTGTGCGATAATTCTCGCACTTGTCAGCTCTTGGAATTGTGTGGATGACGCTTTACCGAAAGTCAGATGGTATGTCGCCAGACTCATATTCTACACACCAACATGAATAGTCCCCTACTGATTTTAGGAATTCTGATGGAATGTTATCTATCCCTTCTGTCTTATTTGACCGTAAGTCCTCCAAAGCTCTTTTAAATTCCGATTCTAATACTGGATCCCCTATCTCTTCTAAATCGACTCCTGTTTCTTCTTCTACCACATCAGACAAATCTTCACCCTCATAGAGCCTTTCAATGTATTCCTTCCACCTATCTGCTCTCTCCTCTGCATTTAACAGTGGAATTCCCTTTGTACTCTTAATGTTACCACCGTTGCTTTTAATGTCACCAAAGGTTGTTCTGACTTTCCTGTATGCTGAGTCTGTCCTTCCGACAATCATATCTTTTTCGATGTCTTCACATTCTTCCTGCAGCCATTTTGTCTTAGCTTCCCTGCAGTTCCTATTTATTTCATTCCTCAGTGACTTGTATTTCTGTATTCCTGTTTTTCCCGGAACATGTTTGTACTTCCTCTTTTCATCAATGAACTGAAGTATTTCTTCTGTTACCCATGGTTTCTTCGCAGCTACCTTCTTTGTACCTATGTTTTCCTTCCCAACTTCTGTGATGGCTCTTTTTAGAGACGTCCATTCCTCTTCAACTGTGTTGCCTACTGCGCTATTCCTTATTGCTGTATCTATAGTGTTAGAGAACTTCAAACGTATCTCGTCATTCCTTAGAACTTCCATATCCCACTTCTTAGCGTATTGATTATTCCTGACTAATGTCTTGAACTTCAGCCTACTCTTCATCACTACTATATTGTGATCTGAGCCTATATCTGCTCCTGGGTATCTGATTTCGGAATCTCTGTCTGACCATGATGTAATCTAACTGAAGTCTTCCCGTATCTCCCGGCCTTTTCCAAGTATACCTCCTCCTCTTGTGATTCTTGAACAGGGTATTTGCTATTACTAGCTGAAATTTGTTACAGAACTCAATTAGTCTTTCTCCTCTTTCATTCCTTGTCCCAAGCCCATATTCTCCTGTAACCTTGTCTTCTACTCCTTCCCCTACAACTGCATTCCAGTCACCCATAAGATTTTTGTCCCCCTTTACATACTGCATTACCCTTTCAATATCCTCATACACTTTCTTTATCTCTTCATCTTCAGCTTGCGACATCGGCATGTATACCTGAACTATCGTTGTCGGTGTTGGTCTGCTGTCGATTCTGATTAGAACAACCCGGTCACTGAACTGTGCACAGTAACACACCCTCTGCTCTACCTGCCTATTCATAACGAATCCTACACCTGTTATACCATTTTCTGCTGCTGTTGATATTACCCGATACTCATCTGACCAGAAATCCTTGTCTTCCTTCCACTTCACTTCGCTGACCCCTACTATATTTAGATTGAGCTTTTGCATTTCCCTTTTCAGATTTTCTAGTTTCCCTACCACGTTCAAGCTTCTGACATTCCACGCCCTGACTCGTAGAACATTATCCTTTCGTTGATTATTCAGTCTTTTTCTCGTGGTAACCTCCCCCTTGGCAGTCCCCTCCCGGAGATCCGAATGGGGGACTATTCCAGAATCTTTTGCCAATGGAGATATCATCATGCCACTTCTTCAACTACAGGCCACATGTCCTGTGGATACACGTTATGTGTCTTTAATGCAGTGATTTCCATTACCTTCTGCATCCTCATGTCGTTGATCATTGCTGATTCTTCCACCTTTAGGGGCAATTTCCCACCCTTAGGACAAGAGAGTGCCCTGAACCTCTATCCACTCCTCCGCCCTCTTTGACAATGCCGTTGGCAGAATGAGGCTGACTTCTTATGCCGGAAGTCTTCGGCCGCCAATGCTGATTATTTATCAAAATTTAGGCAGTGGCGGGGATCGAACCCAGGACTGAAGACGTTTTGATTATGAATCAAAGACCCTACCCCTAGACCATCCTAGATAGCAATTTGTACAGCTGCATGGACAACCCTAGCACGCTTCCCTCCTCAGTCCAAATTCCCATTCACACCTCAGCCCACTTGGTATTCCCTTAAACTTTAACAGCATTGAAGAGGCACTCCAACTGTATTGGTATAGCAACTCAGTGCCTCTGGGTCCACACAGTTTGATCTGATTCAAAAGCACCTACACCTGTGCTTCATACAGGCTCGCCTGTTTCGTTCAATGCGGCTGGAGTGTTTCTGAAATGCTGTTTGAGTGGAAATACCAAGTGGGCTGAGGTGCGAATGGGAATTTGTGTTGTGGAAAGCTACTGTGCCAGGGTGGTGTAGGCATTAGTGAGCAGGAGACTCAGGTTCAAATACCAGCCTTGTTACAGTTTTTAATGTGTCACTTCAGTCTGTGTAGATACATATTGATATCTGAGACTTGAAACAGTCTCTGGAACCATATAGTTTCATTTGAAACAAAAGTTAGTTCCAGCTGAATTGTGATTTGTGCTACCACAATACAAGAACCAAAACTAGTTTCTATACAGTTTCTATACAGCCCTTGGCTGTGTACAGAATATAGGTTGACTATTACATAGAAGATAACAGCAACCAGACACTTTTTATAACGCTATTTATTTATGCAAACAGTGCCGTTACTGGTTTCAAACCGACAAGTTCAGATGGGTAGTTCACGTCTTACATTATGTACTCTTGTGATAACATAATCAACAAGCTCCTATCTATTGCAAAGCATGAAATTTGGAGCAAAGTATCTAACAATGGCAGAAGTGGAGAGGATGTATAATACAGATATGTGTTAACATGTAACAAATTTAAATGTTGCCAAGTCTTTTAGGAAACACATTTGTTTGGAGTGTAGCCTTATACTGAATTCAGCTAAGTAGAGAATAGAAGCTTTGGATATGTGGTGCTACAGTAGATAGCAGAAGATAAGATGGGCACATCAGATACCTAAGAAGTAAGTTCTGTATCAATTTCAGGAAAACAAGAAGTTTACCACACAACTTGACTAAAAGAAGAGATATGGTCATAGGTCACATCCTGGGCATCAAGAAACAGTTAATTTTATATTGGTAAGAATTATGAGAGGTATGGGCGATAAAAGTTGTGGGGGGAAACCGAGATTCGACTACATTGCAGGTCAGTCCTCATGTTACTATCCTAATGATCATTCTGTTTAATCACAGTGATGTCAATTTTGTGCTGGTGGTGAAGTCATAGCCTGTTATCCAGTGAAAGAAATAGGAGATACAATTATCAAACCAGACATTAGTTCATCAGAGTTACTCTCTCAAAATTGGGGTAGAAAGTCACTAAACACAAGCATGCTAACCTTCACTGAAGTATCTCCTAGATTTGTACAATGGGTCATAAAACAACTGAAATCATCTGATAGCTTAGATATATATATGACAATTCATGCAACCAGCTAAAAAAAAGTGTGTGGTTGCATTATGTACCCTTTAACCCATTGCATAAACAAATGCTTACTTGAGGGATATTTTCCTGATGAATTAAAACTGTCTAGGATCGTCTCAGTATACAAAAATGGAGACTAAGACTCTCCATCTAGTTACAGGCCTATGTCAATAGTACACCCATATTCTCCAAGGTAATAGAATGCATCATGTACCAACAATTATCATCTCACTTTGAGAACCTAGGAATAATTAATGTTACACAATATGGGTTTAGGAAGAATCTGTCGACCATTGATGCAATTGACAGGGTAGTCATTTACATCCTCAAAGTTTTTGAGGACAAAGGCTTTGCTCAGGTCTTGACTGTGCTGAGTGCACACCGCTACTAGAGAAACTAGAATTCTACGGCATCAGAGGTAACAGTCTCAGACTTTTAAAAGCTTATCTCAATAACTATAAACAGATAGTTTGTGTCAGTAAGGAAATGTCAAACATAGAAAATGTTAAAGTAGGTGTGCAAGGTTTGCAGGAGAACTTCTGTAAAGTTTAGAAGGTAGGAGGTGAGGTACTGGCAGAAGTAAAGCTGTGAGTACTGGGCGTGAGTCGTGCTTCGGGAGCTCAGTTGGTAGAGCACTTGCCTGCAAAAGGCAAAGGTCCCGAGTTCGAGTCTCGGTCGGGCACACAGTTTTAATCTGCCAGGAAGTTTCATATCAGCGCACACTCCACTGCAGAGTGAAAATCTCATTCTGGAAACATCCCCCAGGCTGTGGCTAGGCCATGTCTCCGCAATATCCTTTCTTTCAGGAGTGCTAGTTCTGCAAGGTTTGCAGGAGAGCTTCTGTAAAGTTTGGAAGGTAGGAGACGAGGTACTGGCAGAAGTAAAGCTGTGAGTAGCGGGCGTGAATCGTGCTTCGGTAGCTCAGTTGGTAGAGTACTTGCCCGCGAAAGGCAAAGGTTCCGAGTTCGAGTCTCGGTCGGGCACACAGTTTTAATCTGCCAGGAAGTTTCAATGATGTGGCTTAGTAAAGGCTCTTCTTTTGTCAAGGAAGTTTGTCAACTCTTTTGCTTTGTAAGCTCTTTGGAATGTTGTGAGTGCCGCAGAAAGTTGGGAATAGTGGGCATGCCTCTGATGGTAGTGGACTTTTTCTAAGTTTGTCAAGAACAATGTAATTAGTGTTTGTTTTTAATGTGGAAAATGTAAAAATGGTGTGATACTGAAAATGTTGCAAAGAACAAAATTCAAGAAATATACAGGCAAATCTTCATCAGTTATTCAGTCATCAGCAACCCACAATGTTTAATCAAAATTTCAGCTGAAATGATATACCCTTAGACACAAAAATTGAAGCCAATAAGAAGAGAAAATGAAGATAAGTAAAAAGGTTTTCTGTTGTATATCGTATGCCTCTCGAAGCTTTGGAAAATATTAGGCTTAATATGCTGCTTTGGCCCTATACTGGGATAGCAGATGAAGTGGGTAGTACCATTACAAGAGAGATGAATAAAGCAGGTTGTCATATGGGGGAGGGAATTGCGAGTCAACTGATACCTGAATAATTTGCTAGATAGCTGAATACTATTATGCACCTGTTTCAAGGAATTACTATTCTATTGCTCAAGGATTTCAGATAGGTGGTGGATTTTTTATGGCTTACCATGTGTTTCAAGTTTCAAGCTGATGCACTTTGAAATTCACATCAGATGATCCTTCAGCTATCTTAGCCTCTGACTCATGGCTCACTGAGGGCAAGTGACCAGGGAATGTTGCAGCATGTAAGAAAAGCGTCATTCAGGGAAGATTGACATCAAGGCTTTGGCATGAGCTTGGGAATAAGTATTTTTTTGTATGTTCTGTTATGGTGGGCTGTTTGTGGGGGAGTGTGGGTGTTCCAGATTTTTCATAATGAATGGAGCTGGTTGTAATTAAATGTTTATTGGTTAATTTACTTTTATGTTGTGACTTTATTCAGTGAATTGGGTTGGTTCTAAATTGTGCTTACATGAATTTCTCATCTAAATGTTGTGCTGTTTTGTACTGATAAGGAATTTCATTTGTGTTCTTGTCAGTGGGTGCAGGGGGTCAACAGTGCCGTGGTGCTAGTTACGGCATTTGAGGTGAGTCACTAGGGGGCTACTGAAGCTAAGGAACTATTAGACGTACTTGTTGATTTCCAGACATCTTAACCACAAAATTTAGTGTTATGAATAGGATTAAATACATGATGACCTCTACGTATGCTCTCACCTTCCAAAACGAAAGCCTAGTGGCAACTCTGTATGTCACTCGAGCTTACATTCATTCTAAAACATACAGTAGCAGCTTGTGCTATCACATTGTAAGAAATGCTACAAATTTAAATTGTGATTGATTCCACTTATGTTTGCATGTGGTGGATGTTATCAGTTTGGGTAAATGTAACACAGGACATGTGCATGGTAGCTTTTGTATTTCATAACTAACCTTTGGACATGTATTGAGTCCAAGCTGCTGAGCAAACTTTCTTAGGGTTTGTCTCCATATTTCATTGTGCTTAATAAGACCAAGTAGAACACATGTTCTTATATCATTTTGGAGTACAAAGTGCTTTCGATTTTTGGTAGTCGTGGTCTTAAGCTACATAGTAATGGTCTTATGCTACATAATAAAGTAGCTTCCTCATATTGGGCAGACTGGTTAGGACACCTTGTCGGTCAGAAAATTTTATATGTATCTTCAGTTGTAAAGCTCCTGTGTATTGTGAATCACATTTTGGAGTCAGTATAGTGCCTATAGTGCATTATGCTGTGGGTTGAACACCCATTTCATTAAGTAGCTTAATTCACTAACAGCAGTTTCTGCAGAAAGGCTGTTATATGGCAACTTTTTCTTCCACTGTGGCCAACCAAATAAATACAAACCTTACTGCACAATTGGTCATTACTGTCCTGAAATTCTCATTGTTATTAAAGCTTATGTAGACAGTTGTTCCTAAGTTAACCCTTTTTAAGTAATTGTAATACATTTCTTATTGTCAGAAACATTTCAAACAGAGGCCCTCTGGAAGCACAGTGGAATTTTTTAAAAAGAGATTGAGTATTTCAAGGTTCAAATTATTTGTAGCAGTATATGCTCAACCGAATTCAGTATCCAAATTTTTTTTAATATTTACATCTTCTTTCTACTCTGTCTTGGTTTAAGATTTTAAGGTGTTGTAGCTTTGGGTAAAAAAAAGGAGTTTGCTGGGCTCTGTTTATATTTGAAATGTAATTTTAATTTTTGGTCTGTTGCAGTGATTTGATTGTAACTGCTCCTCTACCCATGCCTGTGGGTCCCGTCAAGTGATCCTGTTATGGTGACTGTTTCCTATCTTCTGCTGTTACTGTCATTTCAATATTCTCCTTCATCTATATCCTTTTCACTCCTGATAACTCTAGTCATAGACTCAAATGTACTAAAATGATTCGTATAATTTCATATGCCATTCATTATTATCATCATTATCATTATTATTGTTGTTATGGTTATTGTTAGTTTTAACTATTACTATTATTACTATTATCATTGTTAATATTATTATTACTATTAATATTATGAATATATTGTGAAATCTTTTGTATGCATTGTTCTTGGTCAGATGTAAGAGGTGGCCTTAAGGCCCTAAACTGGGTAAATGTGCAACAAATAAATCAAATTGAATAAACAACCAAGTTAGTAGCATTACAATTTCCCTAGCTGGGTAGACCCTTGACACTAACAAAGAGAGTTTTAAACAGTTCAAAAAATGGTTCAAATGGCTCTGAGCACTATGGGACTTAACATCAGTCCCCTATAACTTAGAACTACTTTAACCTAACTAACATAAGGACTGCACACAACACCCAGTCATCACAAGGCAGAGAAAATCCCAGACCCCATCAGGAATCGAACCTGGGAACCCGGGCGCGGGAAGCGAGAATGCTACCGCACGACCACGAACTGCGAACAGTTCCAGAAATGTTTGGACAGAAAACATTGGCTTGCTCAGCATGGTCATACACAAGAAGGGTGGGAAGCCATCAGCTCTACTCCTTTGAGGAAAGAGATCTTCAGAAAGCAATATTGAATCCTGTTGTGAGGTGTCAAAACTATTTCTCCATGTTGTTGTTGTTGTTGTTGTTGTTGTTGTTGTGGTCTTCAGTCCTGAGACTGGTTTGATGCAGCTCTCCATGCTACTCTATCCTGTGCAAGCTTCTTCATCTCCCAGTACTTGTTGCAACCTAAATCCTTCTGAATTTGCTTAGTGTATTCATCTCTTGGTCTCCCTCTACGATTTTTACCCTCCACGCTGCCCTCCAATGCTAAATTTGTGATCACTTGATGGCTTAAAACATGTCCTACCAACCGGTCCCTTCTTTTTGTCAAGTTGTGCCACAAACTCCTCTTCTCCCCAATCCTATTCAATACCTCCTCATTAGTTATGTGATCTACCCATCTAATCTTCAGCATTCTTCTGTAGCACCACATTTCATAAGCTTCTATTCTCTTCTTGTCCAAACTAGTTATTGTCCATGTTTCACTTCCATACATGGCTACACTCCATACAAATACATTCAGAAACGACTTCCTGACCATTAAATCTATACTCGATGTTAACAAATTTCTCTTCTTCAGAAACGCTTACCTTGCCATTGCCAGTCTACATTTTATATCCTCTCTACTTTGACCATCATCACTTATTTTACTCCCTAAATAACAAAACTCCTTTGCTACTTTAAGTGTCTCATTTCCTAATCTAATTCCCTCAGCATCACCCGATTTAATTTGACTACATTCCATTATCCTCGTTTTGCTTTTGTTGATGTTTATCTTATGTCCTTCTTTTAAGACACTGTCCATTCCATTCAACTGCTCTTCCAAGTCCTTTGCTGTCTCTGACAGAATTACAATGTCATCAGCGAACCTCAAAGTTTTTATTTCTTATCCGTGAATTTTAATACCTACTCCAAATTTTTCTTTTGTTTCCTTTACTGCTTGCTCAATATACAGATTGAATAACATCGGGGAGAGGCTACAACCCTGTCTCACTCCCTTCCCAACCACTGCTTCCCCTTCATGTCCCTCGACTCTTATTACTGCCATCTGGTTTCTGTACAAATTGTAAATAGCCTTTCGCTCTATGTATTTTACCCCTGCCACCTTTAGAATTTGAAAGAGAGTATTCCAGTCAACATTGTCAAAAGCTTTCTCTAAGTCTACAAATGATAGAAACGTAGGTTTGCCTTTTCTTAATCTTTCTTCTAAGATACGTCGTACGGTTAGTTTTGCCTCACGTGTTCCAACATTTCTGCGGAATCCAAACTGATCTTCCGCAAGGTCTGCTTCTACCAGTTTTTCAATTAGTCTGTAAAGAATTCGTGTTAGTATTTTGCAGCTGTGACTTATTAAACTGATAGTTCGGTAATTTTCACATCTGTCAACACCTGCTTTCTTTGGGATTGGAATTATTATATTCTTCTTGAAGTCTGAGGGTATTTCACCTGTCTCATAAATCTTGCTCACCAGATGGTAGAGTTTTGTCATGACTGGTTCTCCCAAGGCCGTCAGTAGTTCCAATGGAATGTTGTCTACTGCCAGGGCCTTGTTTTGACTCAGGTCTTTCAGTGCTCTGTCAAACTCTTCCCGCAGGACTGTATCTCCCATTTCATCTTCATCTGCATCCTCTTCCATTTCCAGGACATCGCCCTTGTATAAACCTTCTATATACTCCTTCCACCTTTCCGCCTTCCCTTCTTTCCTTAGAACTGGGTTTTTATCTGAGCTCTTGATATTCATGCAAGTGGCTCTCTTTTCTCCAAAGGTCTCTTTAATTTTCCTGTAGGCAGTATCTATTTTCCCCCTAGTGAGATAAGCCTCTACATCCCTACATTTGTCCTCTAGCCATCCCTGCTTAGCCATTTTGCACTTCCTGTCGATCTCATTTTTGAAACGTTTCTATTCCTTTTTGCCTGCTTCATTTACAGCATTTTTTATATTTTCTCCTTTCATCAATTAAATTCAATATTCCTTCCGTTAAGCATGGATTTCTATTAGCCGTCGTCTTTTTACCTACTTTATCTTCTGCTGCCTTCACTACTTCATCCCTCAGAGCTACCCATTCTTCTTCTACTGTATTTCTTTCCTCCATTCCTGTCAATTGTTCCCTTATGCTCTCCATGAAACTCTCTACAATCTCTGGTTCTTTCAGTTTATCCAGGTCCCACCTCCTTAAATTAGCACCTTTTTGTAGTTTCTTCAGTTTTAATCTACAGTTCATAACCAATAGATTGTGGTCAGAGTCCACATCTGCCCCTGGAAATTTAAAACCTGATTCCTAAATCTCTGTCTTACCATTATATAATCTATCTGATACCTTTTAGTATCTCCAGGTTTCTTCCATGTATACAACCTTCTTTTATGATTCTTGAACCAAGTATTAGCTATGATTAAGTTATGCTCTGTGCAAAATTCTACCAGACGGCTTCCTCTTTCATTTCTTCCCCCCAATCCATATTCCACCTACTATGTTTCCTTCTCTCCCTTTTCCTACTGACGAATTCCAGTCACCCATGACTATTAAATTTTCGTCTCCCTTCACTACCTGAATAATTTCTTTTATCTCATCATAGATTTCCTCAATTTCTTCATCATCTGCAGAGCTAGTTGGCATATAAACTTGTACTACTGTAGTAGGCGTGGGCTTTGTGTCTATCTTGGCCACAATAATGCATTCACTATGCTGTTTGTAGTAGCTTACCCGCACTCCTATTTTTTTATTCATTATTAAACCTACTCCTGCATTACCCCTATTTGATTTTGTATTTATAACCCTGTATTCACCTGACCTAAAGTCTTGTTCCTCCTGCCACCGAACTTCACTAATTCGCAGTATATCTAACTTTAACCTATCCATGTCCCTTTTTAAATTTTCTAACCTACCTGCCCGATTAAGGGATCTGACATTCCATGCTCCGATCCGTAGAACGCCAGTTTTCTTTCTCCTGATAACGACGTCCTCTTGGGTAGTCCCCGCCCGGAGATCCGAATGGGGGACTATTTTACCTCCGGAATATTTTACCCAAGAGGATTACATCATCATTCTCCATTCACTGAGAAAATTATTGTGTCATCCCTGATCCCCACCCCACCAGCTCAAATCCTGGGTAGACTCTTCCAAGTCAGCCAGTTGCAAATAACCCCTCGCAGTTTCTTAAATATTAAGATTGGGTGATTTAGCGTGCAAGTGGAGATGTGATAGTGTGGTCCAGTGTTCCTCAAACCAGCTAGGTACATGCACATATTCCTCTGAAGATGGCTGCTGTCATACTAGAGGCAGTGAGAGTCTACCACTTACAATTAAAGTGTAGAAGAAAGGGCAGCACTTGGTGATGAGACTGTTGAAATAAACACCCTTGTAACCTGAAAGAGTGGGCCTCAGTCCTGGTATGCACACACCCAAAACATCATTAAACCATTGCTGGCTTGATCCACAACCTACACTATTATTACTATTATCATTGTTAGTATTATTATTACTATTATTATGATGAACATAATTTAAAGGTCTCATTGGGCCAATGGTAGAATCGACACATTGTATTATTTGAAAGAAGGTGAAGTTAATACTTGTCAGATGACACTACATCCTCCAGTCAGCTAGGGTGCAGTTTCCATGTTGTCTACCCATTTAAGATGTGCCATTTGCAATGTTCCCCTTTTAGAAATTATGCATGTTCAGATTTGAGCTTGCAGACTTTTTATAAATCTGAACATCTGCAACTGAAATTTAATTATCTTCAAACCATGAGGATATAATTATAATGAGCTTTGTCATCAATACAGTCTTCCTTATTCTGGAATCGAAATTCTTTGATAAAAATCAACTTTTTCTTAAAATGAATACGAAGCAATTCTCCTGTAACAAACTTTGTATATTCTTTGACTGTGTACAGTAACTCTTTGCATTTCAGACATGGCAGGACAGCGAACATTACCAGTACACTCTGTATGTAAGAATGACAGTAAATAACATGTCAGTCAGTTACTGTTGTTTTATCCTGTCAGCATGCGACATCATTATTGAGTGTGCTTTTACTCAGTGGCACACTACTCCAACCTGGGATGACGACTGCACTATGGCTGACTGTCGGAGTGCACTGTGGTCTGACACTGCCCAATTTTGCCATATATAAAATCGTACAAGGTGGTGACTGCACCAATGAACCCATAATGTGCTTAATCCAAAATGTATGGAGGCTGTAATTGAAGTCAGAGATAGTTTTGTGACGTTCTGGGTGTATTTTCCATGCCATGACTGATGCCCATTCATTCAGGTTACCATAGACATTGATCAAGGTGTTTATGTCAACATTCTCAGTCACCCAGTGCTGTCCTTTCTTTTAATCTTAGTGACGAGTATGTTGTTGACTTTCCCTTTTTCCAAGATCGCGACAGCCGTGCCACAGGGCTACATAAGTACAAACTTGATGTGAGGTACACTGAATCAATCCAGCACTTGCCGGCTAAATCAACCAATATTAATGCCTAAGAAACTGTGTGGGACTCTTTGCAACTGGGTGACGTGAAAGAGTGTACCCAGGATCTGAACTGGCGGGTTTGGGATTGGGGGACGACATAATAGTTTTCTTGATGAATGGAGAAATAGTTTTGACATTTCACAACAAGGAGAACACACACAGTCCACCTAGGTATAGCAACACATGGTAATACTGCAATGCATCTGGTGAACTTACAACCCAACCATTTTGTGGCTACTGTACGGCAGCTTGTTTTGAACAGTAGTACAACTGACAACATGACTCATGCAAGTGACATTATTTATATGTACTCGACGATGCTGGTACTGATTCCACATTTAACATTTGACAATGCCACTACGGCTGAAGTACATTAGGACTTTGTTTTTATGAAACAGGTATGCCTCTTCATATTTAAAATGCACAAATGTAAATTTTGTCAGTACTACTTTTCATTATGGTCTATGCATTGTTCTTAAGCTGTACACAGTTTGCAAGTGTATTTTATGTTTTTCCCATTTTTTCTGCAGATCTGATGATGGTCATTAGAGACCGAAACCGGTAATCTGTTAACAAAAAATTTGTGACCACAGATGTAAATTAAAGGAAACTTATTACATATACGGGTCAATGTTGTTTCGCGATGACGTCACAGCTTGTGAAATTCTACCCATGGCTCGATCACGGGCTCATCCCGACACGATAGCTGCTTCTGGCACTTTCCGTATCTCCGTGTCTTACATTTTACTGTGCTGGTTCTATAGAAATGGCTGGCACGTACAGACCACTTTACTGCCTCGGCTTACCTCAGGGTTGGAGCATCACATGACTACCTCATACCAGACATACACCATGTATTCTGCTCCAAATCGCCAGAGTCCTCTTTTAAGGCGTTATGTAACACTTATTTTAGGTGAACTCGTTAGGTAACTCGACACGCACGCTATTCGCTGGTGAGAGGGCTGCCCGGCACTGGCCAGGCCCTGGAGCAAGCCGGCCGAGCGCGCCCTCTGTCCATCGCTGGCGACATTGACGAGGCAGTGGTGGCACTCTGGCGCGCTCCCCGCCACCCGCTGCCTCTGTGCCGCTGCTGCCTCTCAGTCCCTCACTGTGGGCGCCAACTGGCTGCCCTTCTCCAGGCTGCGATGCACCGCCTCTGCCAGCCCGGAGCCATTTGTGGCCACATAATTTGCAGAATTCATTTACGAAACTATTCTCCGGTGTCTGACTTCCAGCTGTAAGTAGAACCTCCCACAACATGTTCTGTACCCAGATGTAGTGAGGTACTGGGTGTAACGCAGCAAAACGAGAAACTGTATTACAAAGTTATCGATGGCAGTGATGATCATCCCGATACACTGGTCGTGTATGGGTTTATAAGTACTTTATTCTTGTGGGATCCTATATCCTCTAATGTCGATATATCGGTTATTCTTCACGACATCTCACCAAAAACATAGTGATCTGCTTCGTAGCACATTATGTAGAGGATGATTCAGAATGAATGGGACAAAAATAAAGTATTCATGTGACTACAGTAATGAGCTTATTTCAGAAACACACGTACACTGAAACATTAACTGTCACATAGACTTTCGATGTGGGCTTCATCTGTGAAACAGCAGATTTCTATATGGTACAGCGTCTCCTGCCAGACACATTCCAATGTAGCCCGATAAGTGGGGTTAACCGCACCAACTATCCAGTGCCTTAGCTGCTGAAAATCGTCCAAAAATGGGGCTATGTAAATCGTGTCCGTCATAAATCTCCAAAAGAAAAAAATCCACTGCAGTGGGGTCAGACGAACTGAGGGGTGGAAGGGGGGAGGGCACATCATTTGACTCAGCACGATCAATGTAGCACTGTTCGTTGAGGTGACTACATACAAAGTTATGCACGTGTGATGGTGATAACTGCTGCAAAGTGAAGTTGGGTACCTCTTCTATCAACTGAGGCAACAACCAGAGACAAACCATATCAAAGTATTTGTGCATGTAACGCCAGAGTCTGAAAGACGAACAAAGAACCAAAGAGTCTGCAGTTGATCATGGTGCAGAAAGCATTAAGTTTCGGAGAATCACATTCATGTTCCACAGAGGTATGTGCGCGTTATGAGCCCCACACTCTCAAACTATGCTTTTTCACTCCGCCAGTTAAGTCAAATGTGGCTTTGTCAGAGCCACAAGTCCATCTGCAAGGTCATCCACCTCCATTCCTACTTGGGATGGTCTCCATTTTGGTTTACCAGCTGGTTTTAGCACCTACAACATTTGAATTTTATTTGCTCTGAACTGCAGACGCTTACGCAGGAGACGGCATACTGTTAATTGCGACACATTCACTTATCTGCTGGCATAGTGCGTAGATTTTCTGAGGCTTCTTTCGCAAATCGTGCAAATATTTTCCACTGCTTCATTCTCGACGGATGGCCATCCTGAGGTTTCCTCCTTGCCTACGCATCCTTTTCCTCGAATTGCCTTGCCCATCTAGCAGTGTTGCGACAGCGTGGTGTCACTTTAACAAATCTCGACCGAAAACATCTTTGAACAGCGATTACTGACGATGCTTTTTTGCATATTCGGTGGCTCAATACGCCTTTTCTGTCGCGCTTGCCGCAATTTTGAATAGATGCGCCAGAGATGAACAATAGGGTCGACTTTCCACCGTTTGATTGTTGCCGGCCTAAAGTGTGGCAGCAAACCTGTGAGTCTATACGTGTATTCCTCAAATAAGGTGATTACTGTAGAAGCAGGTCTACTTTATTTTCCATCCCATTCATTTTGTATCACCCTGTATTATGTTACTGCAACTACCGCCTGTTTAGCTGAGTCCAGAATGCGGGATGTTTCTAAAATGGAGTGTAATTAAAGTATCTGATATGAACAATATTTTCGGTAATAAATAGCACAAGTAGGTGATGCTTTAACAACTGTACTCAATTGAACACGTTATTGACCACATCCGTAAACTGCCAGTAAATGAAATAAATATGTCGTTAGCTCCTAGGAGTGGAAACAGACACCATCATCACTTTATATAGGTCACCAGCAGGTCGTGTTATATGATCAAGTAGGCTTGTTTTTGGCTTTCAGATTACTACAATTTAACGTAAAAAAGGTATGGCACCTGTACCTGTAATTGCATTCCAAAATTGTTTACCTTAGAAATGATAGATAAATATTGTTCATTACTAAATCAAGTTTGAGTACAAGTGTTAGTAGTAGTGCAATGTGGTTTCTGGACATAAATGCTGACTCATTATCTGTCAATACTTTTTTTTTATCTATTGTGTCATATGACAGCTGAGACAACTGCATATGTCATACACTAAAGAGACAAAGAAACTGGTGCACCTGCCCAATATCATGTAGGGCCCTTGCGAGCACGCAGAAGTGGCGCAACACAACGTGGTATGAAATCGACTAATGTCTTAAGTAGTGCTGGAGGGAACTGACACCATGAATCCTGCAGGGCTGTCCATAAATCCGTAAGAGTATGAGGGGGTGGTGATCTGTTCTGAACAGAACGTTACAAGGCACCCCATATATGCTTAATAATGTTCATGTCTGTGGAGTTTGGAGACCAGCAGAAGTGTTTAAACTCAGAAGAGTGTTCAATGAGCCACTCTGTAGCAATTCTGAACGTGTGGGGTGTTGCATTGTCCTGTTGGAATTTCCCAAGTCCATTGGAATGCACAATGGACATGAATGGATGCACATGATCACACAGGATGCTTACGTACGTGTCACCTGTCAGAGTCATATCTAGATGTATCAGCGGTCGCATATCACTCCTACCGCACATGCCTCACACCATTACAGAGCCTCCACCAGCTTGAACAGTCCCTTGCAGACGTGTAGGGCACGGACTCGTGAGGTTGTCTCCACACCAGCACATGTCCATCTGCTTCATGCAATCTGAAATGAGACTTGTACGACCAGGCAACATGTTTCTAGTCATCGACAGTCCAATGTCAATGGTGACAGGCCCAGGTGAGGCGAAAAGCTTTGTGTCGCGTAGTTATCAAGGGTACATGAGTGAGCCTCCTGCTCTGAAAGCCTATTTTGATGATGTGTCATTGAATGGTTCACACTTTGACACTTGTTCATGCCCCAGCATTGAAATAAGCAGCAATTTGTGGAAGTATTGCACTTCTGTCATGTTGAACGATTCTCTTCAGTCGTCATTGGTCCCATACCTGTAGGATCATTTTCCAGCTGCTGTGATGTTGGAGATACCATGTCTTACCGGATTCCTAATATTCACAGTACAGTCGTGAAATAGTAGTATGGGAAAATCCCCACTTCATCTCTACCTCGGAGATGTTGTGTTCCATCCTTCATGCGTCAATTATAACACTACGTTCAAACTCACTTAAATCTTGATAACCTGCCATTATAGCAGCAGTAACTGATCTAACAAGTGCGCCAGACACTGGTCATATATAGGCGTTGCTGACCACACTGCTGTCTTCTGCCTGTTAACATATCTCTGTATTTGGATACGCATGCCTATACCTGTTTCTTTGGCGCTTCAGTGTATCCTGCTGACAGCAGAATCAACACTTCCTTATCTCGAAGGTCATTTCAGTAATCATGACATCATACCATTAGTTGGCTGAAGTCAAGGAGGGGAGGCTTCCCCACGCAGCCCCTTCTCTTACCCCCTGCACTTCTGCAAATTTTGCACGAAATGCCACCACCCTGCATGCCTCGCACCTCCACACCCGTGATGTTACGATACTATAACTAATACGTATGAAGTGGTGGAATTGTTTACAATGATTGTCCAAGCATGTAAGTATTAATCTGCCTATAATCGTCAATATGTTTTGTTACTCAGCAGAGGGTAGATTTTTTTTATATTAATGCATAGCATGAATATTTACAGTGATCAATAAATAGTTCACACACTTGTGAGATAACTGTCAAAGTGTAAGGATGTCAAGGCATATACCAACACTCCTTGCTGTGAGGCAGTGTAAGTATTAACGCCAATGGTGGTGAATAGGGAGAAAAAAGCAAATAAGTTTAATTAATAATGAGCTTTCTGCTTGCAGGTGAGTTGAAGTCATTGCAACAGCAGGCACATGACGTGAACATAATGCTGCTCAACCAAACTTACTGAGGTAAACAATAAACTGCATTTAGGAGGGTTGGGTTGTTTGGGGGAGGAGACCAAATAGCGCGGCCATTGGTCCTGCATTTAGGAAGTGGGGAAGTTGTAGTAATATCTTCTGGCTCCTATCATAGTGACGATTTAAATGCGTACATAAAACTACTTGTAAAAGGATTTGAGCTTCATGCAAACGTTAATACTTTTAAAACAGAGATAAAATCAACAGAAGAAACACATGGTTCAGTAGGATCGCTATTAGGTTTCTCAGGGGGAGACAAGTGCTGGGACAGAATGTTGATAAAATTTACGAGCCGCACCAGTAAAAGCACACACTGCCAATCTGCATAATTGGTGTAAAGTGCAATATAGCGACGAATTCGCACCTTAACGAAATGCTATATACGCGTTCTTTCTTACAATGAAACCTGATTATGAAATTTCAGAGGTTCGCAGTAATCCGATAGATCTCCCTGTCAGTGTTCAGACATTACCCCATCTTGAGCTGAATATCATAGGCCAGAACGCGTATCTAGTCGATTTTTGCAGGTCGAAAATTATGGTACATCTTCATCTGAAGCAAAATTATGAAGTATATATGTGAATGTGATAACACCCAAGAATTACGAGTATCTTAAATCCATTGGATTGAAACCGTGCAATGACATCACTCGAAGTAACGGCTCCAGTTCAATACGATGAATGTATCAATAGCCAGGAATATTATTCCCACAAACTGTTTAACTTAGCGACATTTAATAACAATGATGAGGTATGAATTACTATTGGCCATCAAGATCGACTGACGTTACCAAGCAAGAGCTTCCTGTATTTGGAGGGGGTGTTTACACCAAAGAAAGCTGTAGCGAAACCAGTTAACATTGCGCCCTACGCCAAGTGCAATCCCCTTTCTGTTTCGAGGAATGATATAATAGCTTAATGCAGCTGAAATCGATAGCACCCTAAACGTGGGGATCACACCTACATTCAAGACATACATGTCTGAATAAAACAGCGCAGTATGGTTCATAGACTGATCGACAGATAATTCCTTTAGTGCACGCATTCCACTCAAAATGTTAATGGGTTTCTTTGAAGACAACAGTAGTATTCTGATGAACGCTAAGCAGGTGTTGATTTTAGTTCGAAGTGCTACAGTTACCAACTTGTACATTCTAGGAAAAGGAGAAGAAGTGCGTAAAATTGTGCTGGATAAACTGATATGGAAAATACCTTACATATTGATCAGAAGAGGAGAATCTGAAAGTTTTACTTGCTCTGAATTCAGGGTTGCAAGTGGCCCTGATTTTCCGTTAATGGGAATTGTCTGAATATGTGATTCTTCCACAGTATCTAGCCAAGCACGGGCTCTTAAGACTTCTATCCAGCTTGAAACGCCTCACTTTGTAATTCTAACACAGTAAAGAGGCAAGAAGGGGAGTCCTGAAAAGGATTCAAGCGTAGTTGACAACTTTATCTAAACAACGCAAGAATTTAGCTAAACTCCTAGCTTTTTCTGTACGATAATTTACAGCTCAACTGAAGCAGAAACGTTTATGGACTATTGTATGACGTGTACGCAAGATTTCACACAATATTTTACAAGACTGATGCTCGTTTCAGAAGCGCACTTGGCCCGCAGAAGTTTGATCATCATCCGTAGTGCTGATAGACTGTTCAAAGCAATGCAAGGTAGTGAAGACTGGAGCCGTGGATGTACGTATCGATTTCGAAACGTCCAAAAACTTCCCTGCGAGCACTGCAGAATATACATTAATACCACATGTCCGCCTCATCATCGCTGACAGGAACTGTACAACGTGTGGTACAAATGTAGAAGCGTTACACAACACACAAAGCATTATACAACGATACTTCAATGAGCAAAGACTGTTGCATACACATAAGTGTTTTACAACGAGTGCACACGATTCATGTTTAAAAGTGGGATATTCCTTGCATTCTCCGACGCCAGTCAAGTACTAACGAGGTAACAACTGCTGCGTTACCCAAACAATTTAGCTCAGTACAGTGTGACAAACCTTGAAAAACGGTGGCGTAGTTGAGGGGTGGGATGGTGAAGGGATGCTGTATGAAGATATGGTGTTGTCGCTCTGAGCGTATGATCATAGAGACAGCACCGTTTACTTCGAAGATTATGAGACTTCTTGGTTCCGAGAGATTTATAAATGTGCACCTACTCAGAATCTAGAAACGGAGGATGTCCTACCCTCAAGCAGTTGAAGGAGAGATATGGATTAAATGGACTTATGAACGCTTCAGAAAATGTACAACTATCATTCAACTGTCTCGATGATAAATAAGTTGTTTATTATTTTCCTATTTTTCATATCCTCACTTACAGGCTTTAGGTGAATGTTTAAATTACACTTTCTGCTGACTGCAAATAGGCATGCAGTACCAGTCAACAGTGTTGGATTTCACGTATGTACACGTGTGAACTACAACAAACTCCCACACTCATGAAAGCTGTGTATGCGGTGGTACGTGTACAAGACAAGGCCACACGTGTGCATCTCACTCCCATGAAAAGCACGAATGTTAGTGCTGTGCTAGACTCGCACAAACGCAGATGTCCGCCTCTCGTCAGTACATACACTATGTGATCAAAAGTATCCGGACACCGTCAAAAACATACGTTTTTCATGTTAGGTGCATTGTGCTGCCACCTACTGCCAGGTACTCCATATCAGCGACCTCAGTAGTCATAAGACACCTTGAGAGAACAGAATGGGGCGCTCCGCGGAACTCACGGACTTCGAATGTGGCTAGGTGATTGGATGCCATTTGTGTCATACGTCTGTACGCGAGATTTCCACACTCCTGAACATCCCAAGGTCCACTTTTTCCGTTGTGATAGTGAAGCGGAAACGTGAAGGGGCAGAAAAGCGTACAGGCCGACCTCGTCTGTTGACTGAGAGAGACCGTCGACAGTTGAAGAGGGTCGTAATGTGTAATAGGCAGACGTCTATCCAGACCATCACACAGGAATTCCAAACTGCATCAGGACCCACTGCAAATACTATGGCAGTTAGGTGAGAGGTGAGAAAACTTGGATTTCATGGTCGAGCGGCTATTCATAACCCACACATCACCCCAGTAAATGCCAAACGACGCCTCGCTTGGTGTAAGGAGCGTAAACATTGGACAATTAAACAGTGGGAAAACCTTGTGTGGAGTGACGAATCACGGTACACAATGTGGCGATCCGATGGCAGTGTATGGGTATGGCGAATGCCCAGTGAACGTCATCTGCCAGCGTGTGTAGTTCCAACAGTAAAATTCGGAGTCGGTGGCGTTATAGTGTAGTCGTGTTTTTCATGGAAAGGGCTTGCACCTCTTGTAGTTTAACGTGGCACTATCACAGCACAGGCCTACACTGATGTTCTAAGCACGTTCCTGCTCGCCACTGTTCAAGAGCAATTCGGGGATGGCGATTGCATGTTTTAACACGATCGAGCACCTGTTCATAATGCACGGCCTGTGGCGGTGTGGCTACACGACAATAACGTCCCTGTAATGGACTGGCCTGCACAGAGTCCTGACCTTAATCCTACAGAACACCTTTGGGATATTTTGGAACGACGACTTCGTGCCAGCCTCACCGAACGACATCGATGCCTCTCCTCAGTCCAGCACTGCGTGAAGAATGGCCTGTCATTTCCCGAGAAACCCTCCAGCACCTGATTGAACGTATGCCTGCGAGAGTGGAAGGTGTCAATAAGGTGGGCCAACACCATGTTGAATTATAGCGTTAGCGATGGATGGTACCACGAACTTTTAAGTGATTTTCAGTCAGGTGTCCGGATATTTTGATCACTTAGTGTATGTACCTGTACGAAGAGCATGCGCTGCCTGCATATAAATCAACGTTGAATGGATCCTTCTCATTTCAATGCGATCAGCCGTGAAGCGTGGTTGCTTGTCACATGGCGGACGACAGCTTGATTCGAAGCATAACGTTACCATTTTTCTGCTTTCATACCACGGCATTTCTCATGAATTTCGTGAATGAATTACGTGAAGGCGAACGTAAGGCTTTTTTCTGTATATGTGTGTATTTTTTCACATTTGCATGTGACACTTGTGTGTTCATTTTTTTCCTCTTGTAGGTGAACAGATCGATACTGAACTCTCACTGCAAGCACCAATGACGCCATTTTCCTCTTAGAGTCCATGGGGTTTCGATCAGGCTGTGGATGAACTACTCCAGGTAATGACACCATTTTTTTCTAGTCAGTGCTCAAGCTGGATGTCACATCGTTGGATCAGTCCGGAACCGCGCGACTGCTACGGTCGCAGGTTCGAATCCTGCTTCGGGCATGGATGTGTGTGATGTCCTTACGTTAGTTACGTTTAAGTAGTTCTAAGTTCTAGGGGACTGATGACCACAGATGTCCCATAGTGCTCAGAGCCATTTGAACCATTTGAACACATCGTTAGAGACCGTTACGTGAGTAGTAGTATTACTATTTCTTCTATCAATGACAACAAACTACATCTACATCTACATCTACATGATTGCTCTGCAATTCACATTTAAGTGCTTGGCAGAGGGTTCATCGAACCACAATCATACTATCTCTCTACCATTCCACTCGCGAACAGCGCAAGCGAAAAACGAACACCTAAACCTTTCTGTTCGAGCTCTGATTTCTCTTATTTTGTTTCAATGATCATTCCTACCTATGTAGGTTGGGCTGAACAAAATATTTTCGCATTCGGAAGAGAAAGTTGGTCACTGAAATTTCGTAAATAGATCTCGCTGCGACGAAAAACGTCTTTGCTTTAATGACTTCCATCCCAACTCGCGTATCATATCTGCCACACTCTCTCCCCTATTGCGTGATAATACAAAACGAGCTGCCATTTTTTGCACCCTTTCGATGTCCTCCGTCAATCCCAACTGGTAAGGATCCCACACCGCGCAGCAATATTCTAACAGAGGACGAACGAGTGTAGTGTAAACTGTATCTTTACTGGACTTGTTGAATCTTACAAGTGTCCTGCCAATGAAAAGCAACCTTTTGCTCGCCTTCTCCACAATATTATGTATGTGGTAACTCCAACTGAAGTTGTTCGTAATTTTAACACCCAGGTACTTAGTTGAATTGACAGCCTTGAGAATTGTACTATTTATCGCGTAATCGAATTCCAACGGATTTATTTTGGATCACCTCACACTTTTCGTTATTTAATGTCAACTGCCACCCGCCACACCATACAGCAATCTTTTCTAAATCGCTTTGCAACTGATACTGGTCTTCGGATGACCTTACTAGACGGTAAATTACAGCATCATCTGCGAACAACCTAAGAGAACTGCTCAGATTGTCACCCAGGTCATTTATATAGATCAGGAATAATAATAATATTTGTTTATGGTTGCATAAAATATTTTTTTAATTTTCTTTCTAGATTTACTTGATGCTGATATTGCAAGGGAAGTGGAAACGGAACTACACCAAAAAATATTAGAACAGGGCAGACCTGATATCATCATTAGTAATGAGAATAATGAGTGACTGGAAGCACTTGTCATTGGCAAGCCTCGACGTATCGGAATTTCGTTATTATTTGTGGGTGTTAAACGCCCATTGCTTGTATCCGCGTCCGATGCTCAGCAATTTCGCTTCCTGTTCCGTTGCAGAATGAGGTGGGTGCACGCACGCTCGCCGGACCGTTCACTGGCGCGGGCGTCGACGCCTGCGACACCACGGCTGAGCAGTCAGGCTGCCGCCCCTGGCCTCGCGTCGGCGGGGTGGAGCCGTCGACGTCATCGCTGTCGCTCAGTTCTGTGTCCAGCAGCAGAGCCCCGAGCACCGACAGCAGGTAGTGCAAAATCTGGGAGAGATTGTGCACATATTCAAAATCGCTTATGTGAAGTCCTATGGTGCACTTTTAGTGACAAAATTTTTCTGTACAACTCAACACATCAGATGTCTATGACATGGCTAAGCAGGGATGGATAGAGGACAAATGTAAGGATGTAGAGGCTTGTCTCACCAGGGGTAAGATAGATACTGCCTACAGGAAAATTAAAGAGAACCACTTGTATGAATATCAAGAGCTCAGATGGAAACCCAGTTCCAAGCAAAGATGGGAAGGCAGAAAGGTAGACGGAGTATATAGAGGGTTTACACAAGGGTGGTGTACTTGAGGACAATACTATGGAAATGGAAGAGGATGTAGATGAAGACGAAATGGGAGATAAGATACTGAGTGAAGAGTTTGAGAGAGCACTGAAAGACCTGAGTCCAAACAAGGCTCCGGGAGTAGACAACATTCCTTTAGAATTACTGACAGCCTTGGGAGAGCCAGTCCTGACAAAACTCTACCATCTGGTGAGCAAAATGTATGAGACAGGCGAAATACCCTCAGACTTCAAGAAGAATATAATAATTCCTGTCCCAAAGAAAGCAGGTGTTGACAGATGTGAAAATTACCAAACTATTAGTTTAATAAGCCACGGCTGCAAAATACTAACGCGAATTCTTTACAGACGAATGGAAAAACTGGTACAAGAGGACCTTGGGGAAGATCAGTTTGGATTCCGTAGAAATGTTGGAACACGTGAGGCAATACTAACCGTACGACGTATCTTAGAAGAAAGATTAAGAAAACGCAAACCTACGTTTCTAGAATTTGTAGACTTGGAGAAAGCTTTTTTGACAATGTTGACTTGAATACTCTGTTTCAAATTCTAAAGGTGGCAGGAGTAAAATACATAGAGCGAAAGGCTATTTACAATTTGTACAGAAACCAGATGGCAGGAATAAGAGTCGAGGGACATGAAGGGGAAGCAGTGGTTGGGAAGGGAGTCAGACAGAGTTGTAGCCTCTCCCCGATGTTATTCAATCTGTATATTGAGCAAGCAGTAAAGGAAACAAAAGAAAAATTCGGAGTAGGTATTAAAATTGATGGAAAAGAAATAAAAACTTTGAGGTTCACCGATGACATTGTAATTCTGTCAGACTGCAAACGACTTGAAAGAGCAGTTGAACGGAATGGACAGTGTCTTGAAAGGAGGATATAAGATGAACATCAACAAAAGCAAAACGAGGATAATGGAATGTAGTCGAATTTAGTTGGGTGATGCTGAGGGAATTAGATTAGGAAATGAGACACTTAAAGTAGTAAAGGAGTTTTGCTATTTGGGGAGTAAAATGACTGATGATGGTCGAAGTAGAGAGGATATAAAATGTAGACTGGCAATGGTAAGGAAAGCGTTTCTGAAGAAGAGAAATTTGTTAACATCGACTATAGATTTATGTGTCAGGAAGTCGTTTCTGAAAGTATTTGTATGGAGTGTGGCCATGTATGAAAGTGAAATATGGACGATAAATAGTTCGGACAAGAAGAGAATAGAAGCTTTCGAAATGTGGTGCTACAGAGGAATGCTGAAGATTAGATGCGTAGATCACATAACTAATGAGGAAGTATTGAATAGGATTGGGGAGAAGAGAAGTTTGTGGCACAACTTGACCAGAAGAAGGGATCGGTTGGTAGGACATGTTCTGAGGCATCAAGGGATCACCAATTTAGTATTAGAGGGCAGCGTGGAGGGTAAAAATCGTAGAGGGAGACCAAGAGATGACTACACTAGGCAGATTCCGAAGGATGTAGGTTGCAGTAGGTACTGGGAGAAGAAGAAGCTTGCGCAGGATAGAGTAGCATGGAGAGCTGCATCAAACCAGTCTCAGGACTGAAGACCACAACAACAACGAAGATCATCCGGAGCGTAGTGAAAAAAAAAAAAAAAAAAGAAAAATTATGAATAGATTTCGAATAGGTCCACGGCAATATTACCGTGTAGCGCATAAGAAAAGCTACGGGTATTCAAGGGAGAACACGGCACACTTGTTTGAAAAGCTGGTATGTACTTGTTTCAAGGATGCTTGACAATTTACCAGATGAGCTTGATAGTGACCTAGTATGTGACGCACATCAAACTGCGTGGGACATAGATTACAGTGATATCAGGGTAGGTAATGGAGGCTGTATACTTTCAGTCAGTGCTACGGAATTGGAAGGAGCGAGGTAACGAAATTTCAAACGAAGTGTCAACCTGACGATGCTTAACAAACTGCGGAATCGGTCCGAAAATGTGTAGATGAGAGAAACAAACTTATCGCATCGTTCAGTAAAGAATCAGTTTTGAACTCCGACCAGTTGCGATTTGAAGAGGAAATGCATATGAAAGGAACCCTGGAAATTAGACGTACCAAGAAAGTTGTATCAAGAAAAACTAACATCAATGCCTTAACGCAATCCAACACAATTATGCCGACTGCTAATCTGAATGGTAAATTGGATGGAAAGTTATTTAGTGCGCTGCGAGAAGTTGGAACTACTCTGGCCTCTACTATTCTTTCTCGTGTGGGTGATCTTGCAAGGGCAGTAGGGACTACATCTACATCTACATCCATACTCCGCAAGCCACCTGACGGTGTGTGGCGGAGGGTACCTTGAGTACCTCTGTCGGTTCTCCCTTCTATTCCAGTCTCGTATTGTTCGTGGAAAGAAAGATCGTCGTATGCCTCTGTGTGGGATCTAATCTCTCTGATTGTATCCTCATGGTCTCTTCGCGAGATATACCTAGGAGGGAGCAATATACTGCTTACTCCTCGGTGGAGGTATGTTCTCGAAACTTGGAACAAAAGCCCGTACCGATCTACTGAGCGTCTCTCTTGCCGTCTTCCACTGGTTTTTATCTGTCATCTCCGTAACGCTTTTGCGATTACTAAATGATCTTGAAACGAAGCGCGCTGCTCTCCGTTGGACCTTCTCCATCTCTTCTATCAACCCTATCTGTACGGATCCCACACCGGTGAGCAGTATTCAAGCAGTGGGCGAACAAGTGTACTGTAACCTACTTCCTTTGTTTTCGTATGGCATTTACTTAGGATTCTTCCAATGAATGTCAGTCTGGTATCTACACTCCTGGAAATGGAAAAAAGAACACATTGACACCGGTGTGTCAGACCCACCATACTTGCTCCGGACACTGCGAAAGGGCTGTACAAGCAATGATCACACGCACGGCACAGCGGACACACCAGGAACCGCGGTGTTGGCCGTCGAATGGCGCTAGCTGCGCACCATTTGTGCACCGCCACCGTCAGTGTCAGCCAGTTTGCCGTGGCATACGGAGCTCCATCGCAGTCTTTAACACTGGTAGCATGCCGCGGCAGCGTGGACGTGAACCGTATGTGCAGTTGACGGACTTTGAGCGAGGGCGTATAGTGGGCATGCGGGAGGCCGGGTGGACGTACCGCCGAATTGCTCAACACGTGGGGCGTGAGGTCTCCACAGTACATCGATGTTGTCGCCAGTGGTCGGCGGAAGGTGCACGTGCCCGTCGACCTGGGACCGGACCGCAGCGACGCACGGATGCACGCCAAGACCGTAGGATCCTACGCAGTGCCGTAGGGGACCGCACCGCCACTTCCCAGCAAATTAGGGACACTGTTGCTCCTGGGGTATCGGCGAGGACCATTCGCAACCGTCTCCGTGAAGCTGGGCTACGGTCCCGCACACCGTTAGGCCGTCTTCCGCTCACGCCCCAACATCGTGCAGCCCGCCTCCAGTGGTGTCGCGACAGGCGTGAATGGAGGGACGAATGGAGACGTGCCGTCTTCAGCGATGAGAGTCGCTTCTGCCTTGGTGCCAACGATGGTCGTATGCGTGTTTGGCGCCACAATCAGGACTGCATACGACCGAGGCACACAGGGCCAACACCTGGCATCATGGTGTGGGGAGCGATCTCCTACACTAGCCGTACACCTCTGGTGATCGTCGAGGGGACACTGAATAGAGCATGGTACATCCAAACCGTCATCGAACCCATCGTTCTACCATTCCTAGACCGGCAAGGGAACTTGCTGTTCCAACAGGGCAATGCACGTCCGCATGCATCCCGTGCCACCCAACGTGCTCTAGAAGGTGTAAGTCAACTACCCTGGCCAGCAAGATCTCCGGATCTGTCCCCCCTTGAGCATGTTTGGGACTGGATGAAGCGTCGTCTCACGCGGTCTGCACGTACAGCACGAACGCTAGTCCAACTGAGGCGCCAGGTGGAAATGGCATGGCAAGCCGTTCCACAGGACTACATCCAACATCTCTACGATCGTCTCCATGGGAGAATAGCAGCCTGCATTGCTGCGAAAGGTGGATATACACTGTACTAGTGCCGACATTGTGCATGCTCTGTTGCCTGTGTCTATGTGCCTGTGGTTCTGTCAGTGTGATCATGTGATGTATCTGACCCCAGGAATGTGTCAATAAAGTTTCCCCTTCCTGGGACAATGAATTCACGGTGTTCTTATTTCAATTTCCAGGAGTGTACTTTACCGTCGATTAATTTTGTATGGTCATTCCATTTTAAATCACTCCTAGTGTCTACTCCCAGATAATTTATGGAATTAACTGCTTCCAGTTGCTGACGTGCTATATTGTAGCTAAATGATAAAGGATCTCTCTCTCTATGTATTCGCAGCACATTACACTTGTCTACATTGAGATACAATTGCCATTCCCTGCACCACGCGTCAATTCGCTGCAGATCCTCCTGCATTTCAGTACAATTTTCCATTGTTACAACCTCTCGATATACCACAGCATCATCCGCAAAAAGCCTCAGTGAACTTCCGATGTCATCCACAAGGTCATTTATGTATATTGTGAATAGCAATTGTCCTACGACACTCCCCTGCGGCACACCTGAAATCACTCTTACTTCGGAAGACTTCTCTGCAATGAGAATGACATGCTGCGTCCTGTTATCTAGGAACTCTTCAATCCAATCACACAATTGATGTGATAGTCCCTATGCTCTTACTTTGTTCATTGGACGACTGTGGGGAACTGTATCGAACGCCTTGCGGAATTCAAGAAACACGGCATCTACCTGTGAACCCGTGTCTATGGCCCTCTGAGTCTCGTGGACGAATAGCGCGAGCTGTGTTTCACACGACCGTCTTTTTCGAAACCCATGCTGATTCCTACAGAGTAGATTTCTAGTCTCCAGAAAAGTCATTATAGTCGAGCATAATACGTGTTCCGAAATTCTACAACTGATCGACGTTAGAGATATAGGTCTATAGTTCTGCACATCTGTTCGACGTCCCTTCTTGAAAACGGAGATGACCTGCGCCCTTTTCCAATCGTCTGGAACGCTACGCTCTTCTAGAGGCTATTTACGTCACAGCAAGCAAGAGTGGGAAAATGGGCGTAAGAGAACTACAGTTTTAGTAAGAGCACTGCTTTTGGCCAGCAGCTGGTCAATATAACTTCCTTTCGCCTAATTCCTGGCTTGCGTATAAAAATCATACTCCATTAGAGCAAACAGTCCCTTCTGAAAAGTGTGCGACATTGCAATTCATACCACCCGGGACCACTGGACAAATTCGACCTCTGGATATTTGCCTATAGAACATATTGTCGCATTAACTGCAGCCACGCCTTAAAGGATAGCCAGTTCCACGATAAGCTCAACGACAGATCGCTTCACGTTCGGTTGCATGCCATCACACTCCATCACTTCTCATTGCCACGTTACACCAGTGTGATTCTACATGGATCCTTTAAGAGTCGATCCCTAGCTGAACGTCCTGCAGAGTTTGTGACGCCAAAGGAGTTCGCCTTCGACCTTGATGGTGCGAACCTTTGTGATCATTGTGCCGCGCCATTTTTCATTCGACGTTTATGGTGCGAGCTAATGGCTTGTTTTGAACATTTATTAATGTCGACGATATCCGTTTTGTAAAGTGTAATACCCAGTCCCGTAGATGGTTGCTCTCTGCACCTCCCGAACATTCATTTTCTGTCGCGCATCTGATGCACGTGGTAAGTCATTATCAGCTGCTGTTTTTCCTGTCGTAACTGTTAACACAATCTTTCAAAGGATCCTTACTAAAGATTGAACTTGCGACCTCTGACTCACAAGGTTTCTTGTTTGATCATACAGAGTAGGTGTTTGGTAAAAAGTGCAACACAAGTAAATAAAAATAATAATAATAATAATCTATCACTTCGCAAACACTTTCGCTACATTTTTATTACCTGGTTTTTCTTTTCGTCTTCTTTTGTCCCAAAGTATTCAGTGTGCAGTGTACGAGTTTATCATCTTTCTGAGGTAACCATTAAATCATTATAAATTCGTTATAAACAGGCGCTGAGTCAAGTTTTCGGGTTAGGAAGTGGAAGTCAATCTTTGTGACCCTGGTTCTACTGTTAGCCGACAGAGGGAGTAGTGTTATATTACGAACTAATGTGTCCAGAAAGCACGTTACGTGCGCCGTTACTAGGAGTGAGAACAGAGTGAGCAATGTAGCAGTTGTCTTTTAAGCTGGTAAATTACTTTTTTACAAAACAGGCTGGACGTGAATGAAAAGTAAGAACTTTAACGCACGGTACAGTGCAACATAACCTATGCAGTGCACTTGTCAGTGGTTTTCTGGATGTAGATGTAGGTAAAAATACATTAAAAAGAACTGTCTGCTGTATAAGCTTGGCAGTACATATAAATGTCGTGTGACTAGGGCCTACCGTCGGGTAGACCGTTTGCCTGGTGCAAGTCTTTCGATTTGACGCCACTTCGGCGACTTGCGCGTCGATGGGGACGAAATGATGATGATTAGGACAACACAACACCCAGTCCCGGAGAGCAGAAAATCTCCGACCCAGCCGGGAATCGAACCCGGGCCCTTAGGATGGACATTCGGTGGCGCTGATCACTCAGCTACCGGGGGTGGACTGCCACTGGGTGAAATGGCGTTTTGGGCCACAGCGTGCCGGGATGTCAGAGGACACGACCGTAGCGCGGGCTGCCTATGTTGCAGGGACCTTCTTATTCGCTTTCCGTAAAACCGTGTCAGCGTAATCTGATGTATAAAGGGGCCTCAAGTCGCTAGTTTAGAAGTTCACGCTGTCTTTACATGCATACGTTCAACATGTTCCGTTAGTATTATACACTGAAGAGCCATAGAAACTGGTACACCTACCTAACATCGTGTAGGGCCTCTGCGAGCACGCAGAAGTGCCGCAGCACTACGTGGAATGGACTCGACTAATGTCTGAAGTAGTGAGGGACGGAACTGACACTATGAATCCTGCAGGGCTGTCCATAAGTCCGTAAGAGTGCGAGGGGGTGGAGATGTCTTCTGAACAGCAAGTTGCAAGGCATCCCAGATATGCTCAATAATGTACATGGCTAGGAAGTCGGGTGGCCAGATGAAGTGTTTAAGCACAAAAGAGTCTTCCTGGAGCCACTCTGTAGCAGTTCTGGACGTGGGGGCGTCGCATTGGTTCAAATGATTTAAATGGCTCTGAGCATTATGGGACTTAACACCTGAGGTCATCAGTCCCCTAGAACTTAGAGCTACTTAAACCTAACTAACCTAAGGACATCACACACATCCATGCCCGAGGCAGGATTCGAACCTGCGACCGTAGCGGTCGCTCGGTTCCAGACTGTAGCGCCTAGAACCGCTCGGCCACTCCAGCCGGCGGCATTGCATTGTCCTGCTGCAATTGTCCAAGTCCGTCAGAATGCACAGTGGACACGAATGAATGCAGGTGATCAGACAGGACACGTTCACATTGACCCGAACAGTGCCAAAGGAAGGAAACATGAATACGCTGCTCCATTATCTCTACATCTGGACTGGGCTCTGAATACACGATACTTTTGAGATGACCCCACAGTCAGAAATCGCACGGGTTGAGGTCTGGTGAACGAACAGGCCACGCAACTGGACTCCACCATCCGATTCATTGACCAGGGAAGACGCTGTTGAGATGCATCCGGACGTTAACGGCAAAGTGGGTAGCAGCCACATAACCCTTGGAATCATCAGCGGCACTTCTTCCAGCAGGGGAACCAAAGTCTGCTGTAAGATACGCTTATGGTTTAGGCCTGGTAGGAGGCGTAGAAGGAAGATGGTCCCAAAATACGGCCGTCAATTATTCGGGCTACACATTCTGGCTGCACCGATACTGATAATTCGTTGTCACCATACCATGGGGGATTCTGCATACTATCCCACAGATGACTGTTACGAAAGCTCCGCGTAAAGGTGACCTCTCCTCTGAATAGGATGGATGACAAATCCCGGAATCGTGGTTGCCCGGTGAAGAAACCAGTGATAAAAACTGCTCATGACGTGGATAGACTGTCGCTGATAAGCCATGAGCACGCTGTAAATGATAAGGGTAGTAACAATTGCCAAGGAGAATGCTCCAGGCGATCATCTGGTTTACTCTCTACTCGTGGGCCAACTGCTAGGTACGGACGCCGCAGTCGCCTTCCACAGTATTAATCACGTTTTCCTCCAAGTCTGGTGCCCGAACATTTCGGGCACGTCCTTCATGATTTACTGCTTCCTGTAACGACCCTGTCTCAGGCAAACGGCGAAACACATTGAATGCTGTGGTTGTTATCGGAGGGGATAGGTCTCATACAACATTGATGCTCGTCGGCCGTTGCCATTTCCCTTTTCGTAACTAGAAATCACGTTGGCAAACTCTCAATCCGAATACGGAACCACTGTGGACGATGCTGTATCACATCCACTACAAGGTGAGTCAACAAGAGAAGTGAATGAGACATTACCAAGGACTATGGCAGGGAGGGCCCTAGGGCGTTAAGTATCGGTAACTGGACCACCCTTTAGGAGAAAATCATGCATACTGCAGCTGTGGCTGCGTGGTGCAGCGTGATCAGACCACAGTCTCTGTGACAAAGTATGAGTGAATGAATGGTCTCTGGCGTGAAAACCATGCATTTGCGCACATAAGCTCATTAGATGTTTTTTGTTCCGTACCTTCTCGTCGATCAATACCTAGAGTTTGTACGCGGCGGAAAAAATCACCCTGCATAAGGGGGACCAAGTATAGAACACCTGTGCGACCCATTGTTGAGGACTGTTCGCGTGTTTGGTAGAGCTGAAGGGAGTCGTTGAAGCAAACCAAAGGTATGCTATTACAATTGTCAACGTTAGAGTTGATCAGGGTGCAAGAAGTATTATGGACATTCTCCGAAAATTGAAATGGAAGTCGCTGGAGGGAACATGACGTCTAGTTCGTGAAGCATTCTTGAGAAAGTTTTGACGCCGGCGTTTGAGGCAGACTGCAGAGTGAACCTGCCGAGATGTGAATATACGTCTCGCTTATGGTCCGAAGAGATAACCTAAGAGATACCTGCGCTAATACGGAAGCATCAAGACAGTCATATTTCCCTCGCACCACCCACGAGTGGAACGAGAAAGGCAATAACTAGCAGTTGCATAAGGTATGTAAGTAGGCTGTTTAGGTTTCTATGTTGGTAACACCACGTAGCGCTCTGTATGAAGGTCACTGACTGTGCTGTGTGCAGTATGTGGCTGGATGGCATTGTTGAAATATTCGCTATTGTAGTGTTGGGCAGTTGGATGTGAACAGCGCGTAGCGTTGCGCAGTTGGAGGTGAGCCGTCAGCAGTGGTGGATGTGGGGAGTGAGATGGCGCAGTTTTGAGAGCGGATGATCTGGACGCGTGTCCGTCAGAAAAAGGAAATTTGTAAGACTGGGTGTAATGAACTGATATACAGGGTAAGTCACCTAACATTACCGCTGGATATACTTCGTAAACCATATCAAATACTGACGAATCGATTCCACAGACCGAACGTGAGTAGAGGGGCTGTGTAATTGGTTAATACAAACCATACAAAAATGCACGGAAGAATGTTTTTTAACACAAACCTACGTTTTACTTTTATTAGCACATCTGAACATATAAACAAATACGTAATCGGTGCCGTTTGTTGCATTGTAAAATGTTAATTACATCCGGAGATATTGTAACCTAAAGTTGACGCTTGAGTACCACTCCTCCGCTGTTCGACCGTGTGTATCGGAGAGCACCGAATTACGTAGGGATCCAAAGGGAACGGTGATGGACCTTAGGTACAGAAGAGACTGTAGCAGCACATTACGTCCACATGTCAACACCTTTTTATTGGTCTTTTTCATTGACGCACATGTACATTACCATGAGGGGTGAGGTACACGTACACACGTGGTTTCCGTTTTCAATTACGGAGTCAAATAGAGTGTGTCCCGACATGTCAGGCCAATAGATGTTCAATGTGGTGGCCATCATTTGCTGCACACAATTGCAATCTCTGGCGTAATGAATGTCGTACACACGGCAGTACATCTGGTGTAATGTCGCCGCAGGCTGCCAGAATACGTTGTTTCATATCCTCTGAGGTTGTAGGAATATCACGGTACACATTCTCCTTTAACGTACCCCACAGAAAGAAGTCCAGAGGTGTAAGAACAGGAGAACGGGCTGGCCAATTTATGCGTCCTCCACGTCCTATGAAACGCCCATCGAACATCCTGTCAAGGGTCAGCCTAGTGTTAATTGCGGAATGTGCAGGTGCACCATCATGCTGATACCACATACGTCGACGCGTTTCCAGTGGGACATTTTCGAGCAACGTTGGCAGATCATTCTGTAGAGACGCGATGTATGTTGCACCTGTTTAGGCCCCTGCAATGAAGTGAGAACCAATGAGGTGGTCGCCAATGATTCCGCACCATACATTTACAGTCCACGGTCGCTGTCGTTCTACCTGTCTGCGCCAGCGAGGATTGTCCACGGACCAGTAATGCATGTTCCGTAGATTTATTGCCCCGTGGTTTGTGAAACCCGCTTCATCGGTAAACAGCTAGAACTGCAACGCATTCTCTGTTAATGCCCATTGACAGAATTGCACTCTATGATTATAGTCATCACCATGTAATTGCTGATGTAGCGACATATGAAACTGGTGAAATCGGTGACGAGGCAGTATGCGCATGACACTACTTTGACTCAGTCCATCGGCCCTCGCAACTGAACGTCGGACGTTTCAAGCGTCAACTTTAGGTTACAATATCTCCGGATGTAATTAACATTTTACAATGCAACAAACGGCACTGATTACGTATTTGTTTATATGTTCAGATGTGCTAACAAAACTAACGTGGTTCCATTGAAAAAGACCTAGGTTTGTGTTAAAAAAACATACTTTCGTGCATTTTTGTATAGTTTGTATTAAACAATTACACTAGCCCCTCTCCTAACATTTGGTCTGTGGAATCGGTTCTTCAGTATTTGATGTGGTGTACGAAATATATCCAGTGGTAACGTTAGGTTACTCGCCCTGAATATATTATGACTTTTGAACACTATTAAGGTAAATACATTGTTTGTTCTCTATCAAAATCTTTCATTTGCTAACTATGCCTATCAGTAGTTAGTGCCTTCAGTAGTTTGAATCTTTTATTTAGCTGGCAGTATTGGCGCTCGCTGTATTGCAGTAGTTCGAGTAACGAAGATTTTTGTGAGGTAAGTGATTCATGAAAGGTATAGGTTATTGTTAATCAGGACCATTTTCTTGTAGAGATTATTGAAAGTCAAATTGCGTTGCGCTAAAAATATTGTGTGTCAGTTTAGTGCTGATCAGAATAAGTAAAGAGAGAAATGTCTGAGTACGTTCAGTTCTGCTCAGCTGTTTGAAAATCAAATAACGTAAGAGGTCTATCTGCACAGTCATTCATAATTTTTTTTAAGGAGACGTTTCAGGTATCCTCTGCCGTGCGCCACATGATGGCTTTCACCAACTGCGACATGGTCGCGTAGACAAACAGTGATCCAATACGGTCAAATGTTATTTATTCCAGTCTTTGATCACAATATTAATTCTATAGCGATGACCCGTTTCAGTCCGTAATGACCATCCTCAGATCTTTTTTACACCACGTCCTAAAGTTATAAGGCCGTAATGGCATCGTTAAAACATATAAATATAATCAGCATATCATCGTCATATAGATCTAAAATAAGGTGTAGAATAGGCCACATCGTCCACACAGTTGCAATATTGACTGTGTGTTCCATGCGGCCTATTGTACACCTTATTTTAGATCTATGTGACGATGCTATGCTGATTTTATTTATATAGGGTGAAAAGTATTTAAACCGACAAACTCTGGGAGGTTGTAGGGGACGTCAAAACAAATATTTTTCCCTGATGTCATTTTTTCCTATGAGAGTTATTTAAACCGTTGGACGCCGTATTACGCTCTTCAGTTGTTAGAGACCGTATTACGCTCTTCAGTTGTAGGCAACTGTTGTCCACCAGTGTAGTAGTGCATTGTCTCTGTTTACTAATGGAGCGATACACCTGGACTGAGTACACTGATATGGTTGGTGCGTACTACATAGGGCACCACAATGGACGAGCTGCATAACGGGTTTATCAACAACAGTATCCTAATCGCCATATCCCGCATCATACGACCTTTGCTGCTAAGTGCCAACGTCTGCGTGAGACCTTGTCATTTAGCTGATTACCTGGGCAGGGACGCCTTCGCACGGTAAGAACGCTGCTTGTGGAGCAGGATCCTCCAATCAGCACTCGAGCAATTGCACGTAACATGGGGACGAATCAGACGAATGTAAGAACAGGCCTTCGAGAGCAGTTGTTACGTCCATGTCACCTACAGCATGTCCACAACCTGGAACTAGTTGAGTATCCACCCAGTTTTCGCAGGGATACCTGGAACAGTGTGAAGTGCATCCCACATTTCCATCCTCTTGTGTTGTTTACCGATGAAGCAACGTTCGGGCGGGATGGAGTCTTCAACATGCACAATTCGCATGTTTGGAGTGAGGATAACCCACATGCCACAGTTACTAGCTCTCATCAAGTGCGGTTCTTTGTTAATGTGTGGGTCGGTGTTGTTGGGGACTGTTTAATTGGGCCGTAACTGCTACCTAGGCCATTAAATGGCAGGCACTATTGCAATTTTCTCGCCAGAGCACTGCCAGAATTGGTGGAAGACGTCCCGCTCCCTACAAGACAACGCACGTGGTTCCAACTTGACGGGGCGCCGGCACATGTCAGTCGTCGTGTGCGTCGATTCCTGGACCGACGGTTCCCAGAAACGTGGATTGGCAGAGATGGTCCTGTACCGTGGCCTGCTTATCCCCAGATATATCTCCCTCTGGAGTTTTTGTGTGGGAAGAGTTACGCAACCTTGTTTACGCAACATCTGTTGCATCAGAAGAGGATCTGATTACCGGGATAGTAGCAGCAGCAGCAGGAACAATTCAGGATACTCCTGGGGTTTTTGCCCGTGTCAGGCAGAACATGATCCGACAGTGTAACCTTTGTTTACGTGTCAATGGAGGCATTTTTGAAAATCTACTGTAATTGTAATTGGGTTGTGTTAACGTGTTGTCTCTTGGTCATAAAAAATGGAAAAGTGTTTGTTTGTTTAATTAATTTGCCGCCAGAGAAATCTTCCTCTACCGGTGTAAAGACTCCTCATAGGGAAAAATGAGATTAGGGAAAATATTTGTTTTGATGTCCCCTACAACCTCGCTGAGTTTCTCGCTTTAAATACTTTTCACCCTGTATGTTTTGACGATGCCATTATGGCCTTATCACTTTAGGACATGTAAAAAAGATCTGAGGATGGTCATTACGGACTGAAACAGATCATCGTCTAAAGAATTCATATTGTGATCAAAGACTGGAATAAATAACATTTGACACGATAGCTTGTGGTGTATGTTGAGCGGGAGCACGTTAGTTGCTGTTATACCGTGTTGTGTGGTAACGTGCCCTGCCAGCGTCGCCTGTGTGCCAGTTTTCATTGCTTTCTCACTGAGTAACACATTTCAAGTGAGCTTCTTTTGAAATGGTTCAAATGGCTCTGAGCACCATGGGACTTAATATCTGAGGTCATCCGTCCCCTAAACTTAGAATACTGAAACCTAAGTAATCAAAGGACATTACACACATCCATGGGCAAAGCAGGATTCGAACCTGCGACCGTAGCAGCAGCACGGTTCCGGACTGAAGCGCCTAGAACCACTCGGTCACAGTGGCAGGCTAGTAAGCTTCTTTCAAGATGCATAGCCTTGTCAAAAATCACTTTAGCCCTGATTAGTATATACGTTTCTCTGCTTTATCTTCACCAAGAAAAGCACTTGCTGTAGGTTAGCGTATATCTATGAAACACTTAGCGCCATAGCTGATCAAAAGGATTCAGACACACACTAGTGGACATGGGTATGGTGTTTGTCCACCCTTCACGTTAATCACAGCTTGAACTTTCTTGCAGGCACTTTAAATGAGGTTTCTGAAGGCCTGTTGAGGATTGGCAGCCCAGTCTTGATCAGGAAGAGAAACCAGAGGAGGACACCGGTGTACAGATTGACGTCCCAAAGGTGTTGCATTGTGTTCGGGATGGGACTCCAGGTTGTCCAGTCCATTTCAGGAATGTTATTGTCTACAAACTATTGCCTCACAGATGCAGTTTTATCACAGGGTGCACTGTCCAGCCTGATATAAACTGTCACCGCCTCCCAAATGTTCCTCTGCTGTTCTCAGTACACAGTGCTGCAAAACATGATCATATCGTTCCACATTCAGCTTTTTGTCAAACGTGACAGGAGGATCACACTCTGATCACGAGAAACACCACCAAACTGTAACACTATCTCGTCTGTACTTCACTGTGGGCACTACACATGATGGCAAACAACGTTCTCCAGTCATTCGCGAACCCCAAACCCTTCCAGCGGACAGTGTATGGGTCAGTGAGGCAGTCTTGTTTGTGGATCCTTGACGCTGTCCACCATGAAGGGATTCGACTGGCCACGGGTGCTTATCGGACCAGTCCCGTACCCAGCCTCTGTGCTGAGGCTAGGGAACCGCCACTTACCATCCGGTGGCAGCTCCTGCTTGTAAGTTTCTTTCATCTCCAACCTCTCCTGCTCGCCATATTGTCACTCATCCGCCTGTGGACAGCCTTTTTTCCCCACCGTCCCCAGGCTACGTTGCCGTTTGGGATCCGTATGCAACGCCTGCCAGAGTCTTTCGGTGTGGAGTCTGTACGACCCCAAATCTTGGGTTTTAACCGCCTGCCACCCTGGTTACTGGAGAGGCCCAGAGTGATTTTAGATTTGGTGCGGTACAGGAGAGATAGCAGTCCTGCTTCGGTTTTCAATCGTGTCTTTTCTGCCATTTTATCTGAGCACCACGACCATGTAGCTGTTTTTACGCATGGGTCTAAGCATGGTGACTCTGTTGGTTGCTCTGTCGTCTTCCTGAATCGTGTCCTTAAGGTCAAACTGCCTCCCGAATTTACCATCTTGGATGCAGAATTATATGCCATCTTGCAGGCAATGGAGCAGATGAGACTTTCTACCAGTGTTAGATTTCTCGTCTGATCAGATTCTTTTAGCGCCCTTTACTCTCTCCAGGCGTTTGTACCCAGCAGACAAAGGAACCCAGACTATACACGACGCCCTCCTCCAACTACAGTGACTGGGGAAGCAGGCGTCTTTCTGCTGGGTACCAGGGCACGCAGGAATTCTGGGGAATGAAAGGGCTGATCGAGCAGATAAGGAGGCATGTCGTGACCGTCAGGTCTTTCAGTGTGCTATCTCCCTGCATGCCCTCACCTCGCCGTTGAGGTATAAAGTCCTGTGTCGTTGGGAACATGAGTGGCTAAAAGTGATCGACAACAAGCTCCGTGTGGTCAAGCCCACGACTCGGCCGTGGCGAACCTCCTTCCAGTCACGTCGACGGGACGAGGCCATCCTTACTCGTCTTCGCATCGGCCACAGCCCTATGACGCACGGATTTTTACTCCGGCGAGAGGACCCTGCGATGTGTGGTGCTTGTGGCGTGCAGATCACGGTGCACCACGTTTCATTGGACTACATTTTATTTGCTGACCAGCGGACTGAAGTGGTTTTGCCGACGGATCTGCAGTCTATTTTATGCACTGCTCAAACGAATGTGGTTCGGGTTTTAAAGTTCTGTGAATTGTCCCACATTTTTAACAAGATTTTGGGAAGATATTTTTAATGTGTCAACTGGGTGCCTGGCCCACCCAAATTTTTTCGTAAGTGGTCGCCAGTCTCATTTCCCTGTGCTGTTCTTTTAGGTCTTTTGTGGTTTGTTTTCCTATCTTCACTTTCTAGATTGGCTATCTTGCCTCCTCATTCGTTTTAATGCATGTGAGAATGCCTGTGCGATAGTCTTTATGTGGTCGTTTCGTGTGTATGCGTGTACAACAGTTTTCGTTCTTATCCACATTCGTTTGTTTTTATTGATGTGAGGACGCTGATAACCTCGCCGTTGGGCGCTCAATAAGTTCCCAACCCACACACACCTTCCAGAGGATTGTTGCAGGGTACGGCACGAGTCATCAGGGATTCGACTGGCCACGGGTGATTATCGTGATACCAGGCAGAGTGACACAGCTAAGCAGAAGAAAGAAAGTATCAAAACTGTAAGTTAGTTGCAGACATGAGTACATGTTTCTAAATCGACACCAGTCGTCAGGCACGAGGTACACATTCAGGAGAATATCCTCTGGGAGAGAGAGAGAGAGAGAGAGAGAGAGAGAGAGAGAGAGAGAGAGAGAGGTATATTCGTTAGCACTTCTTATGTCGAGCAAGAGGCTGTACTTCAGATGCAATAACGCCTATCAGAGACTTCACAGTGCAGTTAAGAGCAAGTAACAAATTACTAAGCAAACACAGCAGAATGAGGGCCGCTAATCATTAGCAAAGAAATAGGCCACATTCGGTCGTAATGAACAGAACCTCACGTCATTGTCTCGAACCTGTTGCACAGCTTGATTTTGTTGGTCATTGGGATCGATGGCATTTATATTGGAGCACTCGATTCAATGATTGCTATGGTGTAGTGAAATCCATATGTCCCGATTTGGTCTGCACAGTGGTTTTCGACGGATTCGCATCTGAAGGGAATCTGGGACACGATTTCGAGATCTGAAAATTGTGTAAAGAGACCATATATGGGAGAATCACTAATAGGGTGGGCATGGACTATGTTGACAACTCGAACACTTCATGAAATTGTACAGGTGAACCAGAGAGGTTTAACTGCTGTCAGGTACTGTAACAAGGTCTTGGGACCTCAGTACAGTTGTTGCGAGGTGCTGTGTGGCCAGACTTGGTATCGATGGACGATAGTGGTCGACCTCGTAGGGAACAAGTGGTTGATGTTTTCTTGGAAATGAAAGATAATGAATGCACGGAGTGGCCTGTTCGCTCTCCTGATTTGAATCCCGTACAGCATGTCTGGAATGCACTAAGGAGACGGGTTGCATCACATCAGCATCCACCAACGGCTCCCCAAGACTGTGAGCAGCTCCGCAGGAAGAATGGTCGTTATTGCGTCCAAATGGCACGTTGTTCACAGCATGACCCGCCGATGTCAGACCTGTGCTACTGACAGAGGCGGTCACACCCCATACTGGGCAAATTAATCACTTGTCGCAATGTGTGTGCAAAGCTGTTGAGTTGGGAAAACCAAGAACATTTTCGCCTACTATTACGCATTGAGCTGTGGTAAAATTTGCTGTTTTGAAGAGCGTGCCACAGTACATAGTGTGAAGCAGTCGCCATCTGTTTCTGGCGGTGGCCCCGCTGTGGCAATCGCAGCTTTGGTGTCTCCCTCTGGTGGGAAAGGGGAAAAGTTGCCTGTTCACACGCATTTAAGGGACGCTATGGGCTCGCTAAGGGGTCAGTCGGAGTGAGTCTGGGGGCAGTCTGTCAGTCTCGGCAAGTCGGTCAGTTGGTCAGCCGGGTCATTGTGGGGCAGTCAGTGTCTATGTGTCGTCCGGAGTGCTAGTATGTCTTAGCCTGCCAGTCTGCTCGAGTTTGTTCGGGCAAGTACTTTTTAATGTGAGTCTTTTGTGCCATTTCCATCCCTCCTATGGGGTGCATAGTTTGTGTGTTTTGTGAGTTGTTAAAACTGTTAGTTTAAAGTAATCTGGTGTGTTGTAGATTTGCACCAGAGTAGTCTTCCAGAGGTCGTGGTCAGTGGTCGTGACTACGGCCGTGTTAAAAGGCAGCGGCAAGGTTCTCGGCCCGAAAGCTCGTACTATAAAAAAATGTTATTTCTGCCTCTGAATAAATTGTAACTTGATATTTACAGGGTGCTTTCTGATTATAATTTTAAATGTTTTTTTTAAAAGGAGGGCTTTTAGAAATAAAATTTCCATTTATTAAAAAAAAATAATTTGTATCATGAGCTACCCATTGTCAACTACTTCCACGCTCACATGGTGTGATTACATGTGTTAATGTTCTTGATGAATCCCTAGTAAATAAAGGAAATTCTTTAAGAAAAGATTTTGAAAGTAAATTCACGGTTCATGCATGTTGCAGTTGTTCAAGTTCTGTTTTCTTTACATTCCTTCTTTGCCATCACCTGTCTGTACTGAAACGCAATCTTGAAAAATTTACGTATCAATGTATTAGATGTTACAACACTTCTCGTAACCACACTGCTGGCCATTCCCGAGATGACAGCATCTGCGTACCCACAACCTGCCATTCATGGGACTTCACATTCGCTGCCTACCATATCACTGACTAGGAGACTGAGGGTCTTCTCACAGTGCTCGGCGCTCTAACATCACCGTCACTGCTGGCTGGTGCCTCTGTTCCTGCTTATCACTGTAGTCACTTCCAGGAGCCAAGGACCAGCTAGCTACACGACCACCGAAGGCACAGCGCGTCCCCGTAGGCCGCGTCTGGTCCCTGCTGTGGTCCAGAGTGGGCCCGAAGACGCTCTAATGCAGTGTGGGGACTGCTCACGCCGTGGTGTCAGCTGAGGCTGGCGAGAAGATGCAGAACTGTAAATGTGAATGATTAAATACTACCCTGCTAATCATGTTTCATTAGCGTTGGAACACACTCTACAGCTCTAGAATACTGTACTGACAACATACATGTGTCTCTGCTCGGCACCCCCACATTCATCTTTCTTGTGCTGCCCACTGCAGCTGCAGGCCTTTTATGTGGTACTTCCATATCTCCATCCCTTTGGTTCTTTTGATTATTTTTGCAGTTATCAGACTACTGGACTTCGGTATGCTGTTTATACATTCACTCATCAAATAGTGCAAGCCTTAAATAACGCAATATATCTCCAGTTAGTATTTTTTGTTGTCTTTCCAAGACCTTTGACTGTGTAGGTCATAACAATCTTTTAGAAAAGCTCAGGTTTTATGGAACTGATGGCTTTACATACAGCTGGTTCGAGTCACACTAGACAGAACGAATGCAAAAAGTTGTTCTCAGTAACTCAATGTTGGAAAGGTGGAAAATTTTAGTGACTGGGGAAAAGTCACAAAGGGAACTCCACAGGGTTCAATTCTGGGTCCATTCCTATTCCTTATACAGGGTGATTATAATTAACCTTACCAGTGACGGTACAGGTAACAGGACTGGAATCACCTGTCTCTTCGAGAAAATATGGCCCTATGATAAATGATGTCGTAAACCCAGACCACACAGTGACCTTTTCGGGATGAAGTGGTACTGGTTGATTTGGGTGTGGATTTTCCATTGGCCATATTCGACAATTCTGTGTATTGACGTATCCTGTCAGATGGAAGGGGCCCTCGTCTGTCCACAAAATCTTCCAGAACTAAGCATTGTTCACTTCCATGTCAGCAAGAAATTCTAAAGCAAAGATCTCTCTTGCTGCCAGGTCAACAGGAAGCAACTTGTGTACATGGATAATTTTGAATAGTTAGCAAAGAAGGATGTTTCGTAGGATCTTACGCACCGCGCTCACGGGTACGTCCAATGTTTTGGTAATTCTCCGTGCACCACACGTCTGCACACCACCACTCTTCTCCTCCTGCATTGCTGTGGCCACTGCCTCCATTGACGTCAAATCAATTCGTTTCCTCCCTCTACCAGGTTGCAAGCCAAAAGAACCCCTCTTTTCGAATTTCCGAATCATTTTCTCCAGACCCACAGCAGTCATCGGACCAACGCCTTTTTTCAAAACCTTCAGTGTCTGGAACTTCTGCAGAGCGACGAGTGCTTGATTCTGCATTCAGACAGTCATGGCGAACGTCGCAGACGCGAGAGGAGGAAAATCTGTGCACCCGACGTGTTTACACCAACTTCAGTGGGTCGTGCGCATCACAGATGTTTTCATTTACGTACACTGACACATACAGCGCCATCTTCTGATCAATTTTTGTACTATTTTTTTTTCTTCGCCATTCGTTTACCCTTCTCCCATAATATTCCGTTGCAATTTGATGTCATTCTGATCATTGATGTTATTTCTACAGCGTTTTGAAAGTTTAACTTCAGTTATAATCGCTCTGTGTATCGAATGACCTTCAACTTAACATGCAACAAGCGAAATTGGTACTTTTTACAGTTGTTACTAGTCTTATAATAAAACCCATTAGATAGAAGGCAACAGAAGAATTGGTAAATGATATTTTCCACAGAATTTTAAACGTATTTCGAAAGATGGACTCGAAAAATGGTTCAAACAATTAAGTTTAGCTACTTTTGTCTTCGTATGATCGCCAATCTTGGAAACAAAGTATCAACCTCCTCACATGTTTTGTTTACTTTCACTCAATTATGTCTTACAAAACAATTTTCTGTGGTAACTCATCACTTAGAAAGAAAGTTTTGATTGCGCAAAGGCTAGCAGTAAGAATAGTATGTTGTGTTCACCCACTAACGTCATATAGGTACCTCTTCAAGGATTGGGCGTTCTAACTGCGCCGTCACAATACATATATTCGCTACTGAAATTGGTCATAAGTAATCCATCGCAATTTGAAAAGGACACTAGCGAATATATCTACAACAATAGAGTGAAAAATGATATTAATTACTCATTGTTGAAGCTGTCAGTGGCTGAAAGAAGAGTTCAATACGCAGCAATAAAATTTTTTGATCATTTGTCCAATAAAATCAAATTTCTGACAGGTAGCGGAGCAAATTTTAAATCTAAGCTAAAATCATTTCTCCTGTACAATTTCTATTCCATTGAGGAGTTTCCGCTTCAAAAGTGGTAGTCATTAAAAAAGTTTTTAAATGGAGTTGCATGAGTAGGAATAAAGTCATGATTTGTTCATTAATGTTAACAGTAATCACGTATTCATATTCTGTAAAGTGACGTGTCGCAAATCATTTCGATAAAAGAATCATTCGAACGATCTGTGGAATGTGTAACTAACTAATTAATTAACTGGGAGCTTTACACACAGAACGTACTTCATTATGAAATAAGCTTGGCCATGTACCTAATTAGATTAGTTTAGATTTACTTTCATTCCAATTGATCTGTAGTGAACAGGTCCTCTAGGATGTAGAACATGTCAGAAAAACAATAATACATGACAAATATTTACAACTGAAACAAATAAGCTGATGTACCTTCCACAGTTCCCGAGTGGAATGATCGTCATTTTCTTAATGAACAATATATGAAAGAATCATTTTAGAAACACGCATTCACTAACAGTAAGATAGAATTAATGCACTGAATTTAAAATTTTAAAACAATTGTCTTTTTTTATTTGTAAGGTAATAAACATATAATATAACTAGTAAAATACTTATTTACCATAAACACATTACACATTACTGCACTGAAATGGTGCAGAAGTTAGATTATTATTATTTACAATGAACACATTACAGTACTGAAATGGTGCAGAGGTTAGATTGATATATAGGGTGGTCCATTGATCGTGACCGGGCCGAATATCTCGCGAAAGAAGCGTCCAACGAAAAAACTATAAAGAACGAAACGTGTCTAGCTTGAAGGTGGAAACCAGATGGCGCTATAGTTGGCCCACTAGATGGCGCTGCAATAGGTCAAACGGATATCCACTGCATTTTCTTTAAATAGGAACCTCCATTTTTTATTACATATTCGTGTAGTACGTAAAGAAATATGAATGTTTTAGTCGGACCACTTTTTTCGCTTTATGATAGAAGGCGCTATAATTGTTACAAACATATGGCTCACAATTTTAGACGAACAGTTGGTAACAGGTAGGTTTTTTAAATTAAAATACAGAACGTAGGTACGTTTAAACATTTTATTTCGGTTGTTCCAATGTGATACATGTTCCTTTGTGAACTTATCATTTCTGAGAACGCGTGCTGTTACAGCGTGATTACCTGTAATTACCACATTAATGGAATAAATGCTCAAAATGATGTCCATCAACCTCAATGCATTTGGCAATACGTGTAACGACATTCCTCTCAACAACGAGTAGTTCGCTTTCCATAATGTTCGCACATGTATTGACAATGCGCTGAGGCATTTTGTCAGGCGTTGTCGCTGGATCAGGTTAGCAAATATCCTTCAACATTCCTCACAGAAGGAAATCCGGAGACGTCAGATCGGGTGAACGTGCTTCGACGACCAATCCACCAGTCATGAAATATGCTATTCAATACCGCTTCAACCGCACGTGAGCTATGTGCCGGACATCCATCATGTTGGAAGTACATCGCCATTCTGTCATGCAGTGAAACATCTTGTAGTAACATCGGTAGCACATTACGTAGAAAATCAGCATACATTGCACCATTTAGATTCCCATCGATAAACTCGGGGCCAATTATCCTTCCTGGTGCATAGAAATATGGTACGGGTGCAATCGACGTTGATGTAGCATTCTAGACACCGACGTTTTGAGATTCCCGATTCTCGCGCAACTTGTTTGCTACTGATGCGCAGATTAGCCGCGACAGCAGCTAAAACACCTACTTGGGCATCATCATTTGTTGCAGGTCGTGGTTGATGTTTAACATTTGGCTGAACACTTCCTATTTCCTTAAGTAACGTAACTATCCGGCGAACGTTCCGGACACTTGGAAGATGGCGTCCAGGATACCGAGCAGCATACATAGCACACGCCCGTTGGGCATTTTGATCATAATAGCCATACATCAACATGATATCGGCCTTTTCCGTAATCGGTAAACGGTCCATTTTAACACGTGTAATGTATCACGAAGCAAATACCGCCCGCACTGGTGGAAAGTTACGTGATACCACGTACTTATACGTTTGTGACTATTACAGCGCCTTCTATCACAAAGCGAAAAAAGTGGTCCAACTAAAACATTCATATTTCTTTACATACTACACGAATATGTAATAAAAAATGGTGTTTCCTATTTAAAAAAAACGCAGTTGATATCCGTTTGACCTATGGCAGCGCCATCTAGCGGGCCAATGACAGCGCCATCTGGTTTCCCCCTTCAAGCTAGACGAGTTTCGTTCTTTGTAGTTTTTTCGTTTGATGCTTATTTCGTGAGATATTTGGCCCGGTCATTTCGGAGAAATAACTGAATGACTTTAACACTTTTCTGCTACGAACAGACTTTTCTGCTAGAAAATTCTTCACGCTAATCTATCCACGGATCTGTTCCGCACGGTCGCCTCGCACCGAAGCCCAATAATTTTTCATTTGCACACACCAAGACGGCATGTGACCACTTTTGCTGAGTCATTGTTGAGAGTAAACAACAGGAAATGGGAAACTCATGCTCAGCCTCGAAAGTTCCAGAACTCTTCGATAAGTAAGAAGTACAATATCGATATGTTTCAACATCAAAGAGAGCGGTTATTCTTACTTCCATTCAGCCCTCCGGAATGTCTTTCGCCCCCTGCCACACCTCGAGACGACCTCCCACGCTACCTCAGGTGAGGGATCAGCCTCAATGTGGGCAGTATCCCGGGCAGCCACAGCCGTAGTCCGATCGGGGGATGCGTGGGACAAGCTGGCGGTCCCCGGCAAACCGCAATCCGGACACCCACAGTGATGCCCATTGGCAACAGCCTCAAGCTGTGTGACCGAAGCCAACACTGCCTGGAGCTGGGAGCGAAGGGATGCCAACTCAGCCCGCATCCGAAGACAGTAGTCGCAGTCCCTATCCATTCTAAATACTGTTGTGCAAAGAACATCTGAACTAATGTACAGAGAGCACAAACAATTCGACACAACATTTAAACGGTTATTAAAATACAAGATTGCCTAGTAAATGCAGTACTGCTACTATTTGAGCACTGCTGACACACTGCTCGGCGGCAGAAAGCTAACTGTACTGTCAGTAACGTACAAAGACTGTTTGAAAGAAATAAACAAATGACAGACGACTACGCAACTTAACGCGTCTCAGATATTAAAATACAAATCCGCCCCCTGCCCATTTCTTGAATGTAGGGACAATTCACACCCTATTCCAATCTCCTGGAGTGCTTTTCTCATTCCACACCACCCTCATCACACGATACAGCCACTGTTTACCCATCCACTCTGTTGCTTTCACCGTTTCCGTACTTACTTAGTCCACACCTGCTGCCTTTCCTCCTTCAATCTTGTCCAGTGCCATTTCCAATTTCTTTCCATGTCAGCACCTCCCCCCCCCCCCCCCCCCCCCCCATCCCAGAGTTTACTTCTGCCCCCTTTAGTGTGTTATCCTCATCTCCAAGTCTGTTCTGATTTAGCAAATATTCGAAGTACTCTTCCCATACTGTCTTCAGTGTCTCTTTGCTATTAACCTCAATCCTATCTCTATCAATCATTGTTGCTTGCTCTCTCGAATCTCTCCTCTTACCTTTGACTACTCAACGATTTTATTGGTGATTTAAATTTTGTCGGAGCAACAGGTTCAGTTTTTGGATTGGCAGTTAAACTGCTGGAATCTTCTTTGTCACGATACAGAAGTGGATGGTTATCGTTACTTTCATGTTGTACTTTCCTAAGATTTCTTCAAAGAAGGTGACTTGTTTTTAAGTCAAATGGTTCAAATGGCTCTGAGCACTATGGGACTTAACTGCTGAGGTCATCAGTCCCCTATAACTTAGACTACTTAAACCTAACTAACCTAAGGACATCATACCCACCCATGCCCGAGGCAGGATTCGAACCTGCGATCGTAGCGGTCGCGCGGTTCGAGACTGTAGCGCCTAGAACCGCTCGGCCACCCCGGCCGTCGGGCTAGTTGTGGTTCCATAACGTTGCAAGCTGCGAAAACTTGGAATTGACTGGGTCCTCCGGTCCAACTGTACCGATCATTGGCTGGAAATGCTTATGTACGGCGACTCAGAGATCATTTGCAACCATTTATGGACTTCAAGTTCCCAAACAACGATGGAATTTTTAGTGGCCACGTCACTGGGCCACAACTGTTCGCGGTTGGTTTGTAGAACATTCTGGACAGTCAGAGGAAACGATTAGACCAACCAGATGGCCCGACCTGAATCTCATAGAATATTTGTGGGATGTAATTGGGAGGTCACTTCGTGCCCAGAATCCTGCACCGGCAACACTTTCTCAATTATGGGCTACTATAGAGGCAGAATAGCTCAACATTTCTTCAAACGGACTTTTAACGACTTGATGAGTGCATGCTACGTTGAGCTGTTGCATTGCACTGCGCAGAAGTATGTCCATCGTGATATTAGGAGGTATCGCCTCACTTTAGTCAATTCAGTTTATAGCGAATAGTGTTCAGTGCACTCGATCTAAAGCTTGCAACTAAGTCAAATTCTGCGTCTATAAAACTACTCCTCTGCATAATCGCTTCAAATCATACCCAGTCTCGAGTGCGAAAAGAGTTGAGAAGTACAATGCAACATGTTTTGATATCTTTGCAAACTCGTCGAAGACACTGAGAATCCGATAAAAAAACCATCACTATTGGATAATGTTCCAAATGTACATTCAGTAGGATGTCAGACGGTAATACAACACTTTTTCCAACACTACAGCTGCATATGGGCGCATGATATTCGTTCAGTCACCCATTAAAAAAAAGTCTGGCTTTGTGATCACTGGCAAAGTGTGCTGTCATAATTTTTTTTCCGAATGTCAGTATGTAACCTCCCTCTTCCTAATTGGCCTACTGGATTACGATGTAACTGACCGTGATCGCATATGCCTAATGAAATTTTACAGTGGATAAGACTATCGTTATCGATGTAAAATAACATCGGTTAGATGGAGGAGATAATACAACAGCTGCTCCTGAAGGAAGAATCTATTGTAAATTGAAGTTAAATTTAGATGATAATTTTGCACAGGGGGAAAAAGGGTACCATGTAATATTTACTACTAAAGTCACTGATAACACAAAGAAAACACTGATTAGCTAAAAAAGGGATAATTAAACGGTCGCCAGTCCGCTAGGGCAATGAATCTCCAGAATCTTGAGAAAGGTAATTGCAAAGAAAAAAATGTTGAAATGTGTGTGAAATCTTATGGGACTTAACTGCTGTCATCAGTCCCTAAGCTTACACACTACTTAACCTAAATTATCCTAAGGACAAACACACAGACCCATGCCCGAGGGAGGACTCGAACCTCCGCCAGGACCAGCCGCTAATGGCAAAGATATTCAAGCAAATAATCACTGGCGTGGCAACAGAAGGTTGTCACGATTTTCCACAGCACAACATTTCACGAGAAAATAAATGAATCAGAATGCACCGAGTTTGCAGTTATTTATTCCGAAATACTAATTTCTGAAAGTTACGTTAAATGAAATTGCTGGTTAAATAAATGACTGGTTTATCTTGAACTTTGTTAAGTAATAAATAACTTTCAGTAACCTCAATGTAGGGTAATGCAAAATTCAGAAAAAGGCAAACAGTTTACTTCTGATTATTGAAAGATCGAAATGAATTTACATTAAGCAAATGAGAAATTGGTTCTACTTTCAAAATGACAACAATAAAATACATACGAAGCCAGCAGAAGTCATCCGCTAAGATAAATGCAGAATAAATGGGCCGGCCGCTGTGGACGACCGGTTCCAGGTGCTTCAGTCTGGAAGCGCGCGACCGCTACGGTCGCAGTTTCGAATCCTGCCTCGGGCATGGATGTGTGTGATGTCCTTAGGTTAGTTCGGTTTAAGTAGTTCTAAGTTCTAGGGGACTGATGACCTCAGATGTTAAGTCCCATAGTGCTCGGAGCCATTTGAACCATTTGAACAGAATAAATGAATTTGCGCACTCTTAATTTGTGCTGTATCTTTATTTATTAGTTTTGACAGTGAAATTTTACTTTAGTTTTAGTAACCTCTGCCATACAATACAAGAACGAACAGTTACCGAGGCAGAAAATTTAGACTGAAACTGGTCAGCACCAAATACACAAAACTGGCGGTAAATATTTAATCAATTTTCATATTCTTACGACACTCGGTGATTGCATGGAAAGGAGAGGGACCCTGCTTGGTAATAATGTCTGAGGACAACGAAGAGACAGGTGCCCTGTAAGTTTTAGCTATTGCAAGTTATTATTCGAGTTAGTAAATCTTTGTGAACCAAATGCAACTGGGTAAAGCCTCTACAGTACTATATCTGTCAGCTAACAGTCTTACGCTGTCGAAGCTGTGCGGACGGCGGAGAATGTAGTCGACGACTGCGTTGCTGCTGCTCCACGAGAAGAAGCCTGAGTCGTATCTAGAGCCACAGACACTTATGGGACAGGCAGTAGTTGCAATTGCAGCTTCCTCTGCCTGTCCACTCCTGCCGTGCTCTCGATACTTTCGGGTTAGCGAATCAGACGCGTCTACACTGAAGCGAGCATAGCTGCTAACCGCGTCCGCGGGAGCGCCCAGCAAACACTTCCGCACTCTCTCATCACTTACGCGACTCTGCTTCCATCTGCTCGCAACGGGACAGAGACTCTCCATAAGCAAAGATAAACAACGGCACAGCTACTACCATTTCGTCGTTTGCTATCGACACATTTCAGTAAAGTTCCCTTGGCTATTACCCAGCAATTTATACTACTGGCCAATAAAATTGCTACATCACGAAGATGACGTGCTACAGATGCGAAATTTAACCGACAGGGAGAAGATGCTGTGATATGCGAATGATTAGCTTTTCAGAGCTTTCACACAAGGTTGGCGCCGGTGGCGACACCAACGTGCTGATATGAGGAAAGTTTCCAACCCATTTCTCATACACAAACAGCAGTTGACCGGCGTTGCCTGGTGAAACGCTGTTGTGATGCCTCGTGTAAGGAGGAGAAATGCGTACCATCACGTTTCAGACTTTGATAGAGGTCGGATTGTAGCCTATCGCTATTGCGGTTTATCGTATCTACATCTACATGATAACTCTGCAATTCACATTTAAGTGCTTGGCAGAGGGTTCATCGAACCACAATCATACTATCTCTCTACCATTCCACTCCCGAACAGCGCGCGGGATAAACGAACACCTAAACCTTTCTGTTCGAGCTCTGATTTCTCTTATTTTATTTTGATGATCATTCCTACCTATGTAGGTTGGGCTCAACAAAATATTTTCGCATTTGGAAGAGAAAGTTGGTCACTGAAATTTCGTAAATAGATCTCGCCGCAACGAAAAACGTCTTTGCTTTAATGACTTCCATCCCAACTCGCGTATCATATCTGCCACACTCTCTCCCCTATTGCATGATAATACAAAACGAGCTGCCCTTTTTAGCACCCTTTCGATGTCCTCCGTCAATCCCAACTGGTAAGGATCCCACACCGCGCAGCAATATTCTAACAGAGGACGAACGAGTGTAGTGTAAGCTGTCTCTTTAGTGGACTTGTTGCATTTTCTAAGTGTCCTGCCAATGAAACGCAACCTTTGGCTCGCCTTCCCCACAATATTATCTACATGGTCTTTCAAACCGAAGTTGTTCGTGATTTTAACGCCCAGGTACTTAGTCGAACTGACAGCCTTGAGAATTGTACTATTTATCGAGTAATCGAATTCCAACGGATTTCTTATGGAACTCGTGTGGATCACCTCACACTTTTCGTTATTTAACGTCAACTGCCACCTGCCACATCATATAGCAATCTTTTCTAAATCGCTTTGCAACTGATACTGGTCTTCGGATGACCTTACTAGACGGTAAATTACAGCATCATCCGCGAACAACCCAAGAGAACTGCTCAGATTGTCACCCAGGTCATTTACATAGATCAGGAACAGCAGAGGTCCCAGGACGCTTCCCTGGAGAACACCTGATATCACTTCAGTTTTACATTGCTGCTCGCGTTGGTCGAGATCCAATGACTGATAGCAGAATATGGAATCGATGGGTTCAGGAGGGTAATACGGAACGCCGTGCTGGATCCCAACGGCCTCGTATCACTAGGAGCCGAGATGACAGGCATCTTATCCGAATGGCTGTAACGGATCGTGCAGCCATGTCTCGATCCCTGAGTCAACAGATGGGGACGTTTGCAAGACAACAACCATCTGCACGAACAGTTCGACGACGTTTGCACGAGCATGAACTATCAGCTCGGAGGCCGTGGCTGCGGTTACCCTTGACACTCCATCACAGACAGGAGTGCCTGCGATGGTGTACTCAACAACAAACCTGGGTGCACGAATGGCAAAACGTCATTTTTTTCGGATGAATCCCGGTTCTGTTTACAGCATCATGATGGTCGCATCCGTGTTTGGCGACATCGCGGTGAACGCACATTGGAAGCGTGTATTCGTCATCGCCATACTGGCGTATCACTCGGCGTGATGGTATGGGGTGCCATTGGTTACACGTCTCGGTCACCTCTAGTTCGCATTGACATTTGAGATGTGTTGCGACCCGTGGCTTTACCCTTCATTCGAGCCCTGCGAAACCCTACATTTCAACAGGATAATGCACGACCGCATGTTGCAGGTCCTGTACGGGCCTTTCTGGATACAGAAAATGTTAGACTGCTGCCCTGGCCAGCACATTCTCCAGATCTCTCACCAACTGAAAACGTCTGGTCAATGGTGGTCGAGCAACTGGCTCGTCACAATACACCAGTCACTACTCTTGATGAACTGTGGTATCGTGTTGAAGCTACATGAGCAGCTGTACCTGTACACGCCATCCAAGCACTGATTGACTCAATGCCCAGGCATATCAAGGCCGTTATTTATCAGGATCTACGCACCCAAGTTGCGTGAAAATGTAATCACATGTCAGTTCTAGTATAATATATTTGTCTAATGAATACCCATTTATCATCTGATTTTATTCTTGGTGTAGCAATTTTAATGGCCAATAGTGTACAATATTTTCATTATGATTATTGTCAATTATATACAGTCAAAATTAGATACACTAGTACAGCTTACGGCTTCAGAATCAAAAGTGGAGCGCATGTTATCAACGAATATTAAACGGCGATAATTTTGTATGTTGCAGAAGATATTTCATCTGCGTCTGTTGTGTTACAAGTTGTCAATTCACAAACAATAAACAAGGCTGCTGCCAGAAGTCTGCGCAAATAAGGAAAATGTTATCCATATCTGCATTTCTCATCTTATCGCGTCAGTGTCTTTTTATCTACTACTTAATCATATGTTGTCGCACTTTTAAACATGTCACAGCTCGGTAAGTGTCTGCTATCGGTAGACCTGAAGATTCATCAATAGCTGGACAGTCTAATAGCGGACTGCAGCTGCAGATTTTGGAGGTAAGAGTTTTGCTAGATTTCCATTTATTTGAACTTTATGCTTGGCGAAGATAGAGCTGTTGCAATAAACTCGTTACAGGCAAAAGACACCTTTTCGCAGTTGCTGCACAAAGGGTCTGAAATAAAAACAGATACAGCAATATAAAATTATGTTTCGAGAAGTTTAAGAGGGCTACTTTTTACGCCGGCAGTATTAATGTGGTTGTTGGTGAGACTACAAGGAAGTGCTGCGACATTTTCGAGACTGGCTCCTGCACTACAAAAGCAAAGAGACCTGGCCGGAGAATACTACATCCCAACTAGGCGCGAAGGACACAAAAGGAGGACAACAGATTCTAAATAAGCACGAAGGTAAAAGAGTAACAACTTCTTACAAACTTTTGAACCTACTTGTGTTGCGTGTGTAGAATGGATGCAGCCAGGCGAGTTAGGATGTGAAAAAGTTTCAGCACCCGGACTGTTATCGAATACTGTAAAATTTTCTCAGGGTATGAGAGTTGGTAATTCTGAAGCGGGGCGAGGGTCTGCATTGGAGAGCATGCCTCAGCTGAGACTTGTAATAGAGGCAGCGACAACGACAGATGTGGGTGATGCCAGGGTAGGTAACACGGCTGAATCAAATGAGGACATAAGTAAATGTGGATGTAGCCAGGGTAGGCCACATGACTAAATTAAATGAGGACGTAAGTAAATGTGGGTGTAACCAGGGTAGGCAACACGGCTATATCAAATGAGGACATCAGTAAATGTGGGTGTAGCCAGGGTAGGCAACATGGCTAAATCAAATGAGGACGTAAGTAAATGTGCATGTAGCCAGGGTAGGCAACACGGCTAAATCAAATGAGGAGATAAGAAAATGTGGGTGTAGCCAGGGTAGGCAACATGGCTGAATCAAATGAGTACATAAGTAAATGTGCATGTAGCCAGGGTAGGTAACACTTCTAAATCAAATGAGGACATAAGTAAATGTGGGTGTAACCAGGGTAGGCAACACGGCTATATCAAATGAGGACATCAGTAAATGTGGGTGTAGCCAGGGTAGGCAACACGGCTAAATCAAATGAGGACGTAAGTAAATGTGGGTGTAGCCAGGGAAGCAACACGGCCAAATCAAATGAGAATGTAAATAAATGTGGGTGTAGCCAGGGTAGACAACATGGCTAAATCAAATGAGGACATAAGTAAATGTGCATGTAGCCAGGGTAGGCAACACGGCTAAATCAAATGAGGAGATAAGAAAATGTGGGTGTAGCCAGGGTAGGCAACATGGCTGAATCAAATGAGGACATAAGTAAATGTGGGTGTAGCCAGGGTAGACAACACGGTTGACTCAAATGAGGACATAAGTCAATGTGGGTGTAGCCAGCGTAGGCAATGTGGCTAAATCAAATGAGGACATAAGTAATTGTGGGTGTAGCCAGGCTAGGCAACACGGCTAAATCAAATGAGGATGTAAGTAAATGTGGGTGTAGCCAGGGTACGCAATATGGCTAAATCAAATGAGGACATGAGTGTGGGTGTAGCCAGGGTAGGCAACACGGCTAAATCAAATGAGGAGATAAGAAAATGTGGGTGTAGCCAGGGTAGGCAACATGGCTGAATCAAATGAGGACATAAGTAAATGTGGGTGTAGCCAGGGTAGACAACACGGTTGACTCAAATGAGGACATAAGTCAATGTGGGTGTAGCCAGCGTAGGCAATGTGGCTAAATCAAATGAGGACATAAGTAATTGTGGGTGTAGCCAGGCTAGGCAACACGGCTAAATCAAATGAGGACGTAAGTAAATGTGGGTGTAGCCAGGGTACGCAATATGGCTAAATCGTATGAGGACATGAGTGTGGGTGTAGCCAGGGTAGGCAACATGGCTAAATCAAATGAGGACGTAAGTAAATGTGGGTGTAGCCAGGGAAGCAACACGGCCAAATCAAATGAGAATGTAAGTAAATGTGGGTATAGCCAGGGAAGACAACATGGCTAAATCAAATGAGGACATAAGTAAATGTGCATGTAGCCAGGGTAGGCAACACGGCTAAATCAAATGAGGAGATAAGAAAATGTGGGTGTAGCCAGGGTAGGCAACATGGCTGAATCAAATGAGGACATAAGTAAATGTGGGTGTAGCCAGGGTAGACAACACGGTTGACTCAAATGAGGACATAAGTCAATGTGGGTGTAGCCAGGGTAGGCAATGTGGCTAAATCAAATGAGGACATAAGTAATTGTGGGTGTAGCCATGGTAGGTAACACGGCTATATCAAATGAGGACATCAGTAAATGTGGGTGTAGCCAGGGTAGGCAACACGGCTAAATCAAATGAGGACGTAAGTAAATGTGGGTGTAGCCAGGGTAGGCAATATGGCTAAATCAAATGAGGACATGAGTGTGGGTGTAGCCAGGGTAGGCAACACGGCTAAATCAAATGAGGAGATAAGAAAATGTGGGTGTAGCCAGGGTAGGTAACACGGCTGAATCAAATGAGGACATAAGTAAATGTGGATGTAGCCAGGGTAGGCCACATGACTAAATTAAATGAGGACATAAGTAAATGTGGGTGTAACCAGGGTAGGCAACACGGCTAAATCAAATGAGGACATAAGTAAATGTGCATGTAGCCAGGGTAGGCAACACGGCTAAATCAAATGAGGAGATAAGAAAATGTGGGTGTAGCCAGGGTAGGTAACACGGCTGAATCAAATGAGGACATAAGTAAATGTGGATGTAGCCAGGGTAGGCCACATGACTAAATTAAATGAGGACGTAAGTAAATGTGGGTGTAACCAGGGTAGGCAACACGGCTATATCAAATGAGGACATCAGTAAATGTGGGTGTAGCCAGGGTAGGCAACACGGCTAAATCAAATGAGGACGTAAGTAAATGTGCATGTAGCCAGGGTAGGCAACACGGCTAAATCAAATGAGGAGATAAAAAAATGTGGGTGTAGCCAGGGTAGGCAACATGGCTGAATCAAATGAGGACATAAGTAAATGTGGGTGTAGCCAGGGTAGACAACACGGTTGACTCAAATGAGGACATAAGTCAATGTGGGTGTAGCCAGGGTAGGCAATGTGGCTAAATCAAATGAGGACATAAGTAATTGTGGGTGTAGCCAGGCTAGGCAACACGGCTAAATCAAATGAGGACGTAAGTAAATGAGGGTGTAGCCAGGGTAGGCAATATGGCTAAATCAAATGAGGACATGAGTGTGGGTGTAACCAGGGTAGGCAACACGGCTATATCAAATGAGGACATAAGTAAATGTGGGTGTAGCCAGGGTAGGAAACACGGCTAAATCAAATGAGGACGTAAGTAAATGTGCATGTAGCCAGGGTAGGCAACACGGCTAAATCAAATGAGGAGATAAGAAAATGTGGGTGTAGCCAGGGTAGGCAACATGGCTGAATCAAATGAGGACATAAGTAAATGTGGGTGTAGCCAGGGTAGACAACACGGTTGACTCAAATGAGGACATAAGTCAATGTGGGTGTAGCCAGCGTAGGCAATGTGGCTAAATCAAATGAGGACATAAGTAATTGTGGGTGTAGCCAGGCTAGGCAACACGGCTAAATCAAATGAGGACATAAGTAAATGTGGGTGTAGCCAGGGTAGGCAATATAGCTAAATCAAATGAGGACATGAGTGTGGTTGTAGCCAGGGTAGGCAACACGGCTAAATCAAATGAGGACATAAGTAAATGTGCATGTAGCCAGGGTAGGCAACACAGCTGAATCAAATGAGGACATAAGTAAATGTGGGTGTAGCCAGGGTAGGTAACACGGCTATATCAAATGAGGGCATCAGTAAATGTGGGTGTAGCCAGGGTAGGCAACACGGCTAAATCAAATGAGGACGTAAGTAAATGTGGGTGTAGCCAGGGTAGGCAATATGGCTAAATCAAATGAGGACATGAGTGTGGGTGTAGCCAGGGTAGGCAACACGGCTAAATCAAATGAGGAGATAAGAAAATGTGGGTGTAGCCAGGGTAGGTAACACGGCTGAATCAAATGAGGACATAAGTAAATGTGGATGTAGCCAGGGTAGGCCACATGACTAAATTAAATGAGGACGTAAGTAAATGTGGGTGTAACCAGGGTAGGCAACACGGCTATATCAAATGAGGACATCAGTAAATGTGCATGTAGCCAGGGTAGGCAACACGGCTAAATCAAATGAGGACGTAAGTAAATGTGCATGTAGCCAGGGTAGGTAACACTTCTAAATCAAATGAGGACATAAGTAAATGTGGGTGTAACCAGGGTAGGCAACACGGCTATATCAAATGTGGACATCAGTAAATGTGGGTGTAGCCAGGGTAGGCAATATGACTAAATCAAATGAGGACATGAGTGTGGGTGTAGCCAGGGTAGGCAACACGGCTAAATCAAATGAGGAGATAAGAAAATGTGGGTGTAGCCAGGGTAGGTAACACGGCTGAATCAAATGAGGACATAAGTAAATGTGGATGTAGCCAGGGTAGGCCACATGACTAAATTAAATGAGGACGTAAGTAAATGTGGGTGTAACCAGGGTAGGCAACACAGCTATATCAAATGAGGACATCAGTAAATGTGGGTGTAGCCAGCTTAGGCAACACGGCTAAATCAATTGAGGACGTAAGTAAATGTGCATGTAGCCAGGGTAGGCAACACGGCTAAATCAAATGAGGAGATAAAAAAATGTGGGTGTAGCCAGGGTAGGCAACATGGCTGAATCAAATGAGGACATAAGTAAATGTGGGTGTAGCCAGGGTAGACGACACGGTTGACTCAAATGAGGACATAAGTCAATGTGGGTGTAGCCAGGGTAGGCAATGTGGCTAAATCAAATGATGACATAAGTAATTGTGGGTGTAGCCAGGCTAGGCTACACGGCTAAATCAAATGAGGACGTAAGTAAATGTGGGTGTAGCCAGGGTACGCAATATGGCTAAATCAAATGAGGACATGAGTGTGGGTGTAGCCAGGGTAGGCAACATGGCTAAATCAAATGAGGACGTAAGTAAATGTGGGTGTAGCCAGGGAAGCAACACGGCCAAATCAAATGAGAATGTAAGTAAATGTGGGTATAGCCAGGGTAGACAACATGGCTAAATCAAATGAGGACATAAGTAAATGTGCATGTAGCCAGGGTAGGCAACACGGCTAAATCAAATGAGGAGATAAGAAAATGTGGGTGTAGCCAGGGTAGGCAACATGGCTGAATCAAATGAGGACATAAGTAAATGTGGGTGTAGCCAGGGTAGACAACACGGTTGACTCAAATGAGGACATAAGTCAATGTGGGTGTAGCCAGGGTAGGCAATGTGGCTAAATCAACTGAGGACATAAGTAATTGTGGGTGTAGCCATGGTAGGTAACACGGCTATATCAAATGAGGACATCAGTAAATGTGGGTGTAGCCAGGGTAGGCAACACGGCTAAATCAAATGAGGACGTAAGTAAATGTGGGTGTAGCCAGGGTAGGCAATATGGCTAAATCAAATGAGGACATGAGTGTGGGTGTAGCCAGGGTAGGCAACACGGCTAAATCAAATGAGGAGATAAGAAAATGTGGGTGTAGCCAGGGTAGGTAACACGGCTGAATCAAATGAGGACATAAGTAAATGTGGATGTAGCCAGGGTAGGCCACATGACTAAATTAAATGAGGACGTAAGTAAATGTGGGTGTAACCAGGGTAGGCAACACGGCTAAATCAAATGAGGACATAAGTAAATGTGCATGTAGCCAGGGTAGGCAACACGGCTAAATCAAATGAGGAGATAAGAAAATGTGGGTGTAGCCAGGGTAGGTAACACGGCTGAATCAAATGAGGACATAAGTAAATGTGGATGTAGCCAGGGTAGGCCACATGACTAAATTAAATGAGGACGTAAGTAAATGTGGGTGTAACCAGGGTAGGCAACACGGCTATATTAAATGAGGACATCAGTAAATGTGGGTGTAGCCAGGGTAGGCAACACGGCTAAATCAAATGAGGACGTAAGTAAATGTGCATGTAGCCAGGGTAGGCAACACGGCTAAATCAAATGAGGAGATAAAAAAATGTGGGTGTAGCCAGGGTAGGCAACATGGCTGAATCAAATGAGGACATAAGTAAATGTGGGTGTAGCCAGGGTAGACAACACGGTTGACTCAAATGAGGACATAAGTCAATGTGGGTGTAGCCAGGGTAGGCAATGTGGCTAAATCAAATGAGGACATAAGTAATTGTGGGTGTAGCCAGGCTAGGCAACACGGCTAAATCAAATGAGGACGTAAGTAAATGAGGGTGTAGCCAGGGTAGGCAATATGGCTAAATCAAATGAGGACATGAGTGTGGGTGTAACCAGGGTAGGCAACACGGCTATATCAAATGAGGACATAAGTAAATGTGGGTGTAGCCAGGGTAGGAAACACGGCTAAATCAAATGAGGACGTAAGTAAATGTGCATGTAGCCAGGGTAGGCAACACGGCTAAATCAAATGAGGAGATAAGAAAATGTGGGTGTAGCCAGGGTAGGCAACATGGCTGAATCAAATGAGGACATAAGTAAATGTGGGTGTAGCCAGGGTAGACAACACGGTTGACTCAAATGAGGACATAAGTCAATGTGGGTGTAGCCAGCGTAGGCAATGTGGCTAAATCAAATGAGGACATAAGTAATTGTGGGTGTAGCCAGGCTAGGCAACACGGCTAAATCAAATGAGGACATAAGTAAATGTGGGTGTAGCCAGGGTAGGCAATATAGCTAAATCAAATGAGGACATGAGTGTGGTTGTAGCCAGGGTAGGCAACACGGCTAAATCAAATGAGGACATAAGTAAATGTGCATGTAGCCAGGGTAGGCAACACGGCTGAATCAAATGAGGACATAAGTAAATGTGGGTGTAGCCAGGGTAGGTAACACGGCTATATCAAATGAGGACATCAGTAAATGTGGGTGTAGCCAGGGTAGGCAACACGGCTAAATCAAATGAGGACGTAAGTAAATGTGGGTGTAGCCAGGGTAGGCAATATGGCTAAATCAAATGAGGACATGAGTGTGGGTGTAGCCAGGGTAGGCAACACGGCTAAATCAAATGAGGAGATAAGAAAATGTGGGTGTAGCCAGGGTAGGTAACACGGCTGAATCAAATGAGGACATAAGTAAATGTGGATGTAGCCAGGGTAGGCCACATGACTAAATTAAATGAGGACGTAAGTAAATGTGGGTGTAACCAGGGTAGGCAACACGGCTATATCAAATGAGGACATCAGTAAATGTGCATGTAGCCAGGGTAGGCAACACGGCTAAATCAAATGAGGACGTAAGTAAATGTGCATGTAGCCAGGGTAGGTAACACTTCTAAATCAAATGAGGACATAAGTAAATGTGGGTGTAACCAGGGTAGGCAACACGGCTATATCAAATGTGGACATCAGTAAATGTGGGTGTAGCCAGGGTAGGCAATATGGCTAAATCAAATGAGGACATGAGTGTGGGTGTAGCCAGGGTAGGCAACACGGCTAAATCAAATGAGGAGATAAGAAAATGTGGGTGTAGCCAGGGTAGGTAACACGGCTGAATCAAATGAGGACATAAGTAAATGTGGATGTAGCCAGGGTAGGCCACATGACTAAATTAAATGAGGACGTAAGTAAATGTGGGTGTAACCAGGGTAGGCAACACAGCTATATCAAATGAGGACATCAGTAAATGTGGGTGTAGCCAGCCTAGGCAACACGGCTAAATCAAATGAGGACGTAAGTAAATGTGCATGTAGCCAGGGTAGGCAACACGGCTAAATCAAATGAGGAGATAAAAAAATGTGGGTGTAGCCAGGGTAGGCAACATGGCTGAATCAAATGAGGACATAAGTAAATGTGGGTGTAGCCAGGGTAGACGACACGGTTGACTCAAATGAGGACATAAGTCAATGTGGGTGTAGCCAGGGTAGGCAATGTGGCTAAATCAAATGACATAAGTAAATGTGGGTGTAGCCAGGCTAGGCTACACGGCTAAATCAAATGAGGACGTAAGTAAATGTGGGTGTAGCCAGGGTAGGCAATATGGCTAAATCAAATGAGGACATGAGTGTGGGTGTAACCAGGGTAGGCAACACGGCTATATCAAATGAGGACATCAGTAAATGTGGGTGTAGCCAGGGTAGGCAACACGGCTAAATCAAATGAGGACGTAAGTAAATGTGCATGTAGCCAGGGTAGGCAACACGGCTAAATCAAATGAGGAGATAAGAAAATGTGGGTGTAGCCAGGGTAGGCAACATGGCTGAATCAAATGAGTACATAAGTAAATGTGCATGTAGCCAGGGTAGGTAACACTTCTAAATCAAATGAGGACATAAGTAAATGTGGGTGTAACCAGGGTAGGCAACACGGCTATATCAAATGAGGACATCAGTAAATGTGGGTGTAGCCAGGGTAGGCAACACGGCTAAATCAAATGAGAATGTGAGTAAATGTGGGTGTAGCCAGGGTAGACAACATGGCTAAATCAAATGAGGACGTAAGTAAATGTGCATGTAGCCAGGGTAGGCAACATGGCTAAATCAAATGAGGAGATAAGAAAATGTGGGTGTAGCCAGGGTAGGCAACATGGCTGAATCAAATGAGGACATAAGTAAATGTGGGTGTAGCCAGGGTAGACAACACGGTTGACTCAAATGAGGACATAAGTCAATGTGGGTGTAGCCAGTGTAGGCAATGTGGCTAAATCAAATGAGGACATAAGTAATTGTGGGTGTAGCCAGGCTAGGCAACACGGCTAAATCAAATGAGGATGTAAGTAAATGTGGGTGTAGCCAGGGTACGCAATATGGCTAAATCAAATGAGGACATGAGTGTGGGTGTAGCCAGGGTAGGCAACACGGCTAAATCAAATGAGGACGTAAGTAAATGTGGGTGTAGCCAGGGAAGCAACACGGCCAAATCAAATGAGAATGTAAGTAAATGTGGGTGTAGCCAGGGTAGACAACATGGCTAAATCAAATGAGGACATAAGTAAATGTGCATGTAGCCAGGGTAGGCAACACGGCTAAATCAAATGAGGAGATAAGAAAATGTGGGTGTAGCCAGGGTAGGCAACATGGCTGAATCAAATGAGGACATAAGTAAATGTGGGTGTAGCCAGGGTAGACAACACGGTTGACTCAAATGAGGACATAAGTCAATGTGGGTGTAGCCAGGGTAGGCAATGTGGCTAAATCAAATGAGGACATAAGTAATTGTGGGTGTAGCCATGGTAGGTAACACGGCTATATCAAATGAGGACATCAGTAAATGTGGGTGTAGCCAGGGTAGGCAACACGGCTAAATCAAATGAGGACGTAAGTAAATGTGAGTGTAGCCAGGGTAGGCAATATGGCTAAATCAAATGAGGACATGAGTGTGGGTGTAGCCAGGGTAGGCAACACGGCTAAATCAAATGAGGAGATAAGAAAATGTGGGTGTAGCCAGGGTAGGTAACACGGCTGAATCAAATGAGGACATAAGTAAATGTGGATGTAGCCAGGGTAGGCCACATGACTTAATTAAATGAGGACGTAAGTAAATGTGGGTGTAACCAGGGTAGGCAACACGGCTATATCAAATGTGGACATCAGTAAATGTGGGTGTAGCCAGGGTAGGCAATATGGCTAAATCAAATGAGGACATGAGTGTGGGTGTAGCCAGGGTAGGCAACACGGCTAAATCAAATGAGGAGATAAGAAAATGTGGGTGTAGCCAGGGTAGGTAACACGGCTGAATCAAATGAGGACATAAGTAAATGTGGATGTAGCCAGGGTAGGCCACATGACTAAATTAAATGAGGACGTAAGTAAATGTGGGTGTAACCAGGGTAGGCAACACAGCTATATCAAATGAGGACATCAGTAAATGTGGGTGTAGCCAGGGTAGGCAACACGGCTAAATCAAATGAGGACGTAAGTAAATGTGGGTGTAGCCAGGGAAGCAACACGGCCAAATCAAATGAGAATGTAAGTAAATGTGGGTGTAGCCAGGGTAGACAACATGGCTAAATCAAATGAGGACATAAGTAAATGTGCATGTAGCCAGGGTAGGCAACACGGCTAAATCAAATGAGGAGATAAGAAAATGTGGGTGTAGCCAGGGTAGGCAACATGGCTGAATCAAATGAGGACATAAGTAAATGTGGGTGTAGCCAGGGTAGACAACACGGTTGACTCAAATGAGGACATAAGTCAATGTGGGTGTAGCCAGCGTAGGCAATGTGGCTAAATCAAATGAGGACATAAGTAATTGTGGGTGTAGCCAGGCTAGGCAACACGGCTAAATCAAATGAGGACGTAAGTAAATGTGGGTGTAGCCAGGGTACGCAATATGGCTAAATCAAATGAGGACATGAGTGTGGGTGTAGCCAGGGTAGGCAACACGGCTAAATCAAATGAGGAGATAAGAAAATGTGGGTGTAGCCAGGGTAGGCAACATGGCTGAATCAAATGAGGACATAAGTAAATGTGGGTGTAGCCAGGGTAGACAACACGGTTGACTCAAATGAGGACATAAGTCAATGTGGGTGTAGCCAGCGTAGGCAATGTGGCTAAATCAAATGAGGACATAAGTAATTGTGGGTGTAGCCAGGCTAGGCAACACGGCTAAATCAAATGAGGACGTAAGTAAATGTGGGTGTAGCCAGGGTACGCAATATGGCTAAATCAAATGAGGACATGAGTGTGGGTGTAGCCAGGGTAGGCAACATGGCTAAATCAAATGAGGACGTAAGTAAATGTGGGTGTAGCCAGGGAAGCAACACGGCCAAATCAAATGAGAATGTAAGTAAATGTGGGTATAGCCAGGGTAGACAACATGGCTAAATCAAATGAGGACATAAGTAAATGTGCATGTAGCCAGGGTAGGCAACACGGCTAAATCAAATGAGGAGATAAGAAAATGTGGGTGTAGCCAGGGTAGGCAACATGGCTGAATCAAATGAGGACATAAGTAAATGTGGGTGTAGCCAGGGTAGACAACACGGTTGACTCAAATGAGGACATAAGTCAATGTGGGTGTAGCCAGGGTAGGCAATGTGGCTAAATCAAATGAGGACATAAGTAATTGTGGGTGTAGCCATGGTAGGTAACACGGCTATATCAAATGAGGACATCAGTAAATGTGGGTGTAGCCAGGGTAGGCAACACGGCTAAATCAAATGAGGACGTAAGTAAATGTGGGTGTAGCCAGGGTAGGCAATATGGCTAAATCAAATGAGGACATGAGTGTGGGTGTAGCCAGGGTAGGCAACACGGCTAAATCAAATGAGGAGATAAGAAAATGTGGGTGTAGCCAGGGTAGGTAACACGGCTGAATCAAATGAGGACATAAGTAAATGTGGATGTAGCCAGGGTAGGCCACATGACTAAATTAAATGAGGACGTAAGTAAATGTGGGTGTAACCAGGGTAGGCAACACGGCTAAATCAAATGAGGACATAAGTAAATGTGCATGTAGCCAGGGTAGGCAACACGGCTAAATCAAATGAGGACGTAAGTAAATGAGGGTGTAGCCAGGGTAGGCAATATGGCTAAATCAAATGAGGACATGAGTGTGGGTGTAACCAGGGTAGGCAACACGGCTATATCAAATGAGGACATAAGTAAATGTGGGTGTAGCCAGGGTAGGAAACACGGCTAAATCAAATGAGGACGTAAGTAAATGTGCATGTAGCCAGGGTAGGCACCACGGCTAAATCAAATGAGGAGATAAGAAAATGTGGGTGTAGCCAGGGTAGGCAACATGGCTGAATCAAATGAGGACATAAGTAAATGTGGGTGCAGCCAGGGTAGACAACACGGTTGACTCAAATGAGGACATAAGTCAATGTGGGTGTAGCCAGCGTAGGCAATGTGGCTAAATCAAATGAGGACATAAGTAATTGTGGGTGTAGCCAGGCTAGGCAACACGGCTAAATCAAATGAGGACATAAGTAAATGTGGGTGTAGCCAGGGTAGGCAATATAGCTAAATCAAATGAGGACATGAGTGTGGTTGTAGCCAGGGTAGGCAACACGGCTAAATCAAATGAGGACATAAGTAAATGTGCATGTAGCCAGGGTAGGCAACACGGCTGAATCAAATGAGGACATAAGTAAATGTGGGTGTAGCCAGGGTAGACAACACGGTTGACTCAAATGAGGACATAAGTCAATGTGGGTGTAGCCAGTGTAGGCAATGTGGCTAAATCAAATGAGGACATAAGTAATTGTGGGTGTAGCCAGGCTAGGCAACACGGCTAAATCAAATGAGGATGTAAGTAAATGTGGGTGTAGCCAGGGTACGCAATATGGCTAAATCAAATGAGGACATGAGTGTGGGTGTAGCCAGGGTAGGCAACACGGCTAAATCAAATGAGGACGTAAGTAAATGTGGGTGTAGCCAGGGAAGCAACACGGCCAAATCAAATGAGAATGTAAGTAAATGTGGGTGTAGCCAGGGTAGACAACATGGCTAAATCAAATGAGGACATAAGTAAATGTGCATGTAGCCAGGGTAGGCAACACGGCTAAATCAAATGAGGAGATAAGAAAATGTGGGTGTAGCCAGGGTAGGCAACATGGCTGAATCAAATGAGGACATAAGTAAATGTGGGTGTAGCCAGGGTAGACAACACGGTTGACTCAAATGAGGACATAAGTCAATGTGGGTGTAGCCAGGGTAGGCAATGTGGCTAAATCAAATGAGGACATAAGTAATTGTGGGTGTAGCCATGGTAGGTAACACGGCTATATCAAATGAGGACATCAGTAAATGTGGGTGTAGCCAGGGTAGGCAACACGGCTAAATCAAATGAGGACGTAAGTAAATGTGAGTGTAGCCAGGGTAGGCAATATGGCTAAATCAAATGAGGACATGAGTGTGGGTGTAGCCAGGGTAGGCAACACGGCTAAATCAAATGAGGAGATAAGAAAATGTGGGTGTAGCCAGGGTAGGTAACACGGCTGAATCAAATGAGGACATAAGTAAATGTGGATGTAGCCAGGGTAGGCCACATGACTTAATTAAATGAGGACGTAAGTAAATGTGGGTGTAACCAGGGTAGGCAACACGGCTATATCAAATGTGGACATCAGTAAATGTGGGTGTAGCCAGGGTAGGCAATATGGCTAAATCAAATGAGGACATGAGTGTGGGTGTAGCCAGGGTAGGCAACACGGCTAAATCAAATGAGGAGATAAGAAAATGTGGGTGTAGCCAGGGTAGGTAACACGGCTGAATCAAATGAGGACATAAGTAAATGTGGATGTAGCCAGGGTAGGCCACATGACTAAATTAAATGAGGACGTAAGTAAATGTGGGTGTAACCAGGGTAGGCAACACAGCTATATCAAATGAGGACATCAGTAAATGTGGGTGTAGCCAGGGTAGGCAACACGGCTAAATCAAATGAGGACGTAAGTAAATGTGGGTGTAGCCAGGGAAGCAACACGGCCAAATCAAATGAGAATGTAAGTAAATGTGGGTGTAGCCAGGGTAGACAACATGGCTAAATCAAATGAGGACATAAGTAAATGTGCATGTAGCCAGGGTAGGCAACACGGCTAAATCAAATGAGGAGATAAGAAAATGTGGGTGTAGCCAGGGTAGGCAACATGGCTGAATCAAATGAGGACATAAGTAAATGTGGGTGTAGCCAGGGTAGACAACACGGTTGACTCAAATGAGGACATAAGTCAATGTGGGTGTAGCCAGCGTAGGCAATGTGGCTAAATCAAATGAGGACATAAGTAATTGTGGGTGTAGCCAGGCTAGGCAACACGGCTAAATCAAATGAGGACGTAAGTAAATGTGGGTGTAGCCAGGGTACGCAATATGGCTAAATCAAATGAGGACATGAGTGTGGGTGTAGCCAGGGTAGGCAACACGGCTAAATCAAATGAGGAGATAAGAAAATGTGGGTGTAGCCAGGGTAGGCAACATGGCTGAATCAAATGAGGACATAAGTAAATGTGGGTGTAGCCAGGGTAGACAACACGGTTGACTCAAATGAGGACATAAGTCAATGTGGGTGTAGCCAGCGTAGGCAATGTGGCTAAATCAAATGAGGACATAAGTAATTGTGGGTGTAGCCAGGCTAGGCAACACGGCTAAATCAAATGAGGATGTAAGTAAATGTGGGTGTAGCCAGGGTACACAATATGGCTAAATCAAATGAGGACATGAGTGTGGGTGTAGCCAGGGTAGGCAACATGGCTAAATCAAATGAGGACGTAAGTAAATGTGGGTGTAGCCAGGGAAGCAACACGGCCAAATCAAATGAGAATGTAAGTAAATGTGGGTATAGCCAGGGTAGACAACATGGCTAAATCAAATGAGGACATAAGTAAATGTGCATGTAGCCAGGGTAGGCAACACGGCTAAATCAAATGAGGAGATAAGAAAATGTGGGTGTAGCCAGGGTAGGCAACATGGCTGAATCAAATGAGGACATAAGTAAATGTGGGTGTAGCCAGGGTAGACAACACGGTTGACTCAAATGAGGACATAAGTCAATGTGGGTGTAGCCAGGGTAGGCAATGTGGCTAAATCAAATGAGGACATAAGTAATTGTGGGTGTAGCCATGGTAGGTAACACGGCTATATCAAATGAGGACATCAGTAAATGTGGGTGTAGCCAGGGTAGGCAACACGGCTAAATCAAATGAGGACGTAAGTAAATGTGGGTGTAGCCAGGGTAGGCAATATGGCTAAATCAAATGAGGACATGAGTGTGGGTGTAGCCAGGGTAGGCAACACGGCTAAATCAAATGAGGAGATAAGAAAATGTGGGTGTAGCCAGGGTAGGTAACACGGCTGAATCAAATGAGGACATAAGTAAATGTGGATGTAGCCAGGGTAGGCCACATGACTAAATTAAATGAGGACGTAAGTAAATGTGGGTGTAACCAGGGTAGGCAACACGGCTAAATCAAATGAGGACATAAGTAAATGTGCATGTAGCCAGGGTAGGCAACACGGCTAAATCAAAAGAGGAGATAAGAAAATGTGGGTGTAGCCAGGGTAGGTAACACGGCTGAATCAAATGAGGACATAAGTAAATGTGGATGTAGCCAGGGTAGGCCACATGACTAAATTAAATGAGGACGTAAGTAAATGTGGGTGTAACCAGGGTAGGCAACACGGCTATATCAAATGAGGACATCAGTAAATGTGGGTGTAGCCAGGGTAGGCAACACGGCTAAATCAAATGAGGACGTAAGTAAATGTGCATGTAGCCAGGGTAGGCAACACGGCTAAATCAAATGAGGAGATAAAAAAATGTGGGTGTAGCCAGGGTAGGCAACATGGCTGAATCAAATGAGGACATAAGTAAATGTGGGTGTAGCCAGGGTAGACAACACGGTTGACTCAAATGAGGACATAAGTCAATGTGGGTGTAGCCAGGGTAGGCAATGTGGCTAAATCAAATGAGGACATAAGTAATTGTGGGTGTAGCCAGGCTAGGCAACACGGCTAAATCAAATGAGGACGTAAGTAAATGAGGGTGTAGCCAGGGTAGGCAATATGGCTAAATCAAATGAGGACATGAGTGTGGGTGTAACCAGGGTAGGCAACACGGCTATATCAAATGAGGACATAAGTAAATGTGGGTGTAGCCAGGGTAGGAAACACGGCTAAATAAAATGAGGACGTAAGTAAATGTGCATGTAGCCAGGGTAGGCACCATGGCTAAATCAAATGAGGAGATAAGAAAATGTGGGTGTAGCCAGGGTAGGCAACATGGCTGAATCAAATGAGGACATAAGTAAATGTGGGTGCAGCCAGGGTAGACAACACGGTTGACTCAAATGAGGACATAAGTCAATGTGGGTGTAGCCAGCGTAGGCAATGTGGCTAAATCAAATGAGGACATAAGTAATTGTGGGTGTAGCCAGGCTAGGCAACACGGCTAAATCAAATGAGGACATAAGTAAATGTGGGTGTAGCCAGGGTAGGCAATATAGCTAAATCAAATGAGGACATGAGTGTGGTTGTAGCCAGGGTAGGCAACACGGCTAAATCAAATGAGGACATAAGTAAATGTGCATGTAGCCAGGGTAGGCAACACGGCTGAATCAAATGAGGACATAAGTAAATGTGGGTGTAGCCAGGGTAGGTAACACGGCTATATCAAATGAGGACATCAGTAAATGTGGGTGTAGCCAGGGTAGGCAACACGGCTAAATCAAATGAGGACATAAGTAAATGTGGGTGTAGCCAGGGTAGGCAATATGGCTAAATCAAATGAGGACATGAGTGTGGGTGTAGCCAGGGTAGGCAACACGGCTAAATCAAATGAGGAGATAAGAAAATGTGGGTGTAGCCAGGGTAGGTAACACGGCTGAATCAAATGAGGACATAAGTAAATGTGGATGTAGCCAGGGTAGGCCACATGACTAAATTAAATGAGGACGTAAGTAAATGTGGGTGTAACCAGGGTAGGCAACACGGCTATATCAAATGAGGACATCAGTAAATGTGCATGTAGCCAGGGTAGGCAACACGGCTAAATCAAATGAGGAAGTAAGTAAATGTGCATGTAGCCAGGTTAGGTAACACTTCTAAATCAAATGAGGACATAAGTAAATGTGGGTGTAACCAGGGTAGGCAACACGGCTATATCAAATGTGGACATCAGTAAATGTGGGTGTAGCCAGGGTAGGCAATATGGCTAAATCAAATGAGGACATGAGTGTGGGTGTAGCCAGGGTAGGCAACACGGCTAAATCAAATGAGGAGATAAGAAAATGTGGGTGTAGCCAGGGTAGGTAACACGGCTGAATCAAATGAGGACATAAGTAAATGTGGATGTAGCCAGGGTAGGCCACATGACTAAATTAAATGAGGACGTAAGTAAATGTGGGTGTAACCAGGGTAGGCAACACAGCTATATCAAATGAGGACATCAGTAAATGTGGGTGTAGCCAGCCTAGGCAACACAGCTAAATCAAATGAGGACGTAAGTAAATGTGCATGTAGCCAGGGTAGGCAACACGGCTAAATCAAATGAGGAGATAAAAAAATGTGGGTGTAGCCAGGGTAGGCAACATGGCTGAATCAAATGAGGACATAAGTAAATGTGGGTGTAGCCAGGGTAGACGACACGGTTGACTCAAATGAGGACATAAGTCAATGTGGGTGTAGCCAGGGTAGGCAATGTGGCTAAATCAAATGATGACATAAGTAATTGTGGGTGTAGCCAGGCTAGGCTACACAGCTAAATCAAATGAGGACGTAAGTAAATGTGGGTGTAGCCAGGGTAGGCAATATGGCTAAATCAAATGAGGACATGAGTGTGGGTGTAACCAGGGTAGGCAACACGGCTATATCAAATGAGGACATCAGTAAATGTGGGTGTAGCCAGGGTAGGCAACACGGCTAAATCAAATGAGGACGTAAGTAAATGTGCATGTAGCCAGGGTAGGCAACACGGCTAAATCAAATGAGGAGATAAGAAAATGTGGGTGTAGCCAGGGTAGGCAACATGGCTGAATCAAATGAGTACATAAGTAAATGTGCATGTAGCCAGGGTAGGTAACACTTCTAAATCAAATGAGGACATAAGTAAATGTGGGTGTAACCAGGGTAGGCAACACGGCTATATCAAATGAGGACATCAGTAAATGTGGGTGTAGCCAGGGTAGGCAACACGGCTAAATCAAATGAGAATGTAAGTAAATGTGGGTGTAGCCAGGGTAGACAACATGGCTAAATCAAATGAGGACGTAAGTAAATGTGCATGTAGCCAGGGTAGGCAACATGGCTAAATCAAATGAGGAGATAAGAAAATGTGGGTGTAGCCAGGGTAGGCAACATGGCTGAATCAAATGAGGACATAAGTAAATGTGGGTGTAGCCAGGGTAGACAACACGGTTGACTCAAATGAGGACATAAATCAATGTGGGTGTAGCCAGTGTAGGCAATGTGGCTAAATCAAATGAGGACATAAGTAATTGTGGGTGTAGCCAGGCTAGGCAACACGGCTAAATCAAATGAGGATGTAAGTAAATGTGGGTGTAGCCAGGGTACGCAATATGGCTAAATCAAATGAGGACATGAGTGTGGGTGTAGCCAGGGTAGGCAACATGGCTAAATCAAATGAGGACGTAAGTAAATGTGGGTGTAGCCAGGGAAGCAACACGGCCAAATCAAATGAGAATGTAAGTAAATGTGGGTGTAGCCACGGTAGACAACATGGCTAAATCAAATGAGGACATAAGTAAATGTGCATGTAGCCAGGGTAGGCAACACGGCTAAATCAAATGAGGAGATAAGAAAATGTGGGTGTAGCCAGGGTAGGCAACATGGCTGAATCAAATGAGGACATAAGTAAATGTGGGTGTAGCCAGGGTAGACAACACGGTTGACTCAAATGAGTACATAAGTCAATGTGGGTGTAGCCAGGGTAGGCAATGTGGCTAAATCAAATGAGGACATAAGTAATTGTGGGTGTAGCCATGGTAGGTAACACGGCTATATCAAATGAGGACATCAGTAAATGTGGGTGTAGCCAGGGTAGGCAACACGGCTAAATCAAATGAGGACGTAAGTAAATGTGAGTGTAGCCAGGGTAGGCAATATGGCTAAATCAAATGAGGACATGAGTGTGGGTGTAGCCAGGGTAGGCAACACGGCTAAATCAAATGAGGAGATAAGAAAATGTGGGTGTAGCCAGGGTAGGTAACACGGCTGAATCAAATGAGGACATAAGTAAATGTGGATGTAGCCAGGGTAGGCCACATGACTTAATTAAATGAGGACGTAAGTAAATGTGGGTGTAACCAGGGTAGGCAACACGGCTATATCAAATGTGGACATCAGTAAATGTGGGTGTAGCCAGGGTAGGCAATATGGCTAAATCAAATGAGGACATGAGTGTGGGTGTAGCCAGGGTAGGCAACACCGCTAAATCAAATGAGGAGATAAGAAAATGTGGGTGTAGCCAGGGTAGGTAACACGGCTGAATCAAATGAGGACATAAGTAAATGTGGATGTAGCCAGGGTAGGCCACATGACTAAATTAAATGAGGACGTAAGTAAATGTGGGTGTAACCAGGGTAGGCAACACAGCTATATCAAATGAGAACATCAGTAAATGTGGGTGTAGCCAGCCTAGGCAACACGGCTAAATCAAATGAGGACGTAAGTAAATGTGCATGTAGCCAGGGTAGGCAACACGGCTAAATCAAATGAGGAGATAAAAAAATGTGGGTGTAGCCAGGGTAGGCAACATGGCTGAATCAAATGAGGACATAAGTAAATGTGGGTGTAGCCAGGGTAGACAACACGGTTGACTCAAATGAGGACATAAGTCAATGTGGGTGTAGCCAGGGTAGGCAATGTGGCTAAATCAAATGATGACATAAGTAATTGTGGGTGTAGCCAGGCTAGGCTACACGGCTAAATCAAATGAGGACGTAAGTAAATGTGGGTGTAGCCAGGGTAGGCAATATGGCTAAATCAAATGAGGACATGAGTGTGGGTGTAACCAGGGTAGGCAACACGGCTATATCAAATGAGGACATCAGTAAATGTGGGTGTAGCCAGGGTAGGCAACACGGCTAAATCAAATGAGGACGTAAGTAAATGTGCATGTATCCAGGGTAGGCAACACGGCTAAATCAAATGAGGAGATAAGAAAATGTGGGTGTAGCCAGGGTAGGCAACATGGCTGAATCAAATGAGTACATAAGTAAATGTGCATGTAGCCAGGGTAGGTAACACTTCTAAATCAAATGAGGACTTAAGTAAATGTGGGTGTAACCAGGGTAGGCAACACGGCTATATCAAATGAGGACATCAGTAAATGTGGGTGTAGCCAGGGTAGGCAACACGGCTAAATCAAATGAGAATGTAAGTAAATGTTGGTGTAGCCAGGGTAGACAACATGGCTAAATCAAATGAGGACGTAAGTAAATGTGCATGTAGCCAGGGTAGGCAACATGGCTAAATCAAATGAGGAGATAAGAAAATGTGGGTGTAGCCAGGGTAGGCAACATGGCTGAATCAAATGAGGACATAAGTAAATGTGGGTGTAGCCAGGGTAGACAACACGGTTGACTCAAATGAGGACATAAGTCAATGTGGGTGTAGCCAGTGTAGGCAATGTGGCTAAATCAAATGAGGACATAAGTAATTGTGGGTGTAGCCAGCCTAGGCAACACGGCTAAATCAAATGAGGATGTAAGTAAATGTGGGTGTAGCCAGGGTACGCAATATGGCTAAATCAAATGAGGACATGAGTGTGGGTGTAGCCAGGGTAGGCAACACGGCTAAATCAAATGAGGACGTAAGTAAATGTGGGTGTAGCCAGGGAAGCAACACGGCCAAATCAAATGAGAATGTAAGTAAATGTGGGTGTAGCCAGGGTAGACAACATGGCTAAATCAAATGAGGACATAAGTAAATGTGCATGTAGCCAGGGTAGGCAACACGGCTAAATCAAATGAGGAGATAAGAAAATGTGGGTGTAGCCAGGGTAGGCAACATGGCTGAATCAAATGAGGACATAAGTAAATGTGGGTGTAGCCAGGGTAGACAACACGGTTGACTCAAATGAGGACATAAGTCAATGTGGGTGTAGCCAGGGTAGGCAATGTGGCTAAATCAAATGAGGACATAAGTAATTGTGGGTGTAGCCATGGTAGGTAACACGGCTATATCAAATGAGGACATCAGTAAATGTGGGTGTAGCCAGGGTAGGCAACACGGCTAAATCAAATGAGGACGTAAGTAAATGTGGGTGTAGCCAGGGTAGGCAATATGGCTAAATCAAATGAGGACATGAGTGTGGGTGTAGCCAGGGTAGGCAACACGGCTAAATCAAATGAGGAGATAAGAAAATGTGGGTGTAGCCAGGGTAGGTAACACGGCTGAATCAAATGAGGACATAAGTAAATGTGGATGTAGCCAGGGTAGGCCACATGACTAAATTAAATGAGGACGTAAGTAAATGTGGGTGTAACCAGGGTAGGCAACACGGCTATATCAAATGAGGACATCAGTAAATGTGGGTGTAGCCAGGGTAGGCAACACGGCTAAATCAAATGAGGACGTAAGTAAATGTGGGTGTAGCCAGTTAAGCAACACGGCCAAATCAAATGAGAATGTAAGTAAATGTGGGTGTAGCCAGGGTAGACAACATGGCTAAATCAAATGAGGACATAAGTAAATGTGCATGTAGCCAGGGTAGGCTACGGCTAAATCAAATGAGGAGATAAGAAAATGTGGGTGTAGCCAGGGTAGGCAACATGGCTGAATCAAATGAGGACATAAGTAAATGTGGGTGTAGCCAGGGTAGACAACACGGTTGACTCAAATGAGGACATAAGTCAATGTGGGTGTAGCCAGGGTAGGCAATGTGGCTAAATCAAATGAGGACATAAGTAATTGTGGGTGTAGCCAGGCTAGGCAACACGGCTAAATCAAATGAGGACGTAAGTAAATGTGGGTGTAGCTAGGGTAGGCAATATGGCTAAATCAAATGAGCACATGAGTGTGGGTGTAGCCAGGGTAGGCAACACGGCTAAATCAAATGAGGACATAAGTAAATGTGCATGTAGCCATGGTAGGCAACACGGCTAAATCAAATGAGGAGATACGAAAATGTGGGTGTAGCCAGGGTAGGCAACATGGCTGAATCAAATGAGGACATAAGTAAATGTGGGTGTAGCCAGGGTAGACAACACAGTTGACTCAAATGAGGACATAAGTCAATGTGGGTGTAGCCTGGGTAGGCAACACGACTGAATCAAATGAGGACGTAAGTAAATGTGGGTGTAGCAGGGTAGGCAACATGGCTAAATCAAATGAGGACGTAAGTAAATGTGTGTGTAGCCAGGGTAGGCAACACGGCTAAATCAAATGAGGACGTAAGTAAATGTGGGTGTAGCCAGGGTAGGCAATATGTCTAAATCAAATGAGGACGTAAGTAAATGTGGGTGTAGCCAGGGTAACAACATGGCTAAATCAAATGAGGACATAAGTACATGTGGGTGCAGCCAGGGTAGGCAACACGGCTAAATCAAATGAGGACATAAGTGAATGTGGGTGTAGCTAGGTTATGTAACACGGCTAAATGAAATGAGGACATAAGTAAATGTGGGTGTAGCCAGGGTAGGTAACGCGGCAAAATCAAATGAGGATATAAGTAAATGTGGGTTTAGCCAGGGTAGGTAACACGGCTAAATCAAATGAGGACCTAAGTAACTGCGAACAATCTTGCTAGCAACGAACCAAATGTTTGCTTGCACTACACAAGATTCAGGCGAGATATTTTCAGAGCTGAAAATCCACACTGGCCACGTAATGTATACGCTGACAAGTGAACTGTTAAATCTTGGGGTAATAGGCTAGAGCATGATGCAGGAAAGCTGTAAACTGAATATAGTCTTCAGGGTCAAGTAATAGAGAATCATTATAATGAACACATTAGAAAGTTTGGGAATGATTGCTGTAGCAGGCACAGACAGACTAGCAGTGTACATAAATTAATTCATCTCTAGAAGGCGGCGGTTAATTCAGGAGCAATAATGCATTGTGTGTCAGGGCACTAAGGTCTGGAAGCCATGTACACCGTCGGGCTGAAGGACGTTAAGCAAAATGCAGAGTAGCTTGTATGTGCATTGGAATCTGGCCATGTATTCACAACAGTGTTTACGTGGAAAGTGTTCTAGTTAAATTTAAGAAATTTTGCCACCTTGATCCAGCAGGATCAAGTCGCTTGGTTGTAGATTTTTTAAAAGGTATTAGAGACGTTTTATGCAGTTATTGGAATGAAATGGAGAATATGTAATATATGAATAGTCATCTGAGTTAAGCTTTTACTTTGGGGGGGGGGGGGGGGGGCAGTAGCTATAGAGGCTTGTTAGATATTTGAGGAGCTTGGAGCTAAGTTTCTCTTGCAGTATATGGTCAATGAAATTCCAGCAGTCTACACTGAGTTACATTCCAACACTAGGGAATCCAACAGCACTGCTGTCGCTGATAGTTCCAGATAAATTTTTATAATATTTCAGAAGTTGGAGAAAAGTGTCATAAAATGTGTTAGGATGTCTCTACTTTGGAAGGCAACATGAATTAAAGTGTAGTGAAGGAATTAAACAGTTAATGCAATGCATTCTATTCCAAAAAGCAACCAGGCTGGGCAGTTATATTTCTATCACAGAAAATGTTGTTACTAAATTATTATGAATAGTCACAAGATTTTGTCCATGTGAATTTATGTTAAATGAAAAAATGAGTAATGTCGTTATAGAGAAGGTTCTGTTTTCAGTGATTAGGGCATTGGCCACAGAGCGAAAGAAACGGTAAGCTACAGAAAGCGTGAGAAAGAAATTGGGAGAGAGTGCAAGGAGAGATGAAGAGAAGGCCAAGCCTGTCAGCTTTGAAATCTGAGACACAGTTTTGAGAAAGAGTACAGAGGAAGCCAGACAAATAAATGGCAAAAAGAGACATTCTGGGTGATTTATCATGGTCCGTTGAAAGTGGTAAGTAAAACCCATTACAGCTCCTGTAGGTTGCTTTATACTCAGAAAGATACAATTCCTAGACAATCTTTCACTCTGTAAGAGATACAGACTTAGTGAGTACGGAATTCTGGAGCTGGCTGTTGATTACTTTCCTGTTCCTGATCTGCAGTCCTCTGTCTTTCACTGCCTAGGTGTGATTTTGGAGGTGGCGATGTTAAAGTTTTTGCAATGTCTCAGGTGTATGGTCATTATTATGAGACAAGAGGGTGTAAGTTGTGACGAAAAGTGAAGAAAATAATTTTAGGTGCGGTTGTTTACTTTTGCTCATTGGTATGTCACTCAATTGTTTGAGTTCTTAGCTTTCTTACGCTCTTTTCTTTTTTTGCTGTTTCAATTTGAAAATTTTGTTGCGAGAGCACGTCATTTTTCTGGATTAATGTAACATATAGGCTTGTATAAGAATTCACAGAAGTCATTATGACATGAAATTTGAGGCCGTGGAAAAGTACCACAGCTGGCCTCTTGATGTGTTGCGCCACTTACTAATGTGTAGTCAGTGTTGTCTTGTTTATTTTTTAACCATGGGATGTAAATTTTAGTAATATTCCCACAAGTCAGCTATCTACAGTAAATGTCACGATTTAATTTAACACAGTCCACACCAATATGGAGGTATCACCAACTTGCACAGTACCTCGATGACAACTTTGGTCCATGGCTTCATGCGGTCTGGTTCAAAATGGTTCTGAGCACTATGGGACTTAACATCTGAGGTCATCAGTCCCCTAGATCTTAGAACTACTTGGACCTAACTAACCTAAGGACATCACACACATCCATGCCCGAGGCAGGATTCCATATCAGTCACGCGGTTCCAGACTGAAGTGCCTAGAGCCGCTCGGCCACATCGGCCGGCAGTGCGGTCCCTGCCATACTCAAATCCTACCATCAGCCCTTACCAACTGAAATCGGGACTCATCCGACCAGGCTACGGTTTTCCAGTTGTCTATGGTCCAACCGATATGGTCACGAGCCGAATGGATACATTCATCATACGACCCACATTGATTTCGGCGGTTATTTGAGGCAGTGTTACTAGTCTGTTAGCACTGTCAACTCTACGCAACCGCCGCTGCTCTCGGTCGTTAAGTGAAGGCCGTCGCCCACTCCGTTTGGCCGTGATCAGACGTAACGCCTGAAATTTGATATCCTCGGCACCATCTTGAGAGTGCCGATAGTGGAATATTGAATTCCCTAAGGATTTCTGAAACGGAATGTCCCATGCTTCTAGCTCAAACTACCATTCCGCGTTCAGACTCTGTTAATTCCCGTCGCGTGGCCATAATCACGTCAGAAACATGTTTTCGTGAATCACCTGAGTGCAAACGACAGCTCCATCAGTGCACTACCCTTTTATATATATTGTACACGACACTACTTGTAACTTCCCCACAATAAAATAACATGAATAATATTCACATTTAGTGTAACCTCAAAACAGAAAAATTCCTAAACCTCTCAACAGTAAAAAATATAATTTTGTCGTTCACATTCAGTATAACCTACCAACAGGAAAATTGCGTAACCTATCAATAATAAAATGTGACTAATCTCTCAATAAAATTACGGCTCACTTATAACCTTTCAATAATTGACTGTGAATTTAAACTGGTAAATTTAGGACGTCAGCAGTGCTGCGTCATGGCCCTGAAGGATCATACTGAATAAATAGAAATTTCTTACCTCAATAAGATCGCCGCATAACGCATATACACTCCTGGAAATGGAAAAAAGAACACATTGACACCGGTGTGTCAGACCCACCATACTTGCTCCGGACACTGCGAGAGGGCTGTACAAGCAATGATCACACGCATGGCACAGCGGACACACCAGGAACCGCGGTGTTGGCCGTCGAATGGCGCTAGCTGCGCAGCATTTGTGCACCGCCGCCGTCAGTGTCAGCCAGTTTGCCGTGGCATACGGAGCTCCATCGCAGTCTTTAACACTGGTAGCATGCCGCGGCAGCGTGGACGTGAACCGTATGTGCAGTTGACGGACTTTGAGTGAGGGCGTATAGTGGGCATGCGGGAGGCCGGGTGGACGTACCGCCGAATTGCTCAACACGTGGGGCGTGAGGTCTCCACAGTACATCGATGTTGTCGCCAGTGGTCGGCGGAAGGTGCACGTGCCCGTCGACCTGGGACCGGACCGCAGCGACGCACGGATGCACGCCAAGACCGTAGGATCCTACGCAGTGCCGTAGGGGACCGCACCGCCACTTCCAAGCAAATTAGGGACACTGTTGCTCCTGGGGTATCGGCGAGGACCATTCGCAACCGTCTCCATGAAGCTGGGCTACGGTCCCGCACACCGTTAGGCCGTCTTCCGCTCACGCCCCAACATCGTGCAGCACGCCTCCAGTGGTGTCGCGACAGGCGTGAATGGAGGGACGAATGGAGACGTGTCGTCTTCAGCGATGAGAGTCGCTTCTGCCTTGGTGCCAATGATGGTCGTATGCGTGTTTGGCGCCGTGCAGGTGAGCGCCACAATCAGGACTGCATACGACCGAGGCACACGGGCCAACACCCGGCATCATGGTGTGGGGTGCGATCTCCTACACTGGCCGTACACCTCTGGTGATCGTCGAGGGGACACTGAATAGTGCACGGTACATCCAAACCGTCATCGAACCCATCGTTCTACCATTCCTAGACCGGCAAGGGAACTTGCTGTTCCAACAGGACAATGCACGTCCGCATGTATCCCGTGCCACCCAACGTGCTCTAGAAGGTGTAAGTCAACTACCCTGGCCAGCAAGATCTCCGGATCTGTCCCCCATTGAGCATGTTTGGGACTGGATGAAGCGTCGTCTCACGCGGTCTCCACGTCCAGCACGAACGCTGGTCCAACTGAGGCGCCAGGTGGAAATGGCATGGCAAGCCGTTCCACAGGACTACATCCAGCATCTCTACGATCGTCTCCATGAGAGAATAGCAGCCTGCATTGCTGCGAAAGATGGATATACACTGTACTAGTGCCGACATTGTGCATGCTCTGTTGCCTGTGTCTATGTGCCTGTGGTTCTGTCAGTGTGATCATATGATGTATCTGACCCCAGGAATGTGTCAATAACGTTTCCCCTTCATGGGACAATGAATTCACGGTGTTCTTATTTCAAGTTCCAGGAGTGTATATCTGCTCCTATGAGAAATTCTTCTGGCACAGCCTAGTGCAATGCTGGCCGATGGATTAGTCATGTATAAGAAGAACAACTGATTTTTCTTTGCAATAATCGGGACGACCATGGATTGGAGAAATTAGTAAATTCTTAAAATTGAGATGATTGATTGTCAAAAGTTACTTTTTTTATAAGAAAGGTTATTATTAAGAGATTCTTTAGACACATTTACATGGGACTTGATATAACAATACTACATATGCGCGAGGCTGCTTGTACCTTATACTACAACGCTCAGGCTCCGCCATCGCTCCACCACGACCGGCCCGGCCAACACGATACAACAGACTGCTCGCTAGCAACAACTTACTCCAACTGCTACACAGTTCCTACTGCATACAACACTGCTCTCCGGTCTGAGATTCTCTTATAGCTTACATATCGCAGGCAGCGCGTGAGCAATCCATCGAAATTACATCTGCTCGAGTGCGCTAGCAACGAATTTCTTAATCATGGACCTCTTACATACTGCTATCTGTATCTGTGCATATTGCTATCCCTTGACTTTTGTCACTTTAGTGTTATTTAATACTACATTTCTTGTGTATTAGGATTGTATTGGCTTTATTCGAGTCTCTTGTAAATTTCCACTGTGCAAACAGTTTGAAAGTATTTTAGTTAAATGCTTTATAGATACCTTATCCGTCAGCTTTAAAATATCGACTGAGGCCATAACTAACTGGAGCAGTTCATTTTCCATCCTGTCTGCAGCATGTTTCACTTCTGAGGGGAGTATTTCTTGGGACTGGTGAAACAGAAGCATGTCGTGTATATATTAGCAATGTTAGGCAGGTACTTGATATTTTTTCGTTCATAACTCCTTTTTTGTTTTCCAGAATGCCCACCCTACAGGAAATTATAAATGCAGTGACGTCTGCTCGTAGTGGGTGAGTATTTTGTTTGTTCTTTAAACCAATTACAAAAGCTGTGTTGTACTTTCACCATCTGGATGACATTCAGACAATCTTGGAACACCATCCCAAGAACACTGCATACAAGAAAGTCTGTTTGTCTTTGTCTTTGCATCCTATGGACAAGGTTGGTACTGCACTTTTGTGATGTGGTACTCGACTCACTGTCATAGAAAGCCAGTTCAGATGCTAGAAGCAGAAGAAATTTTCATCACAAATATTTGGCCAGTAGTGTGAGAAGAGGTGATGACACAAAGTGTCCTGAGTTGAAGTCCATCCCTCTGCACACTGTCTCACAGGGTGAGGGCATGTGACACTGTTGATGGTGATCCATCTATCGAAGGCTGATGCTTATTTCAGAAGCCACTTTGTTGCCATTCGAGAGGAGTAGGCAACAGCTTTCACTTTCACCGTCCTTTTAATGTTATAAAACTCAAATGCGTCACTTTGTAGGGTGTGTGAGAAGATCCCAAATAAACTTTGAGTTTTAATAATTGGAGAAATAAGTAGTTGTTTTATCGGTATCTCTACCGTGGCAAAGCCCTATCTCGTGAAACAGTTACAATACATCCATAATGCTGGCCAGGCATGTGGCTGCTTCTGCATTTGAATATGTCTTAAGACACAAAACCACCCTTTCATTACAAAAGTGAAAAATTTATATGCAATGGAAATTAAATGTGACTGAGAAGATATTTGGCCCTGTGTAGTGAAACTGTGATGTTCCTCAAGGTTTCATCTTGGGTCTGTCGCCCTTTCTTGTGTACATTAATGACCTCTCGTCTGTTACATTGCCAGGGGCTAATTTGCTTTGTTTGCAGGTGACACAAACATTGCAACAAATACCAAATCAAGTATTGATTTAGAAATGGCTGCTAATAAAATTTATAGCTAATTCGCTGTCATTAAACTTTGAAAAGATCCACTATATGCATTTGAGAACTTATTAGAGGTTTCCTTCTAGTGAATGTATAACATATGAAGAGATGTAGAGCAAAGAAGTTGACAGTCTTAAATTTCTGGTATTAGAACTCGATAATAAATTCAGCTGGGAAAGGCATACAACAGAACTGCTGAAGTGCCTAAACAAGTCTGTATTTGTGGTGCGAATGATGTCAGATGTAGGAGGTATAAATGTAAAAAAAGTTGCATACTTCACTTACTTTCATTCTATTATGTCATATGGGATCATATTCTGGGGTAACTAGCCAACTGTGCAAACGTTTTTAGAGTGCAAGAGCGTGTAATAAGGCTCATTTTTGCTTTAAATTCAAGAACATCATGTAGAAACCTGTTTAAGGATCCGGGTACTCTAACCATCCCTTCTCAGAATATTTATTCCTTAATGGAATTTCTTGCAAATAATGTGCCGCTACTTCCCACCAATAACTCAGTACTAGGAATCAGAATAATCTGCATAAAGACCTAAAATCACTTACCTTGGTTCAAACAGGGAAACCAATATTCAGGAACATAAATTTTCAATAAATTGCCAGCAACCATTAAAAATTTGGCTTCAAATAAAGCACGGTTTAAACAGAAAGACTTTTTTATTGGCAACTCCTTCTATTCTATTGATGAATATCTCAACATGGACAGTTAGACCAACTTAAGTAAAAGCGTCTGTTAGATTTCAGTTCTGACAGCACTTGGTCAGGATTAGATAATTTGTGTATGATAAATTTATCAAAAGTTCACAACTATGTTTCATCCAATCAGTATATTAATCCAGTAAATATTAGCTGTTTCGGTTTATTGTAATGTATTTACATATTTTGACAATCTCCTGACAAATGATTAGGGAAGTGAGTATTAGATTCAAATGTTCTGTTTTTTATGATATACTTTCTGACTTGTTCCATACCTAAGAGAATCGTCTAATTTTTAGGTCTGTGTTGTTGTGGTCTTCAGTCCTGAGACTGGTTTGATGCAGCTCTCCATGCTACTCTATACTGTGCAAGCTTCGTCATCTCCCAGTACCTACTGCAACCTACATCCTTCTGAATCTGCTTAGTGTAGTCATCTCTTGGTCTCCCTCTACGATTTTTACCCTCCACGCTGCCCTCTAATACTAAATTGGTGATCCCTTGATGCCTCAGAACATGTCCTACCAACCGATCCCTTCTTCTGGTCAAGTTGGGCCACAAACATCTCTTCTCCCCAATCCTATTCAATACTTCCTCATTACTTATGTGATCTACCCATCTAATCTTCAGCATTCTTCTGTAGCACCACATTTCGAAAGCTTCTATTCTCTTCTTGCCCAAACTAGTTATCGTCCTTGTTTCACTTCCATACAAGGCTAAACTACATACGAATACTTTCAGAAAAGACTTCCTGACACTTAAATCTATACTCGATGTTAACAAATTTCTCTACTTCAGAAACGCTTTCCTTGCCATTGCCAGTCTACATTTTATATCCTCTCTACTTCGACCATAATCAGTTATTTTGCTCCCCAAATAGCAAAACTCCTTTACTACTTTAAGTGTCTCATTTCCCAATCTAATTCCCTCAGCATCACCTGACTTAATTCGACTACATTCCATTATCCTCGTTTTGCTTTTGTTGATGTTCATCTTATATCCTCCTTTCAAGACACTATCAATTCCTTTCAACTGCTCTTCCAAGTCCTTTGCTATCTCTGACAGAATTACGATGTCATCGGCGAACCTCAGCATTTTGATTTCTTCTCCATGGATTTTAATACTCACCCCGAAGTTTTCTTTTGTTTCCTTCACTGCATGCTCAGATTGAATAACATCGGGGAGAGACTTCAACCGTGTCTCACTCCCTTCCCAACCACTGCTTCCCTTTCATGTCCCTCAACTCTTATAACTGCCACCTGGTTTCTGTACAAATTGTAAATAGCCTTTCACTCCCTGTACTTTCCAACTGCCACCTTCAGAATTTGAAAGAGAGTATTCCAATCAACATTGTCAAAAGCTTTCTCTAAGTCTACAAATGCTAGAAACGTAGGTTTGCCCTTCCTTAATCTAGCTTCTAAAATACACTCCTGGAAATTGAAATAAGAACACCGTGAATTCATTGTCCCAGGAAGGGGAAACTTTATTGACACATTCGTGGGGTCAGATACATCACATGATCACACTGACAGAACCACAGGCACATAGACACAGGCAACAGAGCATGCACAATGTCGGCACTAGTACAGTGTATATCCACCTTTCGCAGCGATGCAGGCTACTATTCTCCTATGGAGACGATCGTAGAGATGCTGGATGTAGTCCTGTGGAACGGCTTGCCATGCCATTTCCACGTGGCGCCTCAGTTGGACCAGCGTTCGTGCTGGACGTGGAGACCGCGTGAGACGACGCTTCATCCAGTCCCAAACATGCTCAATGGGGGACAGATCCGGAGATCTTGCTGGCCAGGGTAGTTGACTTACACCTTCTAGAGCATGTTAGGTGGCACGGGATACATGCGGACGTGCATTGTCCTGTTGGAACAGCAAGTTCCCTTGCCGGTCTAGGAATGGTAGAACGATGGGTTCGATGACGGTTTGGATGTACCGTGCACTATTCAGTGTCCCCTCGACGATCACCAGAGGTGTACGGCCAGTGTAGGAGATCGCACCCCACACCATGATGCCGGGTGTTGGCCCGTGTGCCTCGGTCGTATGCAGTCCTGATTGTGGCACTCACCTGCACGGCGCCAAACATGCATACGACCATCATTGGCACCAAGGCAGAAGCGACTCTCATCGCTGAAGATGACATGTCTCCATTCGTCCCTCCATTCACGCCTGTCGCGACACCACTGGAGGCGGGCTGCACGATGTTGGGGCGTGAGCGGAAGACGGCCTAACGGTGTGCGGGACCATAGCCCAGCTTCATGGAGACGGTTGCGAATGGTCCTCGCCGATACCCCAGGAGCAACAGTGTCCCTAATTTGCTGGGAAGTGGCGGTGCTGTCCCCTACGGCACTGCGTAGGATCCTACGGTCTTGGCGTGCATCCGTGCGTCGCTGCGGTCCGGTCACGGGCACGTGCACCTTCCGCCGACCACTGGCGACAACATCGATGTACTGTGGAGACCTCACGCCCCACGTGTTGAGCAATTCGGCGGTACGTCCACCCGGCCTCCCGCATGCCCACTATACGCCCTCGCTCAAAGTCCGTCAACTGCACATACGGTTCACGTCCACGCTGTCGCGGCATGGTACCAATGTTAAAGACTGCGATGGAGATGACACTGACGGCGGCGGTGCACAAATGCTACGCAGCTAGCGCCATTCGACGGCCAACACCGCGGTTCCTGGTGTGTCCGCTGTGCCGTGCGTGTGACCATTGCTTGTACAGCCCTCTCGCAGTGTCCGGAGCAAGTATGGTGGGTCTGACACACCAGTGTCAATGTGTTCTTTTTTCCATTTCCAGGAGTGTAAGTCGTAGGGACCGTATTGCCTCACGTGTTCCAACATTTCTACGGAATCCAAACTGATCTTCCCCGAGGTCAGCTTCTACTAGTTTTTCCATACGTCTGTAAAGAATTCGTGTTAGTATTTTGCAGATGTGACTTATTAAACTGATTGTTCAGTAATTTTCACATCTGTCAACACCAGCTTTCTTTGGGATTGGAATTATTATATTCTTCTTGAAGTCTGAGGGTATTTCGCCTGTTTCATACATCTTGCTCACCAGATGGTCGAGTTTTGTCAGGACTGGCTCTCCCAAGGCCGTCAGTAGTTCCAATGGAATGTTGTGTACTCCGGGGGCCTTGTTTCGACTCAGTTCTTTCAGTGCTCTGTCAAACTCTTCACGCAGTTTTGTATCTCTCATTTCCCTCTATATACTCCTTACACCTTTCTGCTTTCCTTTCTTTGCTTAGAACTGGGTTTCCATCTGAGCTCTTGATATTCATACAAGTGGTTCTCTTTTCTCCAAAAGTGTCTTTAATTTTCCTGTTGGCAGTATCTATCTTATCCCTCATGAGATAAGCTTCTACATCCCTACATTTGTCCTCTAGCCATGCCTACATAGCCATTTTGCACTTCCTCTCGATCTCATTTTTGAGACGTATGTATTCCTTTTTGCCTGCTTCATTTACTGAATTCTTATATTTTCTCCTTTCATGAATTAAATTCAGTATTTCTTCTGTCACCCAAGAATTTCTACTAGCCCTCGTCTTTTTACCTACTTGATCCTCTGATGCCTTCACTACTTCATCCCTCAAAGCTACCCATTCTTCTTCTACTGTATTTCTTTCCCTCATTCCTGTCAATTGCTCTCTTATGCTCCTCCTGAAACTCTGTACAACCTCTGGTTCTTTCAGTTTATCCAGGTCCCATCTCCTTAAATTCCCACGTTTTTGCGGTTTCTTCAGTTTTAATCTACAGGTCATAACCAATAGATTGTGATCAGAGTCCACATCTCCCCCAGGAAATGTTTTACAATTTAAAACCTGGTTCCTAAATCTCTGTCTTACCATTATATAATCTATCTGAAACCAGTCAGTATCTCCAGGCTTCTTCCATGTATACAGCCTTCTTTTATGATTTTTGAACCAAGTGTTAGCTACGATTAAGTTGTGCTTCGTACAAAATTCTACCAGACGGCTTCCTCTTTCATTTCTTAGCCGCAGTCCATATTCACCTACTACGTTTCCTTCTCTCCCTTTTCCTACTACCGAATTGCAGTCACCCATGACTATTAAATTTTCGTCACCCTTCACTATCTGAATAATTTCTTTTATTTGATCACACATTTCTTTAATTTCTTCATCATCTGCAGAGCTAGTTGGCATATAAACTTGTACTACTGTAGTAGGTGTGGGCTTCGTATCTAAGTTGGCCACAATAATGCGTTCACTATGCTGTTTGTAGTAGCTTACCCTCATTCCTATTTTCCTATTCATTATTAAACCTACTCCTGCATTACCCCTATTTGATTTTGTGTTCATAATCCTGTAGTCACCTGACCAAAAGTCTTGTTCCTGCCACCGAACTTCACTAATTCCCACTATATCTAACTTTAACCTATCCATTTCCCTTTTTAAATTTTCTAACCTACCTGCCCGATTAAGGGATCTGACATTCCACGCTCCGATCCGTAGAACGCCAGTTTTCTTTCTCCTGATAACGACATCCTCTTGAGTAGTTGCCGCCCGGAGATGCGAATGGGGGACTATTTTCGTTCCACCATGGTTCATGGTGGAACGAAAACTGAATCTAAATCTAATTTACTATAATCTGAAGGTAACATAATGTATTTTAATCCAAGACTACTTCCATTACTCCCCACATTGACAAATCCATACATCTTATAAAAATGTATGTCTGTGTGTGTGTGTGTGTGTGTGTTGTGTACGTGTGTGTGTGTGTGTGTGTGTGTGTATGTGCGTCGCTGACATTTCCTCATAAACCACAGGACGAATTTGAGCCAACCTTCGTACACATATCCCCTACTGCCAGGCATCAATCGCTTGGGTGGGGAGGTGGGGGGGAGTAATAACCGCATATCTATGACAATTCAGGAGATATGACGTAATAAACAACGACATACTTGAAAAACTGCCGCATCGCGCATGAGGTATAAATGTGTTACTTCTGTGTTACTAACTCCATTCAGAATAAAACTCGCAGACGGTGTCCACATGTGCCACTGAAGGCAACTTGCAACTTATATCATCCTACCACACAGAGTTCAGGAGATATGTTATCGTAAATACTGATATGCGTAAAAATCTTCAGCACTGCGCGTGGCGTTTAAATTCATTTCTTATTTGCTACTAACTCCATACGCAACACATTCTGCAAATAAGTATCACATATGCCACCGAAAAGCACCTACACAAATATATCATTGTACCGCACACAGTTATATATGGTTTCATGAATACTAAGATGCGTAATAAGCTGCCGCACTGTGCATGTAGTTTTAACACATTTATTCATCACTACTGAGACACGCCCACAGTGGAGTCACCTTTAGGAAAACTCTGACACCTTGACAGTTTTCAACTGTGAAGCGCAAACGGCTGTTGGTGGGAACAACCATCGTGTATAGAGCTATGAAGAGATGTAGCCATAGAGATGTCTACAAAATCGCATTGTGGACATGCGAAGCAGTGGCCCCCAGCGTGGAGAAAATGCCTGGGATACTACAGTACTAACAACAAATTTAATTTTTTTTTCGTTTTTAAAACGAAATTGTAAAAGTGAATACCTCGTCAATACTATGTTTGTCAGATAGTGAAATTAACATATGTGATCAAGGTATCTTGTCTGTCTGAATAACCGACAGAATTAAACATCACAACAGATTTATTACCAAAAGACGTGAATGACGTGAACACAACTTAACATAACACATCAGCTATACACACAAGAGCCAAAGAAACTGGTACACCTGCCTAATATTGTGTAGGGCCCCCACCAGTACACAGAAGTGCCGCCACACAACGTGGCATGGACTCGACTAATGTCTGAAGTAGTGCTGGAGGGAACTGACACCATGAATCCTGCAGGGCTGTCCATAAATCAGTCAGAGTACGACGGGGTGGAGATCTCTTCTGATGATGAAGATTGTTTGTGGGGCACTCTACTGCGCAGCCATCAGCACCTCCGTGAAGTCCCTACTGTTACACATCCAATTTATGTACACAGTCCAGTCTAGCCACTGTCACGAATGATGATGATGAAATGATGAGGACAATGTAAACACCCAGTCCCCGGGCAGAGAAAATTCCCAACCTGGCCGCGAATCGAACCCGGAACCCCATTGGAGATATCTTCTGAACAGCACGTTCCAAGGCATCTCAGATATGCTCAATAATGTTCATGTCTAGGGGGTGGGGGGTGGCCAGTAAAAGTGTTTAAACTCAGTAGAGCGTTCCTGGAGCCACTCTGTAGCGATTCTGGACGCGTGGGGTGTCGTACTGTCTTGTTGAAATTGCCCAAGTCCATCGGAATGCAGAAAGGACGTGATTGGATGCAGGTGATCAGACAGGATGCTTACGCGCGTGTCACCAGTCAGAGTCGTATCTAGACGTACCAGGAGTCACATATCACTCAAACTGCACACTCCCACCATTACAGAGCCTCCAGCAGCTTGGACAGTACCCTGCTGACATGTAGGGTCCATTGACTCACGAGGTTGTCTGCAGCCGCTAGATACAGTTTGAATCGAGACTCGTCCGACCAGGCAACTGTGGCCGATCATCCTGAGAGGTCCAGGCGCTGAGGGTGAGGTTGCTTGTCATCATTCGGAGGTCGAGCATTAGGTGGGTGATGGAGCCTCTCGCTGAAATAGTGTTCTGGTCGGCAAAGAATGCCCGTGTCCAACCTGTTTGCTTGCCAGCGGTCTTGTGTGGCATGTGGAGGAGGCTGTTGAACACACTGGGTTCACCCAGTTCCAGATTGTGGCTCATGTCGGCAGGGGTGATGCCAGCCACCTGGGTTCAGAGGCCATCCTCGTTTCCTACAGGCGGCTGACGGAAGCGGTGAAGAAAGTCACTGGTCAAGTGGTACCAGAACTATCATTTTGTAGCATCGTACCCAGAATCGATTGTATTCCTCTGGTTTGGAGTCCAGTGAAAGGCTGAAACCAGAGCCTCAGAAGATTGTATGACGATCGTGGATGCAGATATCTGGGCCTTCGGTGTTAGGCGGGGGAAACGTGTGCACTACTCGCAGGAAGCGGTTACTGCCGCAGCGGAGCATGTGTGTTGTGATGAGGTGGGCTTTTTAAGGACAGAAGTTTCCGTCTACAGGCATGATAAGCGTGTTCTGACTCCAGACGCGAAAGCATTCGTCATAGCAAATCGGAGAAAGAAATTGTTAATATGTTATTAGTTAACTGCAGGAGTGTCTATGGAAAGGTCCCAGAACTTGCATATAAACGGTAACAACGCCCCCATAGTGCAAGGGACAGAAATCTGGCTGAAGCTACATGTTAATAGCACTGGAATTGTCAATGTCCACTGGAATATTTATCACTTACATAGGTTGAATGCTAGTGTTGGAGGTTTATTTATAGCCATAAATTATACGATAATATCTGTTGAGGTTGGTACAGATTCAGAACGTGTAATAATTTGGGCGAAGGAAAGTGTTAAAGCTGGATCAAACACAGTCGCTGGTTGCTTTCGTAGACTCCCTGCCTCGGTAGCAGCCGTAGTGACGGAACATTGAGACAAAATTTGGAGAATATTTCACTTAAATTTCCCAGTCCTGTATTGTGTGGATATTTCAACTTACTAACTGTAGACTTGAAGACTCAAGTGATTATGACAGGTAGTAGTGGAATGGGTTGGTGAGTAATTGTAAGTGCCTTGAGCAGTCAATCAGAAAACCGACTTGTGAAGGTATCATCTTAGAACTGTTAGTCACAAACAGATCCGAACTTAGCTAGGAATCAGTGATCATTAAGGCGCTAGAGCATCATTGAATACGGTTATAATTAGGGACACAAATAAAAGTAGGAACACTCCTCTTTAGTAAGAGCGATAAGAAACAGATTACACATTATCTGACATGAAAATTTCATTTCCAGCACTGTCAATGTTGAATATCAATGGACGAAACTCAAGAGCATCGTACAATACGCTTTAGACAGATATATGAAGATGATGATGTTTGGTTTGTGGGGCGTTCAACTGCGCGGTTATCAGCGTCCGTACAAAGTTCCAATCTTTACATAGTCCAATCTAGCCACTTTCACGAATGATGATGTAAATGATGAGGACAACACAAACACTCGGTCCCCTGGCAAAGAAAATCCCCAACCCGGCTGGGAATCGAACACGGGAGACAGATATGTGCTGAAGAAAATTGCGAGGGGTGGAAAAGACCCTTAGTGGTTAGGCATTTGTGTTACAAACCTACATACATCAAAAAAAGTTTTGCATCACCCCAGTTCTCAGAACTCCCGAAGGTAGACGTTGACTGTGAGTATTGTATCACAGACGCAGTCACTTTGACTGTTCAGAGATGGCACTAAACCGGCCCTAAGATATAAACAACCATGCATGAGCAGCGCCTGTTAGACAGAGGGGGTCCGACAGCCGATCAGTTCCAGTCATTCCAACAGGAAGGAGGTACACGGCTCGTGTTGTCTGTAGTTCAACCATGCCTAGATGGTCAATATAAAGGTTCGATCGCGTCCGCTTTGTTACTTTGTGCCAGGAAAGGCTCTCAACAAGGGAAGTGTCCAGGCGTCTCAGAGTGAACCAGAGCGATGTCATTCGGACATGGAGGAGGTACACAGAGACAGAAACTGTCGATGACATGCCTCGCTCAGGCCACCCTAGGGCTACTACTGCAGAGGATGACCGCTCCCTAAGAATTATGGCTCGGAGGAACCCTGACAGTAACGCAACCATAATAATGCCTTTGCTGCAGCCACGGGACGTCGCATTACGACTCAAACCGTTCGCAATAGGCTGCATAATGTACAACTTCACGCCCGACGTCCATGGATAATTCCATATTTGCAACCCCGACACCATGGCAGCGCGCTACAGATGGACCCAACAACATGCTGAATGGACCGTTCAGGATTGGCATCACGTCCTTTTCACTGATGAGTGTCGCATATGACTTCAAGCAGACAATAGTCGGAGACGTGTTTGGAGGCAACCCGGTCAGGCTGAACGCCTTAGACACACTGTCCAGCGAGTGCAGCAAGGTGGAGGTTCCCTGCTGCTTTCAGGTGGCATCATGTGGGGCCGACGTGCGGCGCTGGTGGTCATGGAAGGCGCCGTAACGACTGTAAGATAGATGGATGCCATCCTCCGACTGATAGTGCAACCATATCGCCAGTATAATGTGCGAGGCATTCGTCTTCACGGACGACAATTCGCGCCCCCATCGTGCACAAGACTTCCTTCAGGATAACGACATCACTCGATTAGAGTGGCCAGCATGTTCTCCAGATATGAACTCTATCGAACATACCTGGGATAGACTGAAACGGGCTGTTTATGGACGACGTGACCCAAGAACCACTCTGAGGGATCTACACCGAATCGCCGTTGAGGAGTGGGACGATCTGCACCAACAGTGCCTTGATGAACTTGTGGATAGTATACCACGACGAATAAAGGCATGCATCAATGCTGCTGGGTATTAGAGGTACCTGTGTGTACAGCAATCTGGACCATCACCTCTGAAGGTCTCTGGAGATGCAATGTGTGGTTTTCATGAGCAATGAAAAGGGCGGAAATGATGTTTATGTTGATCTCTATTCCAATTTTCTGCACAGGTTCCGAGACTCTCGGCACCGAGGTGATGCAAAACTTTTTTTGATGTGTGTACAATGAAAGCAAAGAGAGTTTCATTGGAAAAGTAAACGTATACAAAGCCCGTTGACAAACAAAAACTAAACTAAGCCAGAATTATCGTAAGGAGAGTCGTACGTGGAGCGTTCAACGAATTCGAAAGTGAAACTCCATCTACCAGCTTGACAGAAAATCCTTAAAAGGTTTTGGTCTTATGTTAGATCAGTAAGCGGATCGGAGCCGTTTGTACAGACACTTCATGACCATAACGGCACCGAAACATAAGCTAACGCAGAAAACGGCGAAATGCCAAATGTCTCTTTCCAAAACTGTTTCACACAAAATTGAAGCGTAGTTCCTCCTTCAGATCTTCGCACAAACGATAAAATGACAGATGTCGAAATAAACGAGCAAGAGGTGGAAAAGCAACTGAAATCGCCCAACAGAGCATAGATCACTAGACATGACGGGATACTAGTCCGATTCCACGAAGAGAATGCGGAAGAATTTCACCTTGTTCCAGCAACAGTGTGTTGAAGGTCCCTGGAAGAGCGAAGCGCATCTACTGTCGCGATAGGCGGCAGTGAGCTGGTGGAGCGGTGACGGGTTGCATTAGCTAATAAACACACGATACTTTAAAACACGTGTATTGCACATAAAATTTTCCAGGCGCTAAATTGGATCTTAATTACACCTATAATTAAGCACGTCGACATTGGGCTTCAACAATCAAGCATTACAGAAGAAAACTAAGTCCCAACTTCTCATTTAAACGTTGAAAAGCTCGATTAACTTTAAACTCTAGAAAATTGCTGTGGCTACAAGCCGAAGAGTTCTTACAGTGCCAAAATTTACTGGTAACCAAGACGCCAACGAAGTTAAAAACTACTTAAAACTTTACACATCATTCCGCTAAATGTATTACTTTCTGACCCACTCACTGATTTCGCACACCGGGAAGGCTGCAAGTTGCTTCAAGAATTACAGTACTAACAGACTCAGACATCACGCCCAGAACCAGAGGACGCAGATACAGCCGTCAAGTGACGGAAAGGTTACACGTAGCGATAACAAGAGATCACTGACCCATGATACACATAGCCCACGTCAGCCAACAGAAAAATCTCTAAGATTTACATGCAAATTATTAAGCTGCCTGGAATACACAAAAATATAAGCACAGGCTCACAAGAAATGACACGCGTAGCTTAAAAGGAACCCGTTCAGATTTCCATAAATAAACAAAATTTAACAACTTTGACTTCACCAACTATAGAGCTTATTAAGGAACCGACTCACAATAACAAATGAAATGTATCGACCGCTCCGACCATTATCTCACACAATTAGGCAACTAGGCTGAAGAGCCAAAGAATCGGGCACACCTGCCTAATGTTACGTAGGGCGCCCGCGAGCACGCAGAAGTGCCGTAACACGACGTGGCGTGGACTCGACTGATGTCTAAAGTAGTGCTGGAGGGAACTGACACCCAAAAATCCTACAGAGCTATTCACAAATCCCTAAAAGTACAAGGGGGTGGAGATCTCTTCTGAAGAGCACGTTGTAAGGCATCCCAGATATGTTCAATTATGTTAATGTCTGGGGAGTTTGGTGGCCAGCTGAAGTGTGTTAACTCAGAAGAGTGTTCCAGGAGCCACTCTGTAGCAACTCTGGACGTTTGGGGTGTCGCATGGCCCTGCTGGAACTGGCCAACTTCGTGAGATTGCACAATGGACACAATTGATGCGGGTGATCAGACAGGATGGTTACATACGTGTGACCTGTGTGAGTCGTGTCTTGAAGTATCAGGGGTCCCACATCACTCCAACTGCACACGCCCCGCACCATTACAGAGCCTCCACCAGCTTCAACAGTCCCCTGCTGACATGCAGGGTCCATGGATTCATGAGGTTGTCTCCATACCCATACACGTCCATCCGCGCGATACAATTTGAATCGAGACTCGTCCGACCAGGCAACTTGTTTCCAGTCATCAACAGTCCGTTGTTGGTGTTGACGGGCCCCAGGCAAGAAGTAAAGCTTTGTGTCGTGCGGTCATCAAGGGTAAACGAATGCGCCTTCGGTTCCGAAAGTCCATATCGATGATGCTTCGTTGAATGGTTCGCACGTTAACGCTTTCTGATGGCCCAGCATTGAAATCTGCTCCAATTTGCGGAAGGGTTGCACTTCTGTCACGTTCAACGATTCTATTCAGTCGTCGTTGGTCCCTTTTCTTCAGCATCTTTTTACGGCCGCAGCGATGTCGGAGATTTGATGTTTTACCGGATTCCTGATACGCACGGTACACTCGAGGAATTGTCGTACTTCATCGCTACCTCGGAGACACTGTATCTCATCGCTCGTGCGCCGACTGCAACACCACGTTCTAACTCACTTAAATTCTGATAAGCTGCCATTGTAGCAGTAGTAACTGATCTAACAACTTGTTGTCTTATAAAGGCTTTGCTGGGCGCAGCGCCATATTCTACCTATGTACGTATCACTGTACTTGAATACGCATGCCTATACCAGGTTCTTTGGTGCTTCAGTGTAGTGAACCAATGTGACAATCTCAGCCATAAACATCCTTGCGCTCAGCACACTTTAATTACTTCAGAATTATCAGGATAAATTGGGACGCCACGCCTCAGTACTGATGTCGGTCGTAGTAGGGTGTGCATGGTAAAACAGAACGGTTGGTGAACTGGGACGGAACTAACATAAGACTTTAATGCTGGGTGGAGCACGAGTGTGTCTGAACACACAGTGCACTGACCTCTCGTAACGACGGGCCTCCACAGTCGACGAGCCATGCGTGGGCCACTGTTAGCACCACGACATCTACGACTGACCATCGGCGCTGGACGTTGGTGCAGTGACAGAGCACTGCACGGCCTAATGAACCCCGATACCGACGGCAGGGCGCCAATCCGTCCTCTTTTAGGGGTAAAGCTCCTCGACACATGTACAGCTGCACTGTGCTGTGTGGAACATTCACCTGGACATCCATAGGTCAAGTGGAGCTCGTGCAAGACACCGTGACGGCCAAGGTAGCTGGTTGCAGACCACGTGCGTCTCTTCGAGGAACACTGCGGCGACTTCTAATTGGTGTGCCGGTCCCCTAATTCGCCGGATCTAAACCCGGTCGAAGACACCTTGGATGTGATTTAACTTGGCGTCCGAGTTCGCCACTCCCCTGCCCGGAATTTACGGGAATCAGGTGACCTGTGTATGTGTGCAGGTGTGGTGCCAGCTCCCTCTAGCGACCTCTCGAGGCCTCTCTCGTTCCACGCCACACCGCGTCGCCGCTGTTATCCGTGCCAAAGGTGGACGTACCGGCTGTTAGCCAGCTGGTCATAACGTTCTGGCCGATCAGCGAAAGTCGTGGCTCAGCACATGTCATCTCCCATAACCGTCACACTGTTCCTAAATTCTACTCAATATGCGCCCCAAAACAACTCAATGAGAAGAATAACTGCAATCTTGTGAGAACCTGTGAGCCGATACTTGATCGTCTCGCTAATAGAAGTGAAGTGGTTCGGAAATTAATCATCAGTGAAGATGAGGCACGGATTCATCTCTCAGAACCAGGGATCAAATTCTAGAGCATAGAATGGAAACACGCCGAAACTCTAGCCAAAAAGAAATTTGAGAATCAACTTTCTGCAGAAATCGTGATAGTCACAATGTTCTGTGGTACGCAGTGGCTAATTCTGGAACATTACCCGGAAAAGGGGTCAGCAGTAAACACTTTGCAACGAGTTTAAACCTACAGTTCCTCAGCGTTTTTTCTCATTTGTGTGGTCCATTTAAGGACGGATCAAGATAGAGTTCTCCTTCAAATCTATGGATCCCTTGGCTGGACTGTGAACATAGGGGGGGGGGGGGGGAATTATGTGATGATTAATCGGCAGAAATAGCACTTCAGAGCAATTTTCGAATTAAAAGTCTGTAACTGATCATTTAAGGTATATCACCCAATTATATTATAGTTTATTGTGCAATTTATGATTCAATCAGTTGATAAGGTTTAAAAAATCAAAAGAACTGATATCACTAAGGTTGTAGTTGTTGTGGTCTTCGGTCCAAAGAGTGGTTTGATACATTTCTCCATGCTACTCTGTCCTGTGCAAGGACTCTTCATCTCACTGCAACCTACATCCCTCTGAATCTGCTCACTGTATTCATCTCTTGGTCTCCCTCCATGATTTTCACTCCCCACGCTTCCCTCCAGTACTAAACTGGTAACCCTTGATGCCTCAGAATATTTCCTACCCACCGATCCCTTCTTCTAGTTAGTTTGTGCCAGAAATTTCTTTTCTAGCCAATTCTATACAGTACCTCCTCATTAGTTACGTGATCTGCCCACCTAATCTTCAGCATTCTTCTGTAACACCATATTTCAAAAGCTTCTATTCCATTCTTGTCTAAATTGTTTATCGTCCATGTTTCACTTCGACACATGGCTACAATCCCAACCAAATACTTTCAGAAAAGATTTCCTAAAACTTAAATCTATATTCGATGTTAACCAATTTCACTTATTCAGAAACGCTTTTCTGGCCGTTGACAGCCTACATTTTATGTTATCTCTACTTCGGTCATCATCAGTTAATTTGCTGCCAAAATAACAAAACTCATCTACTACTGTAAGTGTCTCATTTCCTAATCTCAGCATCACCTAATTTAATTCGACTGCATTCCGTTATCCTTGTTTTACTTTTGTTGGTGTTCAATTTATATCCTCCTTTCAAGATACTGTCCATTCAGTTCAACTGTTCTTCCGAGTCCTGTCTCTGATAAAATTATGGTATCATCGGCAAACCTCAAAGTTTTTATTTCTGCTCCCTGAACTTAAATTCCTACTATAATTTTTTCTTTTCTTTTGTTCCCTTTACTGCTTCCTCAACGTACAGACTGAATAAGTACATAAGTAATTCTGTACAAGTTGTAAATAGCCTATCGCTCTATGTATTTTACCACTGCTACCTGCAGAATTACAAAGAGAGTATTGCGGGCCGTTGTGGCCGAGCAGTTATAGGCGCTTCAGTCTGGAACCGAGCGACCGCTACGGTCGCAGGTTCGAATCCTGCCTCGAGCATGGATGTGTTGGATATGTGTCATGTCCTTAGGTTAGTTAGGTTTGAGAAGTTCTAAGTTCTAGGGGACTGATGTCCTCAGATGTTAAGTCCCATAGTGCTCAGAGACATTTGGAGAGAGTATTCTAGTCGACATTGTGAAAAGATTTCTCTAAGTCTGCAAATGCTATAAATTTAGGTTTTTCTTTCCTTAACTTATGTTCTAAGTTACGTCGTTGGATCGTTATTGCCTCGCGTGTTCCTAGCAATTTTACCTGGACTGAATTCCAATACAATACTTTCGTAAATGATCAGGCTGAAAATTAAAGTGTCACATAACATTATCGGCAAGTTGTATACGCCTACGCGTCATACTACAGAAGCTAGTCATAATATTGTCATAACTGAATTGTCCTAAAATATTACTTCCAATACTGAACAATGCCAAAATGTTAACTCTTGTCTCGTAACATGCAGGTTCGAAGCCAGTTTTAGAACACATTCAATTTCAAAAATGACATTCTTCTATCGTTCTATGTGATAATAAGCGACAAGTAAGTAATTAGAGCGACCTCGATAGTAGGAAAACAACGACGAACCTATTATAGGTCGTGGTACGGATAAAATCGACTTCCCATAGACCCACACTTAGCCCGTCGGCCGAAAAGTTGCGACACTGGCTATCATTGCTGGCCTATATGCGACATCAGCGCAGTGACTTCTCTGCCCTATTAGGCTAACAACTGTAAACAACAATGTGCATTCTACCAGTCAGTTGTGAGCAGGAAATTTTAAGTAGTGGATATGCGGCCATAGAGTGTCAACGTTCATTTGCCACAAATTGCAATGCAACAACGAACTGAAAATCTCTAAATCAAATGTTCAAGATATTTTCAAAATGTTTTGAACGGGAGGAAAATGTGTGCAAAGTTTGTTTCGCACACCTTGCCTCCTGAACAACTCTACTAAAAAGAAAAAAGAAAAAAAAAAAAGTCATCAACAGTGACAGCTTGGAGCTGCTAGTGTGAACCTACCACAGAACGTGAAGGTTCTAAGAATGGGTCGCTGATGCTTCGACAAGATGGAAAAGGGTGTGAAATCTCGAGCCGGACAACATCACGAAGAAGTACTTTCATGACAGTATCAAACGGTTGCAAGAATGTTATGTTCATTGTGTTAAAGTGAGGGCAGACTATGATGAAGAGCTGAAGCATTAAGTCCGCTATTTTTTTCTCTGTTTTTTAATCTAGGTACCGAAACTTTATGGGCTGACTGGATATATGAAATAGCCAAAATTATTTTAACCAGCCGGCCGGGGTGGCCGAGCGGCTCTAGGCGCTACAGTCTGGAACCGCGCGACCGCTACGGTCGCAGGTTCGAATACTGCCTCGGGCATAGATGTGTGTGATGTCCTTAGGTTAGTTCTAAGTTCTAGGGGACAGATGACCTTAGAAGTTAAGTCCCATAGTGCTCAGAGCCAATTTTTTTAATTTTAACCATTGTTTTAAAAGTGTGGCAGTTTTGCCATCTGAAGTGCCGTGAGATTGTCTGGATGCCTCTGGGAATGTGACGTTGAACAAGTATCGTTCTTGTAGCTTCTACTTTTGCATGTGTAGGAATCGACTGATATAATCTTATTTTTCGTCACACAGTATATGGAATTTATCGCCTGACTGTGCGTATCAAGGTTTCTATAGTGGCTAACATGGCACTCCCCTTTTTGGTCAATGCTTGCTGTTGATAATAACTGAGGCTGGCCCGAATATTTATTTAATGAATTAAGTGGTTAAATCTTGAACTGAACAACTTAGCACAACGGACAACCCAATGAGATCGTTGAACGAAAGCTTTTGTACCACTTTCTGATACGATCAGTAACCGAATGAAAAAAAAGCACTCCGTCTTCAGGCCACGAGTTGCCTACCGGGACCATCCGACCGCCGTGTCATCCTCGGTGGAGGATGTGGATAGGAGGGGCGTGGGGTCAGCACACCGCTTTCTCCTGGTCGTTATGATGATATTCTTGACCGAAGCCGCTACTATTCGGTGGAGTAGCTTCTCCATTGGAATCACGAGGCTGAGTGCACCCCGAAAAATGGCAACAGTGCATGTCGGCCTGGATGGTCACCCATCCAAATGTGACCACGCCCAACAGCTCTTAACTTTGGTGATCTCACGGGAACCGGCCGTTGCCTATCAGTAACCGTATGGGTTTATTATTTGGTTAATGGTTGATTCTAGATTATTTCAGGGAGTAAAACTGATGAGTACTGCAATATCATGTTGGATCAGATGACTGAAATTACTAGCGTGAACAATGCAGTTGATTCTCATCAAAGATACGATTTACTGTTACACTTTGCCAATGGCTCAGTAAACAACAAAGTATACATAACACAGTCATGTTGACTAATCGGGTTTCTGTCGGTTATTCGCCGGGAAAGCTTGAAGAATTATATGTAACATATTTCCTGCACTGATGGCGCTCAATATCTATACCTAAGCTATCTCGCACGTTATTGTTCATGGGATTGGCAGGAAAGTTATGTTGCTCCCGGGATTAAGAAGGTCCTCATGCGTAACTTCCATACTCATGCTGTCCATATTGCTGTTTTGTTGGTGACATTGATTCATATAACATGGCTACTGCGTGATGAATAGACTTGGCGGGAATAATCAGAGCGTAACTTCAAGATATCAAGAAAAGGCTGCAAGTGGAGGTCAAGCAGACAAAACACCAAAATACATGTGAAGGGCCGAAGAAACTGACACCTGCTAATACCGTGCTGCCCCCCCCCCCCCCCCCCCGAGCATGCATAAGTGCCGCAACACGTCCAACGTCTGAAGTAGTGCTGGAGGGAACTGACACCAGGAATCTGGCAGGACTGTCCATAAATCCGTAAGAGTACGAGGGGGTGGAGACCTCTTCTGATCAGCACGTTGCAGGACATCCCAGGTATGCTCAATAACGTTGACGTCTGGAGACTTTGGTAGCCAGCGGAAGTGTTTAAACTCAGAAGAGTGTTCCTGGAGCCACTCTGTAACAATTCTGGACTTGTGAGGTGACGCACTGTCCTGTTGCAGTTGCCCAGGTCCGGCGGAATGCACACTGGACATGAATGGACTCACGTGATCAGGCAGGATGCTTACGTATGTGTCACCTGACGGAGTCGTAACTAGATGTATCAGGATATCACTCCAAATGCACACGCTCCACAACGTTTCAGAGCATCCACCCACTGGAACAGTCCCCTGCTGACACGCACATTCTATGGATTCGTGAGATTGTCTCCATACCCATACACGTCCATCCGCTCGATACAATTTGAAACGAAATTCGTCCAACCAGGCAACATGTTTCCAGTCATCAACAGTCCGTTGTTGGTGTTGACGGGCCCCAGGCAAGAAGTAAAGCTTTGTGTCGTGCGGTCATCAAGTGTACACGAGTGGGCCTTCGGCGCCGAAAGCCTATATCGATGATGTTTCGTTGAATGGTTCGCACGATGACACTTGTTGATGGGCCAGCATTGAGATCTGCAGCAACTGGAGGAAGGGCTGCACTTTCTGTCACGCTGAACGTTTCTCTTCAGTTGTCGTGGGTCCCGTTCTTGCAGGATCTTTTTCCGGCCGCAGCGATGTCGGATATTTGATGTTTTATCGCATTTCTGACATTCGCGGTACACTCGTGGAATGGTCGTACGGCAAAATCCACTCTACATCGCTACCTCAGAGATGCTGTGTCCCATCGCTCGTGTACCGACTATAACACCACGTTCAAACTCACTTAAATCTTGATAACCTGCCATTATCGCAGCAGTAACCGATCTGCATACTCTCACACACACACACACACACACACACACACACACACACACACACACACACACACACACACACATAGATGGGGGGAGGGAGAGAGAGAGAGAGAGAGAGAGAGAGAGAGAGAGAGAGAGAGAGAGAGAGAGACGTGTACTGAAATTGTGCAAGAAAGTCCTTTGCTTACTGACTGTGGAGCGAACGCCATTTGGGTGATTGGAAGCCAATGTACTAACCATGTAGGATCATTCTTGGATTAACAGCAAGATTTCATACGCAACTCCTATCCTTAGATACCTTAGGGAGCAGATAGTCTTTTCTCCGTTCAGCTGTGCACAGGTGGGAGCATGGAGACAAAGACAAGCAGAGAGAATCAAATAAAATCAAATAATTCCACTCATACAAATACATAAATATTTCACATTACTCACTCGGTTATGGCCGTAATTTGAAATAAATTTGTGAAACTGTCTGCTCTTTGCAACGGTTACGACCACATGGCTGCTTGATACACAAATGGTGATGCGCATATCACAAAGAAAAGAAGTTAAATACTCCCCAGAAACGTTTCACCACCACTGCATCTTTGTTCACGACTGTTCACGAAAGCTTAAGAAAACACGCATTTTTCACTGCAGATGTTCAACTCAGGAAACCACTATCAAGAAACCCACTTACCCCATAACTGAGAGAAGGATACATTGAGGTGACAAAAAATCATGGAATAGCGATAAGTGGATATACAGATGATGGCAGTACCGCATACAAAAGGGGAAGTTCATTGGCGGAGCTGTTTTTTCTACCCAGATTATTCGTGTGAAAATGTTTCCGATAATATTATGGTCGTATGACGAGAATTAACACTCTTTGAATGCGGAATGGTAGATGGATCTAGACGCATATGAGCCATTTGGGATATCGTTAGGGAAATCAATAGTCCGAGATCCACAGTATGAAGAGTGTCCGAAAATACCACACTTCACGCCTTAACTCTCACCACAGGCAACGCAGGGGTGTCTACATAGAGTTGCAAGTGCTAGCAGAAAAACGACACTGCTCGAAATAACCGCAGTAACCAATGTGGGACGTGCGAAGAACGGATCCATTAGGACAGTGCGGCGAAATTTGGCGTTAATGGTCTGTGGCAGCAGACGACCGACGCGAGTGCCTTTGCCAACAGCACGACATCGCTCGCAGTGCCTCTCCTGGGCTCGTGACCATATCGGATGGATACTCTGGTAAATCGTGACAGGTCATATGAGCCCCGATTTCAGTTGGTAAGAGCTGATTGTAGGGGTCGAGTGCGACGCAGACGTCACGAAGTCATGGACCCAGGTTGTCAACAGATCACTGTGCAAGCTGGTAGTGGCTCCATAATGGCCTAGACTGTGTTATATGGGACAGACCGGGTCCTCTTGTCCAACTGAACCGATCATTGACCGGAAACGGTTACATGCGGCTATTTGGACACCATTTTTGGCTATTCACGGACTTTGTTCCCAGACGACTATGGAATATTTATGGACGACAATGGGCCATGTCACCGCGTTGTAAGTGTTCGCGATTGGTTTCAAGAACGTTCTGGAAAAATTCGAGCGAATGATTCGGTCACCCTGATCTTCCAACATAGGACATAATCGAGAGGCCAGTTCTTGTACAGAAGCCTGCACTGGCAACACTTTCGCGATTACAAACGGCTGTAGATGCAGCACGGCTCAATATTTCTGCAGGGGACTTCCAACGACTTCATGAGTCCATGCCGGACTGCGCCGGGCAGATGATGGTTCAAATGCCTGTAAGCACTATGGCACTTATTCTGAGGTCATCAGTCCCCAAGAACTTAGAACTACTGAAACCTAACTAAACTAAGGACATCACACACATCCATGCCCAAGGCAGGATTCGAACCCGAGACCGTAGCGGTTCCACACTGTAGCGCCTAGAACCACTCGGCCACTCCGCCCGACCCGGGCAGAGGAGGTCGGCACTATTGCTGGAGGTACCCCATGACTTTTGACACCTCCGTGTAACAGGGATGGGAAAAGGATGTGTCCATTACTTCGCTAGATGCTCACAGTACTCGAGCAAAAATGTGAAGATGACCAACGTGCTGTTAATGATGAATAACGTAGGGTACCTTGGCGCAAAGTAATGGAGCGGAACAACCAGTACTGTCTCAACGCGATGGAGAACGAAGGTTGAGAGGTGATTAATACTTAATGATTATCAGCTGCGCACTGGAAAACTGAGCCGAATAAGACCGTACAAAGTAACTGTCTTCGTGTTACACGATTAGAAGACGCCCCACACCACAGCATCTTTTTTTAAATCTTAAATTTATGTTGTGCTGGCTAATAGGACGCCGCGTAGGCAGCAGCTGTGGTTTAAAAGGCCGTCGGTTTTCCTCCAGTGAAGAAAGAGGTGCAGGAAGTGAGCGCTGAGAACATCACTTACTGTTCAGCTGATTTTTTTTTTTTTTCTGAGAGTATTGTAGAGCACGAGCAACGATGGACTGAGGGCAATGACGCGTTGGGGGGGGGGGGGGGGGGACAAGGGGGTGAGGAAGGTCTTTGTTGGAAAAGAGCACCTTTCTACATTGTTGTAACAAATTAGAAAAATATTGCATAGACACTTTTTGACTTGCGATCGTACTAAAAGTTATCTGTTTAAAGTTTATTTTAGTGAAAGGAATATATAAAGTTGACTGTGTTTTTAATGTTAAATTGTCTGTTAGATGCTAAACTCCGGGCTTTCTGTTTCGAATGGAGCGCTTACCAAGCTGATAACTTGCGTAACGCTGTTATTGACGAAATTCAGCTACGAGAATGCATACAGAAATTGCGAGAATTCGCAATGCTCTCGGAGCTACAGCGCATCTCGATAACAGAGCTGCAAAATCTAACAACTGAGGTACGAAAGGTGCAATGCGTACTTCAAAAACATTGCTATCATACTTAGTTCATAATTTTTTATAAATTGAAAATTAATTGTCTCTGTGGACAGTGGGTTAAGTGAACTCAGTAGCAATCCCTGTTGAAGCCTTTCCTGAAATCGTCTAAATTTGATTCGAGAATTACAAAAATTAAACTTCACATACATAATTTTTCCTTAAACAAAGATTCATAATCAAATTCTTGAATTAATTCCTGTCACAGTGATCGATAAATCCAGACAAAAAAAATGAAAAGCAAAAAAGGTTCCTTATCTGGATGTCTGGCGAACCAAGAAAGCTGCATTATCAAACCGCTGCCGCAAATAAAAACAAACTTAATCATTACCTGTAATCCATTCCTCACATACAGTATAGTCGTTTTCAATGTTGTTGTTTGTTGTTGTCTTCAGTCCTGAGACTGGTTTGATGCAGCTCTCCATGCTACTCTATCCTGTGCAAGCTGCTTCATCTCCCAGTACCTACTGCAACCTACATCCTTCTGAATCTGCTTAGTGTACTCATCTCTCGGTCTCCCTCTACGATTTTTACCCTCCACCCTGCCCTCCAATGCTAAATTTGTGATCCCTTGATGCCTCAAAACATGTCCTACCAACCGATCCCTTCTTCTAGTCAAGTTGTGCCACAAACTTCTCTTCTCCCCAATCCTATTCAATACCTCCTCATTAGTTACGTGATCTATGCACCTTATCTTCAGTATTCTTCTGTAGCACCACATTTCGAAAGCTTGTCCAAACTAGTTATCGTCCATGTTTCACTTCCATACATGGCTACACTCCAAACAAATACTTTCAGAAACGACTTCCTGATACATAAATCTATATTCGATGTTAACAAATTTCTCTTCTTCAGAAACGCTTTCCTTGCCATTGCCAGTCTACATTTTATATCCTCCCTACTTCGACCATCATCAGTTATTTTACTTCCTAAATAGCAAAACTCCTTTACTACTTTAAGTGTCTCATTTCCTAATCTAATTCCCTCAGCATCACCCGACTTAATTCGACTACATTCCATTATCCTCGTTTTGCTTTTGTTGATGTTCATCTTATACCCTCCTTTCAAGACACTATCAATTCCGTTCAACTGCTCTTCCAAGTCCTTTGCTGTCTCTGACAGAATTACAATGTCATCGGCGAACCTCAAAGTTTTTACTTCGTCTCCATGAATTTTAATACCTACTCCAAATTTTTCTTTTGTTTCCTTTACTGCTTGCTCAATATACAGATTGAATAACATCGGGGAGAGGCTACAACCCTGTCTCACTCCTTTCCCAACCACTGATTCCCTCTCATGCCCCTCGACTCTTATGACTGCCATCTGGTTTCTGTACAAATTATAAATAGCCTTTCGCTCCCTGTATTTTACCCCTGCCATCTTTAGAATTTGAAAAAGAGTATTCCAGTCAACATTGTCAAAAGCTTTCTCTAAGTCTACAAATGCTAGAAACGTAGGTTTGCCTTTTCTTAATCTTTCTTCTAAGATAAGTCGTAAGGTCAGTATTGCCTCACGTGTTCCAACATTTCGACGGAATCCAAACTGATCCTCCCCGAGGTCTGCATCTACCAGTTTTTCCATTCGTCTGTAAAGAATTCGCGTTAGTATTTTGCAGCCGTGGCTTATTAAACTGATAGTTCGGTAATTTTCACATCTGTCAGCACCTGCTTTCTTTGGGATTGGAATTATTATATTCTTCTTGAAGTCTGAGGGTATTTCGCCTGTCTCATACATCTTGCTCACCAGCTGGTAGAGTTTTGTCAGGAATGGTTGTCCCAAGGCCGTCAGTAGTTCTAATGGAATGTTGTCTACTCCGGGGGCCTTGTTTCGACTCAGGTCTTTCAGTGCTCTGTCAAACTCTTCACGCAGTATCGTATCTCCCATTTCGTCTTCATCTACATCCTCTCCCATTTCCATAATATTGTCCTCAAGTACATCGCCCTTGTATAAACCTTCTATATACTCCTTCCACCTTTATGCCTTCCCTTCTTTGCTTAGAACGGGGCTGCCATCTGAGCTCTTGATATTCATACACGTGGTTCTCTTCTCTCCAAAGGTCTCTTTAATTTTCCTGTAGGCAGTATCTATCTTACCCCTAGTGAGATAAGCTTCTACATCCTTACATTTGTCCTCTAGCCATTCCTGTTTAGCCATTTTGCACTTCCTCTCGATCTCATTTTTGAGACGTTTCTATTCCTTTTTGCCTGCTTCATTTACTGCATTTTTATATTTTCTCCTTTCATCAATTAAATTCAACATTTCTTCTGTTACCCAAGGATTTCTAGCAGCCCTCGTCTTTGTACCTACTTTATCCTCTGCTGCCTTCACTACTATATCCCTCAGAGCTACCCATTCTTCTTCTACTGTATTTCTTTCCCCTATTCCTGTCAATTGTTCACTTATGCTCTCTCTGAAACTCTGTACAACCTCTGGTTCTTTCAGTTTATCCAGGTCCCATCTCCTTAATTTCCCACATTTTTGCAGTTTCTTCAGTTTTAATCTACAGGTCATAACCAATAGATTGTGGTCAGAGTCCACATCTGCCCCTGGAAATGTCTTACAACTTAAAACCTGGTTCCTAAATCTCTGTCTTACCATTATATAATCTATCTGATACCTTTTAGTATCTCCAGGGTTCTTCCACGTATACAACCTTCTTTCATGATTCTTAAACCAAGTGTTAGCTATGATTAAGTTGTGCTCTGTGCAAAATTCTACTAGGCTGCTTCCTCTTTCATTTCTTAGCCCCAATCCAAATTCACCTACTATGTTTCCTTCTCTCCCTTTTCCTACACTCGAATTCCAGTCACCCATTACTATTAAATTTTCGTCTCCCTTCACTATCTGAATAATTTCTTTTATTTCATCGTACATTTCTTCAATTTCTTCATCATCTGCAGAGCTAGTTGGCATATAAACTTGTACTACTGTAGTAGGTGTGGGCTTCGTATCTATCTTGGCCACAATAATGCGTTCACTATGCTGTTTGTAGTAGCTTACTCGCATTCCTATTTTCCTATTCATTATTAAACCTACTCCTGCATTACCCCTATTTGATTTTGTGTTTATAACCCTGTAGTCACCTGACCAAAAGTCTTGTTCCTCCTGCCACCGAACTTCACTAATTCCCACTATATCTAGCTTTAACCTATCCATTTCCCTTTTTAAATTTTCTAACCTACCTGCCCGATTAAGGGATCTGACATTCCACGCTCCGATCCGTAGAACGCCAGTTTTCTTTCTCCTTATAACGACATCCTCCTGAGTAGTCCCCGCCCGGAGATCCGAATGGGGGACTATTTTACCTCCGGAATATTTTACCCAAGAGGATGCCATCATCATTTAATCATACAGTAAAGCTGCATGTCCTCGGGAAAAATTACGGCTGTAGTTTCCCCTTGCTTTCAGCCGTTCGCAGTACCAGCACAGCAAGGCCGTTTTGGTTAATGTTGCAAGGCCAGATCAGTCAATCATCCAGACTGTTGCCCCTGCAACTACTGAAAAGGCTGCTGCCCCTCTTCAGGAACCACACGTTTGCCGGGATTCTGAACAGATACCCCTCCGTTGTGGTTGCACCTACGGTACGGCTCTCTGTATCGCTGAGGCACGCAAGCCTCCCCACCAATGGCAAGGTCCATGGTTCATGGGGGGGTCGTTTTCAATGTAAAAATCAATTCTTTCCCACTCTACAATGAATCTTCCATTAATCAATGATATAATTCTCCAAATTCCCCATTGTTTGCTGCTTACTGCTACTACACAGGAATCAGACTGTTCGCTTCACACACTGTCAACAGTATGTCTCCTCTGCTCTCCTCGTGATCGACAAATAAATCTGGCGCGCATCTTCGCAGAGCAGAGATATCTCTGATTCATCTCTGTACAGCGTAGCTTCTCTGCCGAATCTGCGCGCACGTGTCTAAGCAAATCAAACATTACGCTTGCGATCCAGACATGCAAAACAAGAAAAATTCGTACTGTGGAGTGTAAAATAATGGTTGTTCAAAACAGAAAAATACGTAAACACTAATTATAAGGTATGTGTTGTTGTTGTGGTCTTCAGTCCTGAGACTCGTTTGATGCAGCTCTCCATGCTTCTCTATCCTGTGCAAGCTTTTTCATCTCCCAATACGTACTGCAGGCTACATCCTTCTGAATCTGTTTAGTGTATTCATCTCTTGGTCTCCTTCTACCATTTTTACCCTCTACGCTGCCCTCCAGTACTAAATTGGTGATCCCTTGATCCCTCAGAACATGTCCTACCAACTGATCCCTTCTTCTTGTCAAGTTAAGCCACAAACTCCTCTTCTCCCCAATCCTCTTCAAAACTTCATCATTAGTTACGTGATCTACCCATCTAATCTTCAGCATTCTTCTGTAGCACCACATTTCAAGGGCTTCTATTCTCTTCTTGTCCAAACTATTTATCGTCCATGTTTCACTTCCACACTCCATACAAATACTTTCAGAAACGACTCCCTGTCATTTAAATCTATACTCAATGTTAACAAATTTCTCTTCTTCAGAAACGCTTTCCTTGCCATTGCCAGTCTTCATTGTATATCCTCTCTACTTCGACCATCATCAGTTATTTTGCTCCCCAAATAGCAAAACTCATACACTATTTTAAGTGTCTCATTTCCTAATCTAATTCCCTCAGCATCGCCCGACTTAACTCGACTACATTCCATTATTCTCGTTTTACTCTTGTTGATATTCATCTTTTATCCTCCCTTCAAGACACTGTCCATTCCGTTCAACTGCTCTTCCAAGTCCTTTGCTGTCTGTGATAGAATTACAATGTCATCGGCGAACCTCAAAGTTTTTATTTCTTCTCCATGGATTTTAATACCTACTCAAAATTTTTATTTTGTTTCCTTCACTGCTTGCTCAATATACAGATTGAATAACATCGGGGAGAGGCTACAACCCTGTCTCACTCCCTTCCCAACCACTAATTCCCCTTCATGTCCCTCGACTCTTATTACTGCCATCTGGTTTCTGTACAAATTGTAAATAGCCTTTCGCTCCCTGTATTTTACCCCTGCCACCTTCAGAATTTGAAAGAGATTATTCCAGTCAACATTGTCAAAAGCTTTCTCCAAGTCTACAAATTCTAGAAACGTAGGTTTGCGTTTTCTTAATCTAGCTTCTAAGGTAAGTCGTAGGATCAGTGTTGCCTCACGTGTTCCAACATTTCTACGGAATACAAACTGATATGCCCCGAGGTCGGCTTCTACCAGTTTTTCCATTCGTCTATAAAGAATTCGCGTTAGTATTTTGCAGCTGTGACTTATTAAACTGACAGTTCGGAAATTTTCACAACTGTCAACGCCTGCTTTCTTTGGGATTGGAATTATTATATTCTTCTTGAAGTCTGCTCACCAGATGGTAGAGTTTTGTCATGACTGGCTCTCCCATGGCTGTCAGTAGTTCCAATGGATGGTGTCTATTCCGGGGGCCTTGTTTCGACTCAGGGCTTTCAGTGCTCTGTCAAACTCTTCACGCAGTATTGTATCTCCCATTTCATCTTCACCTACATCCTCTTCCATTTCTATAATATTGTCCTCAAGTACATCGCCCTTGTATAGACCCTCTATATACTCCTTCTACCTTTCTGCTTTCCCTTCTTTGCTTAGAACTGGGTTTCCATCTGAGCTCTTGATGTTCATACAAGTGGTTCTCTTCTCGCTAAATAATTTTGATAAATCCACTTTTTGCAGCACATCTGAAAGAAGATGACCACCCAGCTACAGCCATAAAAGACAACCTACACATACTACATGCTGTCAGCAAAGAAAATGAAATGATTCCTCTTGAGGAGCTCCAAATTTACATCCATAGCTCCAAATCACCACTCCTAATTGTCAATGAACTAGCAGATGTTGTAAACAAGTAATTTCTACTCATCTTTAAAGAAATATTTTAAAAATCAAAAACTGTAACTCATGGCCCCCTCACAACTAGCAATGTCTTAAAAATATGCAGTATCTATTTCACCTTATATAATTATCTAGCTTTCCTAGATATTGTATATAATAGTGTGTTTCTACAATCATGTAACAATGAGAATTTTTTGCAAAATTGTCAATTTCTAAATTTAACTTAAGATCCTCTCAACTCTTGACGCCCCTACCACACCCCCTCGCTTCATTTTCCCCTATCCCCCTCACCCCCTGTTACCAACAATGGATACCAGTTTAAAACAAAACACAATATTCTGACTTGAGATTCTGACGCACTGACGACGGGTTGCTGATGCAACCACAGAGGTAAATTCTAGGTTTCTGCACAACAGACAAAATATGGTTCGGACTGTTGTTATTCTGATTGATTACAACATTCAAATAGCATTTACAGTCAATATTCTCATAAAATACCTGTTATTTTTATGTAATTAAAGCTTAAAAAATCATTAAATGGTAAGATCTGGTCACGTGATCGAAAACGTTCTTTTATTGGCTGATGCTGTGGTTACGTCACAGCCTAGGAGTAAGAATTCGCGCGGCGATAGGGCCGTCATTCCGTTTGACTGTCAGTTGTGAGTGAGGTGGTGACTGTGGAGCACAAGGTTTTCTGCGTTCTCGATTTCGCGAAAAATGAATCGCAAATTGTAGTGCAGCGGGCATTTCGTACCAAATTCGGTATTCAACCACAAACTCTCAAAAGCATTAGCCGTTTGTTTATGCAATTTAAGCAGACTGTGAGTGTATGCAAAGGAAAAAGCACAGGGCCACCGCGTGTGTCAGAGGATGGTTTCTGGCGGATTCAAGAAAGTTTTGTGCGCAGTTGCAGTAAGTCTATCAATAGAGCCAGTTGAGAACTTGAAATGCCCCAACCAAATATATGGAAAGTTCTGTGACGGTGTTTGCTGTACAAGCCCCACGGAATACAGCTTGTGCAGGCGGTCAACCCCAACGACAAAGAAAAGCGTCTCGCATTTTCTGCTTCTGTGTAGCAAAGATGGAGGATGACGCAAATCTACAGCGTGTAATTTTTAGTGATGAAGCGACGTTCCACCTTAGAGGAAAATTCAACAGACATAATGTTCGCATATGGGATTTGGGAAATTCACATTGACTATTGCAACATGAAAGAGACTCAATGAAAATCGACGTGTTTTGTGGCATATCCCATACAAAGGTTTACAGACCGTTTTCCTTTGCGGAAAAAAGTGTAATGAGAATCACGTACTTGGACATGCTGGAACAATGGCTGGTCCCAAAAGTTATGGAAGATTCCCAGGACTTCATTTTCCAACAGGACGCAGCCCCGTCCCATTCTCACCGTGATGTACAAGGCTTTTTCAATGACTGCCTTCCTCAGTGCTGGATCTGTCACAGGAGACTTGAGGACCTGGCTCTGCACTTCTGGCCACCGGGATCTCCTGATCACCCTGGAACTATTTCTTACGGGATTACATGAAGGAAGCTTCTTACGTCTCGCCTCTACCAACCATTCTGAACTATCTGCGAAACCGGATTACTGCTCCCATGCACTCAGTAACAGTTGATACGCTTTCCGCGTCGATGTTTACCGTGCAGCCAGTGGTGGCCACGTTGAACATTTACACCATTTATCACATTTCTGATTATTAAATAACTATGACAAACTAATTAATTACAAATTATTAAATTTATTAAACTGATATCAAACATTATGAAAATAAAAACTTTGAAACTTCCACTTTTCATTGGTATAAATCTTGCTCACTTTGCATTTATACTTGGTTCAAATGTTTCAAATGGCTTGACCACTATGGGACTTAACTTCTGAGGTCATCAGTTCCCTAGAACTTAGAACTACTTACACCTAACTAACCTAAGGACATCACACACATCCATGCCAAAGGCACGATTCGAACCTGCGACCGTAGCGGTCGCGCGGTTCCAGACTGTGGCACCTAGAAGCGCTTGGCCACTCCGGCCGGCATTTGTACTTGAATAAATACGAAGTTTGGAAAATGGGACCATCATTTAGAACAGCCCTGTATTATAACTATATTGTCCACTATCAGTCATGAGCTACGACCCAAAGTACAATAAAATTATTCTTGACAAATCTTAGTGCAGATTTCCTACGTATAACACATTCAGCAGAGATGCAACTTTGTCGAGGCACTCAGAGGCACAGCTGACTGCGGATAACAAAGTCATATTTTCGAATCTGGGAAAGGTAATACATTTCGAAATGTTTTATACAAAATACGAAAATGGAGTTAGCAAAAAAAGATTTTAGCAGTTGTTTCGATTGTGGGATGTATTACACTACTGGCCATAAAACTGCTACACCACGCATATGACGTGCTATAGACGCGAAATTTAACAGACTTGCTGCTCTCCATTGGCCGAGATCCAATGACTGTTAGCAGAATATGGAGTCGGTGGGTTCAGGAGGGTAATACGGAAAGCCATGCTGGATCCCACCAGCCTCGTATCACAAGCAGTCGAGATGACAGGCATCTTATCCGCATGGCTGTAACGGATCGTGCAGCCACATCTCGATCCCTGAGTCAACAAATGGGGACGTTTGCAAGCCAACAACCATCTGCACAAACAGTTCGACGACGTTTGCAGCAGCATGGATTATCAGCACAGAGACGATGGTTGCGGTCACCCTTGACGCTGCATCACAAACAGGAGCGCCTGCGATGGTGTACTCAACGACGAACCTGGCTGCACAAATGGCAAAACGTCATTTTTTCATATGAATCCAGGTTCCATTTACAGCATCATGATGGCCGCATCCGTGTTTGGTGACATCGTCGTGAGCACACATTGGAAGCATGTATTCGTCATCGCCATACTAGCGTATCACCCGGAGTGATGGTATGGGGTGCCATTGGTTACACGTCTCGGTCACCTCTTGTTTGCATTGTCGGCAGTGTGAACAGTGGACGTTACATTTCAGACATGTTACAACCCGTGGCTCTACCCTTCATTCGATCCCTGCGAAACCCTACATTTCAACAGGATAATGGACGAGCGCATGTTGCAGGTTCTGTACGGGCCTTTCTGGATGCAGAGAATGTTCGACTGCTTCCCTGGCCAGCACATTCTCCAGATCTCTCACCAACTGAAAACGTCTGGTCAATGGTGGCCGAGCAACTGCGAGCAACTGCCTCGTCACAATACGCCAGTCACTACTCTTGATGCATGGGCAGCTGTACCTGTACACGCCATCCGAGCTCTGTTTGACTCAATGCCCAGGCTTATGAAGGCCCTTATTAAGGCCAGGGGTGGTTGTTCTGGGTACTGATTTCTCAGGATCTATGCACTCAAATTGCGTGAAAATGTAATCACGTGTCAGTTCTAGTATAATATATTTGTCCAATAAATATCCGTTTATCATCTGCATTTCTTCTTGGTGTAACAATTTAAATGGGCAGTACTGCATATACAGCTTCCCATTAATCTGATACATGGACAACAGAGGATAAAAACATTTACTTTGCGAACAAACAATCCACTCTTTCATGAAGCATTGCTAGTAGTGAAGATATCACCATTCGCCAAGAGTAGAATCAGATGTATGACAGTGAGGTTTTCTATGCGGAGAACTAAAAAACATGTACAACTTGCAGGTAACACAAATATTAAGGTTTTTTATGATTGTGAGTGTGAACTAACGCCTGTGTCTGGAGCGGATTTATTTCACCTTTATGTAAGAGGATGAAACTTCAGAAGTTTAAACAAATAGGATCGTAGCATCGAAGTACGGAGATAAAAACGGCAAGGAAGACATAATAATATTCTGTTTCTGATACTCGCGCTGAAGTTTTGCAATGTATATGAGAGTACTATGGAGTCATTATACAAGTAAGTTAAAATATTTTTCCTGTTGGAATCGCACTAGCGATGTATGGGAATCAGCTTATAAAATTCGACGGTCTATCACGCTAATACCTGAACTACCGAATAAGGCAGGTAGAGTTGAGTAAAACGACAATTCTCACTAAGAGTTTACTTTCATTGAATGACGCTACCCTTCGTTGTAACAGTGGGAAAGCATACCTCCGTAGTAAATTTATGTTAACTTCACAGCGCAACAAATTTTCAGTTAAGTTAGTGAACTTGTGCGTCGAAGAGATGACACTTTTCCAGTTCAGTGCAAACCACATCTTATACTTCTTCTCATGTTTAGAACAGTCAAAAAGAAAAAAAAGCCTTCTCAGGGGTTACTATAGATGTGTTTGTACAGTATGGTACTACATACCAAAACAAGACATCACTGCGAATCAGCAATATGACAGTAGGAGCAGCAAGCTAGCCAGTGACGTGACAGACATAACATGACTCGAATGGAGCGTTTTAGCGGGCTTTCAAATTATTTGAATTTAATTTCCGTCTTTAAAAACGAATACTCAAATTCAAGAAGGGAAAAAACCATGTTAGGAGCGTAAAATGACAATAATGATTTAAGACAATTTTCAGAAAACAGTCGAATACCCTATCCTTTCCTATTTATTGCTAAATAACGCAAGGTTTACATTTATTTTTAGTTTGTTTTTGATCTTAAGATGATACAGATAGGTCGAAACGTACTATGTGTTAATAAAACGTGCAACAGTGACTGACTAGTGAATGAAATTGTTTTAAACAGTCAGCACAGCTGCTATTATGTCGGAAGCAGTGAACACACAGAGGAACTGAATACTATACCCGCTTGATAGGCCAACATCTGGACATACCGCATAATTTTTCGGTGTATGTGTGATATGGCAGCTGAACATGAAAAGCCACGGTGATCGCTTCGCTATCCAGGTCGTTGTGACGTTTTCCAGACAAACGGGCCGCATATTTCGTTTAAGTACAAGAGTGATTTGTGGCCAGATTAGAAGTCAAACCGTATTTTTACTGCGCGAAAAAATGTAGGCGTATGATACAGCTGAATAATTTGTTAAGTCTCTAAACTACTGTTTAATGTTTGTTATTTATCACTAGTTAAGACCGTAAAAAAAGGAACTTTGTTGTCATAGTCTCACTTGTTGCAGTTTACTGTGACCTTGATCTCTGCAAATATGCCAAGGTGGTCGCTCAAACGCATCGCGGAGAAAGCCAAAGAGGAAGGACACATGATGGTAAGTATGGCTATCATGTTTTAGCTATGATGGATGTGTCATATTGAGGTCTATGAAGTTCTTATGAAGGACGCTGTCTGCCCAGTTGGCTTATTATAATTGTGTTTCTGCGTTATCGATACTGCAATACGATTGTTGAATGGTCCTTAAGTATCGAAAAATTCATTTGAGTAGAACTGTAATAGTAAAGGCACTTGACAATTCAAAACGTCCTAGTTTTATCGAGGAGCCAAATTTCAGTTTCTTAGCTTCACCATCAGCTGATTTAAAACAAAATATCAGCAACAGAACAACACATTCTTTACTCACTTCCACTTCCATAGATAATGAAAACTTTAAAACTCAAAATGAAATTTTCATTCTGCAGCGGAGTGTGTGCTGATATGAAACTTCCTGGCAGAATAAAAAGTTCCAACTTTAAAATTGTGAACAAATAAGTGAATTTAATGTCTAAGAAGGGAAGATTTCTTAACAAAGCAAATGACGTAAGAAAAATAAAATTGGGATCGAAACGGAATATACACTCCTGGAAATGGAAAAAAGAACACATTGACACCGGTGTGTCAGACCCACCATACTTGCTCCGGACACTGCGAGAGGGCTGTACAAGCAATGATCACACGCACGGCACAGCGGACACACCAGAAACCGCGGTGTTGGCCGTCGAATGGCGCTAGCTGCGCAGCATTTGTGCACCGCCGCCGTCAGTGTCAGCCAGTTTGCCGTGGCATACGTAGCTCCATCGCAGTCTTTAACACTGGTAGCATGCCGCGACAGCGTGCACGTGAACCGTATGTGCAGTTGACGGACTTTGAGCGAGGGCGTATACTGGGCATGCGGGAGGCCGGGTGGACGTACCGCCGAATTGCTCAACACGTGGGGCGTGAGGTCTCCACAGTACATCGATGTTGTCGCCAGTGGTCGGCGGAAGGTGCACGTGCCCGTCGACCTGGGACCGGACCGCAGCGACGCACGGATGCACGCCAAGACCGTAGGATCCTATGCAGTGCCGTAGGGGACCGCACCGCCACTTCCCAGCAAATTAGGGACACTGTTGCTCCTAGGGTATCGGCGAGGACCATTCGCAACCGTCTCCATGAAGCTGGCCTACGGTCCCGCACACTGTTAGGCCGTCTTCCGCTCACGCCCCAACATCGTGCAGCCCGCCTCCAGTGGTGTCGCGACAGGCGTGAATGGAGGGACGAATGGAGACGTGTCGTCTTCAGGGATGAGAGTCGCTTCTGCCTTGGTGCCAATGATGGTCGTATGCGTGTTTGGCGCCGTGCAGGTGAGCGCCACAATCAGGACTGCATACGACCGAGGCACAAAGGGCCAACACCCGGCATCATGGTGTGGGGAGCGATCTCCTACACTGGCCGTACACCTCTGGTGATCGTCGAGGGGACACTGAATAGTGCACGGTACATCCTAACCGTCATCGAACCCATCGTTCTACCATTCCTAGACAGGCAAGGGAACTTGCTGTTCCAACAGGACAATGCACGTTCGCATGTATCCCGTGCCACCCAACATGCTCTAGAAGGTGTAAGTCAACTACCCTGGCCAGCAAGATCTCCGGATCTGTCCCCCATTCAGCATGTTTGGGACTGGATGAAGCGTCGTCTCACGCGGTCTGCACGTCCAGCACGAACGCTGGTCCAACTGAGGCGCCAGGTGGAAATGGCATGGCAAGCCGTTCCACAGGACTACATCCAACATCTCTACGATCGTCTCCATGGGAGAATAGCAGCCTGCATTGCTGCGAAAGGTGGATATACACTGTACTAGTGCCGACATTGTGCATGCTCTGTTGCCTGTGTCTATGTGCCTGTGGTTCTGTCAGTGTGATCATGTGATGTATCTGACCCCAGGAATGTGTCAATAAAGTTTCCCCTTCCTGGGACAATGAATTCACGGTGTTCTTATTTCAATTTCCAGGAGTGTAAATCGTTTCACGACTGTGCGATATCATAAAGATCAAATATAACAAAACCAAAACGGGCAGCAATAGATCACCTATATTCCAAATTTAACACAGGCATGTGAAACGTGGGATATGAAGAATAATCGGGAGCAAATAGTAGCCAAAATATTTTGAGCAGTGAAGGACCATGTCAATGGAGGATGGCGTAATAGAGGAAAACGTGGAAGGGTCTAATGTAATTAACCCATTAGCGCCGTGCGTTGCCATATGGTAACGTTTGTAACACTCTTTAGAAATCGTTGATTCCACGACATCAACGAAGCGAGAGTGTTGGCAGCACTGGATTCCGTTCCACAAGACTGTAAAGATCACTACAATGCAACAGTTTTAACAATACATTTAAATTCTGCGGCTTAAGCAGTGTTGGAAGTCGTTGTTTGCTGAATGACGAAGAAAAATGGCGTATAAGTTCGAGGAAGTGTGTTTTACACAGTGACTTACGATATATAATTTGGATTTTTAGTATGGCTGTGCTTTAAATACTCAAATATATATTCTTTGGAGGTTACTGCTTGCTGTAAAATAAATTACGTTCATTTAGGCCGTTTGAACGTCGGTATGGCCATATGGCAAAGGTAGGCGTTTGTACTCATTAAGAGGATGAATTTTCTCCTTCTTGTTTTAGAAGAGATTTCTCGCTTGCTGAGGCGCTGGAGATTCTTTATAATGACGATATTGAAGGTGATGTGTTTGTTGAGCCCCCACATCCGAATAGAGAAGAATGATGAATTATTGTAAGTGCAATGGCTGGACAACTCAGTTGTCACAATAATCTCTTCTTCATGTGGTGCACAAGAACTTGGCCAAGTCAAGAGATTCTTACAACTAAAAAAGCGAAATATAATGATTCCCAGGCCAAAAATGGTAGCCAAATATAATACATATATGGGAGGTACTGATCAGATGGATTAGAATCTAGCGTGCTATCACATTGCAATAAGAAGCAACAAATGGTACTGGTGTCTCTACATGGATGTTAGATGTCGCCATACAAAACAGTTGGATTTTGTCTAATAAATCTAGAAACCAAACTATTTCTTAGCTTGATTTCAAGAGAGAAGTAGCAACAGTGTACTTGCAAAGACGCCAAGCTTTACCAAAAGGAGCTGGGAGACCATCTGCATCAAGGGCATGTTCCGACAGCCGCATATCAGATTCAACTACGTTTGATAAGACCGACCATCTCGTCCAGCACACAGAAGGAAAGAAGAAAAAAAGGTGTGCACACAAGGACTGTAAAACTATTGTGAGAACTGTGTGTTCAAAGTGTAATGTGGGATTGTGTACTGATTGTTTTACTCCATTTCATGTAAAATAATACTGACTTCAAGGTTTGACTTTCGATTATGAATTGTACTGTGTTATAAAGTATCAGTTGTATGATGAAGAATAAATTTGCACAATTTCAATAACCAACTTATTTTAGTTGAAGTTGTAATCCATATAAATTTAGGTAGTGAAAGCACGTAGCGTAGCTATAAGGCAACATCAAATTGTCGAAACAACTCTGTTGTGTAATTTATGCCTTTTACAGAAATAATACCGATTTTTAAAAATCACGAAAAAATTAATTCCGCCGCTAATGGGTTAAAGAACACAACATTACACATGGCGGAAAAAATCGTAACACAAAAAAATTACTAATGTAGAGTAACGAAAATTCGAGAATAAATTTGTCTAGTTAACATATTTAAGTGATTAACATTACAAGATCACAGGTTGATGTAATCGCGAGACAAGCCGTTGCCAATGTGATACGCTGGTACATTAATAATTGCTGTAACCGCCAGAAGCTTCAATGCAAGCACGCAAACTTATATGCATTGTGTTGTACAGGTGCCGGATGTCAGTACGTGGGCTGGAGTCCCGTGCCTCTTGGACCTGGTCTGTCAATACAGGGACGGTTAATGCTGTTTGTAGGTGACGCTGGAGTTGTTGTCCGATGATGTCCTATTTGTGCCCGACTGGAGACAGATCCAGTGATCGAGCAGGGCAGTGCAATACGTCGACGCTCTGTAGAGCGTGTTGAGTTACGACAGCGGTATGTCGGCGAGCGTTATCCTGTTGGAAAGTACCCCCTCGAATGCTGTTCACAGCCAGCCGGTCTGGCTGTGCGGTTCTAGGTGCTTCAGTCCGTAACCCCGTGACCGCTACGGTCGCAGGTTCGAATCCTGCCTCGGGCATGGATGTGTGTGATGTCCTTAGGTTAGTTTAAGTAGTTCTAAGTTGTAGGGGACTGATGACCACAGATGTTACGTCCCATGGTGCTCAGAGCCATTATAACTATTTGCTGTTAACAAATTGCAGCATAACAGGTCGAATCGCCAGACTGCCTTACAAATTTGCAGTCAGGGTGCGTGGAATAGCGAGGAGAATATGCCTGCTGGCACCCCAGACCATAACTCCAGGTGTGTGCCCAGTGCGTCTAGCACGCAGGCACGTCGGCAACAAGCGACACCACTGGCACCGAGGCAGAACCGGCTTTCATCAGAAAACGCAACAGATCTCCTCCACTTTGCCCTCCAACGAACTCTCTCATGACACTACTGAAGTCGCAAATGTCGGTCGATCGGTGTCAGTGGAATACAGGGCCCTGAGCTGTCTTTGAAGTAAGCGATTGGTAACAGTTCGTTGCGTCACAGAGGTACCAACTGCTGCTCGAATTGCTGATGCGTACGCAGTACGATGCTGCGGAGCAATACGCCGAACACGATGGTTGCGTTGGATTGGATTGTTTGGGGGAAGAGACCAAACAGCGAGGTCATCGGTCTCATCCGATTAGGGAAGGACGGGGAAGGGAGTCGGCCGTGCCCTTTCAACGGAACCATCCCGGCATTTGCCTGGAGCGATTTAGGGAAATCACGGGAAACCTAAATCAGGATGGCCGGACGAGGGATTGAGAACACGATGGCTTCCCTCCTGATGGAGCGACCTGACCGTGCGGCGGCCGGTCGTCTCGTGGCCGTACATTGCCGCGACCACTGCTGCCAGCAGTCGTGTACAGTGGACACATTCTTGCCGAGTCTTTCTGCAGTATTGCGGGAGTAATATCCACCTTCTCGTAGCCCCCATTACATGACCTCTCTCAAAATTAGTGAAATGGTAATAATGGCGTCTTTGTCACCTAAAAGGCATTCTTGTCGAACATCAACTCACCGCGCCCAATCTCAAAGGTGACTAACGCTCACGAACGTTACAGAGTGCATTTAAACCAATCGCGATTTGCGTTCTCATAGCGGCGCCAATAGCGCCAGTCTTATGCGACTGGCGCGAAATTTGAACAGACGTCATCTGTCAGATGTAGAAAAACGTCTGCCAACTTTAGTTTGTGTTGCACAACTCCATCTCGGCGTTGCGACCTTTTTTATCTGTCAGTGTATACAGAAGATGCAACATATTACTAGTCTGCCTACATTACGCTCGTTCTTTCTCTTTCGTAGTATTGTCCCTCGGTATTGGACTGTAGCCAGATATGACTGACGACGGGCATCGAAAAAGTTCAAGGAAGGGCAGTTCTTTTTGTACTATTGGGAAACAGGGGAGATATTGTCGCATATACGATAACCGAGTATTGGTGACGATCATAATCAAAAGTCGGGTGTGGTGGCCGAGCGGTTCTAGGCGCTATAGTCTGGAATCGCGCAACCGCTACGGTCGCAGGTTCGAATCCTGCCTCGGGCATGGATGTGAGTGATGTCCTTAGGTTAGTTAGGTTTAAGTAGTTTTAAGTTATAGTGGACTGATGATCTCAGAAGTTAAGTCCCATAGTGCACAGAGCCATTTGAACCATATGATCATCAAAACAAAGGCATTCCACGTAGCGCCGAGATCTTTTCACGAAATTCCTATCACCAATTACGTCCACCGAACGCTAAAATATTTTAATGATGCCCACTTATATCGAGAGAAATGACCATCGCAATAAAATATGAGAAAGATACAAGTGTTTGTTTTTGCCACGTGATGTTCTTGAGTGGAACGGTAGAGAAGTACCCTGAAAGAAGTTCTCTGAACCCTATGGCAAGCACTTAAGTGTGAACTGCAGAATAGTTATGTAAATTTGGATGTAGATAGTAGTGATAAGCGCTAGGAGGATTAGGTGAACTGATCATCCAGTGAGGTTACAAGCAGACAGAACAAACGAGATAATGGATTTGTAGAAAGCAGAAAACGATGACAACTATTAAAGACATTTTTAACTATGTTAAAAACGACATAACAGTTTAAGGAATCAGAAGTTGGGGATATTATTGCCATAACAGACAAAGGATTGTCACCTCAGCTGCAAATTGAAACTTATAAGCTGGAGAAACTATTGAAATACTAAAAGACAAGTTCGCAAAGACTTCATTAATTCACAGACTGAAGCTAAGGAGTGATATCCTTACCACGTAGACGCGAAAAGTCTTTCATTTGGGATTACTTATTTGTGTCTAAATATTACGAATTGTGTGATAAAGGTTGTTATTTATCCACCTCGTAAAAATACGTTGCTTCTAATGGCAGAAGCTCGGCGAATGACGACTAAGAGTTAAAATCCAACACACAAGAAGATTTGTTTCTATAACGAGAGTTGTCTAATGTATTTTGCTTCTTATATTGATAGTATCACTGCCTGTATTGCGTTAACCAAAAGTTATAAAAAAATAAACCCTTACTTTGTATAAAACCAGACATTTTGGTTGAAAATGGATGTTATTTCTTACAAAAGCATAATGAAACATATTGCAAGTATTGTTGAGGAATCGTCAAAAACTAAGTGCTTCCTACCAAACTGATATTTCATCTTCTAGTCCTGTGAAAGCGGAGAACTAAATGATTTTGCCCAACAACAGAAACATATTGAAAAGCAGTAATTGCGCCGTTTGTAAATGGAAATAAGTACCATAAGTACCAATACAACAATGTCTCAAACTGTTTGTAAGCGTTTCACATGACTGAACGTAAAAAAGATAAACCGTCCCATTAAAAAATTGTATTTCAGACAAATTAGCTAAACTGTACGAATACAAGTGTAGTACTAATACAACAAGTGGTTCAATTTTCAAAATCAGTGCTCGATTTCAGCTACAGCTTGTTGTTGTTGTGATCTTCAGTCCTGAGACTAGTTTGATGCAGCTCTCCATGCTACACTATCCTGTGCAAGCTTCTTCATCTCCCAGTACCTACTGCAACCTCCATCCTTCTGAATCTGCCTAGTGTATTCATCTCTTGGTCTCCCTCTACGATTTTTACCCTCCACGCTACCCTCCAATACTAAATTGGTGATCCCTTGATGCCTCAGAACATGTCCTACCAACCGATCACTTCTTCTGGTCAAGTTGGGCCACAAATTTCTCTTCTCCCCAGTCCTATTCAATACTTCCTCATTAGTTATGTGATCTACGCATCTAATCTTCAGCATTCTTCTGTAGCACCACATTTCGAAAGCTTTTATTCTCTTCTTATCCAAACTATTTATCATCCACGATTCACTTCTATACATGGCTACACTCCATACAAATACTTTCAGAAATGACTTCCTGACACTTAAATCTATACTCGATGTTAGAAATGATTTCCTTTTCATTGCCAGTCTACATTTTATACCCTCTCTACTTCTACCATCATTAGTTATTTTGCTCCCCAAATAGCAAAACTCCTTTACTACTTTAAGTGTCTCATTTCCTAATCTAATTCCCTCAGCATCACCCTACTTAATTCGACTACATTCCATTATCCTCGTTTTGCTTTTGTTGATTTTCATCTTATATCCTCCTTTCAAGACGCTGTCCATTCCGTTCAACTGCTCTTACAAGTCCTTTGCTGTCTCTGACAGAATTGCAATGTCATCGTCGAACCTCAAAGTTTTTATTTCTTCTCCATGGATTTTAATACCTACTCCGAATTCTTCTTTTGTTTCCTTTACTGCTTGCACAATATACAGATCGAATAACATCGGGGAGAGGCTACAACCCTGTCTTACTCCTTTCCCAACCACTGCTTCCCTCTCATGTCCCTACACTCTTATAACTGCCATCTGGCTTCTGTACAAATTGTAAATAGCCTTTCACTCCCTGTATTTTACCCCTGCCACCTTTAGAATTTGAAAGAGATTATTCCAGTCAACATTGTCAAAAGCTTTCTCTAAGTCTACAAATGGTAGAAACGTAGGTTTGCCTTTCCTTAATCTTTCTTCTAAGAAAAGTCTTAAGGTCAGTATTGCCTCACGTGTTCCAAACTGATCTTCCCCGAGGTCGGCTTCTACTAGTTTTTCCATTCGTCTGTAAATAATTCGCGTTAGTATTTTGCAGCTGTGGCTTATTAAACTGATTGATCGATAATTTTCACATCTGCCAACACCTGTTTTCTTTGGCATTGGAATTATTATATTCATCTTGTTTCGTCAGGACTGGCTCTCCCAAGGCCGTCAGTAGTTCCAATGGAATGTTGTCTACTCCGGGGGCCTTGTTTCGACTCAGGTCTTTCAGTGCTCTGTCAAACTCTTCACGCGGTATCGTATCTCCCATTTCATCTTCATCTACATCCTCTTCCATTTCCATAATATTGTCCTCAAGTACATCGCCCTTGTATAGACCCTCCATGTACTCCTTCCACCTTTCTGCTTTCCCTTCTTTGCTTAGAACTGGGTTTCCATCTGAGCTCTTGATGTTCATACAAGTGGTTCTCTTATCTCCAAAGGTCTCTTTAATTTTCCTGTAGGCAGTATCTATCTTACCCCTCATGAGATAAGCCTCTACATCCTTACATTTGTCCTCTAGCCATGCCTACATAGCCATTTTGCACTTCCTCTCGATCTCATTTTTGAGACGTATGTATTCCTTTTTGCCTGCTTCATTTACTGCATTCTTATATTTTCTCCTTTCATCAATTAAATTCAATATTTCTTCTGTTACCCAAGGATTTCTACTAGCCCTCGTCTAGTTACCTACTTCATCCTCTGGTGCCGTCACTACTTCATCCCTCAAAGCTACCCATTCTTCTTCTACTGTATTTCTTTCCCTCATTCCTGTCAATTGCTCTCTTATGCTCCTCCTGAAACTCTGTACAACCTCTGGTTCTTTCAGTTTATCCAGGTCCCATCTCCTTAAATTCCCACGTTTTTGCGGTTTCTTCAGTTTTAATCTACAGGTCATAACCAATAGATTGTGATCAGAGTCCACATCTCCCCCAGGAAATGTTTTACAATTTAAAACCTGGTTCCTAAATCTCTGTCTTACCATTATATAATCTATCTGAAACCAGTCAGTATCTCCAGGCTTCTTCCATGTATACAGCCTTCTTTTATGATTTTTGAACCAAGTGTTAGCTACGATTAAGTTGTGCTTCGTACAAAATTCTACCAGACGGCTTCCTCTTTCATTTCTTAGCCGCAGTCCATATTCACCTACTACGTTTCCTTCTCTCCCTTTTCCTACTACCGAATTCCAGTCACCCATGACTATTAAATTTTCATCTCCCTTCACTATCAGAATAATTTCTTTTATTTCATCATACATTTCTTCAATTTCTTCGTCATCTGCAGAGCTAGTTGGCATATAAACTTGTACTACTGTAGTATGTGTGGGCTTCGTATCTGTCTTGGCCACACTAATGCGTTCACTATGCTGTTTGTAGTAGCTTACCCGCACTCCTATTTTTCTATTCATTATTAAACCTACTCCTGCAGTACCCCTATTTGATTTTGTGTTTATAACCCTGTAGTCACCTGACCAGAAGTCTTGTTCCACCTGCCACCGAACTTCACTAATTCCCACTGTATCTATCTTTAACCTATCCATTTCCCCTTTTTAAATTTTCTAACCTACCTACCCGATTAAGGGATCTGACATTCCACGCTCCGATGCATAGAATGCCAGTTTTCTTTCTCCTGATAACGACATTCTCTTGAGTAGTCCCCGCCCGCAGATCAGAATGGGGGACTATTTTACCTCCGGAATATTTTACTCAAGAAGGACGCCATCATCATTTAATCATACAGTAAAACTGCATGCCCTCGGGAAAAATTACGGCCGTAGTTTCCCGTTGCTTTCAGCCGTTCGCAGTACCAGCAGAGCAAGGCCGTTTTGGTTATTGTTACAAGGCCAGGTCAGTCAATCATCCAGACTGTTGCCCTTGCAACTACTGAAAAGTCTGTTGCCCCTCTTCAGGAACCACACGTTTGTCTGGCCTCTCAACAGATACCTCTCCGTTGTGGTTGTACCTACGTTACGGCTATCTGTATCACTGAGGCACGCAAGCCTCCCCACCAACGTCAAGGTCCATGGTTCATGGGGGGGGGGGGGGGGGGCTACAGTTTAGGAAAACCGTAATAAATAAACGCCGTGTGACTATGGCCTCCTGTCGGGTAGATCGTTCGCCGGGTGCTAGTCTTTCGATTTGTCGGCACTTCGGCGAGTTGTGCATCGATGGGAATGAAATGATGATGATTGGGACAACACCTAGTCCCTGAGCGGACGAAATCTCCGACCCAGTCGAGAATCGAACCCGGGCCCTTAAGATTGGCATTATGTCGTGCTGACAGCTACCGTCAATATCGGCGCTCCAGTTGGCATACTGCGTAAGGACAGAAAATCGACACTTTTTCCCATTCGACTCAGATGTTTGTTTTCAAACCTCGACACGGCAGATACGGCTCCTGCACGCTCTGTATTGTGTCTGAGATCTAATCGCCTCGATGAAACAGATAGCGGGTTGAAGCTATGCTCTGTTTTCCAAAAGATACAGTTGCAGAAGCAGTAGAGTGTTTACATAGATATTCGCAGTTCTACTTGATGGCATATATTAGACTGATAAAATGTGAAAGCCATTGGCATCAGCAAATTGTCCATCTGGCAAACTGATAAAAGTTACATTACTGAGATCCGCGAAGTTTATTTCTCGATAAATCATGCAGTCATAACGGACTGGAAAGTCTTCACGATTTATAAAGCATGATATCCAGTATAGATATCTCATTTTTTTAGTCTACTATTGTCTTTCGCATCAATAATAATAATAATAATAATAAATGGCTCTGAGCACTATGGGACTTAACATCTGAGGTCATCAGTCCCCTATAACTTAGAACTACTTAAACCTAACTAACTAACCTAAGGACGCCACATACATCCATGCCCGAGGCAGGATCCCAACCTGCGACCGTAGCAGCAGCGAGGTTCTGGACTGAAGGGCCTAGAACCGCTCGGCCACAGCTGCCGGCTAATAATAATAATAATAATATCAACAACAGTAGTCACCGTCGTTTGGCTCTGAAGCTTTGATTTCAGCCATATTTGCAGACTAAATACATCTACATATACACGGATACTCTTGCAAATCACTTTAAGTCCCTGGCAGAGAGTTCATCGAACCACCTACCCAGTAATTCTCTATTATTTCACTCTCGAACAGCGCGGGAAAAAACAAACACCTATAATTTTGCTTGCGACCTCTGATTTCCCCTATTTCATTATGATGATCGTTTCTCCCTACGTAGGTCGGCGTCAACAAAATATTTTAACAGTCGGAGGAGTAAGTTGGTGATTGAAATTTCGTGAGAAGATTCCGCCACATTGAAAAACGCCTTTGTGATATCCATTCGAATTCCTGTATCATTTCAGCGACACTCTCTCCCCTATTTCGCGATAATACATAACGTGCTGCCCTTATTTCAACTTTCTCGATGTACTCCGTCAGTCCTACCTGGTAAGGATCCCACACCACGCAGCAGTATTCTAAAAGAGGACGCACAAACCTAGTATAGGCTGTCTCTTTAGTAGATCTGTTACATTTTCTGAGTGTCCTGCCAATAAAACGCGGTGTTTGGTTAGTCGTGCCACGACACTTTCTATATGTTCCTTCCATCTTCAATTGTTCGTAATTGTAATTCCTAGGTATTTAATTGAATTTACAGCCTTTAGATTAGACAGACTTATCGTGTGACCAAAGTTTAAAGGATTCCCTGTAGCACTCTTGAGAATGACCTTACACTTTTCGTTATTTAGGGTCAATTGCCAATTTTTTCCCAAAAACATACCTTTTTTAAATCGTTATGCAATTTGTTTTTATCTTCTGATGACTTTACTAGTCCAGAAACGTAAGTGTCATCTGCAAGCAACCAAAGACTGCTGCTCAGATTGTTTCCGAAATCGCTCATACAGAGAAGGAACAGCAAAGCGCCTGTAACACTATATTGGGGAAAGCCATCTTTTTTATTCGATGACATTCCGCCAGTTAGTACGAACTGTAACCTCTCTCAGAGGAAAGCACGAACCAGTCACAAAACTGAGACGATATTCGATAAGCACGCAATTTCACTACAAGCCACTTGTGTGGTACAGTATCAAAGCCTTCTTGAAATCTAAAAATACGAAATCAATTTGAAATCCCTTGTGAATAGCACTCAAAACGTGTGAGTAAAGAGCTAGTTGTTTTTCACAAGAATAATGTTTTCTAAATTCATGTTGACTGTGTGCAATAGACCTTTCTCTTCGAGGTAGCGCATAAGGTTCGAAAACAATATATGCTCCAAAATCCTGCTGCCTGTCGACATTAATCATATGGGGCTGTAATTTAGTAGATTACTCCTACTACCTTTCCGGAATACTGATGTGACCTGTGCAACTTTCTAGTCTTTGGATACGAATCTTTCGTCGAACGAACGGTTGTGTGTGATTGTTATGTATGGCGCTATTGTATCAGCATACTCTGAAAGGAACCTAACTGGTATACATTCTGGATCAGAAAACTTGCTTTTGTTAAGTGATTTAAGTTAAGATATCTATTTCTACGTTACTCATGTTTTCAGGTGTTCTTGATTATAACGCTGGAATATTTAATTCGTCTTCTTTGTTGAAGGAATTTCGGTAGGCTGTGTTTAGTAACTCTGTTCTGGCAGCAATATTGTCAATAGTGTTTCAATTGCTGTCGCGCAGAGAAAGCCATGACTGTGTCTTGCCGATAACATACTTCACATACTACCAGAATCTCTTTGGATTTTCCGTCAGGTTTCGAGACAAAGTTTCGTCGTGGGAACTATTACAAGCACCTCGCATTGAAGTCCGCGCTAAATTTAGAGCTCTTGTAAAAGATCGCCAATCTCGGAGATTTTGCGTCCGTTTACATTTGGCAATTATAGGAACTCAGGCCCGACTGTTGCATCTTGACCTCAGGAGTACCAACGTATTTTCAGTGCTGACAACGTACTTCTTAAAGTGGTATTGATGTACAGGTAGGGTCCGGAGCCTGAAAATATTGAACATGACATTCATTGTGAAAGGTGGAGCTACTACTAAGACTTGAAAGAAGACTTCATTAAAAACAATAAACTTCTTCTTACGAATTTTAAAATAAGAATTAAGTGACCAGATTGAAATATTTCGAACGGTGGGTATTAATGGACCCACCGCAACCCTTGGTATTGCGAGGTTTCTTCAGCAAACACGCTGCAGAAACTTGGCAATCTCATCGCTGTATACTTTCATTCAGTTCTGCAAATGCGAAACGTATTTTAAGTAACGATTATTGTAAAGAAATTAGGCATAATAACAGTTCATATCTATTGCGATCGTTACCTTTTTTTCTTGAGTCATAATTTCTGTAGGACATTCTTTGCATTACTGAATAGTTTTGCCTGGATGATGTAATTGTGAGTTTGGTTACCTAGTTAAGAATTAACTGTACTCAATTTAAAAACATAATTTTATTGAGCAAACCTATTTTGCGACCCATTTCACGATGTTGCGTCGTTTGCTTGCTCATATTTTGAGTATTTATACGAGACAATACCAATTCTGTTCAACTAATATTCCAGGTCCTCTGAGATATCTTCGAGAATAACAGTTTCGTCAGCAGAACTTAACGATTCTGCTTCTTCTCCCCGAACTTTAATTCGATTTTCAGACTCCTGCTCGGTTTCCTTTTTTGCGTTATCTGTGTACAGAAAGAATAACGTGGCGGAGAGCCTAGAAGCCTCTCTGATACCCCCTCTCAAGCACAGTCTCCGTTTGCGGTTCTCCTATGGAGCCGGCCGAAATGCGAAATGGCCGAGCAGTTCTAGGCGCTACAGTCTGGAACGGCGCGACCGCTACGGTCGCAGGTTCGAATCCTGCCTCGGGCATGGATGTGTGTGGTGTCCTTTGGTTAGTTAGGTTTAAGTAGTTCTAAGTTCTAGGAGATTGATGACCTCAGAAGTTAAGTCCCATAGTGCTCAGAGACATTTGAACCATTTCTCCTATGGATCTACAATCTGGTTTCGTTACACAATGTAGGCACGAACTCGCTGAAACGACTGAGAGGTGAGTCCACAGTCTTTTCCAAAATCCTGTTGGGACATCTCGTTTAGCTTTCCAAATTCGTGCTTCCAGTTCCTTCGATCCACGCATGTTGGACAGTATTCTTTCCGATTTGCCCAATATCACAAAAACTTAAGGCGCGAGCTTCAGTTAGACAACGGTCAGATTTTCGTCACTGCAGCTAATATTCCCGAAACACTCGTTCAACAGAGTGGTAAGCGGAAGGTACGTTGATTCACCATCTCACAATGAAACTGGATGGCTGATCTTCTCAGTCAAATACACTGAAGCGCCAAAGAAACTGGTATAGACATACGTACTCAATAACCGGAGATATGTAAACATGCAGAGTATGGCATTACGGTCGGCAACGCCTATATAACGCAAGTGTCTGGCACAGTTGCTATATAGGTTACTGCTGCAACAATGGCACGTTGTCAAGACTGAAGTGAGTTTGAACTTGGTGTTATGGTCGACACACGAGCGATAGGACACAGCATCTCCGAGGTAGCGATGAAGTGGGGATTTTCTCGCACGACCATTTCACGAGTGTACTGTGCATATCAGGAATCCGGTAAAATATCGAATGGCTTCGGCACGAAAAAGATCCTGCAAGAACGGGGCCAACGAGGGAGAATCGTCCAACATGACAGAAGTGCAACACTTCCGCAAACTGCTGCATATTTCAGTGCTGAGCCATCGACAAGTGTCAGCGTGAGAACCACTCAACGAGACATCATCGGCATGGCCTTTCTGAGGTGAAGGCCCACTCGTGTACCTTTGAGGACTGCATGACACGAAGCTTTAAGCTTCGCCTGGGCTCGTCAACACCGACATTTGACTGTTGATGACTGGAAACATGTTGTCTGGTCAGACGAGTTTCAAATTGTATGGACTTGTACGGGGTTGAACACAACCTCATGAATCCATGGACTGGTGGAGGCTCAGTATTGGGGTGCGATGTGTGCAGCTGGGACTCCTGATGCGTCTAGATACGATTCTGGCAGGTGACACACATGTAAGCATCCTGTCTGATCGCCTGTATCCATTCACATCCATTGTGAATGCCGACGGACTTGGGCAATTCAGCAGGTCAATGCGACACCCCACACGTCCAGAATTGCTACAGAGTGGCTCTAAGAACACTCTTCTGAGTTTAAACACTTCAGATGGCCACCAAACTCCCTAGAGATGAACGTTTTTGAGCATATCTGGGATGCCTTACAGCGTGCTGCTCAGAAGAGATCTCCACCCCCTCGCACATTTATGGACAGCCCTGTAGGATTGATGGTGTCAGTTCCCTCCAGCACTACTTCAGACTTTAGTCAAGTCCATGCCACGTCGTGCTTCTGCGTGCTGGCGGTGGACATACACGATATTAGGCAGGTGTACCATTTTCTTTGGCTCTTCAGTGTATAATGTAAAAAATACATTTATTTAATGCCAGTCAGCATTCTTGGTGTCGTGTAGCATATATGGGCCTGTTACACTCCCAGCCATCGTCATGAGCCATGCAGTCCCTTGTGGTTGGTTCTGTTCTTTTCCTACAGTCACTTATTTTCACCACTGAGGCCATTTACAACTGCTGATTAAAGCCACCGGCACAAAATTGCCTTCGTCATGCATATAACGTCATTCAACAATTGTTCCCAGTCCTTGTGCCACTTTAACATCTACTCCTCAAATACTGCTCTGCAGTGCGTATCTTTATGTGTAAGTTCCTGTGGTATTCTAATAGGTAAACGTTTTAACCTACAAGTTGTCTCAAACCTTATGGGTTAAACTGAAACAGGTGATAGTATTGCCACAACCGGTTATGTTGAGATGGGAAACCCATTGTCGGAAATGCATATTTATTGTGTTATGGACACATACGGCGAAGCCACATATTAACAACGTAGCGCATAGTAATTGTCAAAGTGCATGTATAACAGCTCATACCATACTCAACTTAGTTCATAGGATGTGCGTCATGCGACGAGTGCATTCATTGCACCAGCGTTTTAACCTGTGCCGCACACACTTCACTATCCCTTGTGTCAGTTGTCCATAGCATCAGACTGCTTGTGATGTATTTATGGTGAGATGCGTTACTGTGTGCGATGAATGACGCATAGCCAAACATGGAGCATTACTCGTCACGAGAATTGGCAGACATGCATTGAATGTACAGTGAAACAGGATATAGTTCCCATACGAACGTACCAAGGCCACCTTCCAAACAAGCGTCATCATAATTCGAAGAAATTTATCTCTGTGCATACCAACTTACGAGAGACGGAATGGTTCACGCCACAGAGAGGCGGCTAAGGTTCCTGCCAACACCAGACCTTAAGGAGCTGGTGTTAGGTCATGTGGCCAACCACCCACCAATAAGCACATGTCATCTTGCCTGTGAAACGCACACTTCGAAGGATGCAGTGTGGAGGGTACTGTGGAAAAGATATTACACCTCTTTCATAACAAACGTGTGGAAGCACTGACACCAACGGATTTTGAGTCCCAAGTCCACTTATGTCAAAGGATTATCCACCACATTGCTATTGAACCGAATTTCGTACAGCTTGTATCGTTCACGGATAAGGCTTCATTACCTGTAATTGTGTTTTCAACAGCCGTGTCTGGAGTGAGGCCAATTCCTATGCCCTCCACATCAGTGGCCACCAGTAACTATTCTATGTCAAGTTGTGGGCAGGCATTGTCCAAGATCACCTAACAGGGCCTTATTTTCCGCATCCCTGTTTGACCGATCGACATTACCTGGTGTTCCTGTGAGATGTGCTGCCACCGTTCTTGGAGATGTCCACGAGCACCTGAACAACACGTACACTCCAGCACTGGACTGGAAGGTGAGGTCCTGTCCCATGGCCAGTGCGATCGCTGGTTCTCACACCTCTGGATTTCTTACTCTGGGCCTACATCAAGACGTTGGTGTATGAAACCCCCGTAGCAACAGATGAAGACCTGCTTACTAGGGTCCTGTACAACAGACAACAGCTTTGAGAGACTGCAACAGAACTCCATACGCAGTTGACATGCATACATTCAGACTGGCTTGCTAGGGTCCTGTACAACAGACAACAGCTTTGAGAGAGCGCTGCAGAACTACACACACAGTTGACATGCGTACATTCAGACAGGCGATCGTCACTTTGAACAATTACTATGAGCTACATTGTTGTTATGGGGTGTCCATAATATATGTACATTTCCGAACACTGGTTCCCTATCTCACAGCCAATGTAATCGGTTGCAGACCCACTCTACAACCTGTTTCAGTTTCCTACAAACTGTTTTAGGCAGCCTTTCTGTGGAGGACCGAATGCACAGTGTCCTTATTTGGCTAGGTTTCTGTTCGATTTCTACATGTTTATAGCAACCAAGCATATGCATTTTCCTAGACAAACTCTCATTGCCCTCGGGCCACGTACGCCGAGGAATGGTGAGTCCTCCACACTTCACTATGTCAGAACCCATGTACACCGAGGAATGGTGAGTCCTCCACACTTCACTATGTCAGAACCCATGTACACCGAGGAATGGTGAGTCCTCCACACTTCACTATGTCAGAAGCCATGTACACCGAGGAATGGTGAGTCCTCCACACTTCACTATGTCAGAAGCCATGTACACCGAGGAATGGTGAGTCCTCCACACTTCACTATGTCAGAAGCCATGTACACCGAGGAATGGTGAGTCCTCCACACTTCACTATGTCAGAAGCCATGTACACCGAGGAATGGTGAGTCCTCCACACTTCACTATGTCAGAAGCCATGTACACCGAGGAATGGTGAGTATTCCACACTTCACTATGTCAGAAGCCATGTACACCGAGGAATGGTGAGTCCTCCACACTTCACTATGTCAGAAGCCATGTACACCGAGGAATGGTGAGTCCTCCACACTTCACTATGTCAGAAGCCATGTACACCGAGGAATGGTGAGTCCTCCACACTTCACTATGTCAGAACCCATGTACACCGAGGAATGGTGAGTCCTCCACACTTCACTATGTCAGAAGCCATGTACACCGAGGAATGGTGAGTTCTCCACACTTCACTATGTCAGAAGCCATGTACACCGAGGAATGGTGAGTCCTCCACACTTCACTATGTCAGAACCCATGTACACCGAGGAATGGTGAGTCCTCCACACTTCACTATGTCAGAAGCCATGTACGCCGAGGAATGGTCAGTCCTCCACACTTCACTATGTCAGAAGCCATGTACACCGAGGAATGGTGAGTCCTCCACACTTCACTATGTCAGAAGCCATGTACGCCGAGGAATGGTGAGTCCTCCACACTTCACTATGTCAGAAGCCATGTACGCCGAGGAATGGTGAGTCCTCCACACTTCACTATGTCAGAAGCCATGTACGCCGAGGAATGGTGAGTCCTCCACACTTCACTATGTCAGAAGCCATGTACGCCGAGGAATGGTGAGTCCTCCACACTTCACTATGTCAGAAGCCATGTACACCGAGGAATGGTGAGTCCTCCACACTTCACTATGTCAGAAGCCATGTACACCGAGGAATGGTGAGTCCTCCACACTTCACTATGTCAGAAGCCATGTACGCCGAGGAATGGTCAGTCCTCCACACTTCACTATGTCAGAAGCCATGTACACCGAGGAATGGTGAGTCCTCCACACTTCACTATGTCAGAAGCCATGTACGCCGAGGAATGGTGAGTCCTCCACACTTCACTATGTCAGAAGCCATGTACACCGAGGAATGGTGAGTCCTCCACACTTCACTATGTCAGAAGCCATGTACACCGAGGAATGGTGAGTCCTCCACACTTCACTATGTCAGAAGCCATGTACACCGAGGAATGGTGAGTCCTCCACACTTCACTATGTCAGAAGCCATGTACACCGAGGAATGGTGAGTCCTCCACACTTCACTATGTCAGAAGCCATGTACACCGAGGAATGGTGAGTCCTCCACACTTCACTATGTCAGAAGCCATGTACACCGAGGAATGGTGAGTCCTCCACACTTCACTATGTCAGAAGCCATGTACACCGAGGAATGGTGAGTCCTCCACACTTCACTATGTCAGAAGCCATGTACACCGAGGAATGGTGAGTCCTCCACACTTCACTATGTCAGAAGCCATGTACACCGAGGAATGGTGAGTCCTCCACACTTCACTATGTCAGAAGCCATGTACACCGAGGAATGGTGAGTCCTCCACACTTCACTATGTCAGAAGCCATGTACACCGAGGAATGGTGAGTCCTCCACACTTCACTGTCAGAAGCCACGTACACCTTAGTCCACTTCCCATCCTCCAGCCAAGTCCCCAGCACATTCGCAGTAATTTTTTTTCCCTGGTGTTGTCGTTCAAACGTTACTCGAGTGTTGCAAATTTGTTTGTACAGTAAAAATGATAAGGCTAGATACTGACATTTCCGACAGTTGAGCTTTGCATGTGGTAACGTAGTTTTCTGTATGCTACGGGGTTGACCATGAACGATGCCATCACTACGGGGGGGTGGGGGGGGGGTGGGGGGGGGGCACAATCCAACCGCAGTAACTGTCTCGCGCTGGCCACGATGCAGCAACCTGCAAAATACCTGCCTTGGACACACACATGTCATCTAGACACTCATAAGCTCGTCCCACCGAATGTCAAACGTCCCGGTACCACTTCTCCCTTTGAGCACAGTTGGCGTAATGGATGTTGACATTTTGCAGATAAGATCGAAGTAATTTTAATTCATGGCGAGACTGCGAGGAAGTTGGACACTGCTAGTGCTCTTTACGTCGAACGTCTTGCTGATGTGCGACGATCCCATGGTGAGAGGTAATGCCTGAATTTTAGGCACACTCCTCACACTTTGGATCTCGGAATGCCGAATTCCCTAACGATTTCTGAAACGGAATGTCGAATGTCTAGCTCCAACTACCATTCCTCATTCACAGTCTGTTAATTCCCGTCGTGTGGAGAACCTTTTCACACGAATCACCTGAGTACAAATGACGGCTCCAGTAATGCATTGCCCTTTTTATACCTTGTCGACGCCATACTACCGCCATCTGCATATGTGCGTATCACTTTTGTCACCTCATTGTCTTTTTTGAAGGCTGTTTCCGTTTTTCAGGTGCGGCATCTATTGTTACGCGGGCGGGGCGCTGCAGATGAAGAAGTAACGGGACGTCGGGCGAAGATGGTGAAACTGTTGAACAAGTACGGTTTCTCAGACTGTACGGGAAACAGTCAGATCGGCGGGCAGCCGCAGAATGCGTCTCCAGAGGCGGCCGTGCAGGGAGAGAGCAGCAGCCGCAGAGGCGGTGGTGCGGCAGAGATCCCAGAAGGGGGCGCCCCACGCCGGGTAGGTCCTGCGGGGTCGTGGCGCAGCCCCAGGCTGCTTCTGCGGAGCACGTCACATGTCGACGACGACGCCGATGCTGTTCGTGATGACGATAATGATGTTGACGTTTTTGATGACGACGATGACGATTAGCGTTGTTTAAGGTGCTAAATGGCGAGATCAGCAGCACTCCCGTCAGGTCGGTAGAAAGATCTCGGAAGGGGATACGCCACTCAGCTGTCCTCTAGAGACAAGCCGACCCGGGTGTGAGCAGTCACGCCATCCCATCCCTCCTCTCAAGTCTTTGCCCCTCCCCGCCTATCACCTCCTCCTCACCCTCCCCCCCCCCCCCCCTCTTCCCTCTTCTCCTCTCCCTTCCTCTCGACACCACCAACACTATGCGAGACAGCCTCGAGTCGAGGTAGCCAACAGCCTTGACACAAGACAAAACATGTCAGCTCTCTTAGATAGTCAACAGCCTCATCATGAGAGGAAACATGTCAGCTCTCTTAAGGTAGCCAACAGTCCTGTCACGAGACAAAACATGTCAGCTCTCTTAAGGTAGCCAATAGCCTCATGACGAGACGAAACACGTCAACTCTGTTAAGGTAGCCAATACCTTGTCTCGAGATGGAACGTCAGCTGCCTTAAGGTAGCCTATCTCACGAGATGAGACATGTCAGTTCTCTTGAGGCAGTCAACAGCCTCCACACGAAACACGTCAGCTCTCCTAAGGTAGCCAACAGTCTTGTCACGAGACAAAACACGTCAGCTCTCTTAAGGTAGCAACAGCCTTGTCAGAGACTAAACATGTCAGCTCTCTTAAGATAGCCAACTGCCTAGCGCATTAACGATGCGCTAAGGGCCTACATAAGTGAATGATTCAGTCTGGAGAGATAAGGAATTAAGAAAGGAGATAAGGAATTTACATTTATTGGCTATAATACAACATACACTCACCAAAAATCTTTATTTTACAATTGTTATGGCCTGCTTTGGCCCAAATAAACAGGTACTCATCAGAGTTGAGCTTTTTCTTTCTTCTAGTAGACAAAACAAAAGGCTTATCTGGAACCAAAGTACCATCCATGAGAGACATTTGGACCACCAATAAGCTGCTGCTTATTGATTTGGCCAGCTAGGCCAATGTCTATTGCTTTCAGAGGACTTGTACACAGGCACAATGCGCCGCCAACGGCGACGATAGTAACGATCGCCCAGGCATTGCAGAGGTACGTGCAGGAAGTGTCTGTTTATTTGGTCAAAGTAGGCAGTAAAAATTGTAACGTACTCCTGCAATACCTGGGCGAATGTTATTATCGTCGCTGTCGGCTGCGCATTGTGCCTGTGTACAAGTCCTTTGAAAGCAATAGACATTGACCTCCCTGGGAAATTCAGTAAACAGAAGCTTACTGGTGGTCCAAATGTCTCTCGTGGACTGAGACTGCAGTTCACATGTGACGCCACTGCAGTCTTTGGAGGCAGTACGCAGTTGACCTTGGCTGTTGTATAGGGGAACTGTGCCGGCTACAGTGGCCTCAGAGCTTTCCCTGGTGCGAGTATTCTTTCGTGGAAGACGTGGAGTGTCACAGAGACTTCAGGGATACTTGCTAAGGCCCCCTGTGGTAATTTGCTTCCAGATAAGCCATTTGTTTTGCATACTACAGGAAAGGAGAAGCTCTGACGAGTACCTGTTTATTTGGGCCAAAGTAGACAGCAACAACTGTCCTCCCCTCCCCTTGCCTCCTCTCCTCTCCTCTCCTCACCACGGTCAGTGATGGCAGTGTCGCCTGCTTTCAACAACTGACTGGCGACTGGAGACCATTTGCCAGCCATTCATGGACTTCATGCCCTCAAACAAGGATGGAACATTTGTGGATGACAGTGCAGCACGTCAGAACCTCCTAGACATTTTGAGCGAAACGGATCCCATCGAACACTTACAGGACGTAATCGAGAGGTCAGGTCATGCACAAAAATCCTCTATGGGTAACACGTTCGTGATGATGGACGGCTACAGAGGCAACAAGGCAGAATGTTTCTTCAGAGAACTTCCAGCGACTTGTTGAGTCCATTCCACGTCCAGTTGACGCACTAGGCCGGGTAGGAGGAAGTCCGACACGATTCCATGGAGGTTTCCCGTGACTTTTGCCACCTCAGCGCAGTTCTCGCTAAAAGAAGTGCTCTGGAAGAAGTGACAGACAATACATGCCTGAAAAAAGGTGTTAGCATTTACCGAAACAGAATTGTCGGTGATGGGTGCAAACCAGTGAGAAAAGAGAGTGACAGCTTCTCTAAATGTAAAACGAAATTAAATTATTAATTAAATTGAATACAGCGACAGCTATTAACCTTGTGGGATCCTGCCCAGTCGTCTCTTATGGGGTGTCTAGAGGATGCTGCTTTCTCGTATAGCTACACAACAATTCAAGCAAATCACATTAATGGTTTTTATTACAACAAAGTAGACTGACAATACTTAGCTTTGTACACTACTGGCCATTAAAATTGCTACACCACGAAGATGACATGCTACAGACGCGAAATGTAACAGACAGGACGAAGAATTCACACAAGGTTGGCGCTGGTGGCGACACCTACAACGTGCTGATATGAGGAAAGTTTCCAACCAATTTCTCATACACAAACAGCAGTTGACCAGCGTTGCCTGGTGAAACGTTGTTGTGATGCCTCGTGTAAGGAGGAGAAATCCGAACCATCACGTTTCCGACTAAAGGTCGGATTGTAGCCTATCACGATTGCGATTTATCGTATCGCGACATTGCTGCTCGCGTGGGTCGAGATCCACTGACTGTTAGCAGAATATGGAATCGGTGGGTTCAGGAGGGTAATACAGAACGCCGTGCTGGATCCCAACGGCCTTGTATCACTAGCAGTCGAGATGACAGACATCTTATACGCATGGCTGTAAGGTATCGTGCAGCCACGTCTCGATCCCTGAGTCAACAGATGGGGACGTTTGCAAGACAACAACCATCTGCACGAACAGTTCGACGACGTTTGCAGCAGCATGGACTATCAGCTCGGAGACCGTGGCTGCGGTTACCCTTGACGCTGCATCACAGACAGGAGCGCCTGCGATGGTGTACTCAATGACGAACCTGGGTGCACGAATGGCAAAACGTTGTTTTTTCGGATGAATTCAGGTTCTGTTTACAGCATCACGATGGTCGCATCCGTGTTTGTCGACATCACGGTGAATGTACATTAAAAGCGTGTATTCGTCATCGCCATAATGGCTTATCACCCAGAGTGATGGATTCGCGTGCCATTGGTTACACCTCAGGGTCACCTCTTGTTCGCATTGACGGCACTTTGAACAGCGGACGTTACATTTCAGCAGTGTTACGACCCGTGGCTCTACCCTTCATTCGATCCCTGCGAAACCCTACATTTCAGCAGGATAATGCACGACCACAGGTTGCAGGTCCTGTACGGGCCTTTCTGGATGCAGAAAATGTTTGACTGCTGCCCTAGCCAGCACATTCTCCAGATCTCTCACCAACTGAAAACCTCTGGTCAATGGTGGCCGAGCAACTGGCTCGTCACAATACGCCAGTCACTACCTTAATGAACTGTGGTATCGAGTTGAAGCTGCATTGGCAGCTGTACCTGTACACGCCATCCAAGCACTGTTTGACTCAATGCCCAGGCGTATCAAGGCCGTTATTACGGTCAGATGTGGTTGTTCTGGGTTAAACGAATTCAATTCACTGAAACACGGAGACCGACTGAAAACAGTCAATTAAGTGATGCAAGTATCAGAGAGTTATAAAACGGTAGTCTCCCATTGAGTGAAACCGCTTACACCTGGAGACTGAGTTCAAATATTCATTCGTTTGTTTCATTCGAGTGGGAAAACCGACTGAGCGAAAAAAAATCATTCGACTAATCAACCGGATGTTACAACCAGTCGGTCGGCCCGTCGGCAGTCAGAAGACGTTAGGTTGGATGGTGTTTTGGAGGAGACAAAACAGCGAGCGAGGTCATCAGTCTCATCGGTTTAGGGAAGGAAGTCGGCCGTGCCCTTTTCAAAGGAACCATCCCAGCATTTGCCTGAGGCGATTTACGGAAATCACGAAAAACCTCCATCAGGATGGACGCTGGGTTGAACCGTCATCCTCCTGAAGCCAGAAGACGTGCGCCGTGTGGTGGCGCCGTCTGCTCCAGAAGTACAGGGGACAGGCAGAGTAACGTGGGCAGCGGCACCAATGGGATGGTTGTGTCTGACAGTCAACAACGCAGGTGAGGCACGAGTGGCGCTGGACTCTGTGTGTTCAGTACGGACTTGGCATCAGCACAGGCTGTCTACGAGTAGTGCACACTTCGTATTTGCATTCAGAGGCCGTGGTCGACGTGCATTGAAAGACCTAACAGAGTTCCAAAGAGGGCGGACTGTGGGGGCCCGATCAGCTGGAGAATCAGTCACCGAGACAGCCGACTTACTGAATGTTTCAAGAGCAACTATTTCAACAGTCATGACAGCCTACACAAAACATGGAAAGACATCATCATGTCAACGTAGTAGTGGGCGCAAATCAAAACTAAATGACAGATATCGTCGTACGCTAACTCGAATTGTGTCAAAACAACACAAAAATACGGCGGCTAAAGTGACTGCAGAGTTCAACACCCATCTTCGAGATCCCGTATCTGTCGACACTGCCCACCGAGACCTCCATAAACAAAATACACTCCTGGAAATGGAAAAAAGAACACATTGACACCAGTGTGTCAGACCCACCATACTTGCTCCGGACACTGCGAGAGGGCTGTACAAGCAATGATCACACGCACGGCACAGCGGACACGCCAGGAACCGCGGTGTTGGCCGTCGAATGGCGCTAGCTGCGCAGCATTTGTGCACCGCCGCCGTCAGTGTCAGCCAGTTTGCCGTGGCATACGGAGCTCCATCGCAGTCTTTAACACTGGTAGCATGCCGCGACAGCGTGGACGTGAACCGTATGTGCAGTTGACGGACTTTGAGCGAGGGCGTATAGTGGGCATGCGGGAGGCCGGGTGGACGTACCGCCGAATTGCTCAACACGTGGGGCGTGAGGTCTCAACAGTACATCGATGTTGTCGCCAGTGGTCGGCGGAAGGTGCACGTGCCCGTCGACCTGGGACCGGACCGCAGCGACGCACGGATGCACGCCAAGACCGTAGGATCCTACCGCCACTTCCCAGCAAATTAGGGACACTGTTGCTCCTGGGGTTTCGGCGAGGACCATTCGCAACCGTCTCCATGAAGCTGGCCTACGATTCGGCACACTGTAGGCCGTCTTCCGCTCACGCCCCAACATCGTGCAGCCCGCCTCCAGTGGTGTCGCGACAGGCGTGAATGGAGGGACGAATGGAGACGTGTCGTCTTCAGCGATGAGAGTCGCTCTGCCTTGGTGCCAATGATGGTCGTATGCGTGTTTGGCGCCGTGCAGGTGAGTGCCACAATCAGGACTGCATACGACCGAGGCACACAGGGCCAACACCCGGCATCATGGTGTGGGGAGCGATCTCCTACACTGGCCGTACACCTCTGGTGATCGTCGAGGGGACACTGAATAGTGCACGGTACATCCAAACCGTCATCGAACCCATCGTTCTACCATTCCTAGACCGGCAAGGGAACTTGCTGTTACAACAGGACAATGCACGTCCGCATGTATCCCGTGCCACCCAACGTGCTCTAGAAGGTGTAAGTCAACTACCCTGGCCAGCAAGATCTCCGGATCTGTCCCCCATTGAGCATGTTTGGGACTGGATGAAGTGTCGTCTCACGCGGTCTGCACGTCCAGCACGAACGCTGGTCCAACTGAGGCGCTAGGGTGAAATGGCATGGCAAGCCGTTCCACAGGACTACATCCAGCATCTCTACGATCGTCTCCATGGGAGAATAGCAGCCTGCATTGCTGCGAAAGGTGGATATACACTGTACTAGTGCCGACATTGTGCTTGCTCTGTTGCCTGTGTCTATGTGCCTGTGGTTCTGTCAGTGTGATCATGTGATGTATCTGACCCCAGGAATGTGTCAATAAAGTTTCCCCTTCCTGGGACAATGAATTCACGGTGTTCTTATTTCAATTGCCAGGAGTGTATTTGTGGACGAGCTGCTATACGGAAACCATTAGTGATGACAACCAAAACAGAGAAGGGTAAAACATGGTTTCAGGAGTGTAAATCTTGGACGGCTGATCAGTGGAAAAACATCATATGGTTCGACGAGTCAACGTTTCCGTTATTTCTAACATCGGACCGGGTTTATGTCTGGAGAACGCCAAAAGAAGGGTACAATCCTGACTGCTTGATTCCAACGGTTATGAGCAGAGATGGAGTGTGATGGTGTTGGCAGTCATATCGTGGTATTCTGCTGGTCCCACGCTCAAAGGCCATGTTACAGGCAACGATTACGTGAACATTTAGTTGATCAGGTGCCCCCGATGATTCAAATGTTGTTCCCCAACAGTGATGCCATATTTCAGGACGATAATACAGCCGCTCACACGGCCAGCATTGTACAGTCGTGGTATGAGGGGCATGCAACTGAACAGCAGCGTCCTCCCTGGCCAGCACGGTCCCCAGACTTGAACATCATGAAACCCTTGTAGGCGGTATTGGAGCACAGAATATGGAGCAGATTTCTGCGTCATCGTCACCACAGCAGTTAGAAGAGGTTCTAATAGAAGGGTGGGCATAACGTTCCACTGGACACTATACAATTATTATATGACACTATTCCAAGAGGAATCGCAGCTGTGCTACAGACAAATGGGGTCCAACCCCTAATTAATAAACCATTCCCAAGTAAGCACAGGTGTTCAGATTATTTTGCCTATCCCTGTACAGCTCTCCAGCCCCCTGTGTAGAGATAGGGGTGGGAGGCACTCACTCTCATGACGTCTGTAGCTGAACTGCGACTCCGCTCAGAGTGGTAAGTTGCCAGCGAGGTGAGGCAGTAACAGTGCATCCAGTCTCTTGGGACGAAACACGACCCAAAGACAATCATTCACATATGCATGTTCCTTCAGTCGCGCACAGCACATAACATTTGCATTCAAAAGAGCTCGAGATTTCCTAATACGCTGAGCTCCGAATGGAAAAAAGTACCATACAAACTCCTCTTGGTTATAAACGTACACTGTCCAGGCAAATCAATGTCACCACCTCGTACGTACGACGCCAACTTGCAATAAACACTCGCACACAGCAGGCTGCCACACTATCGGTGGTGGGTGTATAATGTAAGGCCTGTAAGGAAAATAGTACAGCCGTAATGTCCAAACGGAGTGGTTTATCTGTTGTCCGAAAGGAGGCACGATCATTGGTCTTCTAGCCAAGGATGGAAATTAGTGCATTGTTCGCGTGCCACCATGGTTAAGGTATACCGAGCATAGTAAAACGGCGCTATCCAAAACCGCCACGGAACCAACTATGGAGCCCCACAGGTTAAACACTGAAGTGCCAAAGAAACTGCTATATGTATACGTATTCAAATACAGAGATATGTAAATAGGGACAATACGGCGCTGCAGACGGTATCGCCTATATAAGACAAGTGTCCGGCATGGTAGTTAGATCGGTTACTGCTGTCGCAGTGAAGGGTTATCAAAATTTAACTGAATTTGGACGCGGTGTTATAGTCGGTGCACAAGCCATGGGACACAGCATCTCAGAGGTAGCGATGAATTGGAGATTTTCCCGTATGACCATTTCACGAGTGTACCGTGAATATCAGGAACCCGGTAAAACATTAAATCCCCAACATTGCTGTGGCTGGAAAAGGATAATGCGACAACGACGGTTGAAAAGAATGTCGTTCAATGTGGCAGAAGTGCAATCCTTGCACAAATTGCTGAATGCTGGGCCATCAACAAGCATCAGAGTGCAAAGCATTCAATGAAACATCATCGATATGGGCTTTGGGAGACGAAGGCCTGCTATGTACCCTTGATGACTTGCATGGCACAAAGTTTTACACCTCAACATTGGACTGTTGGCGACTGGAAACATGTTGCTTGATCGGACGAGTCTCGCTTCAAATTGTATTGAGCTGATGGACATATATGGGTATGGACACAACCTCACGAATCCATTGACGATACATATCACCAAGCATCTGTTGAAGGTGGTGGAGGCTTTGTAATGGTGTGCGGTGTGTGCAGTTGGAGTGATATGAGACACCTGATTCGTCTAGATACTACTCTGAAGGGTATGTAAGCATCCTGTATCATCACCTGTATCCATTCTTGTCTATTGTGCATTCCGATGGACTTGGACAATTCCAGCATGACAATGCGACACCCCATACGTCTAGAATTGCTATATAGTGGCTCCAGGAACACTCTTCTGATTTTAAACACTTCCGCTGACCACCAAACTCCACAGACGTGAACATTATTGTGCATATCTGGGATGCCTTGCAATGCACTGCTCAGAAGAGATTTCCACTCCCTCATACTCTTTCGGAGTTATGGACAACCCTGGAGGATTCATGATGTCAGTTCCCTCCAGCCCTACTCCAGACATTAATCGAGTCCATATCACGTCGTATTGCAGCAATTCTGCGTGCTTGTGGGGGCCCTACACGATATTGGGCAGGAGTACTAGTTTCCTTGGCTCTTCACTGTATGTACGAACGATAATAGCGGTTTTTGAGTCAAGCTGAGAGTCAAAGGTGAAAAACTAGACATTCATCCCAGTGAAATATTTTATTTGGTTATGAGAGACTGTAATATTTTTTCTCTGTTGGGCCACAAATGAGCATTCCGCGTCTCTTTCACATATTAGATTAATTGTTTTTAGAAGTAAGCAGATTTCAATCAGTTACAAAAGAAATTGTTAACTGAAACACCTGCTAAACCCGCTTGGCAGAACAGGTGACTAGCACTGTGGAAAGGTCCACATAAGGTTGGAGTCAGTTTCACCTTAAAAGCCCGCTGGGCAGAACAGGTGATTAGGATTGTGGACTGGACCAAATAAGGTATCGGTCAGGTTCACTCAAAATTGTAATTTAGTGTAATTTAAAAACACCTTTATACCATAGCCGAACCTTTAAAACAACGAGTTAAAAAAAATTTTAAAAAAATTCTTTCATGGCTGAAGGCCTCCGAACGAGAAAAAGTAAAAATCAACAAAATATCAAATAAAATAATTAAAATATATTTTTGTTGCAGCTAGGTTGAAAGTCTCAAGGCAGAAGTGGATAGACAAACAAACAAGATGCAATACACACAGCTGAAGGCCCACAATAAAATTTTCAAGATTTTAAAATAAATTACGATAACCTTTCAACGGCAGAAGGCCGCAATGTTTAAGCTTCAAAAGTTATTTTAAGAATAAGGTTCCAAGCCGGAATGTTTAAGGTTGAAAGGTAATTTTAAGAATAAAGTTCCAAGGCTGAAGGCTCACAATTAATTTTCAAAAATTTTAAAATAGATAAAATGCAGTAAAGCAAGAATTTTTTTAATTATTGGTTATGATAGATTGTAAACAGACAATTAAACAATGGTGAGAAGGACAATAATGACAACGGCACTCAGAAGCCTCCAGGGAGGTCGGTTGCCCTCGTTCACTTAGGTGAGACAGGTGGTGAGCCGAACCACACTTGATCCACCAGAACCGAACCAGGGGACAGCCACGGACCTACCGACAAAACGACTTGCTTGTCACCAAACGCTACATGAGAACTCAAACAGAAAATGTTACGAACGTGGTTAACCACAATGAAATATGTATTAAGCTGTCAAAATTACAGCGACAATAGGTGAGGAAAGGACGCTGCCGGAAATTACGTTAGTGGGCAGGGCAAGGTAACCGGAACACTAACGGCGACAAGGCAGAAAATTCCACTGGTACACTTGAATTTGAAACACGGTAATATAGTTAACTTCACCCAATAGGAACACTGCCTGCATTTACGTCAGTGGCCAGGGCAGGTAATCAAAACACTAACGGCCACAAGGCAGAAAATTCCGCTGGTGCAGTTGAATTGTAGTCAACCAATATAGTTAATTGCGCCGCATGGCGGCTAAATTTCAGCAACAGAAGCTGTGTTGCTCACAGAAAGACCTCCCCAACAGCGAACCACCGGAATGAGCCACACAACATGAATGCACGTGGCTTGGGTGGTTAAAACCACCACTCAACTTTGACGTCCTGGGTCGGTAAACCACGAAGCTCGTAGCGATCGGACAGCTCCACACACGCCCCGACACTGCGCAGGGACTGCCAGCGGATCCAGCCGACTGCACCGCGTGGAGGTAAGTTCCCTGATCCGCAGCAACCGACCGACTCCTCTCTAAGAATGCCGACAACATCTAAAATAGTCGGCAATGGAAATAACGTCAACTACACACACTACCTGACAAACACTTGCACGAAGACCTGATCGATACTCATCAGTAACTAAACACGCACAAAGACAAATCGGGAGTCAGTGCGCGCACGCGCGCGTTCACACACACACACACACACACACACGCACACACACACACACACAGCCGACTCATGAACGATCGGCGAGCCAAAACGCGTCGTCCGGTAGGACGATCCACCGAGACCGCCACCCGGCTCAAGTGATGCGTGGCGGCGATGGTCGGACGAGCCATGTCGGCGCAGACCTCACTGCTGCTCCGACCCGACTGCACACATTGCAACTCCCCGACTGGCAGGTCCGGACTGCGCTCCAGACTCGTTCCAACTGACTGGCAGCCCGAACTCGCGACCCGAACTCCTTTACGACAGACAAGACTGGGAAGTAATCAAGCCCTTACCACGCCGTAGCGGAGAAGCGAGGCAACTGTCCCCCAATTGAAGCAGCTGATCGCCGCCATGTGTAGGGATGAATCCTAGTACTGCGGTTGTGAATTGAAGTATATGAGACACAAAAAGAGCAAATTGAAGCACAAATTAAACACGTTTGTTTAAAAAAAAATACTGAGTATTCGAGTCTATTTTAAAAGTATACTTAAATGAAGTTTCCTAATTTCCGAAATACGCCTGCATAGAGATGCGAAATTTAAGAATGTAAGGCTCTTTACTGACAAGGTGGGGCGAGTTTACATCGAGTTATTTGCATTAGATAATTACATGAAAGTTTTAAAGTAGCAGACAGTACGATTATTATTTAATTCACGTAATTTTCCTGTCAGGTCCTGTTTGCTTTTTGCCGACTACTGTGTACGTTTTGCAGGCTTACTTTTGCTTGGCACAGTATTGTCGACACTCGAATTTTGGTATGCTTAATTGTAATAACCCATATCACTTTAAATACCTTAGGAATTTCATTCGCACATTAGTTTTTAACACTGATAGCACCTCTGAAACTGCTTGAGTTTGCAACATTTGACCAAATACACTCCTGGAAATTGAAATAAGAACACCGTGAATTCATTGTCCCAGGAAGGGGAAACTTTATTGACACATTCCTGGGGTCAGATACATCACATGATCACACTGACAGAACCACAGGCACATAGACACAGGCAACAGAGCATGCACAATGTCGGCACTAGTACAGTGTAAATCCACCTTTCGCAGCAATGCAGGCTGCTATTCTCCCATGGAGACGATCGTAGAGATGCTGGATGTAGTCCTGTGGAACGGCTTGCCATGCCATTTCCACCTGGCGCCTCAGCTGGAACAGCGTTCGTGCTGGACGTGCAGACCGCGTGAGACGACGCTTCATCCAGTCCCAAACATGCTCAATGGGGGACAGATCCGGAGACCTTGCTGGCCAGGGTAGTTGACTTACACCCTCTAGAGCACGTTGGGTGGCACGGGATACATGCGGACGTGCATTGTCCTGTTGGAACAGCAAGTTCCATTGCCGGTCTAGGTCGTCGGGCACGTGCAGCTTCCGCCGACCACTGGCGACAACATCGATGTACTGTGGAGACCTCACGCCCCACGTGTTGAGCAATTCGGCGGTACGTCCACCCGGCCTCCCGCATGCCCACTATACGCCCTCGCTCAAAGTCCGTCAACTGCACATACGGTTCACGTCCACGCTGTCGCGGCATGCTACCAGTGTTAAAGACTGCGATGGAGATCCGTATGCCACGGCAAACTGGCTGACACTGACGGCGGCGGTGCACAAATGCTGCACAGCTAGCGCCATTCGACGGCCAACACCGCGGTTCCTGGTGTGTCCGCTGTGCCGTGCGTGTGATCATTGCTTGTACAGCCCTCTCGCAGTGTCCGGAGCAAGTATGGTGGGTCTGACACACCGGTGTTAATGTGTTCTTTTTTCCATTTCCAGGAGTGTATTTAACCGTTTACGAAGTATAGTCACCACCTGAGAACACATGTTAAGCATCTAAACGCAGTTATTCGACCCACCTGTGATTCATACTTAACATACATTTGGTTGCCTTGGTAACCTGGAAAAGGAACGTTCAAAATTGTACACACTGTCAGTGTTTCCACACTATTTAACCTAGGCCTATATTGCACGATTTCCAGGACACTATACCTTTTTCAAATGAGTTGGAAATCCAAATATTGTCGGTATAGCACTGTCCTTCAGTTGACGTCTACTTACGTGATTTTCCCTGTAACAATTCTCTCAAAAATGAAGAGACCCCAGCAAATGATTTGCTGTCGGTTGGAAGTTCTCTCTCTGAGTAGCAACTAGCCATTTCCGATTTAGAAAATCATTTGTAAGGGGAAACCTAAACAAAAACAAACGTTCATGATATATTATTTGTCCATGAAAATATTATATACAGTAATAGAAAGTAACAAACAACCAGAAATGACTGATCTGTGAAATGTAACATTGTTTCCGTCTTCGTCTTTGCTTCAATTCTTACTGTTACAATTCAAAGCAGCACACGAGTGTACCATGTTTACGCACTGTTTCCCTGCAAATGGCGGCTTCTATCACGTTCAATGTGAGGACGCGACACTAGCGCAGAATCGAATTGGCTGGGTTTGCACCCATTTTGTGAGAAAGATCCAGCGTCCTTTGACTGTCTTTCGCTTGGCTAACCTGTAGAACGAAAATGGCTTTGTTGTGGGTAATGGCTTGGGGATTCTGTCCCACGAATTACGATGTTTGTGCAGGGATCTTACGATGTTTGTGCGACACTAGCGCCAATGTGCGGTCTAGTTTTTATTTAGGAAGTCTATGGAAGAAATAGCAGTCAAGCAAAGATACTGAGAGAGGTGGTATACCGATACGCGATGTTAACGCCGCTCACGGTCAGGCAAAACAGCGACCCAGTGACAGAAGTAATTTAAATTAACGCAGTGAGGTGGAAGTACGATAAAAACAGGGTGTAAAATACATGATGGTGGGAACATGAACCACGCACAGCTCATTAACATCCACATGAAAGAAGGAAAAATTAACTAAAAATTACTGCAACTGCGATATTGAGAATAAACAGTACTAACAGACCTCACTAGATTACAGGACGAATGAAAGCTCGAAAATTGGGCTGAATTGTTTTCTGCTATTTCTGTTTTAGTTGCTGCTGGTATATACCCTGAGGTGATAAAGTCATCGGATAGCGGTAAGCACACATATAAGTGGCAGTCGTATAACGCAGACAACGTATGAAATGGCAGTACGTTGGCGGAGCAGTTCAGGTCATCCACACGATTTCCCACGTGATCGTAGTTGCGCGACAGGAATTAAAAGACTTTGAACGTGGAGGTAGAGGCATGGGACAAGCCACTTCGGAAATCGTTGGGCAGTTCTGTAGTCCGAGATCCACAGAATGAAGAGTGTGGCGAGAATACCAGATTTCGGACTTAATCTCTCACCATGGACAACGTAGTGGATGACGGCCTTCACTTGACGACCGAGAACAGCGGCGTTTGCGTAGGGTTGTCAGTGCTAACAGACAAGTAACACTGCGTGAAATAACTGCATAAATCAATGTGCAACGTATGACGATCAAGTGTTTTGTACCTGCCTTTAACAGAGCACACAAAAGTGAAGACTCAGAAGCAGTGTTGCCTCCAGCGGTCTTGCTGAAACTTTGATGGTTAGCTCAGTAAAGCCGACGATGTACGATGATCATTATACAAAAAATAGCACAGATGAATACCAGGAAGTTTAAAAACAAGTACAAGTTTTACAGCAAAATCATTGCCTCATGTACTTCAAATATGGCACGTCATTGCTCACACTGACTTTGCGCGAAACAAAATTGTGAAGTAACACAGAAATGTTTATTCACTAATTATAATTTTCCAAAACTTATAACAATTTGATCACTTCAGACGTTGAAACTAGAATTCGCGTTTTTAATAATCTAATGTCCTACGCAACTTTAAACAAGACAGCAGACAGTTGCTGTAATTACAGAGCTTTTTCATTTTTGTCAGTAATGTGACTTGTGTACCACTTGGCTGAGCAAACAGAGAAGCTCATGGTCTTCCTATGGTAAAAGTTTATTCCGTATATTCCAAGTACATGCACATTTGGCTGTCCAGAAACTTTTACGTTTTCATGAGCAAAACAATAAAAACCAGCGTGGTAAGTGTATGTTACTTCTGCAATAAAAATATTGTTAAATAAAGGATTATGAATCAGAAAGAGGATTCCATTTGTTATTTTATCTCTCTAACTGAGTCGATTTGTTTATCTAAAAAGAGTGAATGTTGAAGCCTAATTACGTGGCATTATGTAAGTTGCGAGACATATAAAGAAGAGAAATCCGTAAGAATAGAAGTAAGAAGTGGTAATTTTATTCACCTGTACAGCACTTTTCCATAGACGCTGTACATGTGTTGATATTACAATTTCAGAAAATCAAAAATAAAGTAATTCACTTGTGCACACATTTACATACTTACAGGTCTAGTATGACAAGAATGGGGTAGCTGTGGCGTTCTTATACTCTGAAGCGCCAAAGAAATTGGTATTGGCATCTGTATTCAAATACGGGGATTTGTAAGCAAGCAGAATACGGCGCTGCGGTCGGCAACGCCTATGCAACACAACAAAAGTATGGCACAGCTGTTAGATCCACTACAATGGCAGGTTTTCAAGCTTTAAGTGAGTTTTAACGTGTTGTTATAGTCGACGGACCGGCCGTGGGACACAGCATCTCGGAGGTAGCGATGAAGTGGAGACTTTCCAGTACGACTATTTCACGAGTGTACCGTGAATATCAGGTATTCGGTAAAACATCAAATCTCCGACATAGCTGCGGCCTGAAAGAGATCCTACAAGAACGGGACCAACGACGACTGAGGAGAATCGTTCAACGTGACAGAAGTGCAACCCTTATGCAAATTGCTGGAGATTTCAATGAAAGCGTACGAACCATTCAACGAAATATCACCGGGATCGGCTTTCGGAGCCGAAGGCCAACTCGTGTACCCTTGATGACTGCACGACACAAAACTTTAGACCTTGTCTGGTGCCGTCAACACCGACATTGGACTGTTGATGACTGGAAGCATGTTGCCTGGTCGGATGAGTCTCGTTTCATATTGTATTGAGCGGACGAACGCGCACGGCTATGGAGATACCCCCATGAATGCATGGACCATGCTTGTCAGCAGGGCTAGATCAAGTTGGTGGAGGCTCTGTAATGGTGTGGGGCGTGTGCAATTGGAGTGATATGAGGCCCATGACATGTCTGGATACGACTCTGATAGGTGACACCTATGTAAGCATCCTGTCTGATCATCTGAATGCATTCTCGTCCGTTGTGCATTTCGACGGACTTGGACAATTCTGGCAGGACAATGCGACACCTCACACGTCCAGAGTTGGTACAGAGTGGCTTCAGGAGAGATCTCTCCCCCCTCCTCCACCCCCCCCCCCCCCCCGCCTCCCTTGGCCACAAAACTCCTCAGACATGAACATTATTGAGCATATCTGCGATGCCTTGCAACGTGCTGTTCTGAAGAGATCTCCACCCCATAGTACCCTTACGAATTTATGGGCAGCCCTGAAGGATTCAGGGTGTCAGTTCCCCCCAGCACTAATTCAGACATAAGTCGAGTCGATGCCAAATCGTGTTGCCGCACTTCTGCGTGCTGACTAGGGCCCTACAAGATATTAGGCAGCTGTACCAGTTTCTGGCTCTTGGGTGTAGAAACTCTCCCGGATTTTTCCTGAAGTAATTTACGGAAACCTAAATCAGAAGGGCTGTATGAAAACCGCCCTGAATCCAGTACCAGTGCCTCATTTGGTTCGCCCTAGTGCACAATACTAAACCATGTGATCAAAAGTACCTGGACATCCCCAGAATCACACATTTTCGTATTAGGTGCATTGTGCTACCACCTACTGCCAGCTACTTCATATCAGTGATCTCAGTAGTCATTAGACAACATGAGAGAGCAGAATGGGGCGCTCCGCGGAACTCACAGACTTCGAACGTGGTAATGTGATTGGGTATCACTTGTGTCATACGTCTGTAAGCGAGATTTTCACACTTCTAAACTTCCGTGTGTCCACAGTTTCCGATGTGATAATGAAGTGGAAACTCAAAATGACACGTACAACACAAAAGCGTACAAGCCGACCTCGTCTGTTGACTGACAGAGACCGCCGACAGTTGAAGATGGTCGTGATGTGTAATAGGCAGACATCTATCCAGACCATCACAGAGGAATTCCAAACTGCATCAGGATCCACTGCAAGTTCTATGACAGTTAGGTGGGAGGTGATAAAACTTGCATTTCATGGTCGTACGGCTGTTTATAAGCCACACATCACGCCGGTAAATACCAAACGACGCCACGCTTGGCGTAAGGAGCGTAAACCTTGGACGACTGAACAGAGGAAAAACGTTGGGTGGAGTGACGAATCACGGTACACACTGTGGCTATCCGATGGCAGGGCGTGGGTATGGTGAGTGCTTTATGAACGTCATTTGCCAGCGTGTTAACGGTAAAATTCGGAGGCGATGGTGTTGTGGTGTGGTCGTGTTCTTCATGAAGGGAGCTCGCACCCCTTGTCTTGCGTGGCACTGTCACGGCACAGGCCTACATTTATGTTTTAAGCACCTTCTCGCTTCCCACTGCTGAAGAGCAATTCGGGGATGGCGATTGCATCTTCCAACAGGATCGAGCACCTGTTCATAATACACGGCCTGTGGCGGAGTGGTTACACGACAATAACATCCCTGTAATGGACTCCATCTTTGCTACACAGAAGCACAAAATGCGAGACGCTTCTCTTTGTCGTTGGGGTTGACAGCCTGCACAAGCTGTATTCCGTGGGGCTTGTACAGCAAACACCGTCACAGAACTTTCCATATATTTGGTTGGGGCATTTCAAGTTCTCAACTGGCTCTATTGATAGACTTACTGCAACTGCGCACAAAACTTTCTTGAATCCGCCAGACACCATCCTCTGACACACGCGGTCGCCCTGTGCTTTTTCCTTTTTCCACAGTCACCACCTCACTCACAACTGACAGTCAAACGGAATGACAGTCCTATCGCCGCGCGAACTCTTACTCCTAGGCTGTGACGTAACCACAGCATCAGCCAATAAAAGAATGTTTTCGATCACGTGACCAGATCTTACCATTTAATGATTTTTTAAGCTTTAATTACATAAAAATAACAGGTATTTTATGAGAATATTGACTGTAAATGCTATTTGAATGTTGTAATCAATCAGAATAACAATAGTCCGAACCATATTTTGTCTATTGTGCAGAAACCTAGAATTTACCTCTGTGGTTGCGTCAGCAACCCGTCGTCAGTGCGTCAGAATCTCAAGTCAGAATATTGTGTTTTGTTTTAAACTGGTATCCATTGTTGGTAACAGGAGGCGAGGGGGATAGGGGAAAATGAAGCGAGGGGGTGTGGTAGGGGCGTCAAGAGTTGAGAGGATCTTAAGTTAAATTTAGAAAATGACAATTTTGCAAAAAATTCTCATTGTTACATGATTGTAGAAACACACTATTATATACAATATCTAGGAAAGCTAGATAACTATATAAGGTGAAATAGATACTGCATATTTTTTAAGACATTGCTAGTTGTGAGGGGGCCATGAGTTACAGTTTTTGATTTTTAATATATTTCTTTAAAGATGAGTAGAAATTACTTGTTTACAACATCTGCTAGTTCATTGACAATTAGGAGTGGTGATTTGGAGCTATGGATGTAAATTTGGAGCTCCTCAAGAGGAATCATTTCATTTTCTTTGCTGACAGCATGTAGTATGTGTATGTTGTCTTTTATGGCTGTGTCTGGGTGGTCATCTAATTTCAGATGTGCTGCAAAAGGTGGATTTATCAAAATTATTTAGCGAGAAGAGATCCATGCTTACCCTGTATCTTACAGTGACACTCCTTCCTGTCTGGCCAATATAGAATTACAGGCAACTGTTACATAAAAGCTACTAAAAACAGCATAGTGAACGCATTATTGTGGCCAAGATAGATACGAAGCCCACACCTACTACAGTAGTACAAGTTTATATGCCAACTAGCTCTGCAGATGAAGAACGAATTGAAGAAATGTATGACCAAATAAAAGAAATTATTCAGATAGTGAAGGGAGATGAAAATTTAATAGTCATGGGTGACTGGAATCCGGCAGTAGGAAAAGGGAGAGAAGGAAACGTAGTAGGTGAATATGGACTGGGGCTAAGAAATGAAAGAGGAAACCGCCTGGTAGAATTTCGCACAGAGCACATCTTAATCATAGGTAACACTTGGTTCAAGAATCATAGAAGAAGGCTGTATACATGGAAGAAGCCTGGAGATACTGACAGGTTTCAGATAGATTATGTAATGGTAAGACAGAGATTTAGGAACCAGGTTTTAAATTGTAAGACATTTCCAGGGGCAAATGTGGACTCTGACCACAATCTATTGGTTATGATCTGTAGATTAAAACTGAAGAAACTGCAAAAAGGTGGGAATTTAAGGAGATGGGACCTGGATAAACTAAAAGAACCAGAGGTTGTACAGAGTTTCAGGGAGAGCATAAGGGAGCAATTGACAGGAATGGGGGAAAGAAATACGGTAGAAGAAGAATGGGTAGCTTTGAGGGAAGAAGTAGTGAAGGCAGTAGAGGATCTAGTAGGTAAAAAGATGAAGGCTAGTAGAAATCCTTGGGTAACAGAAGAAATATTGAATTTAATTGATGAAAGGAGAAAATATAAAAATGCAGTAAATGAAGCAGGCAAAAAGGAATACATACGTCTCAAAAATGAGATCGACAGGAAGTGCAAAATGGCTATGTAGGCATGGCTAGAGGACAAATGTAAGGATGTAGAGGCTTATCTCATGAGGGGTAAGATAGATACTGCCTACAGGAAAATTAAAGAGACCTTTGGAGATAAGAGAACCACTTGTATGAAGATCAAGAGCTCAGATGGACGACGCTTCATCCAGTCCCAAACATGCTCAATGGGGGACAGATCCGGAGATCTTGCTGGCCAGGGTAGTTGACTTACACCTTCTAGAGCACGTTGAGTGGCACGGGATACATGCGGACGTGCATTGTCCTGTTGGAACAGCAAGTTCCCTTGCCGGTCTAGGAATGGTAGAACGATGGGTTCGATGACGGTTTGGATGTACGGTGCACTATTCAGTGTCCTCTCGACGATCACCAGAGGTGTACGGCCAGTGTAGGAGATCGCTCCCCACACCATGATGCCGGGTGTTGGCCCTGTGTGCCTCGGTCGTATGCAGTCCTGATTGTGGCGCTCACCTGCACAGCGCCAAACACGCATACGACCATCATTGGCACCAAGGCAGAAGCGACTCTCATCGCTGAAGACGTCAAGTCTCCATTCGTCCCTCCATTCACGCCTGTCGCGACACCACTGGAGGCGGGCTGCACGATGTTGGGGCGTGAGCGGAAGACGGCCTAACGGTGTGCGGGGCCATAACCCAGCTTCATGGAGACGGTTGCGAATGGTCCTCGCCGATACCCCAGGAGCAACAGTGTCCCTAATTTGCTGGGAAATGGCGGTGCGGTCCCCTACGGCACTGCGTAGGATCCTACGGTCTTGGCGTGCATCCGTGCGTCGCTGCGGTTCGGTCCCAGGTCGACGGGCACGTGCACCTTCCGCCGACCACTGGCGACAACATCGATGTACTGTGGAGACCTCACGCCCCACGTGTTGAGCAATTCGGCGGTACGTCCACCCGGCCTCCCGCATGCCCACTATACGCCCTCGCTCAAAGTCCGTCAACTGCACATACGGTTCATGTCCACGCTGTCGCGGCATGCTAGCAGTGTTAAAGACTGCGATGGAGCTCCGTATGCCACGGCAAACTGGCTGACACTGACGGCGGCGGTGCACAAATGCTGCGCAGCTAGCGCCATTCGACGGCCAACACCGCGGTTCCTGGTGTGTCCGCTGTGCCGTGCGTGTGATCATTGCTTGTACAGCCCTCTCGCAGTGTCCGGAGCAAATATGGTTGGTCTGACTCACCGGTGTAAATGTGTTCTTTTTCCCATTTCCAGGAGTGTATTAGTTACTCGGTGAGTTAAAAAGCAAGTGATTAAGTCACCAAATTATAAAAAAGAATGGTATCTTATAGGCTTTCTGTTCACGGCATCTCAGTATTTACCAAAAGGGAATTATCGGTGACGGAGACAGAAACGCGTCTTCCTTAAACTTAAATAAAAAAATAATTGTTAATTTATTTAAACGCAAATTATAATTTAGATTATTTATTAAGCTTTTAAAGCCAACCAAAAATGCATACTGAATGCCAAAATTACGAACAATGCGTATTTAATTAAATAATTGTATGAATTTAGAAAATGCTTCAATTTTAGGAATACGATATTTATCCACCTCTCCTAGAAAGAATACGATATTTGTCTCCAAAAAAGTTGGCAATCCTAATCATGATTCATGTGTAACCCAACAGGCTCAAAAAGTGTGTGAGCGAAATCACTCAAACCCAGAGAATGAGTGACGTAACCGTCACAGAATTGTGTGAGTTGGTTGTCTCGCATTCAGCAAAACCACTCATATACAGAGCGAGTAAAAAATATTCATATAGCTGAGCTAGCTGCAGAGACTAGTCTCATTTGGTCTAAAAAAAACCGAATGAACGAGAAAAAAATCAACTGGCCAATCAGTTGTCAGTTCCAGCCGGTGATCCAAAAAATAGCTCTGAGCACTCAACATCTGAGGTCATCAGTCCCCTAGAACTTAAAACTACTTAAACCTAACTAACCTAAGGACATCACACACATCCATGCCCGAGGCAGGATTCGGACCTGCGAGCGTAGCGGTTGCTCGGTTCCGGACTGAAGTGCCTATAACCGCACGGCTAGGTGATCCCTTCACTGGTCTGCACCTCTGACTCCCCCTGACATCGTCGTTATCAGTATATAATGTTTTAATTTTGTGTAACTCTCTCATAATATGGCAAAGTTTTAGAGTGTTTTTATAGCTCAACTTTTATAAACATGTATTTGTTATACTATGGAAACAATAGTCTTACAAAAGATCAAAAAAATATTTCTTACTGCTAATGGAGATATTTGCAGTAGGAGTTAAAGTCCAGGGATAAGAAATAAAAGCTTGGAGGTTTGACGAGGACACTGTCAGAGACTGCAAAGAACTTGGAAAAGCAGTTGAACGGAATGCAGAGTAACTTGAAAGGAGGATATAAGATGAACATCAACGAAAACTAAACGAGGATAACGGAATGTAGTCGAATTAAATCTACTAAAGCTTTGGAAATTAGATTAGTAAATGAGACACGTAAGTAGTAGATGAGTTTTACTATTTGGAAAGCAATATAACGAATTATGGTCGAAGTAGCGAGGATATGAAACGTAGGCTGGCAATGGCAAGAAAAGCATTTCTGAAGAAGAGAAATTTATTAACATCGAGTATACAAGGGTTGCCCAGAAAGTAACGCATCAATTTTTTTCTTCCACAATTATTTATTGAACATGATGAAAATTATGCACGCGAAGGAATTGTGTTTTATCTACGCACCCTATTTTTTCGCGTAATCTCCATCCCATTCTGTGGCCTTTCTCCAGCGCGAAACAGGAGCCAGTGCTTCACTGTACGAATCACCTACTTACCGTTCTCAAAATGTCTTCGACGAATGACGTCCTTTAATGGGCCAAACAATCGAAAGTCTGAGGGGGTTAGGTCAGCGTTGTAGAATGGATGGAGTAACACTGTCCAGCCCTGTTTTGCAATGTGCTCAGTCCTCAGACTTGTGTATTCGTTTGCTGATTGACAGATGCAGCGCCAACTGCCGAGTCACAATGCGTCTGTACTCGGAAGTGACAACATCGGCTGGCTGCAAAATGTCAGGTGTGACAGCCGTCTACGGTCTCCCCGTCCGCTGTAAATCGTGGAGCTTCGCCGAACCGCCTTCTGATGACGTCACCCTCCGTGCCCAGCAACTAAATGCACTTCTGTCGATAGCAGACGCTCCATAGACTTTGCACAACTGTTTGTGAATATTCCCCACAGTTTCTTTCTCTGCTGTGAGAAATTCAATGACGGCACGTTGCTTGTAGTTTACATCACCTACAGACGCCATTTTGAGACTGTCCTGCAGTTATCCTGCCTGTCGGAAATGATGGAAACTTGGCGCACTTACTCAAGAAACTTCAAATAATACATACATAACGTTTCGCATTCGTAACATTGTTTTCAGCTGAGAACAAAATGCGGTACATTACTTTCTGGCCAACCATCGTAGATGTGAGAGTCAGGGAATTCTTTTTCAATTTATTTGTGTGTAATGTAGTCATGTATGGTAGGGTAACATGAACGATAAACAATTTAGACAAAAAGAGAATAGAAACTTTTGAGATGTGCTGCTACAGAAGAATGCTGGAGATTAGATGGGTAGATCTAATGAGGAGGTACTGAAGAAAATTGGAGAGAAGAGAAGTTTGTGATACAACTTGACCAAAAGAAGGGCTCGGTTGGTAGCACACAGCCGGAGGCATCAAGGGATCACCAATTTAGTATTGGGGGGCAGCGTGGATGGTAAAAATCGTAGAGGGACACCAAGAGGAGAATACAGTAAGCAGATTCAGAAGGATGTAGGTTGCAGTAGGTACTGGGAGAAGAGACTTGCACAGGATAGAGTAGCATGGAGAGCTGCACCAAACCAGTGTTTGGATTGAAGAGCACAACAACAACGCAATGGAGATACTCATACACGATTGTTGTATTGAGGTGAGTTTGAGTTACCATACCCGTATCTTCGGACTCCGCTGTTAACTCTACTCAGTGAAATCAGTCGAAGTGCAGTTGGCTCAAACAAATATTAAATTAAAACAACGTCCAAACAAGTCTGTGGGACGCGGTGGTCTCGCGGTTAAGGCGCTCAGTCCGGAACCGCGTGACTGCTACGGTCGCAGGTCCGAATCCTGCCTCGGGCATGGATGTGTGTGATGTCCTTAGGTTAGTTAGGTTTAAGTAGTTCTACGTTCTAGGGGACTGATGACCACAGATGTTAAGTACCATAGTGCTCAGAGCCATTTGAACCAAACAAGTCTCAGCAGTGCTGAGAGACCGCCGTGTCATTCTCGGCCAACAGGCATCACTGGATGCACATGTGGAGAGCCACATGGTCAGCGCACCGCTCTCCCGCACATGGTCAGTTTCCGAGACCGAAGCCGCTACTTCCCAACCAAGTAGCCCCTCTATCGGCATCGCAAGGGCTGACTGCACCTCGCTTTCCAACAGCGCTCGGCAGTCACCCGAAAAGTCAACCACCCAGGCACTATCCAGGCCTGACTGCACCTCACTTAGGTGATCTGACGGGATGGGAAAGGACGTTGGTTCAAACAACTACACTGATGCGCTAGAGCAGCTGATACAGGCATGTGTATTCAAATACAGCGATATGTAAACAAGCAAAATACGGCGCTGCAGTCGACAACGCCTATATAAGACAGTTGTTAGATCGGTTACTACTGCTACAATGGCAGGTTATCAACATTTAAATGAGTTTGAAATGGTATTATAGTCGGCGATGGGACACAGAATCTCCGAGGTAGCGTGGAAGTGGGGATCTTCCCATACGACCATTTCACGAGTGTACCGTGAATATCAGCAGTCCAGTAAAACATCATATGTCGATAGTGCTGTCGCCGGAAGAAGATCCTACAAGAACAGGACCAACGATGACTGAACTGAATGGTACAACGTGACGGAAGTCCAACGCTTCTGCAAATTTCTGCAGGTTTCAATTCTGGGCAGTCAGCGACTGTCGAAGTGCAAACCATTCAACGAAACGTCATCGATATGGGTTTTTGGAGCCGAAGGCCCACTCGTGTACCCTTGACGATAAAACGCTTGACGCCCCACCTGGGCCTGTCAACACCGACGTTGGACTGTTGATGACTCGAAACATGCTGCCTGGTAGGGCGAGTTCAAATGGTTCAAATGGCTCTGAGCACTATGGGACTTAACTTCTGAGGTCATCAGTCCCCTACAACTTGATGATGATGATGATGATGATGATGATGATGATGATGATGATGAGTCCCATACTTCTTTACAGAGCGTAGGGGGGCGACGCGGGAGACCCGCACCGCCTTACTAGACAATGTCCTAGTGGAGGTGGTTTGCCACTGCCTTCCCCCGACCGTAATGTGGATGAATGATGATAATGAAGACGACACAACAACACCCAGTCATCTCGAGGCAGGAAAAATCCCTGACTCCACCGGTAATCGAACCCGGGACCCCGTGCTCGGGAAGAGAGAACGCTACCGCGAAACCACGAGCTGCGGACCCCTGCAACTTAGAACTACTGAAACCTAACTAACCTAAGGACATCACACACATCCGTGCCCGAGGCAAGATTCGAACCTGCGACCGTAGCGGTCGCGCTCTTGCAGACTGGAGCGCCTTGAACCGCTCGGCCACCCCGCCGGCGGTCGGACGAGTCTTGTTTTCAAATTGTGTCGAGCGGACGAACGTGTTCAGGTATGTAGACAAGTTGATGACCCCAAGGACCCTGCATGTCAGCAGGGAACTGTCCAAGCTGGTGGAGGCTCTGTAATGATGTGGAGCGAGTGCAGTTGGAGTGATATGGGAGCCCTGTTACGTCTAGATACGACTCTGACAGGTGCCACGTACGTAAGCATCCTGTCTGATCACCTGCATTCGTTCATGTCCATTGTACATTCCGACGGAATGGGGAATTCCAGTAGGACAATGCGACATCCCACAGGTCCAGAATTGCTAAAGAGTAGCTCCAGGAACACTCTTCTGTGTTTAAACACTTCCGCTGGCCACCGAACTCCGCAGGTATGAACATTATTGAGCACATTTGGGATGCCTTGCAATGTGCTGTTCAGAAGAGATCTCCATGCCCTCGTACTCTTGCGGATTTATGGATTGCCCTGCAGGATTCATGGTGTCAGTTCCCTCCAGCACTACCTCAGACAGTAATCAAGTCCACGCCACGTCGTGTTGTGGCACTTCTGCGTGCTTTCGGGAGCCCTAGACGATATTAGGCAGTTTATTTGGCTCTTCAGTGTGTCAACATACTTAGTATGAAGGAAATCGTACTGTTTTGGTGTACGAGATGTTTCGTTCTCACAAGTCCTGGAGTTTGTTCGTGCTCGCTCTTCCTAATAGCTTGCGTACAGACTTGTGAGTCAATGTTCACCTGATCCAAGCGTGTGCACTTTGCTCACCAGTGTGCATGACGCAGTTGTTGACAAGTGTGTGTGTGTGTGTGTGTGTATGTGTGTGAATGTGCTCGTGAGCCAAGTCATATCCACTGTCGCAGCAGCAGGTGGAGGAAGAATCCTTGTAGTTAATCGAAGCACACATTTCACACAAAGGCTTATAGCACCTGAGGAATTGCCGGCCGCAGTGGTCTCGCGGTTCTAGGCGCGCAGTCCGGAACCGCCCGACCGCTACGGTCGCAGGTTCGAATCCTGCCTCGGGCATGGATGTGTGTGATGTCTTTAGGTTAGTTAGGTTTAAGTAGTTCTAAGTTCTAGGGGACTGATGACCACAGATGTTAAGTACCATAGTGCTCAGAGCCATTTGAACCACCTGAGGAATTGTGACCATACTACAAGAATGATGGACTGAAATGCGCCTTGACCCAGAGAGAAATGTGTGGGAAACCTGTTCGTTCGGTTGTTTTGATACTGGTAGGAGATAATCAAAGAGAAAAAAGCAGTTGAAATGGAAAAATGGAGTATACATAAAAAGACTTCACGTCATAATTTTTATAACTTTGTTTAGTTTTAGCGAAAGCCTCTTTACAATACAGGTGATTACGATACATCACATAAACATAATAACCTCATTATTATGAGAGTATATGGACACGAGCAGCAATAGGTTTAGGAAGGGTTTTGCCCGAAAGCAGACGAAGCACTGTACTGTACTCAGTTAACAGCAGAAACACAATACGTATTGAGTCGTGTGCACAGGGCTGTAAATGACTGTGTAAGTGACGAAGCTATCTTATGCTGGAAGCGAAAACCAACTAATTGTATCCTGCTACAGAGCTTTCTCCCCCATTTCGCACAGTAAATGCTGTTTAACAACGAGTGAAATCCATCACAAAATTCTTGTATTGCCCATAATCACTCTCAGATGGCATATGTAACATTAATTCCATGCCCATTCACTTTTACACAGCTCCATATGCCACTGCGCTGTTTTTTTTTCTTTTTGTTCGTTTGAACAAAAGATACCATCCCCTAAAACCACATTTCATCATTAATTTCTTTTCTTTGAAATTTGTAATAAAGGGCAGACGAAACATTAGGGTTTTATGTCCAGTCAACTATGCCTACGTTAGAGGGGACACACAAGATGACAACCTGGAACTGGATGACTAGATGGTTCAGATGGGCGTTTGAACCGTTATCCCCAAAATGTGAGTAGCGTGTTAGCGCCGTATCACACCATTCGAAATAATAATAATAATAATAATAATAATAATAATAACAATAAAGCGAGTTGCTCTTACGAATGTTGCTCACAAGCGTATACACATTATAAGAATTGGTTCACTTGAGCAAAATTAGCAAGATAAGCAGTTTATGAGGAGCAACTGGAGAATTTTGAGAAGTATTTTTGTGCGGTACTCACTCGGTTGACTTCTTCAGCAGTTCAGCTCGCTCCTCGAAGAACGACATCCTGTAAAATGTTAAAAATAGCGTAAGTAGTAACACAGCAAATCAAATCAAATTCTGTCACCTCCCAAAGCCCTACTGGAAGACCCCCACAGTTCAGAATATGTCATTTGTGACTTATGTAATGAAACCTATCCACGGGGCAAAAATTGGTCTCGTCGCTGCATTGCTCGCTAGGCTCATCTCGTCGCTGCATTGCTCGCTAGGCTCACGTTGCTGTCAGCGGTGGCGTCTCTCCAACTTTCGCATTGATTGACACAGCAGCCCAGGCCGACCTACATTTTAATGTGGACTACGAACCACAGTGCAATTCGGAAATGTTCTTATTAATACACTACCGGCCATTAAAATTGCTACACCACGAAGATGACGAGAAACAGGCGCGAAATTTAACCGACACGAAGACGCTGTATGCAAATGATAAGCTTTTCAGAGCATTCACACAAGGTTGGCGCCGGTAGCGACGGCTACAACGTGCTGACATGAGGAAAGTTTCCAACCGATTTCTCATACACAAACAGAAGTTGACCGGCTTTGCCTGCTAAATCGTTGTTGTGATGCCTCGTGTAAGGAGGAGAAATGCGCACCATCACGTTTCCGACTTTGATAAAGGTCGGAGTGTAGGCTGAGTGTAGCCTATCGCGATTGCGGTTTATCGTATCGCGACATTGCTGCTCGCGTTGGTCGAGATCCAATGACTGATAGCAGATTATGGAATCGGTGAGTTCAGGAGGGTAATACGGAACGCCGTGTTGGATCCCATCAGCCTCGTATCACTAGCAGTCGAGATGACAGGCATCTTATCCGCATGGCTGTAACGGATCGTGCACCCTGGTCTCGACCCATGAGTCAACAGATGGGGACGTTTGCAAGACAACAACCATCTGCACGAACAGCTAGACGACCTTTGCAGCAGCATGGACTATCCGCTCGGAGTCCTTGCGTGCGGTTACCCTTGACGCTGCATCACAGGCAGGAGTGCCTGCGATGGTGTACTCAACGACGAACCTGGGTGCACGAACGGCAAAACGTCATTTGTTCGGATGAATCCAGGTTCTGTTTACATCGTGTATTCGTCATCGCCATACTGGCGTAGAACCTGGCGTGATGGTATGGGGTGCCATTGGTTACCCGTTCTGGTCACCTCTTGTTCACATTGACTGCACTTTGAACAGTGGATGTTACATTTCAGATGTGTTACGACCCGTGGACCTACATTCGATCCCTGCGAAACCCTACATTTCAGCAGAATAATGCACGACCGCATGTTGCAGGTCCTGTACGGGCGTTTCTAGATACAGAAAATGTTCGACTGCGCCCTGTCCAACACCTTCTCCAAATCTCTCACCAATTGAAAACGTCTGGTCCATGGTGGCCGAGAAACTGGCTCGCCACAATACGCCAGAGACTACTCTTGATGAGTTGTGGTATCGTGTTGAAGCTGCATGGGCAGCTGTTCCTGTACACGCCATCCAAGTTCTGTTTGACTCAATGCCCAGGCGTATCAAGGCCGTTATTACGGCCAGAAGTGGTTGTTCTGGCTAATGATTTCTCAAGATCTATGCACCCAAATTTGCGTGAAAATTTAATCACATGTCAGTTCTAGTGTAATATATTTGTCCAATGAATAGCCGTTTATCATCTGCATTTCTTCTTGGTGTAGCAATTTTAATGGCCAGTAGCGTAATTCCTTGGTCATTGTGCTCTGGATGATCAGTTTATCGTGCGAGTTATAGGTCTGCAGCTACATCTGTACTTTCCAACTCAACTTATGGTGTTCGGCAGACGGTACTTCCATCACCACAAACAATTCCCAGTCTCTGTTTATGGATTCGAGAATGGTGCCTGTAAGCCTTTATGTGAGCTGCAATTCTCCTGCTTCTCCCGTTGTGGTCATTTTATGAAAAGTTTGTGGTAGGGAGCGATATGTTGCATGACTCTTCTGGGTAGAAAAATGTCAGAGTTTTAAAGGTAGATCTCTCGGAGATGCACAACGCCTCTCTTGCAGCGTCTGCCACTGTGGTGGCTGAGGTACCTCCGTTGAGCTCTCATTCTTTACTAAAAGTTCCCATAAATGTGGCACTCTTCTTTGGATCTTCTCTAACTCTTCTATAAATCCAACCTGACAAGATTCCCAGTCCCGTGAGCAATAATCAAGCATCAGCCGAATGAGTGTTTTGGAGCCCACTCTTTCGTGGTGAAGTACATTCCCCCAATGTTTCGCCAATTAATCTGTCTGGCATCTGCGGTCCCTACAACCAGTTTCACTTGGTCCCCACAATTTAGTTCCTGCAGATGTATATTGCTCTGATTGCTAAGATTTTGATACTTCCTCCTTTGCTGCTTGTCATTCGGACACTACTGCTGCTAATGAACATAGCCACAAATTTTGAAAACGTTCAAAAATCAAATTGTACTGACAACTTCCTGAAACAGTTTGAAAATGTAGTTCTTGCTTTAAATGGATAGAGGTTAAAGCAAACGGTTTTACCGAGGCAGTTGTTAAATGTAAGTCACTCCAGTTTTCTGATAAGAAATTGTGGAGATAACAGCACATCTATAATGTTCACTGATAAATTGAATATTTGATGGTGGTCATTTCCCATTCAGCCTTAAAAACGACACGAATTCCCGCCAACCCTCTTGTAGCCATCCTTGCGAAGGTAAAATTGTTCTCAATCGGTGGTCATGTATGTACAAATAACATTCTAAGTGACTCGGAGTATGGTTTGAGACTCACTTTGTCTGTGTTGAAAGCAGTAGAGATATTATTTCATTTGTATTGTCTTCATTTTAACCAAGGTTATCTGTTAATTGTAATGGTTCGGATACTACAGTACTGCTTTACAATGTTTTAGGTACTAAAACCCAGTTTCGTATGCTCAAATGTCAAAAAAACAAAACCCTTAGATGAAAACATGTATATCAGAGCCCTATCCTTGATATTTATTCTTAAGGAATTTATAACTAATGAGGAGATACTGAATAGCACAACGTGACTAGAGGAAGCGGTCTGTTGGTAGGGCACATTCTGAGTCATCGAGATTTCACCCGTTTAGTACTGGAGGGAAGCGGGGGTGGGGGGTTAAACCGTAAAACCGTAGAGGGAGACCAAGAGATGAATACAGTAAGCAAATTTAGAAGGATGTAGATTATTCCAGCTATTCGGAGAGCGGTCTAACGTAACGGTGTAACTATGTTTTCGAAACAGGAACAGCGGTGTTGGATCAAGACTGAATGTGCCAGAAGTCGTACCGCACGACAGTGTCATCAAGGTGTGTGGGGAATCGGCATTGCCGTACAGAACGGTGGCACGGCAGTGCGCGGACGCATACAGCGCAAGCTGTGGCTGCTCTGCTCGGTAGGTGGGACTCGGAAGCACTGTACCGTGCACCATACTCCCCAGACGTAAGTCCTTTTTCTTTGATTTCATTCCGAGCATGAAGGAACCACTTCGTGGCATTCCCTTCAGAACTGTTCCAGAGATTCGACAGGCAGTAGACCGCTCCATTCCCACCATCAACAGAACAGGCTGTGCTAACGGTGTACTACGCCTTTCACACCGCTGGTAACGGGTTCTACACAACGATGGTGACTACGTTGAAGGACAGTAACAGGGGCAAACATGTAACACTTCTTCATCGGTTGTGAATAAATAGTTGCCACTATTTGTGTTCCAACCCTCGTTTTAGCGCCAAACTTAAAAATTGCCTAATCCCACACTTGTCCTCTTCAGTCCCAGCAGACAGGGGAACTGTTAGAAACAAGTGTTCTTTCAGTGCTAAATAAAGTATTGTGATTATTTACTGTTTGTGTTAACTGATTGTTCTCAGTGGCCATAATGGGAGTCCAACGGAGGAATACAGCATCCAGAACTGCTGAAAACAGGAATGGTAGACTGTACGTACCAAAAAATTATCTGTTTAATGCTTAACCTCAATCAGAATAGTTATCTGCGACCAGCAGAGTTGATATGTAAGAATTGTGTTGAATTTGGTGGAGTATGCTGTATGCAACATGTGACACGAAAAAAATGGTTCAAATGGCTCTGAGCACTATGAGACTTAACTTCTTAGGTCATCAGTCCCCTATAACTTAGAACTACTTAAACCTAACTAACCTAAGGACATCACACACATCCATGCCCGAGGCAGGATTCGAACCTGCGACCGTAGCAGTCGCGCGGTTCCAGACTAGAACAGCCTAGAACAGCTCGACCACTCCGGTCGCCCTGTGACACGAAAAGATGTTGAAGAAGATGATTTCTCATTTATGCCAGGAGACAGGTGTTTTTTTCTAATTACTACGTATGTTAAAATGTTTCACAATATATATATATATATATATATATATATATATATATATATATATATATATATATATATATATATATGACACTCGCATATATATATGACACTCGCATATATATATACAGGGTGAGTCAACTAACGTTACCGCTGGATATATTTCGTAAACCACATCAAATACTGACGAACCGATTCCACAGACCGAACGTGAGGAGAGGGGCTAGTGTAATTGTTTAATACAAACCATACAAAAATGCACGGAAGTATGTTTTTTAACACAAACCTAGTTTTTTTTTAAAATGGAACCACGTTAGTTTTGTTAGCACATCTGAACATATAAACAAATACGTAATCAGTGCCGTTTGTTCCATTGTAAAATGTTAATTACATCCGGAGATATTGTAACCTAAAGTTGACGCTTGAGTACCACTCCTCTGCTGTTCGATCGTGTGTATCGGAGCAGGATAGCACGCTAGAACAAATGTTTAAGGAAATGAGTAAACTCTTCTCTGAAACAGAACACAGACTAAGTAGTGAACGTCACAAGATACACTCCTGGAAACTGAAATAAGAACACCGTGAATTCATTGTCCCAGGAAGGGGAAACTTTATTGACACATTCCTGGGGTCAGATACATCACATGATCACACTGACAGAACCACAGGCACATAGACACAGGCAACAGAGCATGCACAATGTCGGCACTAGTACAGTGTATATCCACCTTTCGCAGCAATGCAGGCTGCTATTCTCCCATGGAGACGATCGTAGAGATGCTGGATGTAGTCCTGTGGAACGGCTTGCCATGCCATTTCCACCTGGCGCCTCAGTTGGACCAGCGTTCGTGCTGGACGTGCAGACCGCGTGAGACGACGCTTCATCCAGTCCCAAACATGCTCAATGGGGGACAGATCCAGAGGTCTTGCTGGCCAGGGTAGTTGACTTACACCTTCTAGAGCACGTTGGGTGGCACGAGATACATGCTGACGTGCATTGTCCTGTTGGAACAGTAAGTTCCCTTGCCGGTCTAGGAATGGTAGAACGATGGGTTCGATGACGGTTTGGATGTACCGTGCACTATTCAGTGTCCCCTCGACGATCACCAGAGGTGTACGGCCAGTGTAGGAGATCTCTCCCCACACCATGATGCCGGGTGTTGGCCCTGTGTGACTCGGTCGTATGCAGTCCTGATTGTGGCGCTCACCTGCACGGCGCCAAACACGCATACGACCATCATTGGCACCAAGGCAGAAGCGACTCTCATCGCTGAAGACGACACGTCTCCATTCGTCCCTCCATTCACGCCTGTCGCGACACCACTGGAGGCGGGCTGCACGATGTTGAGGCGTGAGCGGAAGACGGCCTAACGGTGTGCGGGACCGTAGCCCAGCTTCATGGAGACGGTTGCGAATGGTCCTCGCCGATACCCCAGGAGCAATAGTGTCCCTAATTTGCTGGGAAGTGGCGGTGCGGTCCCCTACGGCACTGCGTAGGATCCTACGGTCTTGGTATGCATCCGTGCGTCGCTGCGGTCCGGTCCCAGGTCGACGGGCACGTGCACCTTCCGCCGACCACTGGCGACAACATCGATGTACTGTGGAGACCTCACGCCCCACGTGTTGAACAATTCGGCGGTACGTCCACCCGGCCTCCCGCATGCCCACTATACGCCCTCGCTCAAAGTCCGTCAACTGCACATACGGTTCACGTCCATGCTGTCGCGGCATGCTACCAGTGTTAAAGACTGCGATGGAGGTCCGTATGCCACGGCAAACTGGCTGACACTGACGGCGGCGGTGCACAAATGCTGCGCAGCTAGCGCCATTCGATGGCCAACACCGTGGTTCCTGGTGTGTCCGCTGTGCCGTGCGTGTGATCATTGCTTGTACAGCCCTCTCGCAGTGTCCGGAGCAAGTATAGTGGGTCTGAGACACCGGTGTCAATGTGTTCTTTTTTCCATTTCCAGGATAATGCACGTCCGCATGTATCCCGTGCCACCCAACGTGCTCTAGAAGGTGTAAGTCAACTACCCTGGCCAGCAAGATCTCCCATTGAGCATGTTTGGGACTGGATGAAGCGTCGTCTCACGCGGTCTGCACGTCCAGCACGAACGCTGGTCCAACTGAGGCGCCAGGTGGAAATGGCATGGCAAGCCGTTCCACAGGACTACATCCAGCATCTCTACGATCGTCTCCATGGGAGAATAGCAGCCTGCATTACTGCGAAAGGTGGATATACACTGTACTAGTGCCGACATTGTGCATGCTCTGTTGCCTGTGTCTATGTGCCTGTGGTTCTGTCAGTGTGATCATGTGATGTATCTGACCCCAGGAATGTGTCAATAAAGTTTCCCCTTCCTGGGACAATGAATTCACGGTGTTCTTATTTCAATTTCCAGGAGTGTATTATAAGATTGTAACATATGTGTATAGGGTTAATGTTACGATTGAAAGACTAACCTTGGACGATAAAGCTAACAAGAAGATAGTTGAAGAACAGGGCGCACTTGAGAAAGTTCGTATAGCGTGTAGTAATAAGAAGGGTGTATTTGATTTGCATCCTCAGCGGTCAACCTTGGCGTAAATATAGTAAGAGGAATAGATTTAACTTTGTAACGTATTCTAAGCCTGAACAGAGTGCTGATATATCAAAAGTTAAATCCTGGATTCGTGCCTGGGAGCAGGCGCTCCTTCCCGCTCCGTAAAGCCGTGCGTTAGACCGCTCGGCTTGTAAGTAGGCTGTTTAGGTTTTCTTATTGGTAACGCCACATAGCACTCGGTATGAAAAATCACTGGCTGTGCTGTGCGCAGTCTGTGTTTAGTTTGCATCGTTGTCTGCCATTGTAGTGTTGGGCAGCGGCAGCTGGAAGCTAACAGCGCGTAGCATTGCGCAGTTGGAGGTGAGCCGCCAGCAGTGGTGGACGTGGGGAGAGAGATGGCGGAGTTTTGAAATTTGTAAGAATTGGTGTCATGAAGTGATATATATATTATGACTACTAAGGTAAATACATCGTTTGTTCTCTATTAAAATCTTTCATTTGCTAACTATACCTATCAGTAGTTAGTGCCTTCAGTAGTTTGAATCTTTTATTTAGCTGGCAGTAGTGGCGCTCGCTGTATTGCAGTAGCTTGAGTAACGAAGATTTTTGTGAGGTAAGTGATTTGTGAAACGTATAGGTTAATGTTAGTCAGGGCCATTCTTTCGTAGGGATTTTTGGAAGTCAGATTGCGTTGCGTCTAACTTTTGTAGCCTTTGTCCCATTTGTTGCATTAACTGTAATAACAGTGCACTGGTGTCTGAAACATGTTCCTCAGTGCTATTCGGCAATGCATTTGAACCGGCAATATTCGCAGTTTGAAAAACAGAAAATGAGTCTTGACTTATTTGAGAAAACGGTGAGGACGCAAAATCTGAATCTACAGTATTTGCAAGATTGTGTCCTGTCATTTCGCAATCCTGAGGCGGGCTGTTGCCGACCGATCGATCGATAATACTTCCCTGTTCACTAATTGTTTCACTTCCTACACCATTATTTGCAACCCGCTCCATTTCCTTATGCGCTATTACCAAATTACTACTTTGAACGTTAGTGAATTCATTAGATGGTGACGCTAACACACTGCTTTCGTCTTCACTGTCATTTCTCAGTTTACTTTGGAGCCTAGTGTTACGTTTTTCACACGCCATTATTGTCACAATTTTTCACACGACAACACAGAAAAACACAATTTGAAGAACAAAAATAAGAGAACACATTAACATAGCACTGAAAATAATATCTAGTTAATTGCAAGCGCAGCTGCGAAATACTTCGTGCAAAACTACATGCATGCCACAACTGTTTTACTGTACAACAATGAAAGACTGCAACTACAAAGGAAATTCTCTCTATGATAAGGCGCTAGCAATAAACAAAGGCTACACTAACTACACAAACTACAAGGAAAAAAATCAGAGGATTCCAGTGAGGTATCCTTGGCTAAGGGTCGACATATGAAACGTCCCCTTTGAACAATTATACACGAATGTGCTTAAACTGACACACAATAGTTTTTAGCGCAACGCAATCTGACTTCCAAAAATCCCTACGAAAGAATGGCCCTGACTAACATTAACCTATACGTTTCACAAATCACTTACCTCACAAAAATCTTCGTTACTCAAGCTACTGCAATACAGCGAGCGCCACTACTGCCAGCTAAATAAAAGATTCAAACTACTGAAGGCACTAACTACTGATAGGTATAGTTAGCAAATGAAAGATTTTAATAGAGAACAAACGATGTATTTACCTTAGTAGTCATAATATATATATCACTTCATGACACCAATTCTTACAAATTTCAAAACTCCGCCATCTCTCTCCCCACGTCCACCACTGCTGGCGGCTCACCTCCAACTGCGCAATGCTACGCGCTGTTAGCTTCCAGCTGCCGCTGCCCAACACTACAATGGCAGACAACGATGCAAACTAAACACAGACTGCGCACAGCACAGCCAGTGATTTTTCATACCGAGTGCTATGTGGCGTTACCAATAAGAAAACCTAAACAGCCTACTTACAGGCTAAACGGGCGGGCACAATTAAGAATTAGTATTTCATGTTCTGATACCAGCACGTGAAAACTTCATTGCTATCAAAATTGAAGGATAAAAGTTATAATATTCTATAGCTGTGGGAATTAAATGTCGCAGTGCATGTTCATACAGGGCTGTGTTTTAAAAAGTGCTAAAAGTGTGACAAAGTTGCTCAGTTTTATGCATCTCATTACGCACTGCGACTGTAAATTATCTGAATATCTAGATTCGGTAAGTGGTAGTGTATTGGAAACGGATCTAGTGGACTTAGGTAACTATACTGAAGCGTCAAAGAAACTGATATAGGTATTATTATTCAAATACAGAGATATGTAAACCGGCAGAATACGACAAGTGTCTGGCGCAGTTGTTAGATCGGTTACTGCTGCTACAATGATAGGTTACCAAGTTTTAAGTGAGTTTGAACGTGGTGTTACAGTCGGCGCACAAACTATGGGGCACAGCTTCTCCGAGGTAGGGAAAAAGTGGTGATTTTCCCGTACGACCAGTCCAAGAGTGCATCATTAATATCAGGAATCCGGTAAAACATCAAATCTTCGACATTTCTGCGGCCGGAGAAAGATTCTGGAAGAAATGGACCAACGACGACGGAAGAGAATCGTTCAACAAGGCAGAAATGCAACCCTTCCGCAAATTGTTGCACATTTTAATGATAGGCCATTAACAAGTGTCAGCCTGCGAACCATTCAACGAAACACCATCGATGTGAGCTTCCTGAGCAGAAGGTTCACGCGTGTACCCTTGATGACTGCATGACACAAAGCTTTACACCTCGCCTGGGCCCATCAACACCGACGTTCGGCTGTTGATGACTGGAAACATGTTGCCTGGTCGGAAGAGTCTCGTTTCAAATTGTATCGAGCGGATGGACGTGTAAGGGTATGGACAAGCTCGTGGAGACTGTGTAATGGTGTGGAGCGTGTACAGTTGGAGTGATATGGGACCTCTGATACGTCTAGATACGACTGTGTCAGGTGAGACGTATATAAGCATCCTGTCTGATCACCTGCATCCATTCGTGTCCATTGTGCATTCCGACGGACTTGGGCAATTCCAGGAGGACAATGCGACACCCCATGCGTCCAGAATTGCTGCAGAGCGGATCCAGGAACACTCGGCTGCTCACAAAACTCCACAGACGTGAACATTGTTGAACATATCTTGGATGCCTTGCAACGTGCTGTTCGGAAGAGATCTCCATCCCCTCTTACTCTTACGGATTTATGGACAGCCCTGTCGTATTCATGGTGTAATTTCCTGCAGCACTGCTTCAGACATTTGTCGAGTTCATGCCACGTCGTGTTGCGGCATTTCTGTGTGCTAACGGGCCACAACACGATATTAGGCCGACGTACCACTTTCTTTGGCTCTTCAGTGTATTTTCTTCAAAAAACACCAGTGTATTGTGTGAGGTTTCGGTTGAGCAGCCGGCCCCTGTGACCGAGAGATTCTAGGTGCTTCAGTCCGCAACCGCGCTGCTGCTACGGTCGCAGGTTCGAATCCTGCCTCGGGCGTGGATGTGTGTGATGTCCTAAGGTTAGTTAGCTTTAAGTAGTTCTAAGTGTAGGGGACTGATGACCTTAGATGTAAAGCCCCATAGTGCGTAGAGTCATTTGAACCGTTTTTTTTCGTTTGTGTAACTTAGCATACGCCTGAGACAACCGAAGACATCCCTGTTGGCCTACGGCGACAGATAACTCCTCAGAAGTTTATGCGAACTAAAATAAAACAAGGACGCACAGCAGATAACGACTTGTCTGCAATTAAATTAACAGGGGTGTAAACAATTCCATATATATGGTATCTCGGGAGGAATGGTCAATGTTCTGGCGTAACCACAAGCGCCAGAACGAATATGGAGAACGGGAGACCAGAGAAGGCGGTGAAACGACGCCGGCGCGAATAGTGCGCTGATCAGGACCGCATCACGACAGGAGCGCCCCCTGCAGGAAATGAATACAAGCGCCGTTTCTGCGGGCCTCGCCCGCTCAGATCGGCTCAGTATACGGACATTGATGGAACATACTAGCACACCCTTCCAGAGAGTGCTACGATATCAGACTGTCGTGGTCAGTATCAAGGGCTTAGCTGGACTCTCTCTATGGCGAGGAATATTACTGTTTGCATGTTACTTGTGGCAGCGATGTAATTCCAAAGTTAAGTATTGTCAACCTGCTTTACAGAAATAAAACTACTAACGTTATTTATTTGGGGACTGATGACCTTAGCTGTTTAGTCCCCTTTAAACATCCCAACAACCACCACCACTAACGTTATTTGCTTGAACTGTTGTATAGCATTCCGAGAACACAGCATCCCTTAGGCACCCATACGAGACGAGTGGACAAGACCCAACAGTCAGTATTCAGGGATATGAGTGGAACGATCGGTAGAAGCAAAAAGGTCTAGTAGATATGGGCTCTTCAGGTACACCCAAAGTTAGCTGCCCATTTGGCCTCGAGCAGTGTTGTTCAGATGCAGTGATTTACGTTGATTCTGTTCCTGTGATTTTGGTTAGGAACGTCACTCAATTTACTTAGTTATTCGTAAGTGATGAATGAACGTACTACATCGCGAGAACATGTGCGCAACGCAGAGACAAGGTATTTACGGAGGAAAGAACCTTCGGTCTTCCCTAATCTGATCACAGCTTGTGTTAAAGAGTTGCCTCAAAAATATTGCCAGTCCAAAACCAAACTGCTGCAATTTATACAGAAGTCAGACTTCCCACAATAGGGCCCATTAGAAGGGAACGCGAAGTAAAACACTTATTTACTGGTTTTGCCAAGAAAGACCGCTAAGCAAACCCGTCGCTAATAGACAGCTTTACAAAATCGGTAATTCGACAAACGATGGGAACTTTTACGTAGGCCAAAAAATAGTGGTAACATTGCACAAATTACCTATTGTTGTAAAAAAAAATCCGTTTTGTTTCGCAGAAGGATGTTTCGCACGAGACGATGCAAGAAACTGGATGTATCTGGAAGAGATCTGCAAGTAAAAGAAAGCTCTGATAAATAAAAATAAAACAATGATAGAAACAACTAAGGAAACTAAGAGAGCAAGGCGGAAAGTTTTGTTTTCTTTTTTTTTTTTGTTATACATCGGTGAGACTTGGGTGAACAACAACGTTACTTGCAGGAAACGTCGGTCGGGTCCTCGTGTTGATGACATCACAGGCAGTGATAGTCGACGTAGGGATGGAGGTTATCGCCCTAACAACCGGTTTTCAGTTATGTTGTTTTTTTACACCAGTTTAACCTGATTGTTAAAACCGCTCAAAATAACCGGTTTCTGAACTGTTCCTGTTTTGTTCCTGTAAACGTAAAACTAGAACAAAGATTGAAAAATTATGACTCTCTCAGTTGAAACTGAGAAAGTCAAAATACACAGAATCAAACTATTAAACAGGTAAATAAAAGAATACTTGGTCCGCCCACCATTCACTGTTATTCTCGGAAAATGGTGACTGAACACTAGAAAAAATCGCCAGTGTTTTCATATTGAGTCTAATTTTTCGAAATTCTGCTAAAAACCATGTGGTGATCAGGCAGGAATCATACCACTATTTGGGCGTTACGAATTGTCAATTTTGAAGATGAAAACTCAGGTTGAAGAGGTCTTTTTTCGTGTTAATTTGGTCGTTTTCAAGGGCTAAAAGCACATAAAGGCGTATTAAATATACAGATCGGCTACTTTCTGTTTTTACTGGGCGTTATGAATAAATGCCTGTCAAGTTTTTAATTTATTACTGTTAGCATAACTTTCTTTCTATTTCATTATTTCATAGAAATGGCAGCTAAATCTTTAATCTTTTAAACCAAATGAAACATTGTGCTTCGTGCTTACGTCACTTTGTAAAGTTATTGCCAGAACAGGGTTGGAGCCATTCTTCTACACGACGGATGTTTCGCGACTACAGAGAGAAACCACCGAATAGACGATAGATCTTGCACACTGCACATACACCGCGTACCGTAAGTCACAACACATGCCAACGAGAACATTATTGTCTCAACAATGCTGTATCAATTCTTATCCCATGTGTTTGTTGCTCGTTACTGTTGGCATTGTTATTAAAGTACCACTCATCACTTTTCTGATTTTCTGTTATAACACAATTTAAAAATAAAGCGTATTTTACGTATAAAAATTACTTCTTTTTTAAGAGAGGTTTATTCAAAAAAGAAAAATGTTACCATTGTTGCTATTGCTAATTGCTATTTCGGTTTTTTTACTCGGTTGTTAATAAAAAATAAAAACACTTATTATAAACTACACTAGACAAATATCGAAAAACATCAGTGATACGGACCTAAAATAGTGGTATCAGCTTTAACCGGTAATTTTTTCTCATGCCTAAATGGTAGGCCGGCCGCAGTGGTCTAGCGGTTCTAGGCGCTCAGTCCGGAACCACGCGACTGCTACGGTCGCAGGTTCGAATCCTGCCTCGGGCGTGGATGTGTGTGATGTCCTTAGGTTAGTTAGGTTTCAGTAGTTCTAAGTTATAGGGGACTGATGACCACAGATGTTAAGTCCCATAGTGCTCAGAGCCATTTGAACCATTGAACCTAAATGGCATCGAAGGATCATTGTAGTGAATATTGGATCTAATGTTGGGTTTATTTATCCCTTAACCCATGAGGTGTGATCTCTCAGACCGTGCGAAAATTTTCGCTCTTTGAAGGTCACTTCCAGCGGACTCCCTATTCCTTCCGTATTTCGCCTTCCCTATAAAGTTTCGTTGTCGATTGCATTACCCCCTCATCTATTGGCTGTTGACACTCTCTTAGACCGCGCCTCGTGAATTACGTGCATGTTTTCTTCAGTGTAGCACAAAATGTGTTAGGAGCAACACGTCGGTTTTAACTATCATAAGCTTGATGAAATTGTTAATCAGTCAGTGGATGAAGATGTCAGTGATACGAGTCAAGAAACAGAAGAAAATGACGGTGATTCAGAAGAAGAACTTTAGGACAATTGTGATGGGGACGTCTCTGTTTCTTCAATAAAAATACTTAAAGTGTTACTTAAAATCAAATGTATTCCGAGTGCTGATAAAGAGAAAGTGTACGCCAGCATTAAAAGTCAGTTTTGCAGAATTTCTTTTTGTACCTATCCAGTGCAATTTTTAGGTGCATGTTTAAATCTTGGAATTTAGTTCTATGTGAACATATACTTGCTACAGTGATACTAAAATGATTCATATATGAAATTCGGTTCTGTAATGGTTCATTCATGTATACTATTTTAAAAAACTCACGCAAGTATGTGTTTTTCTGTAATAAAAAGTAAAATATTAGTGGCATTATTCAATGCAAAAAAATCAACAAGGAATACTTAAAAAAACATAAATACTTATAACAATAGTGGTTGTACAACTTAAATTCAATATTTCAAATGATTTGCGTTGTAATTCTCGAGTTAAACACAAGGCTCCCAGAGACCCCACCTCGTAGTACACGTTACCGAAAAGTTACCTCGTGTGTTAAGAGTTATTAGTCTGCATCAATGTTGTCTCCTCCAAAATATTCTCTATTACATACTATACAATTATGCCAGTGGATTTTTCAATTCACGAAATACTTCTGGACCTCTGTCTTTGGGATACCTTCTAGCTATGCTATGAGTTTTTAATCTTATCTGCGCTTGTAAAAAAACACTAAGTTTTTCTTTGTTTCTTGGAACATAAAGTCACTGGAGCGATTATGGAGGGTTGTTTTTGACCAAAAATTGACGAACACGCAATGAATTCAGGGAGGCTACATTAGTATGGTGCAGAAACGATGAACTGCTCAGCCACAAACTCGGACATTTTTCCCTCGAACTTGTAAGTACGAGGCCTACTCTTTACTCGCTTAATCTTGTGGCAACAATTCGTGGAGTACTATACCATTGACATTGAAGAAAATTGAGAGCACTTGTGAAGCTTTTCTCAGTCTTCGCGGTTCAAAATACTTTTCCCTGCAACGACTCCGTCAGCTCAGGTTTCCTCACCTATTGTGAAACATTTCAGTAGCTCAGAAGTTCTGTATCATTGTTGACTTCATCTAGCGACTCCTGACAAACTGACATTCGCCGCTGTTTTTGTTCAAAATTCAACAATTTTGGAACAAATTTACCCGAAACGTGCGAAACAACGTTCATGGTATGAGCCAATTGATCGCTAACGTAGTCAGTGACTTCTGTTATTATGTTTCGGTTCCCTTTTATGTCAATGATAAACCCTTGTTTTACTAATAGCCTACTCACCAGAAAGTACTATTTGTGTTTGTTATAGCAAAATTTAGTACAAATTCTCTGATCCATTTTCATCCAAAGCAAATAATCGCAATTAGTACCAAAAGACCTGTAACCATTTCGACAGATGATATGGCCAGCATTG